>NC_090265.1:1609031933-1609700147 GCF_040414725.1 Anabrus simplex | reverse complement strand
TGTCTGTGTCGGTGCAACGTAAAGCAACTAGCACAAAAAAAAAAAAAAAAAAAAAAAAAAAAAAACATTCCCAACATGACTATGGCTGTCTCCCCGAGTTGATTTTCCTCAGTAGAGATGTATTCATTTTTGCACATGTTCTGTAGGCTAAACCGGCGAGTGACAAGATGTACACGTCAGAAACAGTTGATTCACACGACCTTTAGAAGTACACGTGTTATACAGGTGGTTGATTGCGATTCCTGAGTTTAATAATAATGTTCTTTGCTTTACGTCCCCCTAACCACTTTTTACGGTCTTCAGAGACGCCGAGGTGCCAGAATTTAGTCCCGCAGGAGTTCTTTTACGTGCCAGTAAATCTACCGACATGAGGCTGTCGTATTTGAGCACCTTCAAATACCACCGGACTGAGCCAGGATCGAACCTGCGAAGTTGGGGTAAGAAGGCCAGCGCCTTAACCGTCTGAGCCACTCAGCCCGGCACTCCTGAGTTTATTCCTGGGTTTAGTTCCATTTCTCTACTAACCATAAGAGCAACGGAAAGTATTACAAGGTGGAGTAATGATGTGGATGGTTTGGCAACCTTGCTCCCCGCCAGGTGCCCTCTACCTGTTCCTGTGGTAGACCGTAGTTCTTCATTTCCACATTCCTTCTTCTTCCTCTTCTTCTTCTGTGAATCTGTCTTGAGACAGGTATCAACTGGAAAACCTCCATGATTTTCTGTCCTGAGCATCTTGCTTTTCCCTTGTTTGACATCTGTCAAAATTCCAAACATTACGTCCAAGAATTAATTTCACATTTAGACACTACTAACAAGCGTTCTTTGATTTCTAAATCCGTACACAATTCTCGGTTTGTCAAAGAGTGTTTCGGTAATATTTATTTACGGATGTTATCACACATTTTCTTTCTTTATCTGCGTACCCTCCAGGGTCGGCTTTTCCCTCGGACTTAGCGAGGGATCCCACCTCTACCGCCTCAATAGCAGTGTCTAGGAGCTTCAGCCTCTTGGTCGGGGTATACAGCTGGGGAGGATGACCACTACCTCGCCCAGGCGGCCTCACCTGCTATGCTGAACAGGGGCCTTGCGGGGGGATGGGGAGATGGGAAGGGATATACAAGGAAGAGGGAAGGAAGCGGAAGGGGGCCTTAAGTTAGGTATCATTCCGGAATTTGCCTGGAGGAGAAGTGGGAAACCACGGAAAACCACTTCCAGGATGGCTGAGGTGGGAATAGAACCCATCTCTACTCATCTGACCTTCCGAAGCTGAGTGGACCCCGTTCCAGCCCTAGTACCACTTTTAAAATTTCGTGGCAGAGGCGGGAATCGAACCCGGGCCTCCGGAGGTGGCAGCTAATCACACTAACCACTACACCACAGAGGCGGGCATCACACATTTTACCGTTTAAAACAAGACTCATACTCGAAGAACCCGTATCACTACGGAGCCGCTTGCAGCTATCTTCGAACTTCTCTTAATAAGTTATATAAGGGAAATTAAAGAAAAAAAGGCTATTCATATTGCAGTGTTACTCTGGGTCACTGTCTGAAGCAGTAAATAAATCTCCTTTGTAACTCCTACGCCCTATGTGGAAGGTAATACAAAGGAGATGGTGTCAATAAAATGCCTTTACACCACCATAACTTGTTAATGGTTCAGGGTAGGGATAGAACAATGATGTACTTAACATGACGTAATTTCATTGCATGTTGCTTGTTCCTTTAAATATCCATTTAATAACTTCGTCGTAGATAAACGGATCTTCCTGGGGTAAACTTAGTTTCTTTCTTTTCGGGCAAATAGAAAGTGGTCTCTGTTTTATGATATACTAGCTGTAGTATCCGGCGCTGCCCGGTTCGTTTTTGAATGTTTACTTCTTAAGATTAGTATTATCGGTTAGTTATGTGTGAAGTAATTTTTTATAGAATTCTTTTTTGGGATATTGATTTTTACCATCTATTATGTAGTTATTTAGACGTGTTTGGTTTCAAAATTTAGATTATTTCATTTTCGAGTAAAACATTATCCTTGTAGAAGCTCGAATTGACTGGGAAGTATTTGATCCGTTCAAAAAAAAAGTGATAACTACCGGTACATGTATTTATCCGTCGTGCTATAGATATCTACACGATTTCAGCTGTCTTTGAGACTGTCACCAATCAGCCTTGCGACCACAGAAGCAGTGGATCAAGACTAATTTCGGTAATAATAATAATAATAATAATAATAATAATGGCGTATGGCCTCCGGAGAGGCCTGGTGCTGGTCTTTTTCTCGTAGACGGCCTATTAGGCGACCTGCGTGTCTGTGAAGATGAGAGCCCACCATGCCTCCAAGCCGTTGGAATTAACCAATTAAGGTTAAAATTCCCGACTCGGCCGGGAATCGAACACGAGACTCTCTGGACCAAAGGCCAGCACGATAACCATTTAGCCATGGAACCGGACTAATTTCGGTCATTTTAGACTATTTACTATTATACCCCATTCAACATCACGTCTCAATGGAGTCTGAACGTAGACTTAAACGGTATTCAGAGCTTCACAATTCATCTCAGCGACACATAGACAATGGATTCGACATTAATATCGGTTATTTTCCATTATTTTTAAATGCCATTCTCTCCCATTCCCCACCTCCAGCGGGAGATGGTATGTTTCATCTCCAGATGGTAAGTCAAATGAGTACAAAGTTTCGTTGAGAGCTATTCTAGAATATACCCACATACACCTATATGTATGATTTACCAATCCAGAATGTTACAGTTCAACTCAGCGACCTCATAAATGAAGGTCTTCGACATTAACATCAGTCATTTTCGTTTATATTTATATTTCACCATCTCCGCTAGGAGTGCAAGGGGTGTTTTACCCAACAGTATTTTTTTCAGATAGTACTGTAAGTCATATGTGTACCAATTTTGTTTGAGGGTTATGTTGAAAGAAACACTCATACATTTGTAATATCGGTCAATTTGGACAATTTCTTTTCCACCCCTTCTCATATCCATGCCGATGGGGGTTGAAAATGGACTTCAACGACGTCCGGAATGTCACTATTCTTCTCGGCGATCACGAAAACAATGGATTCGACACTATTTTCTATTTTTTTTTTTACATCTCATCCGCTCCCAACCCACCGCTAGGGGTGCTAGGGTTACCATACATTCTCGCAGTTTGTCTCCTCATAGTAAGTCATAAGTGTGCCAAGTCTCCCGTAGTCCAGAAAAGTATGTATTCAACACTAACATCGGTCGTTTTTAGTTATAATTACATTTCGCTACCTTCCCTACGACTTCTAGGGGTGTCTTGCCGCCACAGTATTTTTTCCAGATAGCAGATAATATTTGTACGAAGTTTAGTTGACACCTATACTGGAACATACATACATACATACAAACATCCATAATCTCGGTCATTTGGACATTTTCATTTCTTCACCCCTTCTCATGCCCCTGCCGGTTGGGGCTCAACTTAAACGACATGCGGAGTGTCATTTCAGCGACCCCAAAAAGTATGGATTCGACAATGGTTTCGATTGTTTTTATATTCCACGCCCCTCACCCCCACCCTTAAGGATGCTAAGGGTGTCTTGCCCCCACGTGGTTAGTCTCTTGACAGTAAGTCATAAGTGTATCAAGTTTGGGTCAAATCGCCCCAGTAGCCCTAAACATTATGGATTCGACGCTATTAGTGGTCGTTTTTATTTATATTTGCATTGTCCCACTTCCCAGGAGTGTCTCGTCACCACCGTATTTTTTACACGTAGTCAGTAATATTTGCGCCAAATTTAGTTCACAGCTATGCTGGAAAATATACACATACAGCCGTAGTATCGGTCATTTTGATTATTTTATTTGTTTACCCTTTCTGATCCCCTATGATAAGGGGGCTGAACTTGAACTTTAAAAAATTCCGGAGTTGCACAATTCATCTCAGAGACCCCGGAAAATGTGAATTAGACACTATTTCAGAATTATAAACCTCACCCCCCTTCCCTTCCCAAGAGTGCTAGGGGTGTCTTATCCCCACGCGGTTAGTCTCCTGATAGGTAGTCATACGTGTACCAAGTTTGGTAGAAATCGCTCCAGTAGACCTGAAAACTAAGGTTCCAGAATAGTATCGGTCGTTTTTATCATCATCATCACCATCATCTGTTTACCCTCCAGGTTCGGTTTTTCCCTCGGAATCAGCGAGGGATCCCACCTCTACCGCCTCAAGGGCAGTGTCCTGGAGCTTCAGACTCTTGGTCGGGGGATACAACTGGGAAGAATGACCAGTACCTCGCCCAGGCGGCCTCACCTGCTATGTTGAACAGGGGCCTTGTGGAGGGATGGGAAGATTGGAACGGATAGGCAAGGAAGAGGGAAGGAAGCGGCCGTGGCCTGAAGTTAGGGACCATCCCGGCATTCGCCTGGAGGAGAAGTGGGAAACCACGGAAAACCACTTCCAGGATGGCTGAGGTGGGAATCGAACCCACCTCTACTCAGTTGACCTCCCGAGGCCGAGTGGACCCCGTTCCAGCCCTCGTACCACTTTTCAAATTTCGTGGCAGAGCCGGGAATCGAACCCGGGCCTCCGGGGGTGTGGCAGCTAATCACGCTAACCACTACACCACAGAGGCGGGGGTTGTTTTTCTTTATATGTAAATTTCAACCCCTACCCTTGGGGTTCTAGCTATATCTTGCCACGAACAGTATTTTTCATAAGTAGTACGTAATATTTGTACCAAATGTAGTTGTAAACTATGCTGAAAAATACAAACATACATCAATAATCTCGGTCATTTTCATTTCATTTTTTCACTTTTTCTCACTGTTATATCAAAGGGTCTAAACTTGAGCTTAAAAAATCCAGAGTTTCACTGTTCAGCTCGGTGACCAATAAAACTTTGGATTCGACACTATTTTCGTTTATTTTATATCTCACTCCCTCCTAATCCCCTACCACAAAGGGGGCTGAACTTGGACTTATAGAAATTCCGGAGTGTCACTATTCATGTCAGCGACCCCAAGCACTATGGATTCGAATCTATTTTCTATTGTTATTATTATTATTATTATTGTTATTATTATTATTATTATTATTATTATTATTATTATTATTATTATTATATCTCACTCCCCCTCGCCCCCACCCCAAAGGGGGCTGAAATTCTGAAATTCTACTTAAACAAACCGGAGTGTCATTATTCATCTCAGCGACGCTGAAAACTATGGATTCAACAATATTTTCGATTATTTTTATATTCCCCACCTCGACCCCAACCCATAGGGGATAAAAAATCCGGAATGTTACTATTCACCCCAGCGACCCCGAATAGTATGGATTCGACACTACTTTAGATTATTTTTATGCCTCACTCCACCATTGCCCCCATCACAAAGGGTGCTGAATATGGCCTTTAAAAATCCGGAGTGTCACTATTCATCTCAGCGACCCCGAAATCTATGAGGTCAGCACTATTTTCAATTATTTTTATATCTCCTTCCCTCGACCCCCACTTGTAAGGGATAAAAAGTCCGGAGTGTCACTATTCATCTCAGCGCCCCCGAGAACTGCGGATTCGAGACTATTTTCGATTATTTTTTTATCTCACTCCCCCTCGCCCCACCACAAACGGGGCTGAAATTGGACTTTAAAAATCCGGAGTGTCACTATTCATCTCAGCGTCACCGAAAACTACGGATTCGACACTATTTAAGATTATTTTTACGTCTCACTCCACCCTCGCCCCCACCCCACAAGGGTGCTGAATATGGCCTTTAAAATATCCGGAGTGTGACTATTCATCTCAGCGACCCACAGAACTATGGATTCAACACTATTTTCGATTATTTTTATATCTCCCCCACCCTCGACCCCTACCCATAAGGGATAAAAAAAAAAAAATCCGGAATGTTACTATTCATCCCAGCGACCCCGAATAGTATGGATTCGATACTATTTTAGATTATTTTTATGCCTCACTCCACCCTCGCCCCCACCCCAAAGGGTGCTGAATATGGCCTTTAAAAAATTCCGAAGTGTCACTATTCATCTCAGCGACCCCGAAATCTATGAAGTTAACACTATTTTCAATTCTTTTTATATCTCCCCCCTCAACCCCCACCCTTAGTGATAAAATGTCCAGAGTGTCACTATTCATCTCAGTGCCCCCGAGAACTGTGGATTCGAGACTATTTTCATATCTCACTCCCCCCTCGCCTCCACCCGAAAGGAGGCCGAAATTGGACTTTAAAAAATCCGGAGTTTCACTATTCATCTCAGCTACCCCGAAAACTATAGATTCGACAATATTTTGGATTATTTTTATATCTCACTCCCCCTCGCTCCCACCACAAACAGGGCTGAAATTGGGCTTTAAAAATCCGGAGTGTCACTATTCATATCAGCGATACCGAAAACTATGGATTCGACACTATTTTAGATTATTTTTATGTCTCACTCAACCCTCGCCCCCACCCCAAAGAGTGCTGAGTATGGCCTTTAAAAAATCCGGAGTGTCACTATTCATCTCAGCGACCCCGAAAACTATGGATTCAACACTATTTTCGATTCTTTTATATCTTCCCACCTCGACCCCCACCCGTAAGGGGTAGGATGTTTAAGGATGTGGAGATGGAAGACGGAGATGAGTACTGTAGAGCGGGGTTAGGGTTTTCCTTTATTTTTACAATTTGCCTTACGTCGCACCGACACAGATAGGTCTCATGACGACCGTGGGATAGGAAAGGGCTAGGAGTGGGAAGAAGCCAATCATTAAGGTACGGCCCCAGTATTTGCTTGGTCTGAAAATGGGTAACTACGGAAAATTATTTTAAGGGCTGTCGACCCGAATACAAGCTGATAGCTACGTGGCCCAAACCATGCGGCCACGCAATGGTAATATTGTCCGCCTTTTGGCCAAGTTTTATAAGATATAGATCAAGTAAACCTTCGATGTGTTAGTGCGACGTCAAAACACTAGAAAAATAAATAAATAAACAAACAAATAAAGTGATAGCCACTTTCTAACAATTACCCCGTTTTACTTACTACATGTGGGTCGTGATATGTATTCCTGGTGCTAGCTGAGTGATTTCGTCGCTGGCTTCTCACCAAGGTAGCCCGAGTTCGAATCCCGGTTAATGCATTTGGGATTTTTGAAATTACAGGTAATTTTCTTGACGTTCGGGTCCCAGATCAAACTAGAGTTCACGCGGCTATGATCACGATATCATCGGCCAAGTAAAATTAGAAGCTTGCTTAACGTATCCCTGGTGGTGGTGTTGATTATTGTTAATAATAATGTTATTTGCTTTACGTCCCACTAACTACTCTTTTACGGTTTTCGGAGACGCCGAGGTGCCGGAATTTAGTCCCGCAGGAGTTCTTTTACGTGCCAGTAAATCTACCGACACGAGGCTGTTGTATTTGAGCACCTTCAAATACCACTGGACTGAGCCAGGATCGAACCTGCCATGTTGGGGTCAGAAGGCCAGCGCCTCAACCGTCTGAGCCACTCAGCCCGGCTTGATTATTGTTTTAAGAGGAAGTACAACTGGGTAACCATCCTTTATATAACACTAATCAGAGAAAAACATGGAAGGGATCCGACACTTCAAAAATGAAGGTATCGGCCAAAGAAAGTCAAGGATCACGAACGGCATGAAAATGAGAGACTCCCTAGGCCTCGAGTGCACTAATACTGTCGGGGTTGGAAAAGAACAAGAGTTGACCAAGGGAGATCGGATAGGATAGATAAAAGTGAGGAGCCTGGCACAAGTAAGTGGAATGAACGGCAGGACTCAGCTAAGGGCCCCGTGGTCGTCAACCCACGCTCCCAAGTTGAGAGCACATAGGGCCCCGTTTAGTCTCCTTTTACGACAGGCAGGAATTATAAAAAGCAAAGCAAAGTCTTCCCCGTACAGGCCATGAAGGCCCTTGGAGGGGTGGAAGGTAAAGGCTTCCACTATTCGAAACCTCGGCACGTGATAGGGTAGAGAGGTTAGCTCTACGCCCAGCCGCCTTTGCCCCCAGGAATTAACCTGGTACTCATTTTTGGTGTAGGCTGAATGAACCTCAGGGCCATTTTACGACTTCCTGACGGAGATTCGGACCCACGTCCTTCCGGGCGAACCGAGCACGCCTTTACCGCCTCGGCCAGGCAGCCCCTGCAGAACACGTAATTAAGCTAAGAATATTCTTAAGTAAGCATACAAAGGAATGTAAAAATAAACGTATGATGAGTGCATTTGCTGTAGAACACGTAAATTACTTCTAAATTACTAGTCTACTGTGGGTGTTATTCTACCGCTCTCACCCCACAGGGAATCCCTGTCAAAGCTGGTAGTAGTTTCGATATTACAGTAAACGTCACGTTCACGTGGTTCAGATTGTAAGTCAAACTGAAAGTCCTCTGCCTATAATTACGATATCAACATTTATGGAAAAACTACATGCTTAATTTTTCATCCTGCCCTACTGGTGGTGAATTCAGAGTTATTTTCTTATTGTACTAGTTGAGATCACTTCCCTTCGTTCTAACTGTCTCTCCATCGCATTATTACTGAAAATGAAAACCTACAACCTGTTTTTCAGTCATTGACCGGATCAGGGATGTAATGAATGAAACGTATATAGGCTGTTATTACAATGGGGTCGCCACTCCCAAGGTGATTTATTAATGAGTGATAAATGCTATGAAATGTTAATGGAGAGTGTTGCTGGAATGAAAGATGACAGGGAAAACCGGAGTACCCGGAGGAAAACCTGTCCCGCCTCCGCTTTGTCCAGCACAAATCTCACATGGAGTGACCGGGATTTGAACCACGATATCAAGCGGTGAGAGGCCGACGCGTTGCCGTCTGAGCCGCAGAGGCTCCGCATTATTACTAAAAACCGATAATCCGTCGTCATCCTCGAGGTAAGTTACTTCATCACAGCGACATAAAACCAAAGAATTTATTTCACTTAAGGTACTGCTCCAGGTCCACGGCTGAGTGATTAATGTCTCGGCCTTCAGTTCCCCGAGTTCATTTCCCAGCTGGGTTGGGAGATTTTAATCTTAGACCGTTAATTCCTTGGCTCGGGGGCAAAGCGATTGTGCTATCACCAACATTCCTGAGTCTCACACACCGCACCATCCTCCAACACACCAATGGCAGTTTCTCATCCACGACAGAACCCGCCCACCCTTGTCGGAGGGTCTGCCTGACAAGGGATGCACCAGGCTAGCAATATCTGTTACTGGACTTCTCTAAATGTGAATATGCAGTGCGGCTTTGATGTTCCTTGTCGTGTGCCGCACCAATGACAGCTGCAGTAGGAAAGGGGGAAATATTCTGTGACCCAAGCCGCACCAATGCGAGCCATGCCTTATCCAATGAAAACTTGAGATGCTGGTGGTTATTATTGTTTCACGAGGAGGTTCATCTACGCAACCATCCTCTATATAACACTAATCAGAGAGAAAAAGAATGGAAAGGGTCCGAAACTTCGAAAAATGAAGGTGTCGGCCAAAGAAAGAAGAAGGCCACAAAGGAGGTAAAAATGAGACTCCCTAACCCTCGAATGCTCTAATAAAAGAACAAGCATTGAGCAAGGAAGATCGGATAGAATAGATGAAAGTGAGGAGCCTGGCAAAGTGGAAGCAATGCCAGGATTCACCTAAGGGCCCCGTAGTTGCTAATCCACGCTCCAAAGTTCAGAGTGTGGGTGGTGGTGGTGATTATTGTTTTAAGAGTAAGTACAACTAGGCAACCATCCCCTATATAACACTAATCACAGAAAAATGGAAGGGCTCCGACACTTCGTAAAATGAAGGTATCGGACAAGGAAAGATAAGAGCCACGAACGGCGTGAAAATGAAAGAGTCGGAAAAGAACAAGAGTTGACCAAGGGAGATCGGATAGGATAGATGAAAGTGAGGAGCCTGGCACAAGCAAGTGGAATCAATGCCAGGACTCAGCTAAGGGCCATGTGGTCACCAACCAACGCTCCCAAGTTAAGAGCCCTTGAGTTTCCTTTTAATCTCCCCTTACGAAGGGCAGGAGATACTGTGGGTATTATTCTACCGTCTCCAGCCACAGGGGAGAGAAAAGCTGAGAATGTTGGGTGACAGTTGCTTGTTAGGTCCGCTTTGAGTGGCGCGCGGTGTTGCGATATTTTCTCGTCTTGTTTCATAAGGTGTCAGTTCACTTGAGCTGCATAATTGAAACAGATAAACAGTGCACTGCTGAAGGAAAATTGACAATTCCGCTTCCTCCTCTTCCCATTCCATTCACTTCCACGCAGCCCTACGCAGAGAAGTCCAGTAATACAAGAGTTTATTTTCATACGTTCAGGTGCGCCAGACTGGGTTGTAGCTGAGACGGGCAAAGCGTACCCAGCGGCATTCAAAGAGTTCGGCAAACGTTTGATCTCCCTGGCCACTCACTTGCCTAGCAGGGGGTGATTTATGACGGCAGTGGGCTTTAAAACGGAAGTTCGCATTCCCCTTCAGAAATCCTCACAACTCTGTTGCCAATGCACCTCTTGTTAAATAAACGTCAGTCTCTTTTTTCAGCTCAGACAATTCACACTTGCTTTGTTCGCTGTTTGAAAGTTTTGGATTATTTCTTTGCTTCGTTAATTAATATTTGTGAAGTGTGTTGCTTTTCATTTCACTTCATGCAGTGATGTGGAGACTATGGGAATCACACCTGGAAATTATACAACCGGGGAGAATGACCAGTACCTCGCCCAGGCGGCCTCACCTGCTATGCTGAACAGGGGCCTTGGTGGGGGATTGGAAGATTGGAAGGGATAGGCAGGGAAGAGGAAAGGAAGCGGCCGTGGCCCTAAGTTAGGTACCATCCCGGCATTTGTCTGGAGGAGAAGGGGGAAAACACGGAAAACCACTTCCAGGATGGCTGAGGTGGGAATCGAACCCACCTCTACTCAGTTGACCTCCCGAGGTTGAGTGGACCCCGTTTCAGCCCTCGAATTTTCGAATTTCGTGGCAGAGCTGGGAATCGAATGCGGGCCTCCGGGGGTGGCAGCTAATCACACTAACCACTACACTACAGAAGCGGACAATTATTATTATTATTATTATTATTATTATTATTATTATTATTATTATCCCAGTCCCTAGTTCGTGATTTTACTTTTCCTTTGCTGGGCGAGTTGGCCGTGTGGTTAGGGGAGCGCCGCTGTGAGCTTGCATCGGGTAGATAATGGGTTCAAGCCCCACTGTCGGCAGCTCTGAAGATGGTTCTCCGTGGTTTCCCATTTCCACACCAGGAAATTGCTGGAGAAGTACCTTAATTAAGGCTACGGGCACTTCCTTCCCACTCCTAGGCCTTTCCCAGCCCATCGTCGCCATAACACGTATCTGTGATGGTGCGACATAAAACAAATTGTAAATAATTGTTGTACTTTTCCTTTCTTTACTGAAAGCGAGACACTTATATTAGCACCATGAAATTACGTATAATATTTTAATAGGCCTACTTTGGTATCAGTTTAAGTTTAGTCTTTGTCGAGTTTATTTGCCAATTCCTTCTCCTGTTTTTCTTTCTTTCTTTCTTTCTTTCAACATCTGCGACCACCGCACGTGTTAACCACGTAACAAATTATTCTGCTATATCGGTGTGTGCTGTGGTTCATGATCAAGTTTTTATATTTATATTTTGACTTTAGAATAAATTAAATGTTAACATGTTTAAATAATCGACGCAAAATATGACAACCTCGCTTTTGACATAGCTCACTTGCCTTTTAAACGACACGCGCCTCTTGTGTCCAGAGGAAAGAAACCGACTGACAACCCTCATTATCACTAGGGCGGGCAGAATGACAACCCTCATTATTATCAGGGTGGGCCAAGTTTTGAGATCAGAGGTTACCGCATGGGTATGCTTTGAGCGTCAGGACTATACGTCTTAACCGTGGTCAAATGGATAACCTACCATGGTTAAGTTGACTCTATGTTGTATCAAACCCGATTTTGAAATGTTGGACGTTTCGCCACGGTTAAAGTTTTACCGGTCGTGAGCGCGGTGGGAGTGATTATTGTTTTAACAGGAAGTACTACTAGGGAACCACCCTCTACATAACACTAATCAGAGAGAAATATGGAAGGGATCCGACACTTCGAAAAATTAAGATATTGGCCGAAGAAAGACAAGGGCCACGAACGGCGTGAAAATGAAAAACTCCCTAGGCCTCGAGTACTCTAATAACGTCGGGATCGGTAAGGATGAATAGTTGACCAAGGGAGGTCAGATAGGATAGATGAAAGTGAGGAGCCTTGCACAAATAAATGGAAGCAATACCAGGACTCAGCTAAGGGCTATGTGGTCGCCAACCCACACTCCCAAGTTGAGAGTCGTTGGAGCCCCTTTTAGTCGCCTCTTACGCTGGGCAGGGGGTACCGTGGATGTTATTCTACCGCCGCCACCCAGAGGGAGAGGTCGTAAGCGAGACAGTTAGGCAGCTGACCGAGGCTTTAAGTCCTACGTACTCTACATAACCTCACGAGTAAGTTGTGTATAATGCGTGCATCGACAATGTCGTGATCCGATGTAAAAGTTTACCGGCCGTGAATGAGCGATATAACATCACACTGCATGCATCTAAAGTGCCAGGATATTATAATTAAAATGGATTTGGCACCACATTTCGTTTATCTATAGTATCTTGAAGATGATGAACAGAGAGAAAGAGACAGGGGCAATCCATTTGAAGATTGGACGGACTTCTCGTCCTTATTAAAATTAATAGATGACCAACTCGAGTTCCCTACTCGTTGAATTAAACCTGTTTCGCCACGAAATCATCTAAGTCAATGAGCATTTCAGTTTCAAGTGCACTACCATTTGTCGTTGTCGTTCGCCCTTCCTTTTCCTTATTGGCTGATACTGAAAACCTAACCTAGCCTAACCTATCTATCTATCTATCTATCTATCTTAATCTGTTTATCCTCCAGAGTTGGTTTTTCCCTCGGACTCGGCGAGGGATGCCACCTCTACCGCCTCAAGGGCAGTGTCCTGGAGCTTTAGACTCTGGATCGGGGATACAACTGGGGAAAAGAACCAGTACCCCGCCCAGGCGGCCTCACCTGCTATACTGAACAGGAGCCTTGTGGGGAATGGGAAGATTGGAAGGGATAGACAAGGAAGAAGGCAGGAAGCGGCCGTGGCCTTAAGTTAGGTACCATCCCGGCATTCGCCTGGAGGAGAAGTGGGAAACCACGGAAAACCACTTCGAGGATGGCTGAGGTGGGAATCGAACCCCGTCTACTCAGTTGACCTCCAGAGGCTGAGTGGATCCCGTTCCGGCCCTCGTACCACTTTTCAAATTTCGAGGCAGAGCTGGGAATCGAACCCGGGCCTCCGGGAATGGCAGCTAATCACGCTAACCACTATACCACAGAGGCGGACCTAGCCTAACCTAACCAGATGAAATGAAATTAATCTTAGAAATAAGGTGCTGTAATAGAAGATATGATTAAAATGGCTGCAATGATTCTGACAAGGAGAAAACGTCATTTTACAACTTTCTTATACAAGTGTGAAATAATATTCGTCCTAGAAATAAAAATACAGGTGACGGGAAACGTAAACACCCAACGACATGTAAACACCTGGGTAAATTAGACATGTGACTGTCGAAATTATCGATGCCTTTTGGATAAATTAAAGACAAGTGACTGTCGAACTCATCAATGCCTTCTGAATACTACTTTGAATTACTTCCGAGGGGAATAATAGCGAGAAAAACGAACGTTTCGGTTTCGAAACCAGGGATTTTTTTTTTTTTTTTTTTTGCTATTTGTTTTACGTCGCACCGACACAGATATGTCTTATGGCGACGATGGGACTGGAAAGGCCTAGGAATGGGAAGGAAGCGTCCGTGGCCTTAGTTAGTGTACAGCCCCAGCATTTGCCTGGTGTGAAAATGGGAAACCACGGAAAACCATCTTCAGGGCTGCCGACAGTGGGGTTCGAACCCACTATCTCCCGAATACTGGATACTGGCCGCACTTAAGCGACTGCAGCTATCGAGCTCGGTAAACCAGGGATTAACACTGGTGCAACGGGTTAATGTGACAATACCATTGGGAAGAGTTTTACCATGTTTTTTTTTTTTTTTTTTTTTTTTGCTAGTTGCTTTACGTCGCACCGACACAGATAGGTCTTATGGCGACGATGGGACAGGAAAGGGCTAGGAGTGGGAAGGAAGCATCCGTGGCCTTAATTAAGGTACAGCCCCAGCATTTGCCTGGTGAGAAAATGGGAAACCACGGAAAACCATTTTCAGGGCTGCCGACAGTGGGGTTCGAACCTACTAACTCCCGAATACTGGATACTGGCCGCACTTAAGCGACTGTTAAAAATAAAACAAACCAGTAGGGCAACAGCCCATTAAAGGCGACTTGTACCCAGCCAGATGGCCTGGTGGTACCGGAGGGCTCGTGGTCAGCGTCATGGAATTCTTCTTCTTCTTCTTCTTCTTCTTGGCATTCTAAACCATACTGCATACTTTCCTTGACTGGATCTGCTATCTCTCACAACAACGGCTTCTCCGATGGTTTTACGAGGCTGAGTATATCCCGTTCCGTCCGGCCCAGCGATGTAGGGGGCAACGCGTCCGCCTGTCACCCGGCGCGGCGGCCCCGGGTTCGATTCCCGGCCTGGTCAGGGGTTTTTAATTGTAAATGGTTAATATCCCTGACCTGGGGACTGGGTGTATTTGTCGTCCTTAACGTACCTTTCCTCACATTCGACACTCTACATTTCGGTTATAATTGCAGATACTGCCCCCATAGATAGTACACAATGGAAGTGAGCAACAACCGCAATTCCAATTACACGCAGGTTCATATCATACGGTGCAAGTAGGGGAAAAAGATCTCTATAGGTCGACGCCCCGAACAAATAACATTTATTTAAAACAGAAAAAAGTAACATACCCCGTTCCAGCCTTCAGTCCAGAACTAAAATCCTTGGACTGGGCAGGAATCGATCCCGGGGCCTCCGCTTATAATATAAAAATGTTAATGTTATTTGATTTACGTCCCAATAATAACTTTTACGGTTTTCGGACACGCCGAGGTACCAGAATTTAGTTCCGCAGAAGTTCTTTGAAGTGCCAGTAAATCTACCGACACGAAGCTGACGTATTTGAGCACCTTCAAATATCACCGGACTGAGCCAGGATCGAACCTGCCAAGTTGGGGTCAGAAGGCCAGCGCCTCAACTGTCTAAGCCACCCAGCCCGGCCGCTTAAGGTTTAGGCACACTACCTACATACTACAGAATCTTGTGTTACAGAAGAAGAAATTAAGCGATATCTTTATGCATTTCATAAAACTGTATAAAAAGTGTAATATTTCATTGGTATCCGGCAGAATGGTCGGCGATGTGGTCTTCGGTTCAGAGAGTCATTGGTTAGATTTTCGTCCGGTTTGAGGATTTTAACCGCACCTGGTTGATTTCTCTGGTTTTGTAAATGGATATTCGTGTTTGTCTCAATCTTCATATACACCACACTATCCACTGCCACAGAAACACGTTATAGTGAATATATTCCTCCACATGGGTTGATGTCAGAAGAGTATCCGGCAGTAAAACAGTCCAGTCCACATGTGAGATGCAGTTTGCATATCAAGGCGTGAAAAAAAAAAAAAATCAGAAGTACATTTTTAGAGATGTTTAAATTTTCAAACTTTGTGTGTCAACTGATCATATGGTTGTACAGCTCGGCAACAATTTGGTCACGTGGCTATTACGTACGAGTTTTCGAAAAAAGCAGTGGTCTCCCTAGAGCTTTGGCTGCATCAGAGTCAAGTTATTTGGTTACAGGCAACCAGAGTTGCTAATTTAGCCACTATATGGCTGGCTAGATCTGACTATTTCGAGTATTATGTTAGCCGCAAATTTTTGAAAAAGCCTCTAGACCACTTTAGACCACCATTTTTCGGACTTCATCTAAACTAGGAGTAAAAAACAACATCCTATATAATTGGCGGCCACTTCATGGGGCGCTCAAGCAAATGTACTCCGGACGACTTCACTTGGCCTAGTTTACTCCATGGTTGATTATTGTGGGTCAGCTTGAGTCAACAGCTGCCATGTTGTGGATATTATTATTGAAATTTATTTCCAATTTTTAAAAAAGTGTTGATCAAATTAAAGCTGCTAACTTTTTATTTTAATGGTTTGAAGATTGACGTCCAGTTGAACCAGACTATGAGGCTGATATCTGGGACCATTAAATCCACCCCAGTTTACTGGTTACCAGCTCTCTGTGTTATTGCTTCTCCACATCTTAGGAGACAAAACAGCTTAATCCGAGAATATAAAAAAATTGTGTCAACCCACAGTTACCAATCAATGCTGATATTTCATATCATATGATATTACATCACTGAATAACTTCAAGAAACCCACCAATATCAGCAGGATTGACTCGCACAGCAAACATCTTCAGGCTACAACAGAAATGGAATGAAGAATGGTCCACCAAGGCACCTCCGCAATGGCAACAAGTCGAACAGCATAATAAAAGGCCCCGGGATTCCAGCTATACCATCAGTTATGGGCCCGATTAAACCGGATACGCACTAAGCATGGTTGCTGTGCTACCTGGGCATACAAATGGGGTTGGAAACCATCAGATGCCTACGATTGTGGGAATGGCAATCAGACAATCTACCCCATCGCTTTGAGTGTCCTATCAGGTGTTACCCAGGCGACAGACAAGATTTTATTGATGCGGCACGTGGTGTAGTTGAATGGCTCAAGAACCTGGTCTGCAATTTATAAGGGCTGCTGGAAAGTGTCTGCCATGAAAACATTTTCCTTTTTGTGTTTAGTCCCCATTGTTCTGTGCTTTATGTAAGTCATACGTCAAATAATAACCGCTTTCTTTTCTTAACTTGGCTATTTCTAGCCATATTTACTTTTAATGTTTTTATTATGATTATCATCAATATAATTACAGATTTGAATTTTCCTAGGTTGGACATTTTGTGAAATAATATCATTATATTAATGATAATAAAAGTAATTGAACATCCCTGTTTCATAAGTGACCACCAAGCAATTCTTATTCGACATCTCTCACATGTTCTTCTCCCTCGTGTGCACAGTATGTCTTAGTTATTCGGTTGAGGATGAAATGAAAAGCCACAATTTACTACGTGAAACCAAGGAGAATTTAAAAACTAAGTATGTCAATGTTACGAAAATTTAAAAAAAAATGCAAAGTTGGCTGCTTGACAACATCGAAATCCTCCGAAGAAACATCAAAATGAAGTGTTGAATGAAGTATGAAAAACATACTAAACTTCAGGATTTGAAAGGAGTATTGCAAAATAGAAAATCAGTGGCAGGTTAAAAATTTTCAGAAATTGGTAAATAGGTCCTCCACGACTGAATTCTGACGGGATTCGATCAGTATAAGGATGCTCCGGTAGACAGTTCATTATAGAATATTGGTCTTGTTCGTTCTTTCGGCTCTAACATAGCTTCGTTCAAATACCGAAGTCAAGTGTGCGTTCAGTCAAAAACAAACATGAAACAGGAGTAGAAAGTTGGACTGAGCCTTATGTAGGCTATAAAAGGAGATTTTCTTATATAAGGTCCCATGGAAGTTCTTCGATTTCTTGGAATAAGTAGTGCGTCTTCATAAGAATCAACGGACACCCGAAGTTCTTCAGGGAGGGGTGCAGTTGAAGAGGGATAAGGACGATTATTTATATACCTTATTGGGGGGTTCAGTTATCATTTAAAACAAATTGTTAGTTTAATTTTCTCCTCCCTCACTTATTACACTTATAGAAAATGTTTCATATGTGGTATGTTGTGTGAGTGTGAACCTACACCTACACTCTCTTATAATTTACAACCATGCATTTACATTACCTGAACAAAAGTATCCGACCTTTGAGTCATAAGGAGCCAGAGTCCTAAATTCAATACATGAGGCACCATATAAATGACTTATGAGGAGCCCTAGTTGCATTTTTATTTCTGACCAGAGATGGCACGTGGAGAAGAGGTGGGATGATTCTCATTCTCACGCTACAGAAATTACGTCACCCACACGTGTAGAATGTGCAGGGATACGGAGTAATTTGGCGCGGAACTATTTTTTGTTAAAGGTCCATTTTAAGAAGAATTGGCGACGAAACCGCCGTGGTAAAAGTCAGCAAATCATAAGTGAAACAATTTGGTTGTTATTGCTAAAGACTTTAGGCCGCTGAATAGCTCCACAATTAAAATTGTCGAAAAGACGCTCCTGTTTGTTTAAACTCCGTTACATCGAACAAAATTTAGTGCCTAGCTTATGAGTTAATTTAAAGACTCAAACTTGTTAAGAGAAACCCTTCATGCTTATCATCAGCACCGCAACTAAACTAAACAATTATGTGTCAGTTCAGAATCAGCCATAATTAAATCTTCTGTCAGGAGAAAACAGTGTCTGTAAACTTTTGGCGGTAAATGCGGATGCCATGGGAGTGGGAGAAAAATTTATAAAACCACGCCACGCCATTTGCAATTACCCCCATTGTGTCCAGTGAATTTTGAGGTGACTGCACGTCGTTCAGAATAACATTGTGAACTTGATGGGAAGACTAAGTCCCCAAGAGGGAAGATAGTTTTGGCCAAAGGTGGTTAAATAACGTCACCTCCAAGTGGAGATAAGTCAGTAGGCAAATCGATGGTATTCCAAAATGTGGAACCGTCATTTAGTTAAGTCCAGACAACAGACAGTCATTATAATGCCAAAGTCCTGCAGTTGAATTATAAAATATCATTGTTCTACTTTATTGCGTATGCGAATCGGTGATTTGACGAACGTGTTCGTTTCGCGAGGAAGAAAACGTGTGAAGGGCATTCATATATTTTTGATGTCGTTATTTTCAGACGAATGATATAAATAAAAATGAGAGGAAGAGTATATTTTGTAAAGTCACTATCAGTCGAGATGGCTAGATAAGAGATTGGAAGGCTGGTGGACCTGTCACGATGCAAGGCTACGTACGACTTCCAGGTATGTAAGCTACCCTTTTTAAAGTGCATTTGTTTATTTCATTATGTCACCATTTTATTTGTGTACTTGTGACGCACTTTGGTCACCATTTTTATTTAGTGAAAACGTTAGAGGAATACGACGAAAGCTCATTTTATGTTCCTTAGATAATCGGTAGAGCCGCCAAACTAGCGTGTGAAATGTTGTGCAGTAGTAGATTTGATGGGTGTAAAATGAATGTACTGTAATGTCTACAGCAGAGTATTATTTCCGTACGTTTATTTCCTATGTTTGTTGTTTGCCCAAGTTTAGATATTAATTTATCACGAAATTCTCTTCAGTGTAAAGATGCAATTCATGTAAGTGCAATCCGTGGTTTACTATATAGGGCGATTGTGTAGTGATGATGGAATGTCAACTGTTGCGGAAAGCACACCATCATGTGTTTGGAGCTGTAAAATTTGTCAAGGGAAGGTACGAGGCGAAACTGGCGTGTGATTTGTTTAAGGGAAGTGTTATTTCAAAGGTCTATTAACATTTGTGTAGAATTGATGAGAGCAAAATAACGGTAAAATTTTTATATGTCAAGTTTTGGGTTTCGGTTTTGAAATATTGTGTTGTCAAACTCAGATATGCGAGGAGAGATGGTTAATTTGTCAAATATTTGTTTATATAACAACATAGTGGATCATGTAAGAGAGATAGTTCATATATTTGTCATGTAGACAATTTGAGGTAGCAAATGGATCAAGTCTTGCAGAGTTGGGAGGAAATGTGGCTTAGGTTGTTGAAATCCTGTAGTGTTGAGGATATTTATTGCAGCGATTTTTCATTGAAAGGAACCTGAGGATTCGTTTTGTGTAATTTAATGATAAGGGAATAGGGTCATTCCATGGTTAGGATCCCACGTGAAACCGTATGACAGTGTTGGGTAAGAACATTTCAAGTTAAATCTTTTCGCCTATTCTGTGTTGGTCAAATATTGTATTTCACGCGAGTTGTCAACGAGGCGAGATTTCACTTGATACATTTAAGGATAACGTGTGTGTTTTTCGATAAGGAGGAGGGTCTTTTTTCCAGGCAGTAAGCCACCTATGTTTTCGGCGATCGAGCCAGTTCATTTGTCAGAGACGGATTGTAACTGAGATTTTGTCATTTGTAATAAATGTTTGGAATTAGATTTCATTACTTAAGATTATTATTTTTTGCTAGTGGCTTTACGTCACACCGACACAAATAGATCTTATGGTGACGATGGGATAGGAAAGGCCTAGGAATTAGAAGGAAGCGGTCGTGGCCTTAATTAAGGTACAGTCCCAGCATTTGCCTGGTGTGGAAATGGGAAACCACGGAAAACCATCTTCAGGGCTGCCTACAGTGGGATTCGAACCCACTACCTCCCGGATGGAACCATCCATCCATCCATCCATCCATCCATCCATCCATCCATCCATCCATCCATCCATCCATCCATCCATCCATCCATCCATCCATCCATCCGTAAACTGTGAAAGCGGTTCATTTTTCTTACACGCAAAAATGAACAGGCGAAGCGCGAAATATATTTTCGCGAGTGAAGTAATAACAGCCCTAGAATATTTAAAGGACCATTCGTATACAGATATACACGACTTTTTAATGCAGGTACCACTGTCAAATACATGTTATCAATAAATTATAATTCGACATACATGTCATTAGCTCAAACGTAGCAACATAGCAGCTGGACAAGATGCTTGATTGTTTTGACAAGACCAAGTGCTAATTGGCTTAATTTATAAAAGAGATTAAAACAGCAGGCTGCAGTACCAGCTGATTTGCCGCTGTGGATTTTGAAAGTGATCCATGTTTTTGTTTTTAAAGCACAACCATTTGTGCAAAAGTCCTGTTGCGTCTATGAGTGACTATTTACTGTCCGTGTTGAGCGATTTTCCTCACTGCAGATGTCCTGGAATCGGACATTTACAGTTATTGAGTGAAGTTATTTGCGAGTGTGCTATTCCTGTATTCTTAAGTAACATAGCCACATAAATATGAGAGATCTTTGAAAGACCGAAATATGAGAACGCGAAACACTTAAACAGAAAAGTGTGTGAAATGATGTATTTTGTACAGTATTTACTACCCACACGTTAATATTATTTTGTACGGATTTTCCGCTGCGGATGTATACCTTCTTCACTGAATTTCTTTATTAAGGTGTAAGATGTGTTTCAAATATGTTTATCGAGTGACTGGCTATATATTTAAACAGAAATTTACAAAACACTTAACGTGTGCTGTAATGAACAATCGTGTTTCAATGCCAGCGAAATGCGCTCGGTGGTAAAAATGGGAAGTAGGCCCATATCGCTCATATCGCTGTACTGGGAAGGCTTATTAGCCCAGCTATAGTAGAGGGCGATGTTTTTACTCTCGGGTAGAGAGTTAACAACAATGACTGCTGGTGGAAAGATGGATACGTTAAAGGGCGCCATGTATATGCTTAATTTTATATGGTATAATATGTGGATCTTCTATCCGCTCTACGCAAATCCCTGCATTGAGGCAATGTTGTTTATTACATAATCTGCAGATTTCGTTCTACAGAAGGTTTAAGGTATTTATTTACATTTTTCCTCTGGGTTTATCATAGTTATTGTGACCGTGTATTCTGAAATTCTATTCTGCAGACCCTTAACTTTTGGTCGCTGAAGATATCGTAAGTTTTAATTTACGCATTGCCTGTTCCGTGTGTATCTTTACTATACGCGAGAGCGGAGAGTGACACTGATCTGTGTAAATTGTGTGTTTACCTGTGACCTTGATTTGAGACCCTGTTTAATTTTCTTCGAGTCTACGACTGGCTCAGGTTGTACGGCATTGATATGTTTTGACGCTTATGATACACATCTCATGTTCTCCAAAAGGTAGGTGATATGAGTATGGAATGTAGCGTGCATTATATATGTGGATCACGATTGTATTTGGGATGAGCCTGGGTTGCTGTGCGGCCATCCGATGTTGTGATATGGGTATCTTGTTCAAGCTCACAAGTCTCTGGTTTCATTTGCCATGCGGTGCGAGCATTCTCATATCCTAGCTTGACTCCTATGCTTATTTGGATTTGCTCATATTGGTGTCTTGGTTATATATGCGTGTGTGTGTCTGTGTGCATTGATGGATGAGATTTGTGTTGGTTTCCGCATCTCGCGAATGTTATTTTTGTGCCTTCATTCTTTTCTTTATTAAATTTGTTTTCGGCTTTGTATGCCCGATTAGTTATTATTCAAAAAAATTATTTCGGTTAACATGTTTCATTGTTTGAGATATTGATTGATCTCGGTAATTATGTCGACATATCTTCTTCGTAGGTTTTTTTTCTTGGCCGGGGTTTTGCTTCTCGGTGCTTTTCTGATAGCTGCGGATGCGAGTCTCTATGGAGCCTTTAGTTGTTGTGGTCCGCTTCCTTTGAATGGACGTGGCTGTTGAAGCCTTATATTGCCGTGTAAGTAGTATAATGGGACAGTTCGGGCGCCTCTTCCTCCGCCCGCGGCGCGGGAAATTTGAATTCTGGCGGGAAATTTGAATTTTTGGCGGGAAATTTGAATTTTGGCGGGAGATTTGAATTTGTAAACAAAGCCACGTGCTTTTTGACAGCTGTCATCGACAACAACGCATCGCTAACCTCACTGCTGCCATCTTGACGGGCCTAACCCTCACTAGTGCCAACTTAACCTAACTAGCATGAGGTAAACAAAGCCACGTGTTTTTTGACAGCCACGTGCTTTTTGACAGACAACAACGCATCCCTAACCTCAGTACTGCCATCTTGACGGGCCTAAACCTCAGTAGTGCCAACTTAACCTCACTAGCGCGAGGTAAACAAAGCCACATGTTTTTTAGACAGCCACGTGCTTTTTGACAGATTTGTAAACAAAGCCACGTGCTTTTTCACAGACAACAACGCATCGCTAACCTCAGTACTGCCATCTTGACGGGAATAAACCTCGGTGGTACCAACTTAACCTAACTAGCTCGAGATAAACAAAGCCACGTGCTTTTTGACAGCCACGTGCTTTTTGACAGCTGTCATCCGCCATCTTTAAACTACAGAGCGCTGTGCTGCCCTCTATATCGCAGTAGCTGCAAAATTCGTCACCTGTCATCGGCAGTGCTGCCATCTTGGCGGGCCTAAACCTTAGTGCTACCAACTTAACCTAACTAGCGCGAGGTAAACAAAGCCACGTGTTTTTTGACAGCTGTCATCCGCCATCTTTAATCTATAGAGCACAGTGCTGCCCTCTTTAGCTACTTACCTTTGAAATGTGGTGGCGGATAATTTGAAAAATGCTTTTTGACAGCAGCCATCTTGCATCGCAAACCTCAGTGCTGCCCTCTTTAGCTAGTTACCTTTGAAATGTGGTGGCAGGCAATTCCACGTGACAGCAGTCATCTCTAAACAAGAGAGCACCGTGCTGCCCTCTATGTGGTGGCGGCAAATTGAAAAATTCTACATGCTCTTGTTTGGAAACAAACTCACGCGCTTTTTTGACAGCCGTCATCCACCATCTTTAATCAACAGAGCACAGTGCTGTACTCTTTAGCTAGATACCTTTGAAATGTGGTGGCGGCAATTTGAAAAATTCTATGTGCTCTTGTTGGGAAACAAAGCCACGTGCTTTTTTGACAGCTGTCATCCGCCATCTTTAATCAATAGAGCACTGTGCTGCTATCATGCGGGCAATTTCGTCAGCTGTCATCCGCCATCTTTAATCCAGAGAGAACAGTGCTGCACTCTATGTGGTGGCGGTAAATTCCATGAGCTTTACAAACCTATGTGCTTTTCTGACAGCTGTCATCCGCCATCTTTAATCCAGAGAGAACAGTGCTGCACTCTATGTGGTGGCGGCAAATTCCACGTGCTTTACAAACCCATGTGCTTTTCTGACAGCTGTCATCCGCCATCTTTAATCTAGAGAGAACAGTGCTGCACTCTATGTGGTGGCGGCAAATTCCACGTGCTTTACAAACCTATGCGCTTTTCTGTCATCCACCATCTTTAATCTAGAGAGAACAGTGCTGCACTCTATGTGGTGGCGGCAAATTCCACGTGCTCTTATTTGGAAACAAATTCTACTCGCTCTTCAGCTGTCATCCACCGTCTTTGAGCACCGTGCTGCCCTCTTTGTGGTGGCGGATAATTTGAAAAAATTCTTTTCGACAAGCAGCCATCTTTAATCCAGAGAGAACAGTGCTGCCCTCTTTAGCTACTTACCTTTGAGGCGGTTAATTTGAAAAATTCTTTTCGACAAGCTGCCATCTTTAATCCAGAGAGAACAGTGCTGCCCTCTTTAGCTACTTACCTTTGAGGCGGTTAATTTAAAAAATTATATTTAACAAGCTGCCATCTTTAATCCAGAGAGAACAGTGCTGCCCTCTTTAGCTACTTACCTTTGAGGCGGTTAATTTGAAAAATTCTATTTAACAAGCTGCCATCTTTAATGAAAAGAGCATCGTGGTGCTATCTTGCGGGTAATATTTTATGTCACAGCTGTCATCCACCATCTTGCATTGCTAACCTTAGTGCTGCCCTCTTTAGCTACTTACGTTTGAAACAAAAAATCTATTTGACAAGCTGTCACCCGCCATCTTGCATCGCAAACCTCAGTGCTGCACTCTATGTGGTGGCGGATAACTTGAAAAAATCTTTTTGACAAGCAGCCATCTTTAATCAACAGAGCACCGTGCTGACATCTTTAGCTACCGCCATCTTACATCGCTTACCTCGCTGCTGCACTCTATGTGGTGGCGGTAAATTCGAACAAGTTTAATCACGCATCGGGAAAGCTAGAGTAAGCACGTGCTGCAGTGATGACGTCATTGTGCATGTTTAATCCCGTTCGTTGACTAAAAGCTTTAGTCTTCGAGAAACAGTGATAGAGTGTGGAGTGCAAACATGACGAAAACATTAATAGTTGATGTGCAAGGCTTTAAAGTAAACGGAAACAAATTTGTGTTTAAAGAGGTGGCTGTGTTAGATTGCAGTGTGTTGTGGGCACCAAAACTTGTTAGTTTAGTATTTAGTCCACCGTTCCCTTACTGTTTGCAAACAGATGAAGATAAAAAGCAGACTCAGTGGATTGAAAACAATTTAGGTTTGAAGTGGGGAGAAAAAGAAATACCTTATCGTTTTCTACCTTTAATGATGAATGCACATTTGTCAAGAGCGGATCTTGTTCTTTTAAAGGGTTGTGAAAAGAAAGAATGGTTGCGTGAGTTTCTACCACCATCATGTGAAGTTATCGACATGCATGAATTGGGGTGCCCATCATTTAAAACTCTTCCGAAAGAGCATAGCAGAGAAACAAGTAAACAGTCTTTACAACATGTACGTATGCTCTTTGATTGGTTGTGTCGCAGTGCATGCCGGGAAGTGAACAACATATGTAAACTGCAGTGTCGAAATAACCTTAGTGTAAAAGAAACATTTGTAGAGTAAAGACATCATGTCATTTCTAACAGATACTAAGTGTAACGCAGTTGAAAAGGCGATCGTAAAGTTTTATGCATGCAAAAAGAAACTAAACACTTTTACTGAAGAAGAGTTAAATGCATTACCAAAGGCATTTTTGGTTAATGTAGCTGCGAATGCTGTAAAGAAGATTTGGGAAAAGGTGCCTCGTGAGTGGACTCAAGATCCTGTTTTGTCAGAGCTTCAAACGTGTAGTTTACATCATGAACACGTGAGTTTAGCTAGAAGACCTTCTGTGAGACAGTGCCGTACATGTCAACTAATTAAACTGTATCACGGACCTAAAACTAACGAGTTGTCTTCGCTTATAAACACTTATCATGGCTGTGGAGAGAGTAAACAAGGAAAGGGTGAAGAAACGTGCTGGGAGAAAGATGAGGAAGCATGTTGGGCGTGGACTCATCAATAGAGTGATTGATCTTCTTTTCTTCGTGCTTCATCTCCCCTGCGGCCCTAGAACACGTTCGCCTGACACGTAGTTACATGCTGCCTGCATAGAGTATGTCGTGTAGCTGTTAAAATCTGCTTCGTAGAGTTATGCCGTGTGTGTGTGTGTGTGTGTGTGTGTGTGTTATTACCTAGTGCTTTAGCTGCTCAGAAGAATATAGTAGCACTTGTCGTTGTTGGTGTAATAAAACGAAAACTGAATGACAAAGACCGTAAAATAAACAAAGGATAAAAATGTATATATTCTAAAATAAATATGAATTGTAAAAACATATTACAGGTGTTGTTTAATCCTACAGCATGTCCTAGTGACTTAGAAGAAAGGAAACGTAGAGGATTAAAAGAAAACACACATAAGATTTAAAGTACATCCTCTTTTTTTTAATCCATGAATTAAAGCTGTTATTAAAACCAAGCCATTTAACATACAGTTTATTCCCACGACGTCGAATAACACGTTAGACTAAATAGTGATCAGGATATTTTGTTTTCTGCAGTTCTTCGATGTAGAATCCTCCTTCAATAGGCTGTCCTCTGAGATCGCGAAGTAAATACGTAACTGGATTAGTAAGCTTAACACTTCTGATTTGAAAAATTTCAGTGCTCCAGTTAGGTGTGTATCCTTTTGCAAAGATAGACTTGTGTTTGCTGATGCGAACGAAATCACCTTCTTTAAAGCGATAGCGACGTGGATCAGCTGATTTAATTACAAGATGAATAGCATCTAGACGAGGTGTATTCTTTGTAACAAGACGTGGCTTTGTTCCGATAGTGCGATGAGGTGTATCGTTGTAGGTAGATAAAAGTCTAGGTAGCAGATCAATCCAACGATATGAACCTTGCGCTGTAAATTCTCGCCACATCATTGTTTTGAGTGTACGATTAAAGCGTTCTACAACACTTGCCTTGAGATTGCTGAACGTAGAGTAGTGTTGAATGCCAAGTAACTTGAGGTAAGAAGAAAAATCCTTGTTGTAAAACTCTTTACCTTGATCAGTTTGAAGAAGCCTTGGGCAGCGTTTCGATTCTTCAACAATATGTTTAAATGCTTCTTTAACTTGAGCTGCTGTTTTAGAACGCACGGGTTGTGCAAAAGCAAACTTTGAGTACACATCGATAACAGTAAGTAGATACTTATACCCCTTATTACTAGAGGCATATGGAATCATTTCTACTAAGTCTGCTTGCCAGAGTTCATCTTTTCCTCGTGTAATAACGCGTCTGCGACAGTAGGTGCGACGTGCTGGTTTATGTAACTCATGTGCGATGTTTACCTTTACAGGTGAGATCTTCTCTTGACGAGCCATTACAAAATAATACCGGCATAACGTAGTTCTCTTTCTATTTCTAGAATTTCTGATCCGTGACCAGTGTGACCAGCCTCTTGTGATGCTCTTAAAAGTTGTAATCGTTCAACGAGTAAGTTTGGGTCATTCCAGTATCTTACATCCACATACGGCAACAAAGGCTTGTAGATAACGTCTAGACTACGTGCAGTCGGAAACAGCTTAGAAATAAACTCACGATACTTGTAACTCTTATTCGCATTTACAGCTTCTGTTCTCCTGTAATTACGTCGTGTTGCATCAGTAGCAAAAAGTATTGCTTTATACTTTTTAAGATCATCTTGTAAAATTATATCCTTGTCAGGTATTCGTGAGAAAAGAAGTTCTAAGAGTCCTTTCGTAGGTTTATAGGTAACACCTTTTACAATGAGTTTGTTGCTATTAATCTTAACATTTGAATTTCCTATCCGGAAACAGTCATCTTCATAGCGAATACCGTAGGTAGTGTCAGTTTGTCCTGTAAAAAGTTTTTCTATATAAGGTGCAAAGAGAGATCCATAGGTATCTTGAATAAAAGTTCTAAACTGATTGCGATACTCTGGTATAATCATAACCTCAGACAAAGATGGTAGATTTTGCGTCGATGTAGTAGGTGTTTCAGCAATAACATCTGTAGTTAAAAACTCAACACGCTTAGATGGTGATGTATCATTAAGTTCTTCTTCTTCTTCCTTATCTTCCTCTTGATCTACATCCTGCTTCTTCTCTTCAGTATCTTCTTCATGCTTTTCTTCTTCATGCTTCTCTTTATGATATGATGTTTGCATAGAAGCAAAACTTGAAGTAGACTGCGGTAATGAAGTAGAATTAAAAATTTCTTTGAGTGGTGTACTTAGTTGTGTTTTTAAAAATAAATCCGTGTCTGCTTGAATACGTTTAAGCTCTTTAAATTTCCGTCGAATATTGTTTCGAGCTTGGATGATATGTTTTGTGATCTCCTTGCTAGATGTTAACATGATGGTGGTTTTTAATCAAGTAGTTACTGCAATTCTGTGTTAATGCATATAAAATGATCGAAACCCATGCGATATCGTCCATGCTGTACATCACTTTCTTTATCAATAACTAAAAAGCTGTAACGGTGTAATGACCAACATTTAGCACACATACGTTTAAAGTCATCGAATGTCATATCAGTGTTAACATGATCGTTATACACATGTCGCATGTTGCGCTCATCTTGCCGAAAAAGCACAATAACATTTGCGTTGTCGCGTATCAACTGCTTAGGCACACGAGAATAGGTTTGACACAAATAGATGCAATCAACATATTTATGCCGACCCATACTAAAGAATGCACGAATAACGTTTTGCTGTTCTGTTGCGACATCATCAAAGATCATAAGAGAATTAGGAAGCACATCGTCTGGTGATGGTACTTGCTCATGTGAATTAAATTTAAAATATCTTATTCCATCTTTAACTAGATCGTGCATTACAGTTTGTAGAATAGTATATAGCGGCTGATAGAGTGACTTTGCGAAAACGTAAATATTCTCGAAGCGTACACCATTTACAGAAGTAATAAGTGTGAGTAAAAGATTTGTTTTACCGCATCCCGACGGACCTGATATAATACATCGAACAGTAAAAGGAAACAACGTTCCATGACGTTTTCTTGTAGTTGTACTAGAACTAGGTAAGAGATGTGGTACAATGTCGGTAACAGGTAGCGTGTCTTGCTGCTTTATAATCTTCATGATAACTGAATCATAAAGTACGTAATAGTAATATATATATTAAACGAAACAAGAGGCAACGGTTAGTTTATGATTTGCTCTTGACTAGTAAAGTCGTGTCCAGCATGGTGAAACAACGATATCCAAACGACATGAAGAAGAAGAAGAAAGTAAAAACTGTTGGATGGAAAGATGTTATAAAGGCTGCGCAAAAAGCTATTCGAGGGGAATACAATCCTCGTGTAGCTATTACTAAGGCGTTACGCGCAGCAAGAGCGAGAATTTCTCCAAAGTGCAGAGCAATATTTAGTAAACGTGCGCGAATTATTCCTGTACCAAAACGAGGAGGATTTCTTCCTGCGCTGTTTGCTGGCTTAGCAGCTTTAGGGTCATTGCTAGGTGGTGCTAGTGCTGTAGCGAGAACTGTCAAAGCTGTAGAAGAAGCGAAACAACAGTTGAAAGAGAGTGAACGTCATAACAAGACGATGGAGGCAATTGCGTTACGAGGCAAAGGTGTGAACATGAAGCTAGCGCCATACAAGAAAGGGCTTGGTATCTACATTTCTCCAAAAAACGTCTACTGAATGCACTGCCATATCGAGCTCTAACGCATGATGAAGTTTTTACGTTTGCTAAACAACTAGGAATTCATTATTTTCGAGGAGTGTATATGCGCGATCAACTACCAGTACGCCCACGTGAACGTGAAAGTGCCGTAATTAACTTGGACGACAGTCGTGGACCTGGAACTCATTACGTTGCTTATGTAGAACGTAAATCTAAAGTATGGTATTTTGATAGCTATGGAGATTTACCTCCTCCTTTTGAGCTCATACGTTATTTCGGAAGCAGTGCAGACATTGTTTACAATAAAAACCGTGTGCAAAACTTTAATACACGCATGTGCGGACGATTATGTCTTATGTTCTTATATCAAACCCAGACAGTAGAGAAAGTGCATTAGTGTCTACGTGATGACGAACAGTGAAAGAACGTTTGCTGTACGTGGAGAAGGACCTGAAACAACCGTCTATTTTAATCCACCAATCGAACTTGGTTATCAGCCGCATAGTCTTGGTCTAGTATCGTTTGAAAGCTACAATAAAATCTATAATGTGCGTGATGGTTTAAACAAGTTCTATTACGATGAGTATGTGCTAACACTACCCTCAGGTAGTTATACAGTAGATGATATTCACGACTATATTGAAAGTACGTTAATTGATCAGTTTGGGGAAGATAGTTTTAGTAATCATAATTACAAGTTCTCAATCACTATAAGCAACATTACACATAAATGTGTTATTGAATCATCATTTAAGATTGACTTCAAATCACAACCTGATTCGATTGGCCCACTGCTTGGATTTTCATCGAGGGAGCTCCTACCGAACGTACGTTACGAGTCTGATCAACCTATAAAACTCTTCGATGATTATAATGTGAACATTACTTGTAATATTATTACAGACTTGAATAGTAATCTACAACCTTCGCACGTCCTGCACGACTTCATTGTTACAGAGGAACGTGGATATACTATTTGTGAGAAACCAGCAGTAGTTCTTTATCAACCTGTGTCTGTAAAACACATTAGCAACATTACTCTTAGACTTGTAAATAAACATAATCAGCTTATTCATTTAGATCAGCACGCGTACGTAGCTTACAAACTACATCTTAAACCAGTATGAAAACCATCTATAAAACACGGTGTACATTCCGAAGACATACTACATGTGTGCAGAGACTCATCGAGTTAACAGATACCCATAAGCAGATACTCCAAGATTTGGGATATACACTACTACAACAAAATGGAAGAAATGCTAGACATTACGAATACAGTTGAAAGTCGTGAAGGTGTAGTACGAAGTGAGCTTCATTCCTATCAACCTTTTACGTTTGGATTAAATAACAATGATGAAATTCATTTTATTATTAATCAACAAGATGTTTACACCTTACCACACGAAAGCTACCTCTATATTGAAGGACGATTAGAAAAGTCTGATGGAAGTGGACCAAGCACTTCACAACTAAACAACCATGCTCTAGCTTTTCTCTTTTCTGAAGCGCGATATGAAGTAAATAATGTTGAAATAGATCGAACGAAGAATGTTGGTATTACAAGTGCAATGAAACTCTACCCTTCTTTCTTTGATGAAGAAAGTAATCTTTTGCGGATGGCTGGATGGTGTCCAAAAGCTAGTAACAACTGGATGATTAATGAGGATGGAACTTTTACGGGTATGTTATCACTGAAACATATTTTTGGATTCGCAGAAGACTTTACACGTATTATAATCAACGCAAAACAAGAGCTTATTCTAATCCGTGATCGAAGTGATTACAATTCTCTTAAAGCAGTAGAAACACCTGTAGAATCGGAAATAACACTGCATCGTATACTGTGGCGGATTCCACATGTAACCTTATCTGATCGTGAAAACTTCGATTGCTCAAGATTGTAGAAAATGATACACCATTACCTATACGTTTTAGAAGTTGGGAGCTGCATGAATATCCTGTGTTACCACCTACAAACAAGCATAGCTGGGCTGTTAAAACATCACGTTTTACTGAGAAGCCCTTGTACATTATTTTTGGATTTCAAACTAATCGTAAATTCAATCACGAAAAAGATAGCTCACTGTTTGATCACTGCAAATTAAGACACGTTAGACTATATCTCAACGGAATTACGTATCCCTACGAAAACATCGACATTGAGAAAAATAAGTTTGGGATGCTCTATGACATGTTTTGTAAATTTCAATCATCGTATTATCAGAAAGAAGATCGTCCGCTATTTACACCTCAAGAATTTAAAAATAAAGCACCGATTGTAGTTATAGACTGCTCTTATCACGAAGAATCTATAAAAGAATCTCCAGTTGATATTCGTTTAGAATTTGAAACATCTGAAAACATTCCTGCTAACACAGCAGCCTATTGTCTTATTATTCATATGAGTGATGTTACTTACCATCCGCTAACGAATATTGTTACGAGACTATAAATAAGAATAGATCTTTATCATTTTCATTAGTGTGTGCTTCGACATCGTACGCTATGGAACAAAACTGTAAATGTGCATGCTGTTTGCATGCTCATACGCAACATCTTATTTATGTTTCACGAGTGAGTGAGGCTATTAAGATGTTCTATAAACGTAGATCGTTGATGCCGAAACATCTTATTCAATACTTACCACCAGGATTTTTATATACGTACGCTGCCTCTTACGTACATAATTTTTGGGACATCCTTCCTCTACACAGTAAGATGTCAATCGAAGTAGCTTTATGCAGAACTTGTGAACGACATTACAAGCATCGAGGAGAAAATGGTGATGATGATTGGGATGGACCAAATCCGAGGATTGAACACTGTACACAGTGTATGAATGAACTTTCTCTAGTACCTCATGATGATGATGATTCCGAAAAGGAATAACAGCAAGGTAAGAAGTATATGATCTTCTCTGTAAAGCATAACATACTTAGTATAATACATTTCTAAATGCTTTGTTTAATTTGAATGTTGCAGGAGGCATTTCAGAAGCATACGTTGTTAAGAAGCACACCAACCTTGTCAGCAGCAAAAACGAACACTGTTGTAGTACATTTGTAAATAAATATTTGATCGCATTCAAAAAAATGTTGTACTTATTGCATTGCTTTACACCGACTTATTCTTAAGAAAAACGATCAGGTCTAAACATGCACAATGACGTTATCACAACAGCACTTGCTTACTCTAGCTTTCCCGATGCATGTTTAAACTTGTTCGAATTTACCGCTACCACATTCCTTTACACCGACTTACTCTTAAGAAAACGGACAAGTCTAAACATGCACAATGACGTCATCACTGCAGCACGTGCTTACTCTAGCTTTCCCGATGCGTGATTAAACTTGTTCGAATTTACCGCCACCACATAGAGTGCAGCAGCGAGGTAAGCGATGTAAGATGGCGGTAGCTAAAGATGTCAGCACGGTGCTCTGTTGATTAAAGATGGCTGCTTGTCAAAAAGATTTTTTCAAGTTATCCGCCACCACATAGAGTGCAGCACTGAGGTTTGCGATGCAAGATGGCGGGTGACAGCTTGTCAAATAGATTTTTTGTTTCAAAGGTAAGTAGCTAAAGAGGGCAGCACTAAGGTTAGCAATGCAAGATGGTGGATGACAGCTGTGACATAAAATATTACCCGCAAGATAGCACCACGATGCTCTTTTCATTAAAGATGGCAGCTTGTTAAATAGAATTTTTCAAATTAACCGCCTCAAAGGTAAGTAGCTAAAGAGGGCAGCACTGTTCTCTCTGGATTAAAGATGGCAGCTTGTTAAATATAATTTTTCAAATTAACCGCCTCAAAGGTAAGTAGCTAAAGAGGGCAGCACTGTTCTCTCTGGATTAAAGATGGCAGCTTGTCGAAAAGAATTTTTCAAATTAACCGCCTCAAAGGTAAGTAGCTAAAGAGGGCAGCACTGTTCTCTCTGGATTAAAGATGGCTGCTTGTCGAAAAGAATTTTTTCAAATTATCCGCCACCACAAAGAGGGCAGCACGGTGCTCAAAGATGGTGGATGACAGCTGAAGAGCGAGTAGAATTTGTTTCCAAATAAGAGCACGTGGAATTTGCCGCCACCACATAGAGTGCAGCACTGTTCTCTCTAGATTAAAGATGGTGGATGACAGAAAAGCGCATAGGTTTGTAAAGCACGTGGAATTTGCCGCCACCACATAGAGTGCAGCACTGTTCTCTCTAGATTAAAGATGGCGGATGACAGCTGTCAGAAAAGCACATGGGTTTGTAAAGCACGTGGAATTTGCCGCCACCTCATAGAGTGCAGCACTGTTCTCTCTGGATTAAAGATGGCGGATGACAGCTGTCAGAAAAGCACATAGGTTTGTAAAGCACATGGAATTTACCGCCACCACATAGAGTGCAGCACTGTTCTCTCTGGATTAAAGATGGCGGATGACAGCTGACGAAATTGCCCGCATGATAGCAGCACAGTGCTCTATTGATTAAAGATGGCGGATGACAGCTGTCAAAAAAGCACGTGGCTTTGTTTACAACAAGAGCACATAGAATTTTTCAAATTGCCGCCACCACATTTCAAAGGTATCTAGCTAAAGAGTACAGCACTGTGCTCTGTTGATTAAAGATGGTGGATGACGGCTGTCAAAAAAGCGCGTGAGTTTGTTCCCAAACAAGAGCATGTAGAATTTTTCAATTTGCCGCCACCACATAGAGGGCAGCACGGTGCTTTCTTGATTAAAGATGACTGCTGTCACGTGGAATTGCCTGCCACCACATTTCAAAGGTAACTAGCTAAAGAGGGCAGCACTGAGGTTTGCGATGCAAGATGGCTGCTGTCAAAAAGCATTTTTCAAATTATCCGCCACCACATTTCAAAGGTAAGTAGCTAAAGAGGGCAGCACTGTGCTCTATAGATTAAAGATGGCGGATGACAGCTGTCAAAAAACACGTGGCTTTGTTTACCTCGCGCTAGTTAGGTTAAGTTGGTAGCACTAAGGTTTAGGCCCGCCAAGATGGCAGCATTGCCGATGACAGGTGACGAATTTTGCAGCTACTGCGATATAGAGGGCAGCACAGCGCTCTGTAGTTTAAAGATGGCGGATGACAGCTGTCAAAAAGCACGTGGCTGTCAAAAAGCACGTGGCTTTGTTTATCTCGAGCTAGTTAGGTTAAGTTGGTACCACCGAGGTTTATTCCCGTCAAGATGGCAGTACTGAGGTTAGCGATGCGTTGTTGTCTGTCAAAAAGCACGTGGCTTTGTTTACAAATCTGTCAAAAAGCACGTGGCTGTCTAAAAAACACGTGGCTTTGTTTACCTCGCGCTAGTGAGGTTAAGTTGGCACTACTGAGGTTTAGGCCCGTCAAGATGGCAGTACTGAGGTTAACGATGCGTTGTTGTCTGTCAAAAAGCACGTGGCTGTCAAAAACACGTGGGTTTGTTTACCTCATGCTAGTTAGGTTAAGTTGGCACTAGTGAGGTTTAGGCCCGTCAAGATGGCAGCAGTGAGGTTAGCGATGCGTTGTTGTCGATGACAGCTGTCAAAAAGCACGTGGCTTTGTTTACAAATCTGTCAAAAAGCACGTGGCTGTCAAAAACACGTGGCTTTGTTTACCTCACATTAGTTAGGTTAAGTTGGCACTACTGAGGTTTAGGCCCGTCAAGATGGCAGTACTGAGGTTAGCGATGCGTTGTTGTCTGTCAAAAAGCACGTGGCTGTCAAAAAACACGTGGCTTTGTTTACCTCATGCTAGTTAGGTTAAGTTGGCACTAGTGAGGTTTAGGCCCGTCAAGATGGCAGCAGTGAGGTTAGCGATGCGTTGTTGTCGATGACAGCTGTCAAAAAGCACGTGGCTTTGTTTACAAATTCAAATCTCCCGCCAAAATTCAAATTTCCCGCCAAAATTCAAATTTCCCGCCAGAATTCAAATTTCCCGCGGGCGGAGGCGGCCGAATCCCTGCATTATACTACTCGTGTACTCAATTACGAAACTTTCTGAGTTATATGTGTTCTTTCATGCGTGTCGTACTTTTCACAGCGAGAAAGGGATGCTTCTTATTTTAACTTCGGTACTGTCGTAAGAAAAGTTTGGTTTTATTACTGATGTAATTCTCACTCATCGCAATGCTTCCATGACAACTCTGTTAGTGTGTGTGAAAGATAAATTTTTCTGAATTGAAAGGAAATTGACTACGCACATGGTATTCCTTGGACAGAACATGTAAGTTATTTGTTATTTGTATCCCAAGCTTTTGTTCATTAACTCATTTAGTTTCATTTTTATGTTAATAAACCCTTCTTTGGATCCGTTTACTTTTATTGGGGTTATGCCTCTATTACTTCCTCCCCGTTATTTAAGAGGCACGAGTTGAGCTCCAGGTAGTTTTCAGCCTGTTCCTTCTGAATCCACGAGGTAAGTATTCGTGTTGTGGTGAGTATATATTAACGGATCCGTGTGGGTTGGTGGACACAGCAGACATCGACCTGGGACGTTGCACCCTGCGTTAATCACTACTGAACTATTGTAATATCACTCTGAGCAAGATTTTGTCGGTGCGATATTTAGTAATTTAGGCATAGCCCCAAACACAGTCGTGAAATGTATTATATTCATAGTGTTTATAAATAATGATAATAACAAATCCATGTGGCAATATATACCTGATGGGCCTTGGCGTAAAACTCGACCGTTGCAATTAGTATACTCAACCTGCAGATTTAGAAGTGACGCGTGGTCAGGGCGACGAATCCACTCGGCTGTTATTCTTGGCTTCCAAGATCGAGGCCACCATTTCATCGTCAAACAGCTGCTCAGCTGTTCTCATGTTGACTGAGCAGACCTAGAATTATCCGTCAGATCCGGGTAAATTCCATGACCTGGTCGGGAATCGAATCTGGATCATCTGGACAACATCATACTCGCTAGACCTTAGACCAAGAGTCTATAATAATAATAATAATAATAATAATAATAATAATAATAATAATAATAATAATAATAATAATAATAATAATAATAATAATAATAATAATAATAATAATAATAATAATAGGGGAGAAACATGACAAGAGTATGGGTCTGAAAAGGTTGCCATTAAGGAGTGGGCGAGAAAAATGGAAGTGGTATTTCAGCTTGAGCCCTTATTGAAGTGCTCATTTAATTAATCAGTCATCTATTCGAACGTATAAAGAAGATTTATTTTATTAAGTACTAGTAAATGGCAGGGAACATCTACATTCAGAAGCAGATGTCGAATTTTCTGCAGGGAGCGTGGAGCTCTGATTTGTTTGCTCTCCAGTTAAGTTTAGAATGAAGAATTCGGACATGACGTACACAAAGCAGAACAAAGAAAAAATAGAACCTCAACGGCCAGACCAATGGATAACCTTTCGCAGGCCCGGCGAGAGGCTACAGGAGCTGCAAATATACATTTGAAAATATCGGGTACGCGTTGTGTTGAGCCAATGAAATGATAGAGCCACAGTCAATTTGGCTAGGCATTGATCTATGCGAGTGATTGCCCCGACCGAGGATACAACGGCGTCTTAGAGGACGATTTGATAAAAGCGGTGTGAGCGTGGACTAGTTACCGTATTATTCGGTGAGATTCTGTGCAGGCAACATTGAGAGATTTATTATTTACGCGAGTGCTGGTCAGAACTTACGTTTCGTGAACGCGTGGGGACTTGAACTTTGGTTCAAGACGCTCAGTATGCATTTCAATTATTCAAGATGTTATACTTTTGAGAAAGACTTTTATTTTTCGATTTCCGGAAGGAAGAACAGTTTCCAGATAGTCATTCAGTGTTCAGTAGCTTGCCGGTGTGAACAGATTTTACGAGGACATCAAACTCAGTAATTTCCAGTCCAGCATTTAAGGGGAAATATTTGACCTCGTTACGTGATTAGATAAGAGAAGTAGTTCCGCGAGCGAATGGGAACTAGTTTCACGATCAGTGGAAATTACTCCGGCTGTAGTATTCTAGTAATTGGTGTGTTAATCTTGACCCAGTTTTCTACGCCATGAACGAGGGGATGTTTTAAGAACAAGATTCAGAAACAGCGACGGAGACCACAAGATAACCATTTCAACGCTAGGAGAATGGAGATCCAAGGACTGATCCGGTTGTTTACTGAAGGCGCCACTTTCGATATGGCTGGCCAAAACGATGGAGTTCCGGCTGTCTTGAAAGGCTGGCGGCGATAAGTCAACGAAATAGATGAGTACAGAATTTCCAATGCCATTATGTGAGTGTGAACGTGTTTTAATGTTGCAAAAGGGGATAGGTTAACTGTAATATATAATTCCAGTAAGTTTTGCTATGTTTGGAAGGATTGCGTCCTATTTAAAGTAGGAAGCTTGTTAATGTAAATATAATTGTAACGTAAATGTGGACCGATTGCATCATAAGGTCGCAGCTTGCTTTCTTACATTCTTATTCAGATTTATTAGGCGAGTGGTTAACATCTTTTACGAGTCAGTTTCTTATTTTATCCTCATTGATTTTTTATTTGTTTGTCTTTGATGTTTGAGACACAGTGTACGTCTCGGGGCTTAAATATAAATGTAAATAAGAATTTAAATTAAAGTCAGGAGGGGACTAGATAAAAGTATTATTAAGGGGAGCTCAAAGCGTACGGAAACATGCCGTCACGTTTTCTGGGATTTATTGCATGATGTGTGAATAAGATGAGCGTAAATTAGTGTTAGACTCACGAGTTCTTCGAACGCAGTTTCGTATGTCATGTTGCGAATAATTAGAATCAATTTTCTGTAACATTTATTATTATTATTATTATTATTATTATTATTATTATTATTATTAATAATAATGCGAGTTTCTCGAGTTGTAAGATTGAGATATTTCAGTAACTTTCCGATGTTCAGATATGATGGATTGTCTATGTGGCAATTTCCTAGTTTCAGATTATGATATTTATTACAGAGTTGGCTAGTTTTTCATTCAAGTTTAGCTTAATGAGCGTGAGTGCTTTGATTTTTGACTAGCGCGGTCTTGTTTCTTTCCATGTGAGCGAATGTTAGACGACGTCATTTAATATACTTATTCAGTTTTGGCAACTGTGATGTGGTTTAGTGCCATTTTGAGTAAGAGGACACGTTCCCCATTTGAAAGGCCTGCTTTTTTCCTGTTTGTGTGGCTTGCCTAAGGTAGACTGTTGAGCAGCGTGTGTAAAAGTGTTGGACGCTGTGTTTTTGGTATTTGCTGCTTTATTTTTGGAGACTGATTCTCCGCTTTTGAGTCATTCGGCCGTGAGTTGGAGAGGGTGATATGTGCGTCTTCCGAGGAGAGTTTATTTTAGTGTCTGTACTTCGTGATGATTTTACTGTTCTTTGTCTGTGTCACTACGGTCGTTGCAGTAGACGAGATTTTTATATCGCGACGCTTTGTTCGAATTTTCTTTTATGATATTATCGTTCTGAGGAACATTTGTGTCATGTGATTTATTTCAGGAACCGACATTGAATATGTGTTGAAAGTTAAAACCTCCTCTGTAATTTTTTATGACTTTGTGTCATGTAATTTATTTCAGGAATCCACGTTGATTTTTGCTTGTCGTTATAAAGTCCACCAGTTGATTGCTTTTGTGTCATGTAATTTATTTCAGAAACCTACGTTGAATAGGATGTGTTGCTTAAAGTGTAAAATTATGTTTCCTTATTTTTTCCATTGAGGCTTTGAGTGAATGAGAGTTGCGTAAATGCCGCATGCTTTTCTTGGTGAGCCCTGGAAAATATGACATCATGATTTTGTGTCGTTGATTGTGTGTATTTGTCATTTTTGTGATTTTATTTTTAGTGGTTCCGACCCACAGTGTTCTGTTGTGCTCATGAGGTCACTCATGATTCGAGGTGTATATATTTGTAGGATATTTTAACACTCAGCGTGTTTATATTGTACAGTTAAGTTAGTTTTGTCTCGCCTTTGAGCATTAAATCACGTCTTTTCTTAAGGTTAGGGATCCCCACTGCAATGTCAAGTGTGCAGTAAATGGAAATGTACTCATCTACAGTTGAAGATGTTAACAAATATAAAGCCAGGAGCATGGCGCGAACACGCAAGCCCAAGGTGTAAAATTAATGAAACTTCAAGATTTGATTTGTTAAGTATGTGTGTCGTCATATATTGTACATTTATAATATATTTTTGATTCTCAAGATGGACTTTATCAAGCTGAAAGAAAATTCTGAGTCATGTAAACATTTTGATCATTCGATATTCCTTCCTATCTTTTAAATATTGATCTTGTTTATATTAATAAATAGATTTTCGTCCAAAACTGACGTCATGCTTCGCCTTGCTTTATTTAGAGCTTTTTAGTTGACCTGACCGTGTCCATATTTAGTTATATGTTCCCCATCGAAAATCCAGGGTGTATACATTTTTAGGGCATTACTTTTATCATAGTTCAGACCAGTGGCGGTTCGTGACATTTTACTCTGACAGGGCTGTGCCAGCACTCTGACCAGCACCACGATACTTTTAGATGAATAATAATAATAATAATAATAATAATAATAATACCGAGCTCGATAGCTGCAGTCGCTTAAGGGCGGCCAGTATCCAGTGTTCGGGAGATAGTAGGTTCGAACACCACTGTCGGCAGTCCTGAAAATGGTTTTCCGTGGTTTCTCATTTTCACACCAGGCAAATGCTGGGGCTGTACCTTAATTAAGGCCACGGCCGCTTCCTTCCCACTCCTAGCCCTTCCCTGTCCCATCGTCGCCGTAAGACCAATCTGTGTCTGTGCGACGTAAAGCAACTATCAATATAATAATAATAATAATAATAATAATAATAATAATAATAATAATAATAATAATAATAATAATAATAATAATAATAATAATAATAACCCGTTAACTCGGGAATAGTTTCATAACATCAACCAGCCAGTGGGTAATTATTCAGCGCAACGCACACTTTTGGAATGGGTACAGTAGCGTGCGGCAGATGTAAGTACAAAAAACAAAAACAAACCCCATCGCACTACAGCCCTTGAAGGGTCTTGGCCTACCAAGCGACCGATTGCTCAGCCCGAAGGCCTGCAGATTACGAGGTGTCGTGTGGTCAGCCCGATGAATCCTCTCGGCCGTTATTCTTGGCTTTCGAGACCGGGGCCGCTACATCACCATCAGATAGCTCCTCAATTCTAATCACGTAGGCTGAGTGGACCTCGAACTAGCCCTCAGGTCCAGGTAAAAATCCCTGACCTGGCCGGGAATCTAACCCGGGGCCTTCGGGTAAGAGGCAGGCACGCTACCCCTACTCCACGAGCCGGCGTAGATGTAAATACTCAACAGAAAAATACATTGTACTAGATTTATTTAAATTATGAGTGATAGAGTAGAAATTCAATAGCATTATGTTACTACCGTTTTTCGTGTAAACCCGTAAATATATACATATATACACAGTGTATTCATGCAAAAGTGAATTTAAAAAGTGTTCCTTTCATTATTGTGATGGCATTTTTCAAGTTTTCAGATATGCATCAATAGTTTCTACGTACTTTCTGGTTCATAGGTCATTCAGAAATTGCGCACAGTCTGGTAAATAAGGAAGCAAGGGCAAGCACAAAGTGTCACGTCACATTCCTCACAGTAGTAGACAGTTTCCCGTCGCCTCTGGTTTGTCAGGCACACAACACGACGTTTCCTTGAGTGATTCCTACATCCGGTCGGCGGATTCTGAGATAATTCAACGTCTTTCCTAACCAAGCCATTATCACGTCACACGGAATAGTTTACCATCATATACAGACCAATTTACAAAAAGTTATCAGAACATGGACAATGGAGTTCGCAGAACAACTGTATCGTAGTAGCAACAACAACGACAACGACGACAACAACTCGTAAATTTAGTTATTTCAATGTACATATACACAAATAAATTCTTTACGAAGAATTTAGCACGGACCGTACGAGGCAATACGAGACAGCTGTTGGACTGCCGCCTAGGCGCTAACTACCCGACTGGCGTGAGACCGGATAAAAATGAATAGGACAGCAATAATCACATCTAATATGAATGGAATTTGTTTTAAATTACAATAGTAGATGGCAGAAGTGATTAAGAATAGTCAGACGCCTATAGGACGCTAACCCTACGTAAGAACACATTTAGAAGTACAAGAACGCCTAAAGGCGTCAAACCCAATACTCGTGCGACAGCTGTTGGCGCCTTTAGGCGTAAACCCAGTTAAGGGGATAATAATAATAATAATAATAATAATAATAATAATAATAATAATAATAATAATAATAATAATCCGATGGCACTAGCTGAATATAAATCTGCTTGCATTACAACATGTATTAATGAATTAACTACACTACAATGGCATTTATGCACACACATTAATAGGCTAACAGCTAATGCAATTCCGACTATAATGGAACTGCACTGTTTCATTGATCACAATCACAAGTGATAATAACATTCACGAAAACAAATAAACAGTGCACTCCCGAATTTCTCTCTCCTTGCTCAAATTTCAAAGCATGACAACGTATTTAACAATTTGATCACACTACGAATAGTGCCTCCACGTTAAGGTTACATTTTGAATCTTTATTTTAGCTTCTTTGTAGAGTAGGTACATTGTAAAGTAGTTGGCGATGTGCTGAGGGCTCCGCCGTTCAGTATTTACACCCGCATGCGCTCTTCCTTCCCCTGACAAGCCGATATCATCCTTCCAGGCTCCACCTGCATCCCGCACCCCGCAATCTTGCTAAACTCTGGGAACCTACTGAGGGCTCTGGCGGACAGACGATACTAACCAAAGAGGATAGAATAGAATAGAGATGAAACTCAATGATAAATTTCGGTACCAATCCACTTGGCGCTAGTAGTTTTAGTCTCTCATCAGAGATAGCGCCACAGTGTGCATTCTGTCACGGCCGACTGGATACCTCGCTGCGCTGCTAGAGCGACGCATCAAGTCGGCCGTGATTCTGTGCAATACCTTAGTATTACTATCAACAGATAGCGCAGTGAAGTAACATCCGGCGCAGTGACGCAAACCGGGTATGCTTAAAGCTCCCCCCCCTCCCTTCCCCTGCCACCGCCCCTATATACTCCCGACCCGCCGCCCCCGCCAACTTTTGGTCGATTAGAATGCAGTTCTACTATTTCCATGCCCAATACATTGTAATTCATATATTTTTATTTTCAAGTACTTACTATGTTGTAAATAATGATCTGATACCCCTAGTTCGTATGGCATACTATTTTATTGAGAGCATAACCTCACGGGAGGCCTAAGATTCACCGCCATCTAGCACCACGCGTGACGTCACGCAAAGCCGAACATAGCCGACTCCGCTCCGACCCCAAACAGTATCTTACTCCAGCTAAAGCCTACGCTCCAGCACACGATAGAGGCCAGCGGTTGCGCGTTTAATGGGACTCGCATTAATGTCATAATTTAAGAAAATACTGAAATATACACTTTCACTGTAGTACACATTTTATACGTGATAACATGAGATCATCCCCAGTAGTAATAATTATTGAAAATAAATATTTTAAAATTTGAAGTTTTTTTCAGAAATATAAATACAAAGTACGCCTACACAATACATTTTATATTAAATATCACTTTGTCAGAAACATAATGCTGAACTTCAGCGGGATAGGAATATACCATAAAATAATTTTAATCAGAACTGTTCTGTTAGATTTTTGTCTTCAGACAGAATCCTTGGAAAACTCTCTGTAAATAAAGAATATTTACTGTTACAAAAGGAATATGTTCATGACGGCAAACGATATGTTTAAAATTCAGTGTAACTTTAATATTAAAGTAAAACGAAGATTCGATTAGTTACCAGTTCTCAATAAATAATAAAATTTTACAAAGAAAATATACACAGTTTTTATTTGTGAATACTAGTTATCTCCCTAGAAATTATGTCTTTAGTTAATCTCCGTTTCAACCCAAACCTCGTAATTATCTCTATTTCTGTTTATATCTCCATGACAGTGAGAAGGTGGTGGTGGTGATTATTGTTTTAAGAGAAAATACAACTGGGCAACCATCAACGCTTAACACTGATCACAGGAAGAAGTTTGACACTTTGACAAATGAAGGTATCGGCCAAAGAAAGACAAGGATCACAAAGGGTGTGAAAATTAAAGACTCCGTAGCATTCGCAGATCTAATACCACCGGGGTCGGATCTGAACAATAGTTGACCAAGAGAGGTTGGACAGGACTGATGAAAGTGTGGAGCCTGGCACTACTAAGTGGAAGCTATGCCAGGACTCAGCTAAGGACCTCGTGGTCACCAACCCAAGCTCCCAAGCTGAAAGCCCCTGGGATCCCTTTTAGCCGCCTCTTTCGGCAAGCAGGGGATACCGTGGATATTATATTCTACAGACCCCGCAACCTCAGAGGGCTCCATGAAAGCCGTTATATATTACCATCAATAAGCCTATACAGTACTTCAATGAAACTTTAATATTAAAGATTTCTAAATTGGATACTAATTCTGAATTTGGCCGATGACCTAGCTGTTAGGCCCCTTTAAACAACAAACAAAAAACAAACAAATCTGAATTTTTATAAATAATGTGCATAGCTATAACAGTTGCAATAGGAAAGCAATAGTGCCATGGGATTTTCCAATTCTTCTTCCGTTTTTCCCATATCCTTGTGAAGTCGGGTGCCAACTGTGCAGCACATGTGGACTGGAGCCTGCTTTACGATCGGATGCCCTTCTTAACGCCAAATATATATGGAGGGATGTATTACGAGTACCGAGTTAATTGGCCATGCGGTTAGGACCACGCAGCTGTTAGCTTGCATGCGGCAGATGGTGGGTTTGAATCCCACCGTCGGCAGCTCTGAAAATGCGTTAATGCGACGTTAAGCCATTAGCAAAAAAAAACAAAAAAACAACAACATCCTGTCCCCGAGTTAAATTAACTAGACGCAGTTATAAAGCTACCCGGCCGGGAATCGAACCTATGACGCTCTGAAATGGAGGTCTTGATGCTGGCCAGAAGCTACGGAGCTAATAGCAGCGTAGGATAATATCTGTTAAATAAACATTTTTATTTGTTATAACTTAGCTATGCATATTATTTTTTAAAATTCAGAATTAGTATCCAATCTAGAAATCTTTAATATTAAAGTTTAACTGAGGTACTGTGTAGGCTTTTTGTTCGTAATATATAACGGCTTTCATGGAGCCCTCTGATGTTTTTTTGCAACTTGCTTTACGCCACACCGACATAGATAGGTCTTATGGCGACGATGGGAAGGAAGCGGCCGTGGCCTTAATTAAGGTACAGTCCCAGCACTAGTCTGGTTGGAAAATGGGAAACCACGGAAAACCATCTTCAGGGCTGCCGACAGTGGGGTTCGAACCCACTATCTCCCGGATGCAGGCTCACAGCTGCGCGCCCCTAACCACACAGCTAACTAGCTCGGTACCCTTTGAGGTTACAGGGTCTGTAGAATATATCCACGGTATCCCCTGCTTGTCCTAAGAGGCTGCTAAAAGGGGTCCCCGGGGCTTTCAATTTGGGAGGGTTGGTCCTTAGCTGAGTCCTGGCATCGCTTCCACTAGTTGTACCAGGCTCCACACTTTCATCAGTCCTATCCATCCTCTCTTGGTCAACTCTTGTTCATTTCCGACCCCGGCGGTATTAGATCTGCGAATGGATCTTTCATTTTCACGCCTTGTGTGCCCCTTGTCTTTCTTTGGCCGATTCATTCATTTGTCGAAGTGTCGGACCTCTTCCTGTTATCAATTTATTAAGCGTTGATGGTTGCCCAGTTGTATTTTCTCTTAAAACAATAATCACCACCACCACCTTTTCACTGTCATGGAGATATAAACAGAAACAGAGATAATTACGAGGTTTGCGTTGAAACGGAGATTAACTAGACATAATTTTTAGGGAGATAACTAGCTACTCATGAATAAAATTGTGTATATTATCTTTGTAGAGTTGTATTATTTATTGAGAACTGGTATCTAAACGAATAAGCAACATTATGTTTCTGACAAAAGTGATATTTAATATCAAATTTATTGTGTACTTTGTATTTATATTTCTGAAAAGGAAAAGAACTTCGAATTTTAAAATATACTTATAGCTACTTTTAATAATGACGACTGGAGAAGATCTCATGTCATCATGAGTACTACCGTGGAAGTGTATATTTCAGTATTTTCTGAAATTATTACATTAATGCGAGTCCCAGTGTGCGCGAACCCGCTGGCCCCTGTCGGGTGCTACAGTAAGAGACTGTTCCGGGTCGGAGCGGAGTCGGCTATGTTCGGCTTTGCGTGACGTCACACGTGGTGCTAGATGGCGGTGAATCTTAGGCCTCCCATAACCTCACACCTCAAAGCAGCTTTAACTTACATGAATGACGCATTAACACAAAGCTGATACTATAACAAATAAGAAATCCCTTCAAAACCAAGACAGCAGAGCAAAGCATATGCATATGCAAGAGAATGGGGTATCACATCAATATCCAAGTACCATTTGAAAATAAAAATAACAGAATTAAATGCATTGAGACATGAAATATATAGAAATACATTACTAAAGAATCATTCCACTTCTAGTCCTTGATGTGTGCTCAAACAGGAAATACAGGATTTCAGGACTGGCAAATAATGATACAAACAAAATAAGGAGACAGAAGTGTATTATTACTACTACTATAAAACACAGAATTAAAAAGTGACCAGCAATGTAGAAAAAAGATATTAACCTGAAGTATCACATTCACAATTTTAACATTAAGCACAGAAAAATTTCCACAACAAGTGTAGAAGATAGTGAAATAGAAGCCTAACTGTAACTGCAGTTCCATTCAGCGGTATGTTTATAAGCATATTTAGGTGAATTTTGTGATGTTGTAAACAATGTCTTAAATATAGTACATTAGTACGCATCTTCAGCACAACAGTTAGTGCACAATACATGGCAATTTGCAGGGCAAGTAAAATTTTAACCTTTGATATTAATGTGAACATTTTTCGAAAGTATCAGAAAGACAATTTCACACATCACTGACATTTCACATGGCAATTTTGACACTTACAATGATCAGTTTGATTAATGCACGATAATTCTGCACAAAATTCACACAGGTGGGAAATAATAATATTCACAGTACCACTTCTATAGGTCATTTATGTTTTAAAAACACTTCACACAGGGTTGTTACAGCCAAATCACATGACTGAGACGAAGGTGACAACTGTAACTGTGTTCAATGAACATGTGATTTACTTACTGGGAAAGTCATGTTACTCGGGTTTGGATACCAAGAAGAACTCGAGGTCTCAAGGGTGTGATCATATCACCATTCACATAAAAGTATAAAGCTGCTGGCTTCTTTAGTGTTATGAATACATCTGTAGCCATGAAGGAACTGTAAGAACAGTATCAAAGAGAAGAAAATGTCACTTCAATGTATTACTTCACTTTAATAGTTCCTTTTAATTAAATTACTTCCCTAAAAAAGTAATCACTACCACCACCACCACCACTCATTTAACCACTAAAAGAGGGTGTGGAACTGCAAGGGAAGTGTGTTTCTCTGAAATTGAACCTTCCAAAATATGAATTCCTAGTATAAACAATCTTCAGGAGCATCCCATGGTGAAATACATATACAGTAGAGTCTCGTTAATCCGAACTAATTGGGACTGGAGTCTGTTCGAAATTTTCGGATTAACTGGAAAATATTTTCTAATAATAATCTTACTGTTTTTACATCCCGCTAACAAATTTTACGGTTTTTGGAGACGCCTAGGTTCCGGGATTTTCACCCGCAGGAGTTCTTTTACGTGCCAGTAAATCTACTTACACGAGGCTGACGTATTTGAACACCTTCAAATACCACCGGACTGAGCTAGGATCGAACATGCCAAGTTGGGGTCAGAAGGTCAGTGCCTCAGCCGTCTGAGGAAAGTAGTTTCTACAATACAGTAGAGTACATACTGTAATTTGAAATGTCCATTCTTTAGCGTTTACTGATGTGATGTTTATGAGACGCTGGTTAACACTGCATCTTCGACTAGGTTCCAATCACTACGGCAAAATAAATTAACACACTTTGTAAAGATAAACGATCAGTGATTTATGGTTTATGATGATTAATTATGTTTCCATTCAGTTATTCTTGTAAAATATGACTAATAAAATGCAAGTAAATCTTCATTCTATAATGTGTTCTTTCATTTCAACAAGGATATTTAAAGAAATGAATATTTCAGTTCGTATTAACCGGACTTTCGGATTAACGGGACTCTAGTGCATTATTAAAAACGTAGAACTTCTAGTATCAGACCAAGACAGATGGCCTACTTAGAAGATACGGAACCACTGAAGCTTATAACACATTGAGGTTTTTTTAGTTTACGCTGAAGTTTAGCAGATTCTTTGACTTCCCTATTATACTTGGTGCACCACCAAGTTACACAGATGAAGTAAAGAACTCTGAGAAACTTCTGCAGTAAAATATTGCCATGGCCACAACCAACATTGTGAAGCCAAGAAAATTCAATCTCTCTTTCCAAATTCCCTGCTAGAGTTTTAATCAAATCTGCCATATTTCGATCTGCATCAAGTATTTTCTCAACGAGAGTCACGCCCCAAGCGACAGCAGAAATAAGACTTTCCGAGGGATATGTCAAGCGTCTTTGATTGGGGTCCTTCTCTCGAGAGTCAATGACTTCATACAGAAAAAAGATCTGTGTCAGCACAACACAAAACAGACCTGCAACTCTCGCAGGGTCCAAGGTCCCAGAGCCTCTTTGCAATATAGCCACTAGGATAGGCTGTAGAGCGCATAACGCTGTCACCTGGATATCTGGCCTCATCAGAATCAACAGTGACAGGCATTATGCCATCCACAGGCTTGGAGGTAGGTATATTGTTATCTTCAGGCACATTAGGTTCATGACCATCACAAAGGAACTGTCGTAAATTGGACAGAAGCTCTGCATCATCGTTCATGCAATTGGAACCTCGCAGGATGTCTCCAAATGCCAAACCATTGATGATGCAGGTCTTCAATGCATCTACAAACTGCCACATTGTGGGATGATCATTGCAACCACAATGTGATCGAATTAACCCAAACACATTTTCAAGAGCATCCTGATTAAGATACCTCAGCTGCAAATAGCGAACCTCAGCAGCCAGGTTCTCACAGGTGCGGTTGAAAGACTTGATATTTGTCCATAAAAGCTTCATAGCCTTAATGGATGAAATCCAAGCATGCTGGAAGGGCATTTTCTTCTTTTTTGGAGTCTGACCTACAACCCTGGAAGGTACTATAAAAATCAAAGAGTCTAGACATTTTACGGCCTCTTCTCACATCTTCCAATGTGGACTGTTAACTTCCAATCGCACTTTGAGTGGAGTTCCGTCTGTAAAAATGTACAAGATAAACCAAGCCAGTAATATGTGACAATTATTAGTAACTTTCTGTTACCTAGGTATATTTGCTCTTTCCTATTATAAGAAATATGCTACAATTGTACTCACTCATAGGATACGGCAAACATCCATTGAAGGAGTCCATTAAGTCATCAAAAAGTTTGCAGTATTGTGCGGTCGCAAGGCCACCGGATGGCAATAGGCCTGAAATAAATAATGTGAATGAATGAAACTGGACATTAAATATTGATCGTCAGGAGTAATTTTCTACAGCCTGTACATTTAAAATTCCATGAGAAATAGAAGCTCGCCATTTCGAACTCCATTTTGCAAGGCACAAACAACAGTGTTAGTGAGGACTTGGGCAGCAATGCTGACATTCATCTTCGCACGGGAATCAGGTGCTATGTGTGTATCGGTCAGTTTCTTGAGTGCATGAAATGGAAATTTCTTGTCATCCTCATATACTTCCTCTATGTGCTTCCAGCTTGCTACACCTTCAAACTGCAAGCTGGTAGTCGTGACAACAATTTTCGCATCATATTTCAAGAGACTGTTCCGAGCACACTTAAGGAGATGGGGAGGATCAAAAATGGTGACAATGCTCTTGCCTCGGAAGGAGAAAACCGGATCATCAGTTGATAACAAGTTCTTTCCCGTGAGCTCATTCAGTGCTGCTCTGTTGCTTGAACTAACATCACACACCGTAGCCATGACATTGGCTCCAGCATCAAAACAAGCACCGAGCACCTCCAGGAGGAGCTTGCTTAGGTACACTGATGGCATCCCACTGTTACTGAAGTAAAAAGCAATGGGCTGCTTCCACTTCCGTACCAGTCCACGAAGCATGAACACCAGAGCATACTTCGCCGGAAGGTTAGTCCTACCCAAGTGTCCACGATCCTCCAAACCATCAATGCAATCAAATTTCGAATTGTAACGCAGGGCATCTCTCAGTGATATCTCGTCAAAGATGAGATAGCACAGTCTGTCACGATCCGACAATTTCTTCAGTGAATGCTTGAGTGTGGTGAAGATGGCATCATTCATACCAGCAGTGAAGGACACAGCATTAACAAGGATTGCAGTGTCCTTTTACAAGGGAGCACAAAAATTTTACTCAGGACTTGGTAACATCTTGGGCTCCTCTTATAAACAGACAGTGCTAAGATCTTCTCTTCTATGGTCCAGCGCCTTTACCGTGGCTTCTTCTTCGAGCAACGTAATTGTGACCTGAAAATAGTAGCTGCAGAAGTAGACATTTGCTTCTGCAAAAACTGCTTGCTTTTACAAAAGGAAATATCTCTCAGCTCCTTTTTCTTAGCCCAATATTTCTTTTGCAACCGAAAGAAGGCCTTGTCTCTCATTTGACCGTAATTCAAAAGTTTCTCCTTTACAGGAGTTCACTCCGCCTTAGTACGCATCTTCAGCAGAGACAAGGTCACCTCTTCCTTTTTCTCTTCCCTGAGCCAGTTGATAATGAGGTACTTCCTGCATCAGTATCATTACTAACTGAATCAGTAACAGACGAGGCTACAAATGAAGGCTCGGAAGATTCCTCAAGTGACAGGCATCCTAGACTTGTATCGGAGACATCTGGGATTGGAGGACCAAAGGAAAGACGAGATACACAGCGTGGTGTAGGAGTTGAGGTGCTGGGCAAAGAAGGATGGATCTCAAGATTGCTTGAGGACAGAAATGGAGTTGGGTTACAAGGTTCTACAGGAATAGGAGAGACAGGAGGAGTAGGCTGGACAGGTGGAGATACTTGGGGAACATGATTGAGGGGATGAGAAGGTGCACGAAGTGAAGGTACAGCATTCCTATTAAGCCTCACCAGTAACTCGTTCTGATAGCATGTGTTAGTGAAGTGGGCACTGCAGACATATAAATGGGTACAGTCCTTCGGCGCCAGCCCCGACAACCGTTCGTTTTGGCAAAATGCCACCCACTCCTTAAATCTGCAACAAATGATACAAGTACAATTAGAAACGCTGAATCTATATCATTTAATAGAAAGAGTAAACTGGTAACAGTAAAAGTTAGTGATTAGACACAGAATAGTTATGTATAAAATAATTCAAAATCGGCAATTTGTACGTGATGTTATACCGTAAAATATAATGATTTCACAGGTTTATAAAATATATAAATATAACCTGTTTCCTTCGGATTTCGGGAGGCTATGAAACCTCACGTCAGAATTCCGTAAGGTATTCCCACACCCGGAAACTAAACGGTTTTTCTTTCTATCCATAGGAAGTTGTTCTACTCGTTTTGTTTGCTGGATTTCCATTTCTAACAATGCAGGCACATGGATAGAATAGAACGCCAAATAACAACACAATCAATCAATCAATCAATCAATCAATCAATCAATCAATCAATCAATCAATCAATCAATCAATCAATCAATCAATCAATCAATCAATCAATCAATCAATCAATCAATCAATCAATCAATCAATCAATCAATCAATCAATCAAACAAACAAACAAACAAAGCAATAGCAGCATGGGAACTATCGCTTAAAATCGATACGAGTTCGAACAAGGTTAGTCGATTGGGTAAAGTCGAATTCGATGCAATCCAGCAATATTATCTCCACAATGCTTGACGTTATATGACTAATTAATTTGTTATAAGGGCCCACTGATTGAGGTTAGATTTGAAATACTTGAAATACTTCACTTCGAGACAAACTGCCTTTAATTATTAACATCGCTCATTTCATGCTTACTTGCGTGCCATCTACAGAACCTGTATATAACTATCTACACGTTATGAATGACCTCCAGCGCCATCTAAAATGAGAGACTAAAACTACCTGAAGCTAGCTACAGATTGGAACCATAAGCCCCATTAAACTTTCACCCGGGTGATACTAACCTTGCAGACCATACAGCCGCCTGCACTCTTTCTTCCCCTGACAAGCCCACATCGTTCTTCCAGGCTCCTCCTGCACCCCTCGCACTTCCAAAGTGCGGCAACTGCTCAGGGCTCTGCTGCCACAGTCCGAGAAAACATCGAGCGTGCTGGACAGCAGCCACGGTCTGAAAGCCATTGCCATTATCTTGAAAATAGAAAAGCAAAATGTTTATTGCCGAAATAATAAAGATAGCATTGTATAACTGAACAGCACAACACTATAAGTTCGACTTCGCTACATTTTTCCATCTCTTTATGTAATAAATTACAGAGTGAAATAACGCTAAACGTTTTTTAAAAGGCGGTGGGGCGGCGCCCAAAGGCCCTTCATGCACGAACGGCCACTGGTTCAGACTCAGCACGCCTGGAATCGGCTGACTAGTCTGGGGTAAATTACCTTGATGGTAGAAACGGGGACAAGCTGACGAAGAACAACTACAACTAATAGGTTCTATCTTATGATGCTAAACTGAGGTACCTGTTGTTAAGCGAAACAATGGATATGATTGGGAAAGGTGGACTTGAAGATATTCGGAAGAGAGAAAGAAAAATACTGGGAAAATTTCTAGGCCCAAATGTACAATATTGGGAAAAGAGAATCAAATCTAACAAAGAACTGTATCAAAGACCAGAAGGAGTGATTGACTTGATGAAATGGTTTCGAGAAGTAAGATTGGACTTGACGAAGATGGGGATTACGGAAGATGATATCATCGATTTAGACAACTAGTCAAAAATATTCCGCGGTTTCCAGGAGGTTGGGGAAAAACTAACAAGGAAAGGGAGATACTAAATAGAAGAACCGAGGAAGAAAGTGAGAGAAAGTATGAAAAGATACCGGCAGAGACTGAAGGCAGAAAATAAAAATACTGCAAAGATTGTTAAACGCGGTCCATAGATCCATAGGTGGTTGAAGCGAAAGTGATAATAATAATAATAATAATAATAATAATAATAATAATAATAATAATAATAATAATAATGTACTCATTCCTAACCCATTAAATATGTCAGCTTGTCTGAGTGAAGGGGGGTTACAGGCAGGTACATTCAGGGAAAGGTGGCCTAGGGAGCGGTGTGAAGCGAACAGGGAACTGGAAATCAAGTAGGGATGACATAAAAATATTAGTGCTCAACTGTAGAAGTATTGTAAACAAAGGAATCGAATTAAGTAATTAAGTAAGGTAAGGGTTGTTCTGCCCGAAGGCAGGTCCGAACCTCCGCAGAGGTGTCCCTGAGCCGGAGTTTACGTGCGGTAGGATGGCCAGTTCCTTTCCGCTCCTCCATTCCCTTACCCCACCACCAACAGCGCGCGGCAACCCATCCAACTCCTGACCATGCCCAATGTTGCTTAACTTCGGAGATCTCACGGGATCCGGTGTTTCAACACGGCTACGGCCGTTGGCAATTAAGTAATTAAATAATATATATATACTTACCAGATATTGTAATAGGAGTTGAAACATGGCTGAGAAATGATATAATGGATGCAGAAATATTCTCACGGAACTGGAGTGTGTATCGTAGAGATAGGATAGGAATGGTAGGAGGGGGAGTATTCATTCTGGTGAAAGAAGAATTTGTAAGCTACGAAAAAGTTAAGGATGAAAAACATGAAATTCTGGGTGTAAGGCTTATCTCTAAAGATAATAGGCAACTTGATGTCCTTGGAGTGTACAGACCGGGAAAGGGTAGTGCTGATGCTGATTCAGAATTATTTGATAAGATAATCAGCTATATTGGAAATTATATGGAAAGGAATGTGATAGTAGCAGGTGATCTCAATTCACCAAATGTCAATTCGGGAGGTAATGCGAACGAGAGGAAGCATGAACAACAAATGACAAATAAGTTACTATGGGAAGGGCAGCTGATTCAGAAAGTGATGGAACCAACTAGAGGGAAGAATATTTTGGATGTGGTGCTGATAAAACCAGATGAGCTCTATAGAGAAACCGAAGTAATAAATGGTATTAGTGTTAATGAAGCTGTTTTTATCGTAGTTAAAAATTAATTTGTTAGAAAGGAACGTCCTGAAAGTAGGACTATTAGGCAGTACCATAGGGCTGACAAAACAGGCATGAGGGAGTTTTTAAAACGTAACTATGATCGCTGGAAAATGGTAAATAAAAATGTAAACAGACTCTGGGATGGGTTTAAAGCAATTGTTGAGGGATGTGAACATAGGTTTGTACCTTTAAAGGTGGTAAGGAATGGTAAAGATCCACTATATTATAACAGAGAAGTAAAGAGGTTAAGAAGGAGGTGCAGTTTGGAACGAAATAGAGTTAGAATTGGTTGTGGAACTAAGGAGAAATTGAAGGAACTTACTAGGAAATTGAATCTAGCAAAGAAGTCAGCTAAGGATAACATGATGGCAAGCATAATTGGTGGTCATGCAAATTTTAGTGAAAAATGGAAGGGTATGTATAGGTATTTTAAGGCAGAAACAGGTTCAAAGAAGGACATTACAGGAATAATTAATGAACAAAGGGAGTGTGTTTATGAAGATCTCCAAAAGGCAGAAGTATTCAGTCAGCAGTATGTAAAGATTGTTGGTTACAAGGATAATGTCCAGATTTACCTATGATGAAAATGACATTTACAGTAAGATACAAAATTTGAAAACTAGAAAAGCAGCTGGAATTGATAAGATTTCTGGGGATATACTAAAGGCGAAGGGTTGGGATATAGTACCATATCTGAAATACTTATTTGATTATTGTTTTGTTGAAGGAGCTATACCAAATGAATGGAGAGTTGCTATAGTAGCCCCTGTGTATAAAGGAAAGGGTGATAGACACAAAGCTGAAAATTACAGGCCAGTCAGTTTGACATGCATTGCATGTAAGCTTTGGGAAAGCATTCTTTCTGATTATATTAGACATGTTTGCGAAATTAATAACTGGTTTGACAGAAGGCAGTTTGGGTTTAGGGAAGGTTATTCCACTGAAGGTCAGCTTGTAGGATTTCAGCAAGATATAGCAGATATCCTGGATTCAAGAGGCCAAATGGACTGTACTGCAATAGACCTATCTAAGGCATTTGATAGGGGAGATAAAGGAAGACTACTGGCAAAAATGTATGTTATTGGACTAGAAAAAAGAGTGACTGAATGGGTGGCTATATTTCTAGAAAATGCATCTCAGAGAAATAGAGTAGGCGAAGCTTTATCTGACCCTGTAATAATTAAGAGGGGAATTCCTTAAGGCAGTATTATTAGACCTTTATATTTTCTTATATATATATATCAACTAGCTGATGTACCCGTGCTTCGCTACGGGATTCTCAGAAAGACTGACTTTGTGGTTTTCCTAACCTGAAATCAGCATAGGTCATTACAAAAACGTAAGTATGAATGTAGCGATTAAAAGCAATGCTTGCATCCGGGAGATAGTAGGTTCGAATCCCACTATCAGCAGCCCTGAAAATGGTTTTCCGTGGTTTCCCATTTTCACACCAGGCAAATGCTGGGGCTGTACCTTAATTAAGGCCACGGCCGCTTCCTTCCAACTCCTAGGCCTTTCCTATCCCATCGTCGCCATAAGACCTATCTGTGTCGGTGCGACGTAAAGCCCATAGCAAAAAAAGAAAAAAAAGCAATGCTATCATATAAAATACTCGATCAAATGGAAAGCCGCACGTTTTATCACTTTTAACGAACAGAGCTGCGGTTAGATTGCGGTGCCAATCTAATAGTCCAAAGTTCCAGAGCTGGGATGACCAGGCCGCAGATTGCCATGAACACTCATCTGTCATTATTCTGCTAAATATGCACACTGTTCATTCCAATCAGTACCTCAGAGTAGGGATTGAATAGCCCGAATGCTATGATGATCCAGTGTGTTACGTACCAGTTGTATCAGAAAATTTATAAACCAGGGGAATGGCATGCTAAAGAAGAAAGTTATCTAACTCCCCAGCTATTTTCCATCAATATTCAGACAGGCTGTTACACTCTGTACGACTGGGCGAGTTGACCGTGTGGTTAGCGGTGCGCAGCTCTGAGCTTGCATCCGAGAGATAGTGGATTCGAACCCCATTGTCGGCAGCGCTGAAGATGGTATTCCGTAGTTTCCCACTTTCACACCAGTCAAATGCTGGGCCTGTACCTTAATTAAGGCCTAAGGCACTCCTAGCCCTTTCCTATCCCATCGTCGCCATATAACCTAACTATGTCGGTGTAACGTAAATCAAATAAAAATACTCTGTACGCAGCAGTTATCCTATCTACCGGAGATGAGGGGCAACAGAAGACACAAAGCACATCACGACAAACAATGGTCAATGTAATGTTATTGTTGATCAATGTTATGAGCTTTCTATATTGTAGGTCTTCACATTTAGTTTTCTTTCGACTCTGTGATTTGTAAACTATAAATTGTAGTTCCTTATTCTCCGACTTTACATACCGATTTTCATTAAATGCTGTTTACCAATTTTCTCGTTACTCGGCGCTGATATGGACTTAGTAACAAAAATCCAAATTCATTAATATCTTTGTGATCATAGCCAGTACGGTAACAATGTATAAGACATGAATAATAGGAAATTTGATACTATATAACCTTAGTTATGAAGCATTCATCGATTACACCTCTAATAAGAAATATTTCAGAATTACATTTTAGGCCTTCCCCTAAACTACCATTTCACTCAGCGTGAATAAAATAATTTACAGCCTTGACTATAGCGACTTATTTCCTGACTTTGCATACCGATTTTCATCAAGATAGGACTACTAATAACAACAATATTTGAGAATTAAATTTTAGGCCTTCCCCTAAAATACCATTTTTCTCAGCGTGAATACAATTTTGATAGTCTAGATTGTAGCAACTTATTCCCCAACTTTGCATACCCATTTTCTTTAAAATACGACCACTAATAACATAAATAATTGAGAATACAATTTTAGGCCTTCCCCTAAACTACCATTCACTCAGCGTGAATAAAATGATTTATAGCCTAGATTGTAGAGGCTCATCCCCCGACTTCACATACCGATTTTCATTAGACCACTAATAACATAAATAGTTGAGAATTCAATTTTAGGCCTTCCCCTAAACTACCATTTCACTCAGCGTGAGCAAAATGATTTATAGCCTAGATGGTAGAGGCTCATCCCCCGACTTCACATACCGATTTTCATTAAATTCTCTTCAACCGTTTTCTCGTGATGCGTGTACAGACAGACAGACAGACAGACAGACAGACAGACAGACAGACAGACAGACAGACAGACAGACAGACAGACAGACAGACAGACAGACAGACAGACAGACAGACAGACAGACAGACAGAAATTACGGAAAAGTAAAAAGTGCATTTTCTTGTTATTATGGACATGACCGATACAGAAATACCATTCTTTTCAAATTCTGAGCAATGTACAGACAAAACTCTTATTTTATATATATAGATGATATGTGTAAAGAAGTGAAATCAGAGATAAGGCTCTTCGCAGATGATGTTATTCTGTACATAAATAAGTTACAAGATTGTGAGCAGCTGCAGGGTGACCTCGAAAGTGTTGTGAGATGGACGGTGGGCAATGGTATGATGATAAACTGGGTTAAAAGACAGGTTGTGAGTTTCACAAATAGGAAAAGTCCTCTCAGTTTTAATTACTGCGTTGATGGGGTGAAAGTTCCTTTTGGGAAACATTGTAAGTACCTAGGTGTTAATATATGAAAAGACCTTAATTGGGGTAATCACATACATATGATTGTTAATAAAGGGTACAGATCTCTGCACATGGTTATGAGGGTATTTAGGGGTTGTAGTAAGGATGTAAAGGAGAGGGCATATAAGTCTCTGGTAAGACCCCATCTGGAGTATGGTTCCAGTGTATCGGACCCTCACCAGGATTACTTGATTCAAGAACTGGATTAAATCCAAGAAAAGCAGCTCGATTTGTTCTGGGTGGTTTCCGACAAAAGAGTAGCGTTACAGAAATGTTCCTCAGTTTGGGCTGGGAAGACTTGGGAGAGAGGAGACGAGCTGCTCGATTAAGTGGTATGTTCCGAGCTGTCAGTGGAGAGATGGCGTGGGAGGACATCAGTAGACGAATAAGTTTGAGTGGTGTCTTTAAAAGTAGGAAAGATCACAATATGAAGATAAAGTTGGAATTCAAGAGGACAAATTGGGGCAAGTATTCTTTTATAGAAAGGGGAGTTAGGGACTGGAATAACTTACCAAGGGAAATGTTCAATAATTTTCCAATTTCTTTGCGATCATTTAAGAAAAGGCTAGGAAAACAACAGATAGGGAATCTGCCACCTGGGCGACTGCCCTAAATGCAGATCAGTAGTGATTGACACTTTTGGAACCAAAGGAGGCAAATCCAGCCATTACCAAATTAAGGTCCAACATTTGTTTGAACATCTTTTTTTTAAAGACAATGAGTGGCTGAATACCAAAGATCGTGGCCGCACACTGATAAGAATGAAACACTCACATAAGAACAAAACGGTTGTAAGCACTGTGTTATAAGAAGCAAACTATTCATTGGCAGTGTGTTTATAAACCAAGCCACACAGAAGCAGCGTTATCTGTTTACATGTTTCACTGACAATAAGAACACATGTAGCATGGTATAACCTCATAGTTGGGTGGTAAATATCTTGCACATTTACAAAGCAACTCCCATTATTGTACAATTCTTTGAGACTGTGATGTCTCAGTGGTGTACTTCCGGCATAATCTTAGTCTCGTTTAAAAGTGTTCAGACGGACAGCTTTGAAACTGTTAGTTGTATATTCAAGGGGACACCTTTACGTTTAGACTGTATGGTTTTCTTTGGCTTTGAACCCTGCTCTCAACATTTCTGAATATGACTAAGCTGGAGTTTGAAATCATTGGTGGAGTTAAACGCCGAGAAGGGTGTCAGATCACACATCTGGGATAGATGGATGCCATCAAACTTCATCCAGCCTCGAAAAGTGGAATAAAAGAGCTTTTGAGGACCACCGAGTCGTTTTTGATAGATAGATAGATAGATAGATAGATAGATAGATATGTATGGAGTTTGTAGTCGACAAACACAGGAATCAGCGCATCGACTTAGCGCCTAGCTTATGAATCCACCGCGAATTAAATAATCTATGAGTCTGACGAGATTTACAAGTACAGTACTTCGGAATTCAGCAAAATAAAGGTTACGTCTCAAAACTCACGAGTCTCAAAAATCACGGACTAATATTAGTAGCAAATAGTATCAAAACTCACGACTACAAACTACCAGCTAAATTAACATTCTAAGGAGTCTCAAAATTCACGACTCCGAACAGCAGTTGCCTGCGATGACCGCAGGAGGGATGAGGTGCGCGGTGACTCGCGCACCAGGCCTCTCCGGAGGCCATACACAATTATTATACATTTATGTCAGACGGAAAAAGCAAAGTCATCTCCATACAGGCCATGAAGGCCTCTGGATGGATGGAAGGTAAAGGCTTCCACTATCCGTAACCTCGGCACTTGGTGGGGTAGAGTGGTTAGCCCTATGTCCGGCCGCCGTTGCCCCAAAAATTACCCTGGTACTCATTTTTGGTGCAGGCTGGGTGATCCTCAGGGCCATATCCACCTCCGAAAGTGGAAATCTCGTTTCTTAAATTTTATGACTGCCTGGCGGGGAATCGACACCGCGTCCTTCCGGGTGAATCGATCACGCCTTTACCGCCTCGGCCAGGCAGCCCCTATGTCAAAGGGAAGAAATACATATTATCTTTGAGACCACAGCAAAATATGTTTATGGTTATAATAATAATAATAATAATAATAATAATAAACAACTACAGAGGAATATCTTTGCTATCCGTGACTTACAAAATTCTATCACTTGCCATCCTGGAGCGTTTGGAAGCACAAGTCGAACATCAAATAGGTGAATACCAAGAAGGGTTCAGAAAAGGTCGCTCAACAGCTGAACAGATCCAAAATCTGAAAACGATCATCAGATATTGTACACTAAGGTCCAAGCAGTATGTGTCTGTCTTTGTGGACTTTAAGAAAGCGTACGACTCCATTGATCGGGAAGTCCTGCTAAACATCTTAAATGAATTTGGAGTTGATTTGAAACTGCTGGCATTAATTAGAGCCACCCTGACCGATACAAAATCCAGGGTGAAGTTCCACGGATGTCTCTCGCATTCCTTTGACATCAAAACAGGAGTCCGACAAGGTGATGGGCTATCCCCGATACTCTTCAACTGTGTTCTTGAAAAGATCATCAGAACCTGGCGGGTGAGATTACAGGAAACCAACTACAGTTCATTGAGAATAGGAACCAAATCCAAGGGGATCGCAACAGACTGCTTAGCATTTGCCGATGATATTGCTGTTCTCTCAAACGACATAGAAACCGCTAGAGCTCAAGTTGAAATTTTAAAGGAAATTGCCGAACAAACTGGTTTGCGGATATCGTTTGAGAAAACACAAGTAATGACTAACATCAAAGAGGCTCCACCAAAACTCCATACAAAATACGGGGACATCACCCAAGTAGACAAATTCAAATACCTGGGTGAGATCATCATGAAAAATGGACTGGACAAGGAAGCACTTCAGGAGCGAGTACGCAAACTGGAAATAGCCTACCAAACATCCCGCACAATCTACAACAAAAAATGCCTTTCCCAAAACACCAAGATACTGTACCCGCTCAAAGCCTGAGTCCCAACCAGCATTTATCTCAGGGAGTGTTACGGTCCGAATCCATCGCAACTACTACTCAATAAAAATATAATGTTTTGAGATATAAGATCTCAAACTAAATGTAAGGGCGCCATCCAATCAGTACAACAGGGTTGAACGGGACACTCTAATCTCTAACTTTAAGGCTCATCATGAAACACACAAATTATATATATTCAGATCAAAGGGAATTTATGAAGGCTCCGTCCTAGGAATGGGGACGGATATTTAAACGGTCACCAAGGGTTTACTATTCTACAAGAACAAGAACCTGGAACTGTTTCCTTGCAAATGCTAAAGGAGCATTTATTTAAGTAAACAAATAAATTTTTACACACAATCAAAATCTGTTGACCCTTGATTTGCCGGTAATTTGGCAAATTATTCCTGAAAAATGATTACATAATATTTGTCACTTTTGACCACCCTTCCATTTTGGTGGTAGAACCGTTGATATCTGAAGGTATCAGATTTACCTTCGTTAACACCATGACCATATTTGATCATGGACCAAGAACCTGTTGGCTAAGTAGGTGCGATCACATGGACCATGTTATCGCCTCTACTTTAATTGAGATGAAACCAACCCGGGAAACTACAAACTCTCCCCGGGTTCCTAACCAAGATATGCTAATCGTTAGTTGAAGGAATACGACAAAGGGACTCTAACCTAATGGTCCAGATGTAGGGATTTGCCTTCATTTACACATATTAACTTAACTTATTATTTACAACCAATTGACATTATTCCGTTAATTCGCCAGCTGACTTCCCTAGTATCATCCATCAACAGCCTCCGAAATAAATAAGAAAAATAAAATAAAAAAATATTTTATTAAATATTATTTTTATTATTATTATTATTATTATTATTATTATTATTATTATTTGTGGAGATCATGATTATCGTAACCCGTAATCATCCTCGGACTAATATTTCAACTTTTCGCGATTTTATTTATTTTCATCTGAAATAAATAAAAGTACCTTCGTTGATAATTCTTCTTCTCCTTCTTCAAATATTCTCATTATTATTATTATTAGTTAAAAATCTCAAATTGTTCATTTCAACTCCCAACATCATAATTATGTTCAAAATAAAAAAAAAGTAAATTCTTCAAAAAAAGTACTTTTTTATTTTTATTATTATTATTATTATTTTTTAAAAAAATTATTTTCGCCTGTTACACGGTAGTCCACTCTTAATCTGTTTAACGCATAACCCCTTTTACAATTCCTATTTATTTTGGCACTAATCAATCCAGATATGATTTACTTGGAATATTATTATTATTATTACTTCTTTCGAGAATCTTTATTTTTATTCCCCATCTTTATAATTTGGTCACATACGTTCTCTCCCAAACAGAAATCACCAAGATCCGAATTCACATCGGTCAGGACATACTAGTGTTCGAATCCGCCACCTCATTTTCGTACTGCCGTTAATTCATGGAGACCATATGCTCCTAAGACAATTCTCAAATCCCATAACACCTTGCAGTTGGGCAAATACCTCCAATCTCTGCAAGTGTTAAATTATTCCTTCCTTTTTCCATTTTGAAGTCCATTTATCCATTGGAACTCTTCAAAACATTTTCACCAATTAACCCTCGGTGTGAGTGGACTCTATTCTGCCCCTCAATACACCGGTATATAAATACAACCTCTATGTGGGCCTTTAAGATCCATCTATTTCTTCATCAACATCAGTACAATTCACTTTCATTTCGGGCCGGATTTCTGTCCCACAAAACTCCAAATCTCAACCTTTGGCTCAAATCCCTCTGGATCTTAAACATAGCGTGACCATATTACAACAGTGCCTATCTCGTTTCTACCAAGATTATATATGGTTATTATGGAGTCCAAAAAAAAACGTTAAATCAAACATTTAGTGTTAAAACCGGATTCACTGCACAAATTATAATTATTCACGGCACAGGTGATCTCCACATTTAAATTACTTTAATTTGCAATCATACTATCCAACTAGGCCCGTGCCTTTATTCTCAAAGATTATTATTAAACACGCCTTTACACATTACCAAATTCTAATGTCCTACTTCGACACTTGTACAGACTATTATTATTTTGTCCACTGGCGAACTTCGCGATATTTACACACATCTCAATGGACTTCATTCCGTCCCACAACAATTTAAATCACTTGGCAATCCTACCTCTGGATTATCTTAACAACATGCCTTAATATCTATAAAAGTTCCGATAACGGAAACCCACTTTGGAAGCACTTCTAAATGAATATTTACATTATCTTTATGTGAAACGTGCTCCATATTATAGCAAACAACTCAAGCACTTGAATGAACAACTCAACCCTACTATACTCTATTTAATAATCAAAATTATGATGAGTGCTTGATCTACTCTACATATTAATTTGTCCCTTTGTCTATCTATCTTTGAATTTATACGAGCCGTAACGGCTCGTTTCACGATCAAGTTACCATGATAAAATATGATTTCCTCCCCCTAACGATAGCTATCTATTAATACATTAAAAGGTACTCAACTCTGCCATTGTAGTCTGCTAAAACCGGACGAGAAGCCATAGCCCCTCCGGTTTTTAGCAATGCATTCCGCTGGTGTTCATGCCAGCTTGAAGAATTAATCCTTGACCCTTTTCAACTTTACACATTTTGAATAAAAACAAATAAATTAGCTGTTGCACTTTGGAATAATTTCCACCCTAAATTCTATTCACAAATTTTACACTCTCGGCCTTGTATCTAGCCCACTTAATGTAGATTTACATTCTTCATTCCTTTCCCGGACACTAGGAACATGGGATACCTCGGGATCCCCTTTACAACGGCCCGTGCGTGCACTTGAATTTCCCGTCTCACGTTCGTGTATCTGACCAGGTATCAGTTTAGAATCGACTGTTTACTAGGTGACATAAACACTCGTGACCGTTCTCGTGTAACGCACTTCCTAATCTGTTGGTAGAATCTCACACTCCGTAAGTTATGCTTTACTGAGTCCTGTCTATTTGAAACACTTCATACTAGTATACTGCTCCATACTGTACTATGAGCTACATCACGTCATGAATCACTGTACTATGTAACAATATAATACTTCGAACTCTACTCCATGAGTAAGTACACACTCGCACCCCTGGCGTAGTCACGGCTCGAACGCTTTGTCAAAAGTAGTCACGTACCACGGGCGTGGTATCCGCCCGAACACTTTGTCAGAAGTACCACCGTCCTAGTGTACGACCTCATATTTATACTTGTATCCCCTCTCTTCCGAGTTCAACGGAGGTCATCTTGGAACGCACAGTCCCGATATCTTCATACGACAGTTTGCGGTTTGGCCCGTGGCTTAAATATATGATCCAATGATGTAATTATGTTCTCAAATGCTCTATACCAATTCTCAACTATTATCGTTCGCTGGTAATGGATATATTCGCGAATTTAGCTGCCGTAACCCGGCTCGGGGTTTCGCGCTCTATTGTGGCGTCCTTAGCCTTCAGCCAATCACCGAATAGCGTCCATGAATTCTCAGAATTACACCATGCAATCTCCCGCAATTATTAACTTTATATCAGTTTTATGGTATAGTAAGGTTCCTAAATTCCACTTTATTGTGAATCGATACTTGACTTTTTTTTATAAGTTTAATCCACGGAGTTAGCCTCGCTAGTGCTTCTTACAATACGAAGTTGTCACCTTGCTTTGGTCAAGTGAATTTTTCCATTGGTCCACCTTACCCACGTGACCGGGAAGGCTCATATTTTTTTCTTCTAGTGCCAACCCCGTGTCCCACTCCGGCTAGTTACATGGAGATACCTCGCCATCATTTCTCAGAATTTTGCACACGGCTCCCTGCGCTGTTGCTACTACCAAGACTGCCCCGGGCTAGGAAAACTTTGGCAACAAGCTAGCCTCTCTCTTTCCTTGTTGTGACAAATTCTGAGAAACCTAATTCTGTCCCCCCATTGTGTTTGTTAATCTCACTGGAGACAAGAGTCTGTGGTATGGTGAAACCTGCCATCTCGGCCTGGCCTGTTCTTACTGTCTGTACAGTAAGATACTACTTATTCTGAACATGAAATATATATTCCTCACTAATTCATCATAATTACAATTGCATGACGCTTATCATACCCCCACCAGGGTGCAATACGTCACTATGAAACAGTTCTGAAGCCAGTAGTTCTATATGCAGCCGAAACCCTGTCTCTAAATGCCAACAAAGGACTGGAGAAAAGAGAACGCAAAATTGTGAGAGGAATCTTGGGATCAAAGTACAAAAATGGAATCCATCAAAAGAGATCCAACAAGGAAGTCTACAGCAAAATAGAGAAAATTACCGACACAATCAGAAAAAGACGGGCACGATTTTACGGTCATCTGAAAAGAATGGACGGAAGAAAGTTAACTAAAGAAATCTTTCACTTTTTTTATTCAAACACCAAAACCGCAATTCCCTGGTTTAGAAATACTGTACCAAAGAAGACCTGCAAATGCTACATATCTCAGCTGAAGACGCCCTTAACAGAGATCTCTTCCGCAAGAAAATATTGACGAACGGGCTAAACCGAGACGAGCAACCGAAGAGAAGACACGGTGCCCCAGGAGCGTAAGCAGGCCCACTCACAAAGAATGATGGAAATTTGGGCTCTAAAGAAGGCCAAGTTCAGTGTCAAATGCAACAAGACTTAAGGTGGTCCTTGATGGCCCCAGCGAATTATATAATAATAATAATAATAATAATAATAATAATAATGTGTTGTTTGTGTTTGAGTCATCAGTCCATAGACTGGCTTGATGCAGCCCTTCATGCCACCCTATCCTGTGCTAACCTTTTCATTTCTACGTAACTATTGCATCCCACATCTGCTCTAATCTGTTTGTCATATTCACACCTTGGTCTACCCCTACCGTTCTTACCACCTACACTTCCTTCAAAAACCAACTGAACAAGTCCTGGGTGTCTTAAGATGTGTCCTATCATTCTATCTCTTCTTCTCGTCAAATTTAGCCAAATCGATCTCGTCTCACCAATTCGATTCAGTATCTCTTCATTCGTGATTCGATCTATCCATCTAACCTTCAGCATTCTTCTGTAACACCACATTTCAAAAGCTTATATTCTCTTTCTTTCTGAGCTAGTTATCGTCCATGTTTCACTTCCATACAATGCCACGCTCCACACGAAAGTCTTCAAAAACATCTTTCTAATTCCGATATCAATGTTTGAAGTGAGCAAATTTCTTTTCTTAAGAAAGCTCTTCCTTGCTTGTGCTAGTCTGCATTTTATGTCCTCCTTACTTCTGCCATCGTTAGTTACTTTACTACCCAAGTAACAATATTCATCTACTTCCTTTAAGACTTTGTTTCCTAATCTAATATTTCCTACATCACCTGCCTTCGTTCGACTGCACTCCATTACTTTAATAATAATAATAATAATAATAATAATAATAATAATAATAATAATAATAATAATAATAATAATAATAATAATAATAATAATAATAATAATAATAATACACATCTGTCTCATTCATTTACCAACCATTATTTTCCCTTGTGGGTTGTGGTGGCAGAATAACATCCAGTATCCCCAGCCTGTCGTAGGGGGTGACTAAAAGGGCCCCAGGGGCTCTTAATTTATTTAAGAAAAGACTAGATAAATAACTGATAAGCAATCTGCCACCAGGATGACTGCCCTAAATGCATGTCAGTGGTGATTGATTGATTGATTGATTGATTGATTGATTGATTGAGCTTCGGCTGACGACCGCGGGGCCCTTAGCTGAACCAAGCATTGCATCTACCCCATTCCGGCAGGTTCCTTGCTTTCATCTACCCTAACCGACTTTACTTAGTCAACTCTAGTTATTTTGTGACCCCGACGGTATTAGGTTTCCAAGGCCTAGGGAGTCTTTCATTTTCACGCCCTTCGTGGCCCTCGTCTTTCTTTGCCCGATACCTTTTTCGAAGTGTGGGACACCTTCCATTTTTCGCTCTGATTAGTGTTCATAGAGGATGGCTGCCCAGTTGCACTCCCTCTTAAAACACTAATCACCACCACCACACTCCCCTTCATTGTTTTTCTTATTGATTTGTATTGACCATTTCCACATTTTCTTGGCTGGGAAACGAACTACTATCACAAAATGTCATCATCATCATCAACAACTCTTTTCGAAGTCTTTTCGAAGCCATTTAGTGACAGAATTTCAAAGATAGCGACTAGCTACTTCGCCATATTTTAGATAAAATTTTGACGAATTTTAATTCATGACTTGATATTTTTGGTGAGTTAAGTAAGTTAAGTAAGTCGAATGCCTTTAATGAGGCCACTTATATCTCAAAAACTGAAGATATTACAGACCTGAAAATTGGTATTTGGAATCTGCTTTAAAAGTAAAGAAACACGTATATCTTTGATTTCGGAAAATCCAATGAAGGGGCGGAGGGAGGGGATGAAAGGATTGAAGAATTGATTGAATTAATTGTATGAGGATACTTACATCAAATAAAAACTAAAGTTGTTGCATACGTGAAAATTGGTATTTGGATCTGCTCTAAACACAAAGAAAAACGCATTTTTGAGGGAAAATCATCTTGGGGGGCGGGAGTGAAAAGAAGTTGAATTTTATGAGGACACGTATCTCAAAAACGTTAGATATTACAGTCGTGATAATTCGTATTCAGAATATCCTTCACTAATAAAGAACACGTATTTTTTCCGGAAAATTCACTTAAAGGGACGGGGAAGAGTGAGAAAGGAAGTGAAAAAAAGATAAATTTGTTTGTGAGGATACTTATATCTCGAAACTGAAGGTAACAGACGTGAAAATTGGTACTTGAAATCTCCTTTAAACATAAAGAAACACAGCTTATTTGTTTTTTTTTGGGGGGGGGGTGTGAATCAATTTAACGGCGGTGGAGTGAAAAAAGAGTTGAGACCAATTGATTTTACTGTTCATAACGTACATGATTCTCATCATAAACCGATCATTTTTAATCTTTCCTGGGTTCGTTTTCAAGACCATCTTTTCCTTTCGAAAACTTAAAGTTAGGTTACAGTAGATTCTCCTGGCATATAAATAAAATTTTTAACACATTTGAAATAAACGATAGGAGTGATATAAACCATCCAAACGTTCACCTTTATAATAAGGTCAATAATGCACGGAAGTGTATCATTCTTATCGCCAGAAGCCCCGCACACTTTCCTACGCGTGACAATGATGCTGTTCACATTGCCAGCAACGACAATGGCAGCATATGAAATTTACTGCCAAATGCCGGTCTTGCATCTTGCTGCGGGGTCCAGAACATCTATATGCATATAAAAAAAGTGTTTTGTCGGTACATTGTCCAGAATTTGAAAAGAATTGTATTTCTGTATCGCTGATGTCCACAGTAACAAGGAAATGCACTTTTTACTTTTCCGTAAATTTCTGTCTGTCTGTCTGTCTGTCTGTCTGTCTGTCTGTCTGTCTGTCTGTCTGTCTGTCTGTCTGTCTGTCTGTCTGTCTGTCTGTCTGTACACGTGTACACGCATCACAAGAAAACGGCTGAAGAGAATTTAATGAAAATCGGTATGTAAAGTCGGGGAATAAGCCACAACGATCTAGGATATAAATCATTTTATTTACGCTGAGTGAAATGGTAGTCTAGGGGAAGGTCTAAAATTTTATTCTCAAATATTTATATTATTAGTGGTTCTATCAATAGATACTACATAACTAAAGTTATATAGAATTAAATTTCCGATCATGCATGTCTTATACTGTACATTTTACATGTTTACCGTATCGGCTATGATAACATGCTATATATTCATGATTTTGTATGTTTGTTGTCTACGCCGAGGGGCTGCCTGGCCGAGGCGGTAAAGGCGTGCTCGGTTCGCCCGGAAGGACGTGGGTTCGAACCCCCGTCAGGAAGTCGTAAAATTTAAGAAACGAGATTTCCATTTCCGGAGGTGCATATGGCCTTGAGGTTCACTCAGCCTACACCAAAAATGAGTACCAGGTTAATTCCTGGGGGCAAAGGCGGCCGGGCGTAGAGCTAACCACTCTACCGCATCAAGTGCCGAGGTTAACAATGCTGCAAGCCTTTACCTTCCACTCTTCGAAGCGCCTTCATGGCCTGTACGGAGGTAACTTTGCTTTGCTTTGCTTTGCTTTTGTTGTCAACGCTGAGTCACGATAAAATGGGTACAGAATTTAATGAAAATCGATATATGGAGTCTAGGAATAAGAAACTACAGTTTACGCTATAAACATTTTCCTTTTTTTTTTTACCCAGGATGAAATTGTAGTTTAGGGGAAGACACATAAAATGTAATTTTTAAATACCTATGTTACTGGATGGTTCCCGATGTGGGTTACTGTAGTCACGTCCTAGTTCGTGAACCTTGGGCAACGGCTGAGTGGCCTAGTAAGTGATCCTGAGAGTCGGGATACCAGTTGCTATGGGATGGGTGGGCATCTCGGACATATTCTGAATCATGGCCCTCCTTGTGCTCAGGCGGCTAGGACTATACAACCCACCGGTGGTCCGTAACCCGTTAGAGGAGAGATCCTCACTTGGAGTATGTGTAAGTAGCGTAGCATCCTGCTTCATGAATTTACCGAGCTCAGAACATTTTAAGCAAGCTTCGAACCTATAGGAGTAACGGAGTCCCGCTCTCACCTGACAGGCGAGGGACTCCTTGGAAACAACTTGGCGAACGAAATGGAATTTCATGGGGAGCTATCAATATTAATGGGGCTTATGGAAGAAAGACAGTAGAACTGGTTGAGTGAGCAAAGAGGATGTATCTGGATGTGCTAGGAGTAAGTGATATTCGGGTAAAGGGAGAAAACGAGGAAGAGATAGGAGATTAAAAAGTGTACTTGACGGGTGTTGGAAAGGGAAGGGCAGAGTATGGGGTAGGGCTGTTTATCAGGAATACCATTGCACGCAACATAGTTTCTGCTAGACACGTAAATGAGCAAATGATGTGGGTAGATTTGGCACTTGGAGGAATTAGGACGAGAATTGTCTCAGTGTATTTATCATGTGAGGGTGCAGATGAGGATGAAATTGACAAGTTTTATGAAGCATTGAGTGAAATCGTAGTCAGGGTCAACAGCAAGGATAGAATAGTGGTAATGGGCGATTTCAATGCGAGAGTTGGAAATAGAAATGAAAGATACGAAAGGGCGATTGGTAAATGTGGGGAAGATATGGAAGTTAATAAGAATGGGAAGCATTTGCTGGACTTCTGTACTAGTATGGGATTAGCAGTTACGAATACATTCTTCAAGTATAAGGCTATTCACCGCTACACATGGGAGGCTAAGGGTTCCAGATCCATAATAGACTATATCTGTTACGAATGTACGAGTTTTACGGGGATTTTTCGATGACACAGACCACTATCTGATCTGTAGTGAACTAAGTATCTCTAGGCCTAGGGCAGAGAAAGTGAGATCTGTCTGCAAACAAATAAGGGTAGAAAATCTCCAGGACGAGGACATTAGACAGAAGTACATGGATCTGATTAGTGAGAAGTTTCGAACAATAGAGAGTTAGCAGGTTCAGGATATAGAAAGAGAATGGGAGGCATACAGGAATGCTGCAGTGGAAACAGCAAGGGAATGCCTAGGAACATCTGTAACGATGGGTAAAGGCGAACATCTTGGTGGAATGATGAAGTGAGAACAGCTTGTAAACGTAAAAATAAGGCTTATCAGAAATGGCTCAAAACAAGGGCCGAGACAGACAGGGATTTGTACGTAGATCAATCAATCAATCAATCAATCAATCAATCAATCAATCAATCAATCAATCAATCAATCAATCAATCAATCAATCAATCAATCAATCAATCAATCAATCAATCAATCAATCAATCAATCAATCAATCAATCAATCAATCAATCAATCAATCAATCAATCAATCAATCAATCAATCAATCAATCAATCACTACCGATCTGCATTTAGGGCAGTCGCCCAGATGGCAGATTCCCTATCTGTTGTTTTCCTAGCCTTTTCTTGAATGATTGCATAGAAATTGGAAATTTATTGAACATCTCCCTTGGTAAGTTATTCCAATTCCTAACTCCCTTTCCTATAAACGAATATTTGCCCCAATTTGTCGTCTTGAATTCCAACTTTATCTTCATATTGTGATCTTTCCTACTTCTAAAGACACCACCCAAACTTATTCGTCTACTGATGTCCTCCCACGCCATCTCTCCACTGACAGCTCGGAACATACCACTTAGTCGAGCAGCCCGTTTCCTTTCTCCCAAATCTTCCCAGCCCAAACTTTGCAAAATCTTTGTAACGCTACTCTTTTTCGGAAATCGCCCAGAACAAATCGAGCTGCTTTTCTTTGGATTTTTTCCAGTTCCTGAAACAAGAATTCCTGGTGAGGGTCCCATACACTGGAACCATATTCTAGTTGGGAGTCTTACCAGAGACTTCTATGCCCTCTCCTTTACATCCTTACTACAACCCCTAAATACTTTCATAACCATGTGCAGAGTTCTGTACCCTTTATTTACAGTCATATTTATGTGATTACCCCAATGAAGATTTTTCCTTATATTAATACCTAGGTATTTACAATGATCCCCAAAAGGAACTTTCACCCCATCAACGCAGTAATTGAAACTGAGAGGACTTTTCCTATTTTTGAAACTCACAACCTGACTTTTATTCCCGTTTATAATCATACCATTGCCTACTGTCCATCTCACAACATTATCGAGGTCATTTTGCAGTTGCTCACAATGTTGTAACTTAGTTATTACTCTGTACAGAATAACATCATCAGCGAAAAGCCTTAACTCTGATTCCAATTCTTTACACATAGATGAAATAAACAGAGTGAAACAAATAGTTGTTGAAGCCAAAAAGGAGTCCTGGGATGATTTTGGTAATAACCTGGAAATACTAGGTCAAGCAGCAGGGAAACCTTTCTGGACAGTAATATAGAAAGGGAGGGAGGGAAAAAGGAAATGAAAAGTGTTTTGAGTAATTCAGGTGAACTCATAATAGATCCCAGAGAATCATTGGAGAGGTGGAGGGAAGATTTTGAAAATCTACTCAACGTAAAAGGTATTATGCACTGGTGGTGTTGTGAACAGCCAAGCTCATGGGGAGGGGAAAAATGTTGAAATTACGCTTGAGGAAGTAAAAAGGGTGCTAAATGAACTCCATTGTCATAAAGCATCAGGAATAGATGAAATTAGACCTGAAATGGTGAAGTATAGTGGGAATGCAGGGATTAAATGGCTTCATAGAGTAGTAAGATTAGCATGGGGTGTTGGTAAGGTACCTTCAGATTGGACAAACGCAGTAATTCCCTCTATCTATAAGCAAGGGAACAGGAAGGATTCCAACAACTAACGAGATATCTCATTGATTAGTACACCAGGCAAAGTATTCACTGGCATCTTGGGAGGGAGGGTGCGATCAGTCGTTGAGAGGAAATTGGATAAAAACCAGTGTGGTTTCAGACCACAGAGAGGCTGTCAGGATCAGATTTTCGGTATGCGTCAGGTAATTGAAAAATGCTACGAGAGGAATAGGCAGTTGTGTTATGTTTCGCAGATCTAGAGAAAGCATATGACAGGGTACTGAGGGAAAAGATGTTCGCCATACTGGGGGACTCTGGAATTAAAGGTAGATTATTAAAATCAATCAAAGGCATGTATGTTGGCAATTGGACTTCAGTGAGAATTGATGGTGGAATGAGTTCTTGGTTCAGGGTACTTACAGGGGTTAGACAAGGCTGTAATCTTTCACCTTTGCTGTTCGTAGTTTACATGGATCATCTGCTGAAAGGTATAAAATGACAGGTAATGATCCAGTTAGGTGGAAATGTAGTAAGCCGTCTGACCTATGCTGACGACTTGGTCTTAATGGCAGATTGTGCCGAAAGCCTGCGGTCTAATATCTTGGAACCTGAAAATAGGTGCAATGAGTATGGTATGAAAATTAGCCTTTCGAAGGCTAAATTGATGTTAATAGGTAAAAAATTCAAGAGAATTGAATATCGGGTTGGTGCTAAAAAGCTAGAACAGGTCGATAATTTCAAGTATTTAGGTTGTGTGTTCTCCCAGGATGGTAATAGAGTAAGTGAGATTGAATCAAGGTGTAGTAAAGCTAATGCAGTGAGATCGCAGTTGCGATCAACAGTATTCCGTAAGAAGGAAGTCAGTTCCCGGATGAAACTATCTTTACATCGGTCTGTTTTCAAACCAACTATGCTTTACGGGAGCGAAAGCTGGGTGGACTCAGAATATCTTATTCATAAGTTCGAAGTAACAGACATGAAAGTAGCGAGAATGATTGCTGGTACAAACAGGTGGGAACAATTACAGGAGCGTACTCGGAATGTGGAGATAGGAATGAACTCAATGGATGAAGCTGTACGGATAAACCGGCCTCGGTGGTGGGGTCATGTGAGGCGAATGGAGGAGGATAGGTTACCTAGGAGAATTATGGACTCTGTTATGGAGGGTAAGAGAAATAGAGGTAGACCAAGACGATGATGGTTAGACTCAGTTTCTAACGATTTAAAGATAAGAGGTATAGAACTAATTGAGGCCACATCAATAGTTACAAATAGAGGATTGTGGCGACGTTTAATCAATTCACAGACGCTTGCAGACTGAACGCTGAAAGGCATAACAGTCTATAATTATTATGTATGTATATCTGTATGTACGTTATTGGCCCTATCAAAAATCACTACATAACAAAAGTTATAGAGAATACAATTTCCGATCATTTATGTTTTATTAAGTTTTACCGTACCGACTATTATAAGAGTGCCATTTCAATCAGAAGAAAACTAAATGTGAAGGCCTACAATATCGAAAGCGCATAACATTGATCAATAATAACATTGCATTGACTATTGTTTGTTGTAATGTTCTCCGTCTCTTATGCTGCCACTGAACTCCGATAGATGGGACTGCTGCTGCGTACCGAGTATAACAGCCGGACTGAATACTGGCGGAACATAGCAGGGGAGTTAAATAACTTTCTTCTGTAGCGTGCCATTTCTCTGGTTCATACATTTTCTGATACTGATGGTACGCAACACACAGGTTCATCATAGTATTCCAGCCATTCGATCACTCTGACGCGCTGTTTTGAATGAGCAGTGTGCACACTTATGACAGATGCTCAGTTTGTAGTAGTAGTAGTAGTTGTATGGCCTGGTCTAGAATTCTAAATTAGACATATTCCAAATTAAAGCACCACAATTCACTAAATAACTCAAAATTCAACCCTGAAGAGAGCCGTTTTTTAAGAAATGCTTCTACCTCTTCACTTTTATTAAATTCTACATTAATTTTATTCCAAATTAGCAGCGAAGAAGGGTTTCTTCTCTGGGTTGGAGGAAATATTTCCCGCCAGTGTAGTTAACTGAGATGTTTCGACCCATCGGGTACACCTATTCAACAGATTAATATAAGAGCATAATTTTTGCCCTGGGACTCTCCACCATCCGCCGGAAAAAGGCGAATTGTGTTCATGGATCACGGCTGTCTGCGGCTTGGTCATTCCAGCTCTGGAACTTTGATTGGCAGTACTCTTCGTTAAAAGTGAGAAAACGTGTGGTTTTTCATTGATCGAGTATTTAATATGAAAGCATTGCTTTTAATCGCGCCATTCCTACTGACGTCATTCTAATAACCTATGTTCATTTGAGTTGGCAAAAACCACTAAGACAGTCTTTCTGAGGATGTAGAAAGGCAGGTGGAGAGTGAGTGTCTGCCATTTTAATGAAAACTTCCCAACGTGATTGTGACTGATGGTAGACAAGCGGGCCTACCATTACAATGAAAATTCCCTAACACAGTCTTCATATGAAAAAAGACGTTTGGTGACTTCTCTGTCCCGTTTCTGGGGGATGTTAAGAGCTATGCAATTTAATACGATCTTGCTCACAACATGTACACTACCTAGCCTAGAATTCTGTATAAAATGTAAAATTCCGTAGTGAAGCATGGGTATATCAACTAGTCAATAATTATAACCTAAAATCAACTAATATCACCCACCGTAATAATAATAATAATAATAATAATAATAATAATAATAATAATAATAATAATAATAATAATAATAATGCTCTGGACCGTCGTCCAAAAGTTGCGGACCACGCTGGAGACGGGTCCTTGCCGGGTAATGACTACGAATGCAGTCCGGCCGCGGGTTCAGTACCGCCTTGGCACCCAAGACGACACCACGCCGGATCTCCTCAAAGATTTGATCTATATTAAAAATGCTTATAAGAAAAGATGGCAAAGATTTAGGGACCCAACTGACTGGGCGGAATACCTGGAGCTAGCCCGGGAAGTACGAAATCGATTGCTGGAAAGAAAGATTGAAAAATGGGAAGAACTTTACCGTCAGATCGCCAATTTAGGCGGATTATATATAAAAGGTTAAGCATTCAATTTTAAATGTCAGCATAATACCGTAGCGAAGCAAGGGTATCTTGCTAGTAAATTTAAAAAAAAGAAATGGACCGAACGAAGCCGAGTACGACAGCTAGTTATACTGTAAATATTTCCAATTCCATCATCGTAGTTCCAGCTCCCAAAACCTGTTCAATTACAGTGTCTTTTTGATGAAGTGTTCCTTCGGAAATTATTATTGCATTGCATTTTACTAAACAAATATTAGTGGTAAGACAGTCTTGTGGCTTTCAAAACATAAGGTAAAGTAGGACAAAACATCTGCTATTCCAGTTAAATATAAAGCATTAATATCACCTACTCCATTACAACAAAATTTATTGATGAAAATGTTGTCACAAATATCGTAATAATATATGGAATCAATGAAGGTGAAAGGAGACTATCCTGAGTTATACACACCTCTCATCACTTCAATGAATTGTGACCTTTTGTATCCAATAGCAAAGACAATTGTATTTTGTTTCAGTCAATTAACTGCCAAGCGTTGTAAATTTCCTGATTTACTCAGACCAATTATCTTCTTTCAATGTCCACATGCTCTCAAATCATTTTGAAATATCAAGGAAGGCAACTATACGATCTCCTTTAAATATTTTAAACATTGGTGTACAGCATTGGTAAATCTAGAATTCATTATACAATTCAGTATGTCAGGAAAGAAACTGCTTCGTTTTGGATTTGGGCGAGCTTGAGTTGTGAGGTAAGCTCAGAAATATATTCCAATGATTTTCCTTATAACTAAATACAGTATAAAGCTAGAAGTCTCAAGTTTGTCATATCCCTTTAATTACTATCATTATCAACTAAGGTGGTTTTGTATTCTCTGTAGGGGTTGCCTGGGTGAGGCAGTAAAGGCGGGCTCTGTTCACTTGGAAGGACGTGCATTCGCCGGGCTGAGTGGCTCAGACGGTACAGACCAACACGGCAGGTTCGATCCTGGCTCAGTCCGGTGGTATTTGAAGGTGCTCAAATATGTCAGCCTCGTGTCGGTAGATTTACTAGCACGTTAAAGGACTCCTACGGGACTAAATGCTGGCACCTCGGCGTCTCTGAAAACCGTAAAAGTAGTTAGTGCGACATAAAATCAATAACAATAATTACTGACGTGTGTTCAATACTTTATCAAGAAAACAATATATGTAGAAAAAGACTTCCAGTTCTGGAGAGGCACTGGACACTAGGAATAAGTCAAACTACACCAGATAGGTGTATGCATGTATTACTCGCGAAACTTTTAGCGATACTTCTTTGTGCGGGGGTGAGGAGCAAGGAGGGAACTAGCCCGGTTCCGGTAATACTGCCAACTGAAAGGAAATTAAATCTGAATTGAATCAATAGTATGATCGATCGATAGGAATGACCTAAACCTTTATTATTTTAAGCCTACAACTGTGTCACACATATTATATAACATTTCTTGATGCGAGTCTTGTTCCTGTTTGTTCTTGTTCTTGTTTTGGCTCTGCTGTGTAAACAACAACAGTACTAGTACGTACAGTAAAGTGTACGCCAGATGTCTCACGGCGATTCATAGTTTGTGTTCAAAGGTTGCCAATACGAATCTCGAAGATTGCCGAGGTCTTCTGATTCAGCACTAGGGTGTCCAGATAACATTAAACGTTTCGCGAGTAATATGTATTGAACCCATGACCTTTGTGCCCTAAGAACATTATGCATAAATTGACAATTTAATTAGAAGTTCGATTCTTGATAGCATGGATTTGACACGTGACGAGGGGGTGATTACCTTCGGTCCCACGCTCTGGGATACGTGACGTCAGTCGCACGTGTCAACGATGGAAGAATCTTAAGTCAGTTTTGTGAACTATTTCAAAGCGCGTGTATATGGCGTGCCCCAAGCCAAGTCAAAAATATAGTGCCTATCAAAGGAGGTCATTTATCCCATAAATCGAACGCGTTTACATTTTAAATGTCCATGAAAACTACCGCCAGAAATGTAGTGAGTATGTAGTCACCTTCAAAACTCATGTAATTACAGTTTAGTTAAGTCAGAAAATTTATAGAAAATTCCTTGGCGACAAAGGGAGATGCCCGAAGAGAGGGGGTAACTGATATAAATATGAAGGGACGCCATGACGAAGTCTCCTTCTCCTGCATTTATGGTACGAAGCGGACGATAAAGTGTTGAGCTGCTCTGTGAAATCAAACAACAAAAATAGACTAAGTTCAACCGCAGATTTTAGCCATTGTGGCTGGGGTCTTGACTCCATGTGGAGATAGTTTTCTTGAGTGGAAATAATTGTACCAGATAGGACGGTCAAAGTACTAAATAAATTCTCATATGATAAATAAAGTAATTCGTGTGCGGAAGTAATTACAGTCCATCGTGTGCGCTCAAAGAGAAAAAAAAGTGAAGGGCATTTCTTTTTTTTATGCTTTATTCCAGGAAACCTGAAGAAAATAATGATTTGTAAAGCCACGAATGTAAAAATGGCTAAATAAAAATGCCAGGGTCGCAGGTGAGTCCTATGACGAATACTGGCGGGACTACATAAGGTATGTGACTTTCCATCTTACTACCTATTATATCTTGTTTCATGATCTCAAAAAAATGTGTATTTGAATGGGGATATACGATGCAGTGGTCACCCCTATTAAGTTTTGTAAATGTTAGAATACGACTAAAAGAGTCATTTGTTTTATTTTCCACTTGGATAAACTTTTTGAAGTCTTGCGAGTGCCGTATGATGTTGTAAAAAGTTATTGAATAGGGTTTCGAAGTGATATCACGTCCAATGTAGATCGTCATTTCCGTGTGTTTACTGCCTATATTTTGTGATGTCAAATTAAGATGTTCATTCGACGTAAATTTTTTCTGTCTGTAATTTTGACGTAAATAATATAGAAATCCATGGTTACTCATTTTCAATCGAGTGGAAGCGCACTGTCGGGTGAGAATCTAGTGTGATGAATTTGGTCACGGAGTGAAAAGTTTTTCTAGGCCTATTTTTAAACTGTGTCTGACTGACAAAAAAAAGATCTAGTAGAAATTTTCAGTCATTTTTCGTAAAAATCAAGTTATTAAAATACGATATCATGTTATGCGAAGTTGTTCATTATTAATGGATTTGCGTATTAGACGTCATGAATTCTAGTAAGGATTTTATTCCAGTTCTTTGTCGGTGACAGTTGCGAGTTGGGAACAGAGGTTAGTTGTCGTGTGAGTTGAGATGAGATTTGTGAATCAGGTTAGAGACCTGTCAAATGAAGCCGGGACATGGAAGCCCGAGGAATATTTTATAATGTTGGGAATGGAAAGCAATATATAGAAATCCATAGCGGTATTAATTTGCGACGCGTATAATTATTGTGGGCATCTTGAAGCATAATCTGTGCATTTTGTTGGTTAGAATGTCGTATTTGTTTAATTATGTCGGCGGAGTTTAAAAGGGAGCATTTTGAGAAGCTAGTCAGGTAGAATGAAACAGGTATTACATGTCACTGCCAAGCGGACTAGGGTGAAACGCCGGCAGCTGATAGAGGAATACACAGCGGGGATATAACGGGACACGCCTGGAATTGAGATTGTATTTCTCGGCCGGGGAGAACGTTAAATTTTGGATTTAGTTGAAATTTTCATCCGGTAATAACCTCAGTGTTGTGGAATACTGTAAATTTGTTAAATTGGGGACGTAATGTGCATTTGAAACCACGAACTTCGAGTATAATGAACAAGAGTAACCAAATTCAGGGTTGTCCAAAATATAGAGCGATGGTAGTGATGATTGGTTTGTCTGTGAGGGGTGCGCAGACTTTATAAATGTTATGGCGAGATATGACATCGTAATTATATGGCGAGTTGCTTTTGGTTTGTACGTAGATTATTAGGGTATCCAAGTGTTAATAATGGCTAGGGTTAGATTAGATTTCAAGTGTGAGGTCATGAAACGAGATATACAAACTGGACATGAATGATGTAGTTCTTTTCCAGACAATAGGAAGCAACAGATAAACATCGATAGGACTTTAAAATTGTGAGAACACAATTGCGTAGGAATTTGTGAAGAAACCAGAGTCCGCGGAGATAGAATTTGTTGTCCTTTAAGATTTCATTAAATCATTTAAACTTATTTAATTATTAAATTTAGTGAAACCGCATTTTGAAATAACTTTAAATCAAGCGAATAACTTGGAGACGCATTCTGGAAATCTTAGTTTGTTTTCTGGGGGATGAGTAAATATTAACGTAACGATTAAGGGGACATATCCGAAGGAAATGGATTTTACCGCCACAAAGTTTGTGAGCATTGCTATTGTTGTATTATTAACTTTGATTGATTGAGCAGTGAATGTGCTGGGGATAGTAAAGTGGAAACTTAGGTCATCAACCGATGTAATTTAATTGTGTTTAGCCTTCAGCCTAGAAACTTGGATGGTCAGGGGGTCATCAACCTCAGTAACTTAGATTAGGGGCATGTGTCACTGTAGCATCATTTTCCTTGCGGTCATCATCCACAATGACTTTAAAGTAAGTTAGAAGTTTAGATGTCGGTCCATGACATAGACGCAGATCACATCGATTCAATTAAGGGTCCATGCCGTAGAACCACTGTGTGGCACACACCGATTGGACTACCTTAATTATACCCAGAGTCCAGAGTTCGTGTTACGAGGGCTGGACCATAACGAATCACTATGATGGTACATGTGGTCTCACATGGAAGCCGAATTTAAGGAGTTCCAGACTTTCCTTTCTTTAATAAAAAATGAGACAATGGTTTCTAGTAAGAATGCCCATCAGGCAGACACGTCAAAGGCTCACCAGTGTTCTAACCTTCTATGTACAAAATGATTGTGATGTCCAGTGGACACGTGTAATTTCAGTGATACCGTTGAGATATCAGAATGCTTCAGAATTTCCTGAATAAATAGGAATCTTTTAAACAGACCTTTCATTCAAGTAGATAGATTAGAATTACTGAACCCTACCTTTACCTCAGCAAGTGACGAAGAACCCGATACGACCCAAGAGACAGATCTCATGAACTTTGCTGATAGGTAAGAAAGGTAGGTATCCCTAAATATGGACCAAAAGGGTTCAGTATGTATATTGGTTCAGCCCGAAGGCTGGTTTGATCCTCCACAGCTCCGTCAACGGCTGTCATAGATAGCCTAGGCGCCAGGTCATTTTTGTGGGAGCGAAGTTGGCCTGGCTAATGACTCTAACTCACTTGCTGCCAAGGTTGAAATTAGCGCATCGGGCGAGCTGGCCGTGCGGTTACGTGCACGCATATCACTGATGATTGATTGATTGATTGATTGATTGATTGATTGATTGATTGATTGATTGATTGATTGATTGATTGATTGATTGATTGATTGATTGATTGATTGATTGATTGATTGATTTGACATGGCAACTTGAAAAAATGAGTGGTTCTGAATAGGAATTTGGCGGTTTTCTCGTATGTGCTAAACTATATTAATAGCATGCTCGTTTCTGTGTAGACAACCAAGATTTCATCCCCTATACATTATACACGTTACAGAAATATTAAAACTAGCATTTTACAATATTCTTAAATTGTGCGTGTTGTTAAGATGGGTTAGTAAAGAGTGAATTTCTATCCATGTTGTCCAAATCTCATTTTTTGCACGAAGTGATTTACAGTATGTATAACATAGTACTCTCGGCAACATTCTTCTTCTCCACCGGGCTGAGTGGCTCAGACGGTTGAGGCGCTGGTCTTCTAGCAGGTGTGATCATAGTTCAGTCCGGTGGTATTTGAAGGTGCTCAAATACGCCAGCCTCGTGTCTATAGATTTACTGGCACGTAAAAGAACTCCTGCGCTACTAAATTCTGGCACCTCGGCGTCTCTGAAAGCCGTAAAAGCAGTTAGTGAGACGAAAAAACAATTATTATTATTATTATTATTATTATTATTATTATTATTATTATTATTGCTATTTGCTTTACGTCGCACTGACACAGATAGGTCTTATGGCGACGATGGGATAGGGAAGGCCTAGGAGTGGGAAGGAAGCGCTCGTGGCCTTAATTAATGTATTTTTTTTTTTTTTTTTTTTTTTGCTTTTTGCTTTACGTTGCACCGACACAGATATGTCTTATGGCGACGGTGGGATAGGAAAGGCCTAGGAAGTGGAAAGAAGTGGCCGTGGCCTTGATTAAGGTACAGCCCCGGCATTTGCCTGGCGTGAAAATGGGAAACCACGGAAAACCATCTTCAGGGCTGCCGACAGTGGGGCTCGAACCCACTATCTCCCGATTACTGGATACTGGCCGCACTTAAGCGACTGTAGCTATCGAGCTCGGTACAGTGGGATTCGAACCCACTATCTCCCGGATGAAAGCTCACAGCTTGCTTGGTCATTAGTTATTTTTCAGTAAACTATATAATAATAAAATGAAGTGTTTGTCTGTGTTGTGTATGTGTGTGTCTGTGTGCGTGTCTGTGTACGCTATGCCCAGCAAAATCTACAGCACGCAGATATCTGAAATTTTGAACATAGGTAGATGGAAAGGTAGGTTGGGATATTACAATCCAACGTGCTGACACCAAGATTGAATGCTTAGATTCACTGTCGCTAGGTAACGTACGTAAGATAGGTAATACAAGTCAAGAAGCCATTTTAAATCCATGGTGTAGGAAGTCATTTTCTGTCCCAGACACGAAGAGGCAGAGCCATATTCAGTCAGCCCGTGATATCCAGAAGTGTTTGTATGTGTGCGATGCGCGGTCAAATCCACGGAACGGAGTGATCTAAAGATGTGCTTTTACGACGACATGAAACATATAAGTAGAGAAACGTTTATTTTCTGTGAATCTAAAGTAGACAGGATCTGAAGAAGTTGCTTTGTTCTGGAATTCGGTCTTTTTGAAATCGTAAATAGTGCGAATGCACAAATAAAGCTACGGTAAATAAATAAATAAACAAATACATACATACATAAATAAATAAATAAATAAATAAATAAATAAATAAATAAATAAATAAATAAATAAAAGGGATTCGTGATGCATTAAAAAGGCGTGTTGAGGGGTACAATAGAATAGAAAGACCAAGATATGAGCGGTGAAAAACAGATCAAATAATAATAACAATAATAATAATATAAATACGTGCAATTCAATAATATCGTTGAAATGAGCAGTTTATGGCTGGGTAACCAGCGTAACGGCCTTCAGCTGTGTGTCGAGCTGATTATCCCAAACAGTAAAAGCGATATTTCAATGTGCTTAGGTACGAAGCCTCAAGGCGGTAGACTTACTGGCACTTAAAACAACTGCCGCGGGACAAAAGTACGCCCCCTCGGCGTCTCCGAAAAATGCAAAAGTAGTTACTGGGACATAAAATCAATAATAGTATTATTTAGTTCATGGATTTCTGTTTCAGATCTTCAAATCACTCACAGCACAGCACACTGCCAACCACTGCAGAAACACATAATTAGGCCTATTCAATATTCATCCTTCTACACAGGTTGGTGTCGTGAAGGGCATTCGGTCGTAAAACCGGGTCAAGTCCACTTCCTAAGTCTCACAAACCTAACAACGTTGGGGTCGGATCAGAGTAAGAAATGGGCATATAGACTATACTGTGTTTAGGGAGCTATGAAAATTAAAAGTTTGGCTAGGTCTCCCAAGTTAAATACTGTCTGGATCGGAAGACTGCAAGGGTTGACTAAGTGAGATCCGAAAGAATGATGATTGTGGCGAAGCTGGTAGAAGTACACGGAAGTAATGTCAGACATGGGTGGGGACCCTGCGGTCTCAAATTTAGAGCCTAGGGTTATCCCTCTTAGTGGCATCTTTCAACAGGCAGGAATAACTTTAGACATATCCTACCCCGAAACCAACGGGTACAGGTTGTTCCACAGGTACTCTCAGAAGGCAATACAAATTAAAGCCATAAGTAACGTAAAGCGTAACATCTAAGACACTACAGCAAGAAGAAAATTCACAAATTATATCATAAACTAACTGATGTACCCGTACTTCGCTACGGGATTCTCAGAAAGACTGACTTTGTGGTTTTCCTAAGTGAAGTCAACATAGGTCATTACAAAAACGTCAGTAGAAATGTAGCCATTAAAAGCAATTATCATTTAAAATACTCGATCAAATGAAAAAACGCACATTTTCTCGCTTTTAACGAACATTACTGCGGTGCCGATCTAACAGTCCAAAGTTCCAGAGCTGGAATGACCAGGCCGCAGACAGCCGGGAACACTCTTCTGCCATTATTCCGTTAAATTTGCTCACTGCTCATTCCAATCAGTGCCTCAGAGAAGGGATTGAATAGCTCGAATGCTATGATGAACCAGTGTGTTACGTACGAGTAGTATCAGAAAATTTACGAACCAGAGGAATGGCATGCTAAAGAAGAAAGTTATCTAACTCCCCAGCTACTTCCCGTCAATATTCAGGCAGGTTGTTACACTCGGTACGACCGGGCAAGTTGGCCGTGTGGTTAGGGGTGCGCAGCTGTGAGTTTGCATCCGGGAGATAAATGGATTCGAACTCCACTGTCGGCAGCGCTGAAGACGGTATTCCGCGGTCACTCACTTTCACACCAGGCAAATGCTGGTACTGTACCTTAATTAAAGCCAAGGCCGCTTCCTTCAAACTCCTAGCCCTTTCATATCCCATCGTCGCCATAAGACCTATCTGTGTCGGTGCGACGTAAAGCAAATAAAAAAAAATACTCGGTACGCAGCAGTAATCCTATCAACCGGAGATGAGTGGCAACAGAAGACACAAAGCACATCACAACAAAGAATGGTCAATGTAATGTTATTGTTGATCAATGTTTTGAGCTTTCTATATTGTAGGCCTACACATTTAGTTTCCTTTCCACTCTGTGATTTGTCAAATTATTTATAGCGTATACTGTAGTTGCTTATTCTCCGACCTTACATACCGCTTTTCTTTAATTTCTGTTTACCCACTTTCTCGTGACTCGGCATTGATATGCACTTAGTAACAAAAATCCAAATTCATATCTTTGTGATCATAGGTACGGTGTCCGACTCGTTGGCTGAATGGTCAGCGTACTGGCCTTCGGTTCAGAGGGTCCCGGGTTCGATTCCCGGCCGGGACGGGGATTTTAACCTTCATTGGTTAATTCCAGTGGCCCGGGGGCTGGGTGTTTGTGCTGTCCCCACCATCCCTGCAACTCACACACCACACATAACACTATCCTCCACCACAATAACACGCAGTTACCTACACATGGCAGATGCCGCCCACCCTCATCGGAGGGTGTGCCTTGCAAGGGCTGCACTCGGCTAGAAATAGCCACACGCAATTAAAATAAAAATAGGTACGGTAACAATGTACAAGACACAAATGGTCGGAAATTTAATACTATATAACTTTAGTTGTGTAGTATTTATCTATACGACCTCTAATACCTCTAATATTTGAGAATTAAATTTTAGGCCTTCTCCTAAACTACCCTTTCACTCAGTGTGAATACAACTATTTATGGCCTAGATTGTAGCGGCTTATTCCCCGACTTTACATACCGATTTTCATTAAATTCTCTTCAGCCGTTTTCTCGTGATGAGTGTACTTACAGACAGACGGGCAGACAGACAGACAGACAGACAGACAGACAGACAGACAGACATTACGGAAAATTAAAAAGTGCATTTCCTTGTTACTGTGGATATGACTGATATATAAATGCCATCCTTTTTAAATTCTGAGCTACAGTGGCTCAAAAAAGTATTGGTCTGCCCATAGCCGTGGTATGAACGGAACTGTATGACACAAATAATGGTGCATATGATGGAATTATACATACGCAGATATGTAAGACAGTTAAATACACCAGTAGGTTGAATATAGAGCCAAGGAGATTCACGCTGTTTGCAAAAGGACCAGTAATACAACGGCGTGCCTCATTACACGCCAAACAAGTATTGGTCTAGTACACAATATCATTGTGATATCGCGCTGTCTGCTGCATCTGGCTCATTGTGTCTGTGCTGACACGACGGAAGGTAATATTCAGCACTGTTTCCGCGTTCAGCTAGAAATGGGATAGATAGATAGATAAAGAATGGGTGAACCCTGCCTTCGCAGGGCTCCACAAAAAAAAAAGTAGTAGGACTGGATCATCGGAAACTGTGCTTCTCTTATGGTTAACTGTATGTGGGTTGTTCAAAAGTTCGAATACCGAGCTTGATAGCTGCAGTCGCATAAGTGTCGCCAGTATCCAGTATTCGGGAGATAGTAGGTTCGAACCCCACTGTCGGCAGCCCTGAAAATGGTTTTCGGTGGTTTCCCATTTTCACACCAGGCAAATGCTGGGGCTGTACCTTAATTAAGGCCACGGCCGCTTCCTTCCAACTCCTAGCCCTTCCCTGTCCCATCGTCACCATAAGACCTATCTGTTGTCGGTGCGACGTATAGCAACTAGCAAAAAAAAAAGTCCGAATGGCAAACACACTACACATGTTAGCTCCAAATGGAAGGGCAATTAATATAGTTTATCCGGAAGCTCTGTTATATTGTTTTAATGTTATTTGTACCATCCACCAACCCGGTACGTCTTAAGCATTGGAGTTATAAATTTTTTAAAAATAAAATAATGTAATTAATACAATTTATGTAAAAACGATGTGTATTCATGAATATTTTAAATCTGATTTTAAATAAATGGCTTTAAAAATCTAGCTGTTGAATTAATAAACGTGGTTAAAGCCGCGGGTACTTGCTAATTAATTATAATGACAACGGCAAACTGGCTATTACCATTCAATTTATGATATGTTAATTGATTATTCAACTAAGTTCCATTGCAGTTTCCCTGGTCCAACACAAAAACAGCTCGCTAGTGCGGGGAGACCTGCCTGGAAGAACATGCACAATGCAAACGTTGAACATCATCCTCCCATACTCTCCTTATCTTAAATTTTAGCACTGGGAGTTATTTATGTATCTAATATATAATTGCTGAGTCTGTTATACCAGACGTAGACTTACCCGTGATCTTCATGTTACAAGTAAGGAGTATTTTTCTTGTTGAGGGGGTCGATGACCTCGCGACAGTTTTCTCTTCATACCTCCGTATGGCTGCTGTATTAATGAACTTTCATCCTTGACGAGTTTCAATGACATTCAAACCTCTTGTTTCTTGCAGTGGCTCATTATGATCCTACAGTTTTTACTGTACAAGTGGAACTGTACACATCCTATTCTACCACACCGATTTGAATGTCTCCAGTACAGCTTTTCGCTACATTAACAGTCATGAATTGATAAGCTAATTGGACTACCCACCTCTGTGCTCAAGGTTGTCGAATTGAATACCAGAAAAGTAAGTTTGTACCGATGAATGATTAAATAATGTTCAAATCAGTAGATTTACCAGTAGATTTTGACACAAACTACTGGCGACTCCCATGTCTCTTAAGAGTCAGAAGCTTAAGATCATAGCATTGTCTTTGATATTCTTCTCTGTATACACTGAGTGATTATACAGGTTCTAATGAAAATGCCACTAATGACAGACCCAGATAAGGGGAACCGGGAGAGTTGGCCGTACGGTTAGGAGCGCGCAGCTGTGAGCTTGCATCCAAGATATAGTGTATATTAACCCCACTGTCGGCAGCCCTGAAAGATGGTTTTCTGTCGTTTCCCATTTTTCACACTAGGCAAATGCCGGGGCTGTACCTTAACTAAGGCCACGGCCCTTCCTTCCTACTCCTAGCTCTTTCCTGTCCCATCGTCGCCATAAGACCTATCTGTATCGGTGCGACGTAAAGCCAAATGTAAAAAAAAAAGAAAAAAAAGAGATAAGTGGTATCACGAGAATTATAATAAGCATAGGAAAATTATTTTACTACTACTAAAACGTTTTCATTCCGCCCCTGAAGGGGAAAGCGGGCCTCGTAGACGGTGACGCTGTTTCTCAGGCCAGGAGATTTGTATCGGAGAAGTTGTGAGGGTTGACGGCTGTGGCTATCCGGGCACGAGAATGGAAACTCACGGAAAACTATTCTCAGGACAGCCGAAGTTGGGGACCAGCCTCTCTTCGTCTCCCGAATACAGAGGCATAGAGCCACGGTAGAGCCGTGGCCTCCCCTCCTCTGCTCGGTTGGCCGGTCGGAGTGCAGAGCTGTCGGACGACGGACAAGCCGTAGCCATTTGTGGGCCGAAGTCCACTTTACATGCACCAACCTCTCAGGCATGTTAAGGTAAATCTGTCGTCCGTTCTACTGGACCGATTTGTTTCATTTTTATTTTATTCTCTCCGGAATTACCTGCCGGTGAATCATGACTCATTCATAAGTTTCTAAGTTCAGTCAAATTTGAGTAATAATAAAATCAAGTCATTAAATGATCATCCAATAATTGCAGGCGAAGGCTTACCCTAACCCGCAACACATTCTGTACGTAACAGGTTGCTAAGCGACTAACACCTAATTAGTATTCTTATATGAATGGGTGAAAACCATAACGGTATAAGTAACATTTTAGTCATTCAGAGAAAAAGACATTTAAACATCTTCAACACTCATATAAAGCAATGTATTTGTAGTTATACCACCCATCACTAGAGCGCAGAATATTACCGCTATCACTTGTATCCCCTGGTTGGTGAAAGGGTACATCCTCCTGGAGTTACATCCTGCACTTAACTCATTTTTTAAAGAAATGTCACTTATACCGTTATGGTTTTCACCCATTCATATATTGTACCCGCGTAGGAAGGACCATCTCATCATGATTTGATACAACTGATATGAATTGATAGGATGTTGGAATACTGAAATACATATGGGGAAAATGATGCCCAGTTGTGAAAAAATGCCACACCTACAAGAATATTCAGACAGACCTGGAGCCAGGGAGATTAAACTACAATAGCAGTGGGCATTTCCAAGGCGCAAAGACTGGCTAGTTAAGATGGTTATCTCGGCAGAAAGTACACGAAGTGTTCACTCCCTTATTTACAAGAATGGAAAGGGGAGAGCATTAACAGAGACGCTAATTGTTACCAGGAAGGGAAGACTGTTATTTCTGCACAAGGCGAGTTCGCATTACGACAATAGTTCTGAGACACTAGAAGCAAAATTTTCCATAGCCTACGGGCATATAGTCCTCAGGTTGGCGACGGGAACATTTATAAAAAACAAAATTCTGGATCTTCCCCTGGGGGTGCCAGCTTTGAATCAGTAAATATTAAATCCGGCTAGCTTTCCAATTAAATATAAATAAGCTATTTAAACCACAGAATTTCAAATGTGGGAGTTTTAGAAGATCGTCCCCATGATGATTGACAATAAATTTGAAAAATTAAGGTATCAATTTCCAGGAATTGACCCCAGCTGGACTGCCATTGGCCAAAGCTACACCGTAGCGACACTAAGTAAACGCGCCAAATGTGGAGGACGGAAATCCATTGATATCTTATTAATCTATGATAGAATTTGGATAAGATTACGACGTGTGAGAGTACATTATCAGCTCGTTAGTGGTAAAATTTAGAACATCCAGGTTGGCTTCCAAATACCGATTTAAGAAAACCACACACCCCTCTTTCGAGGTTGACCTCTGATGAACCGGAAGAAGTGGCAAGCAAGTATAAATGAGACTGACTTGAGCGATTAGACATACAACAGGTGGGCAGAGTTGAAGGTGAACCTCTGCTGCTCCGTGCAAATTTATTCACACCGAACTTAAGCTGGTTATAGTATATAACTAAAATGCTATTAGTCATATTGGTGATGTAAACAGTGATCGGTTCAGTTTAACTTTACGATGACTCTTATATCGTAGGAAGTCATTGAGAATAATATCAATTAATTATCGGTAGATGCCGGTAGAATTTGTACAAAGGCATTGTGCCTAGCCTGCACTTATAATATTTAATGTCGCATGATACGACACTTCGTCGTTAGTATCAATAGTTCCTAGTGCGGGTAGGAACGAAGAAAGTGTCATTAAAGGAGTGGATGGTCTTAGGCACCCAGGAGTCAAAATACGAATATCTTCTTTTAGAAATTGTAGTTTAAGGTGTGTTTAATGTATAAGTGCACAGGATTAATCGAGCTCCATTTCTTGATGGTCAACACGATGCCAGACTAAGGCGGATAGGGACCTGTTACCTTTCATTCGTCCAACGCAGGAATTCTACACAGTGATGAGTACCGTAATTGGATGTTTTTGCCATAAAATGGGAAAATAAGTAGAGTAATAAAGGTTACCTAACGTAACACATGGACCAATTCTCGGTTCCATGATTCATTTAAGATAAGACGGAGTAATGATAAACATAATAATAATATTTAACACCGGTAATAGTAATTGTAATGCTGTTCTTTGACGATCGTAATAAGAAGAATCTTTGAACGTTGTTACCAGTAATCATGCCCCTTATAGTGAAACGTCGACGATCGTAAGCACATAATAACCAGAATAACAAATAATAATAATAATAATAATAATAATAATAATAATAATAATAATAATAATAATAATAATAATAATAATAATAATAATAATAATAAATGTAGCTGCCGTGAGTCGGGTTGGTTCTGACCAACAACTTAGGTTTCCCTTGTAGGCCTAGGTTCATAACTGTGTGAGTGTGACCTCGGACGATTAATATCATAATTATCTGATATTTTGAGTAAAACCTTCCGATACATTTGTTGTCGCATTGGCAATGGTAAATACACTGTACAACAACAACAAAAGAAAAGACGCACCAGGAAGGAATTGTCCGATGGCGATAAAAATCGGTGAATGTGAGGAACAGACATAGAAAAACAAACGATCAAAAGTGCATAACAATCGAATGATTTATTGCAGAGTTACAGCGTTACAATTTGAGGATGTCAATAAGGTGTTGGTCCACCCCCGGCCTGGATGCAAGCTGTCACTCGACGTGGCATAGACTGATAAAATTCCCGGAAGGTGCCCTGCGGAATTTCGTGCCAAATGGTCTCCAACTGTTGGGCTAAATCGGCGACATTCCAGTATGTCCGCAATCGTCTTCCCATGACGTCCCAAATATGCTCTATGGGAGAGAGATCCGGCGATCTAGCTGGCCAAGGAAGGATAGGGCAAACTTGAAGACAGTTCATAGCAACACGTGCCGTGTGCGGCCGGGCATTATCCTGTTGGAAAGTAAGGCCTGGATGTCGCTGAATGAACGGTAACACTACCGGCGGTAGAATGTCATCAACATACCGCTGTGCTGTCAGTGTGCCAGGATTGAATACCAGAGGGGTCCGGCTATCAAAGGAGATGGCACTCCAGACCATAACCCCCTGTTGTGGGGCTGTGTGGCGTGCGATAGTCAAGGCAGGATCCTCACGCTGGCCTGGACGTCTCCAAACACGTCTGCGGTTGTCGTCAGGGCACCGTTGGAAACGGGACTCGTCACTAAAGACTATACGTCCCCAGTCAGCGCAATTCCACATTGCTCGAGGGCGGCATCACTGTAATCTGGCTTGATGGTGAACAGGCGTGAGTGGTAAGCGGCGTAACGGGCGGTGAGAGCTCAGGCGCCGGTTGATGGTCATGGTGGACACTTGTGTGCGGGTCACACGCTGGATCGTTGATGGCGACTCCGGTGCTGTGAGAACTTTTCCTGACAATCGCTCTGTCTGCCCGTGCTGTTTTGGCCCTGGTCGACCACTGCCGTCCTGACGCTGATGCCTGCCGTTGCTGGCCCACGCTTGCCAGCTTCGTTTGATCGCCGCATCACTTCGACCCAAATGGCCAGCGACAGCTCGATTTGACCAAGCAGCATCTTTCAACCGATCGCACGACCTCTATCAAGCTCTGACATCTGCTCGTAATGAGCACAAATCCTTCGGCGTGGCATTCTTACAGCCGAAGTTAAGATAGCGCAGTCGAATGCAAAAGCTACTTTTTGAGCATACGCTTCAGAATCGCGACTTATATACACCTGATGCATGCGCTGTTCGGATGCGCGGGAGCTCCCGCTATTCATTCATTGGACACGAAACTTTAATCATTTGCATGTTCGGTCCGAATATCTTTGCATACGTAATTTCCTCACGATCGGACAACGCCTTTCCGGTGCGCCGTTTTTGTTGTTGTTAAAGACTGTATGAAGTTGAGCTTTAATTTGACGAGTTATTACTGGCATGCTCATGACTCAGAATATTTAGGCTAGGGTTCTTCTTTCTAGTTGTCTGTAGGACAGGAATCCGGACTATCTGATGGAACGTGCAGGTGACTGCAATACAGGTTGTGCTCGTGGCCACGTCTCCGCAAATGGTTTCAGGTTTATGTGTCTAAGCGCACGGCTTATTGGTTCGATCCTTATGGATCAGTTGTTCGGCCAATTCAAGCATACCTATATAATCGTACGGGTTGCTGATCGACCTCATATAATTTCGTCCACATCATCAGTGTGGTAAGACGGTACGAAACAAATTGTATTTCTTTTACAGGTTTGTTATTGTCACATTTGAAAATATGTCAGTACGTAAATGTTTCCAAATTACATGAATAAATTGCTACTTGTTGCACTTTCAAAAGGAAACAGTTACATTATGTTTTTATTGTTGATAGTTAGTCATGCCCATGGAAATCAATTCCGTCACTTCCTAGTTCTATTGTGGAGTCTCTTATTTGTGTGTTTACTTGAGCGCTCTATTTTGTATACAGATGTTTGTTAGACATTTACTAAAGGACCGATCAACCGTGAGGGGACTCAGAGGGTGAGCGTGTGCAATATGTGATTTTCATCTTTAGTAATGCCATTGCAAGCAGCCATGTTTGATTACTACCTGTCAAGCCAGAGAGTATTATCTGCACACTTTTTAGCGATAGATTTACACTCTAGTGCTGAATCGGTCGACTTCGGTTATCTTCGAGATTCGTATTGGCAACCTTTGAAACACAAACTAAGAATCGCTTATGATCGCTGTGCGACATCTGGCGTACACTTTAAGTACTCGTACTGTTGTTGTTTACACAGCAAAGCCAAACTATAGAATTCATGCTAGGAACAAGTTTCGCATCGAGAAATGTTATATAGTATTATATATTGCGTGTGAGACACGGTTGTTGGTGTTAGATAATAATGGTTTAGAAAATTCATATCGATCGATCATATTATCGAATCAATTCAGATATTATTTCCATTCAGTTGGCAGTATTACCGGAACCGGCAGTGCTCCCTCCTTACTCCTCAACCCAATACAAAAATATATCACTAAAAAGTGCGCGTACAATATACATTTCCTCGGATCACGGAAGAATATCCCACTGTGGGTGGGGGCGGTAGAATAACACCCATGGTATCCCCTGCCTGTCGTAAGAGGCGACTAAAAGGGGCCTCAGGGGCTCTGAACTTTGGAGCGTGGGTTGGTGACCATGGGGCCCTCAGCTGAGTCCTGGCATTGCTTCCACTTACTTGTGTCGTGCTCCTCACTTTCATCTATCCTATCCGACCTCTCTTGGTCAACTCTTGTTCTTTTCCGACCCCGACGCTATTAGGTTTGCGAGGGCTAGGGGGTCTTTCATTTTCACGCCCTTCGTGGGCCTTGTCTTCCTTTGGCCGACATCTTCATTTTTCGAAGTGTCGGATCCCTTCCATTTTTCCGTCTGATTAGTGTTATATAGAGGATGGTTGCCTAGTTGTACTTCCTCTTAAAACAATAATCACCACCACCACCACCTCACGGAAGAATACTATTCCCTGCTAGATACTCTTTGATTCTCTAACCTTTACAAGCTTCGTAACATATTCAACAGATGGCAGGGCGTTCCTAATAACTTGCATGCTGCTAAGAGAAAAAAGTCTGCATACAAAGAGACACCATCATGATATTCGCCATGGACTTTATCTGGGAACATCTATCGAAGGATAACTTAACTACACTTGAAAGAGTGAAGGCCATGTATCATAAAACATGCATCTGCCTGGCAAAAAATGCTCCTTAGAGACTAACCTATGAGCTGACAATACAACCATTCTATATTGAACTGCGATTTAAAATACCAAAAAATTCTACGACACAATACTAAGCTTTACATTATGAACTGCAGGAGAGATTTTTACCAAATAGAGAGCATTAGAATGGATGAATTCTGACTACGAACCGCGCCATACCATAACGCGCTTCCTATTAAATGTTCATAAAACCATTTGAAAGGGCAGGCAAAACATACGACTACGACGGACATATCAGGACGAGTTATCTGACCTATTTATAACGAATACTGCTGCGCAGCTCGGGTCCTCTAGTAACGATATAAATATTACTTTTTAAAATTTTGTCCGCCCTACTAACTACTTTTGATGGTTTTCGGAGACGCCGGGGTACCGGAATTTGGTTCCGTAGGAGTTCTTTTACGTATCAATAAATCTACCGACACGAGACTGAGGTATTTAAGCACCTTCAAATACCAGCAGACTGAACCATGATTGAACCTGCCAAGTTGGGGTCAGAAGGACAGCATCTCAGCCATCTGAGCCACACAGCCCGGCGATAATAGGCTACGTCACCATACGTTGTAGCACACATGATGATGAAAAACGTTTTATGATTATTGAAGTAGGGAAGACAAAAATTAAACTATTTTGCATTTATTCGGCACAAATGGTGTAGTTGAATAAACCCACCATTGCACCACAACCCGTGAAGAGCCTTGGCCTACCAAGCGACCGCTGCTCAGCCCGAAGGCCTGCAGTTTGCGATGTATCGTGTGGTCAGCATGACTAATCCTCTCGGCCGTTATTCTTGGCTTTCGAGACAGGGGCCGCTATCTCGCCGTCTGTTAGCTCCTCAATTCTAATCACGTAGGCTGAGTGGAAATCGAACCAGCCCTGAGGTCCAGGTAAAAATCGCTGACCTGGCCGGGAATCGAATCCGGGGACTCCGGGTAAGAGGCAGGCACGCTACCCCTACACCACGGGGCCGGCAGTCCAATAAATGGGCAGTAATAAATTGACACTGAAGAGTGATGTATTTAACACTGATCTCGAGTAACCTGCCCACTGATTTGATAAGAGAAACAATTAAAAAAGTACGTTTAAGCGAGGTAATTATTTAATCAGCATTCCATTGAATGTGTCTGAAGGCACTGAACAGAACACTCTACGGAGGAAAATAGGACAGATACCGAGCCATTTGGCCGTGCGGTTAGGGGCACGAAGGTGTGAGCCTGCATTCGGGAGATATAGGGTTCGAACTCCACTGTCAGCAGCCCTGATGATGGTATCCCGTGGTTTCCCATTTTCACACCTTAATTGAGGCCACGGCCGCATCCTTCCCATTCCTATCCCACCGTCGCCGTATCTGTGTCAGTGCGACGTAAAGCAACTTGTAAAAAAAGGAAGCTAGAGACTTGCGTTGTGTCAGGCTACAAACGACTGTGAAAACCAATTCTTCAACTTAAGCTGTGTGGTTGGAAAAAGTTACCATGGAACTAGTGGTTTAAGTTCATGCTTTATATATCTGGATGATATGTATTACAGGGTACCACGGGAATATATCTTGGCGATACGAAGGACTTGTGATACCAAGCATACATTAATACAAGGAATCAAAAGACAGTCCGGCTCCATGCCTAAATGGTTAGCCTGCTGGCCTTTCGTCACAGGGGTCCCGGATTCGATTCCCTGCAGGGTCGGGAATTTTAACCATAATTGGTTAATTCTGCTGGCACGGGGTTGGGTGTATGTGTCGTCTTCATCATCATTTCATCCTCACCATGACGCGCGGGTCGCCTACGGGCGTCAGATCAAAAGACCTGCATCTGGTGAGCCGAACTCGTCCTCGGACACTCCCGGCACGAATAGCCAAACGCCATTCCATTTCATCAAAAGACAGTTGTGGAGATAGACCATACGTAGAACTGACTAGATTTAGTTCTCGGTTGAAAGTAGCTACCACTGTCAGGTAACGGTGTGAACTCGTACCTTTAACAACTGATAGTATACGTCGATTATTCAATGAAAAGTATTACTAGGTAGGAATAGCTGCTTTAGCAAATCTTGTAAACACTTTCTGCCTTTGCTGGCAGGACCTAGTGTTTACAGTGCACTATGTCTTCTGGTATGGGCTAGAACAATTTTGTTACTTTCATTGATCTGTCTCTGTCTTATCCTTGGCTTTGACAATATGAAAGTGACTGAGGTATGAACGATGCTAGTAATGCCATTCCTTGTGCAGCCAGACCCTGCAATGAATGGTGTGAAAACGTTGCTCATAGGGTCGGTTGGTGCATGCATTTTAGTGGGCTTGGCAGACTGATATGTAATAGCAACTTCTGGCTCGGTGAGGAAAGTAACGGGAAACTACCTCATTCCTCATTTCCATAGTACGCCTCTTCAGTGATGCCTAGGCCATCTATGACAGCTGATGGCAGAGCTGTTGAGGATCCAACCAGCCTTAGGGGTGAAGACTGAACATATACGTAAACACTTTCACTTAATTCATGACCCGGCTGGAATAAGAGAACAGAAATATGTTTTTCTTTTATACATACTTTAATGACGCTATGAATGAAAAACTTGACATCTACAGGGTGATCGAAAAGTTACCAAACCCATGGCAAAGTCACGCTTATGTTAATTTTTATTTTGTTGCAGGTTCTGATAATTGAGAATTGAGTACAACAGAAGCATGTTGTACACACTGGAGGAAACAATTTTTAATTGGAAGAGTATATACCCAGTTTGAGTTGCGCAACCACCTGGGAACGCTTAGCAGACATTCATCCCGAAAAGACATCTCAGAACAAATAAACCATTAAACGTTTTGCGATAAATTAAAAAAATATATGGGAACGTGAAGGTGCCCTCGAAGTAAAACACCAACGTTTCTCATAGAGGACAAATTGATGGATAAACACGCCGCAGGGTTGAAGAGTCCAAAGAAATCTTTGCGCACTTTGTCTAGTCAGAGTGTTGTGTCTTGCAGTACAGGGCGTACCGCCGTGAGAAGTTTGTTACACGTGTTTCCGTACAAAATGAAAGCTGTTCATGAGTTATTGCCAGGCCGTGTTGAATATTTTCATTGGTTCATGAAACATGTGACGCCTGATGGAGAAGAGTAGGACGACTGGTATTGGTCAGACATGGCTTGGTTTTATTCTGGTGATTGCACTGAATACTAGTTCGTGGTCGAATTAAAATTCTCATGTGCTTCATAGTCTTCCCGTCATGTCCAAAAGGTCGGCGGATGGTATGACATTTCGTGAAAGAGAATTTTCCTTCTCTTCTTCGACACGACGATCAACAGTGAGGTTGCAGACCAGATTATCCTTACATCGATCTACTTTCAGCCTGACTTTTGTACCGGAGTGAAATACGGGTGGGATCGGATATTTTCATCATACTGCAGCGGGTTATCCGGGCCCTTAAAAGTTAAATCAATACATAAATAGGTAGCGTGTTTTACAACCCACTATATTTATTGAACTGCTATTTACTCGCGGTTGAATTTTCCACTCACGATCAAGGTCGAACACTCTGCACACCAGCACGTCGGCACGGCTTTTCACTGTGCAATCACATTCCGAAACAGTTCGCAACTATACATCATTCCGTGTTAAGATAACAGTATTGCTCTTATGACAACAGGGTTGCCGTGCCGAATGGCTCTGCTCAACAGCATCACGGGAAAACGGTGGCACGTACATTGGTGAAACACATTATTTTTGTTCAAGGTAAGTACGCACCGTTATAAAATACTAAAAACAACACAAAAATAAGCGACTTGTCTACAATAATGATAAGCTGCCAGCGATTAACAGACTTACGGATTACCGCGTGAAATTTACCAGAGTGATACAGAAGGACAATGAAGGAAGGCAACAAAGTGGTGACTGTGACACCATTGTGCGTCCTCCCTGTGAATGTATTTTTGAAATAGAAGTTTTTTGTTTTTTTGTGTGTTAGTTGCTTTACGTCGCACCGACACAGATAGGCTTTATGGCGACGATGGGAAAGGAAAGGGCTAGGAGTGGGAAGGAAACGGCCGTGGCCTTAATTAAGGTACAGCCCCAGCATTTGCCTGGTGTGAAAATGGGAAACCACGGAAAACCATTTTCAGGGCTGCCGACAGTGGGGTTCGAAACTACTATCTCCCGAATACTGGATAGTGGCCGCACTTAAGCGACTGCAGCTGTCGAGCTCGGTTAGAATATCTTAATCAATTACTTTAAGAACGCAAGTTCAATGAAAGCCTCATCCTTATTCGTTCTTTCACAATACAATATAAAGTAAATTATGATATTCCTTAATCACGGGAATTGGGGAAATGTTGATGTTGAAAATGGCGTTTGTTCGCTCCTGGTAGGTTCATAAGAGCAATACTGATTTCTTAATATGGAATGATCTATAGTGATCCTCATTGTTCTCCACGCAGTCATAGGATGGATTCACTCGCTATGAATGACTTCTCACGGACTCGCGATCGTCTGCTTATGTTCACTCACTCGCAACTGACGCAACATCTATATATATATAACTAGCAAGATACCCGTGCTTCGCTACGGTATTATACTGAAATTTATAACTGAATGCTTATTGTTTTAGATATATAATCCACCGAAATTCGCGATCTGACTCGTTTTCTGCGAGAATCCACCAAAATTCCCTATCTGACTCGTTTTCTATTAGATTAAGGCACGTTTCCTCCCATTTTTCAATCTTCCTTTCCAGCAATGGATTTCGTACTTCCCGGGCTAGGCTCAGGTATTCCTCCCGGTCAGTTGGGTCCCTAAATCTTTGCCATACCGTATATTCCTATGATCCCACCACAAACGCGTTTTTCTTTGTTTTTAAAGGAGATCCAAATACGAATTTTCACGTCTGTAACAACTTTAGTTTTTATTATATGTATGTATTCTTATACAATTAAGTCAATTAATTTTTCAATTCTTTCACCCCCCCCCCCCCCTTCATTGGATTTTCCGAGAATACGTATTTCTTCACTTTTAAAGCAGATTGCAAATATCAAATTTCACGTCTGTAACATCTTCATTTTTGAGATATCAGTAGCCTAATTAAAAGAATTCAACACCATTTTCAGTCACTTTTACCCCCCACCCCCACCCCTCCGCCCAAGTGGTATTTCCGAAAACTAAAAATACACGTTTCTTTATGATTAATAGAGATAAAAAATACCAGTTTTCACTTCTGTAACATGTTAAGTTTTTTAGATATACTGTAAAAATTCTCATTTTAAAATTTCACCGCTTTTGAGTTCCCCTTAAGTGGAGTTCCCAAAAACAAATCACCTATGTTTCTTTACATTTACAGGAGATTCCAAACACCCACTTTTTACGTCTGTAACATTTTACGTTTCCAAGATATTCTGTAGATATAGTCTTTCAAAAAATTCACCCCAATTTGTCACTCCTGTTTAACCGCCATTAATTGGATTTTCCAAAAACTAAAAAAAAAAAAGTGTTTATTTTTAAAGGAGATCCCATATACAAATTTTCAGTTCTGTAATATCTTTCGTTTCTGAGATATATGTATCCTCATTAAAGGCATTCAACCGATTTTTCACCCTTTTACACTCCTCCTATTGGGATTTACAGGAAACAAAAAAATACGTGTTCCTTTATTTTTAGAGGAGATTCGAACTACCAATTTTTACATCTCTAATTTTTTTTGTTTTAAGATGTAGACACAATCATTTTAAAGAATTCACCCCCCAATATTTGGATTTTCCAAAAACGAAAAAATACGTGTTTCTTTACTTTTAAATAGATCCCAAATACCAATTTTCAGGTCTGTAATATCTTCAGGTTCTGAAATATAAGTATACTCATGAAAGGCATTGGACCCTTTTTTCAACCTTTTCCACCCTTCCTATTAGGAATTTCCGAAAACAAAATATACGTGTTTCTTTATTTTTAAGGGAGATTCTAAATACCAATTTTCACATCTATAACCTTTAAAAGTTTTTAGATATAGATACACTCATTTTAAAATATTACCCCCTTTTCACCCCCCCCCCCCTAAATTGGATTTTCCAGAAACAAAAAATACGTTTCTTTATTTTTAAAGGAGATCTCAAACACCAATTTTCAGGTCTGCAATATCTTCAGTTTCTGAGATATAACTAGCCTCATTAAAGGCATTCAACCCATTTTTCACCCCTTTTCACTCCCCCTATTGCGATTTTCCGAAAACAAAAAATACGTGTTTCTTTATTTTTAATGAAGATTCTAAATACCAATTTTTACATCTGCAAACTTTAAAAGTTTGGAGATATAGATTCACTCATTTTAAAAATTCACCCTCTTTTCACCCTCCCATTAATTGGATTTTCCAAAAACAAAAAAATATGCGTTTCTTTATTTTTAAAAGAGATCAACAGTTCCAATTTTCAGGTCTGTAATATCGTCAGTTTCTGAGATATAAGTACCGGTATCCTGATTAAAGGCATTCAACCCATTTTCCCCCACCCTTTTTCACCCTTCCTATTGGGATTTTCTGAAAACAAAAAAATACGTTGTTCCTTATTTTTAAAGAAGATTCTAAATACCAATTTTTACATCTGTAAACTTTTAAAGTTTTGAGATATAGATACACTCATTTAAAAATTTCACCCCCCTTTTCACCCCCTTAGCGAAGGAATATCCAAAAATCCTCTCTTAGCGAGCACCTACATCTTAATATGAATATATCCCCAAAATTTCATTTCTTTATGTCCAGTAGTCAGTCAGGACAAGTTATCTATATATATAAAATAACTTGTACTGACTGACTGACTGACTGATTCATCATCGCCGAGCCAAAACTACTGGACATAAAGAGATGAAATTTTGTGGATACATTCATATTAACATGTAGGTGCTCGCTAAGGAAGGATTTTTGGATATACCGTCGCTAAGGGGGTCAAAAGTGGGGTAAATTTTTTAAATGAGGATATCTATATCTCAAAAACTTAAAAGTTTACAGACGTAAAATTTGGTATTTGGAATCTCCTTTAAAAATAAAGAAACACGTATTTTTTGTTTTCGGAAAATCTCATTAAGGGGTGTGAAAAACGGGGGAAAATCAGTTGAACACCTTTTATGATGAGACTTATATCTCAAAAACTAAAGATGTTACAGACATGAAAACTGAAATTTGGAATCTCCTTTGAAAATAAAGAAACACGTATTTTTGTGTTTTTGGATAATCCGATGAATAGGGGGTGGACAGGAGTGAAAACTGGGTGAATTAAAAAAAATACTTTATCTGCAAATTATCCCAGGCACGTAACATAGTACAGATTTGAAAACTGGTATTTGGAATTTCGAGTAAAAGTAAAGAAACGTAAAAGATTTTTTTCGGAAAATCCACTTAAGGGGAACTGAAAAAATTAAAGTATCTACAGTATAAATTTTAAACAACACGTTGCAGATGTGAAAATTGGTATTTGGAATCTTCTTTAAAGATAAAAAACACGTAATCCTTGGTTTTCGAGAAAAACTATATATATATATTGTGACCGTTCGTGGGACGCCTAGTTCGAAGATGATAATAAATTTTATAATGCGCTCGACTAGAATTCAGTGCTTTACATGATCCTCCACTCAGGGCATGGCCCTTCGGAAAGAAAGCGGTCACATCCTATCAATAATTAACCTGGTAATGATCCAATATCAGTCTCAAAATAATGAGTTCACTTAAATTAGGCATAAATGAAAATTGCAATGAGAAATTGGAAATATAATAATTTTAATAAAATGAAATTAACTGACTACAATTGAACAACTGAAATATGCAACGTAAAATAAATTATCCTTGTGCAACTCTTATCGCACCGCATAAAAAGAATCAAGTCCATCTTGAAAAATAATTGTCAGTCATTAAATTAAAATCTCATCATTACACAACACTGATTCACTTAAATAAATGTAAATTAATATAATGGAAAATCAGCAATTTCAGTTTCTATTCATTCATCTTGTTTGTTCATTCGCTGACGCATTTATTAGACGAACCTGTCCTCCCTGCTCTACTTTTCCTATTACTTCATTATAACCTTCTAACTAACTGAATAATAACTTGAATTTTCTAACGGCGCATGATAAACACAGAAAATCCTTCAAATACATAATAATAGTATCATTGCTCCATAAATAAATAAATGCATGTCTCCATCCAACCAACGGCATCATATGGCTGCGCCTGAAATAAAGTACCAACTACTGTCATAAATAAGTGAACGATTAAATGCCAGACGATCTGCGTTGCATCGGCTCCACTCCATCCTGCTGGAAAATACTTCTACAGCGCCAACTTACTACATCTAGCAATGCTACAAGTTGATCTACAGTACAGGTGACAATACTCCCACAATCTAATTATCGTTCGAGTAGCTTGTCGAAGGTCCTACTCGAGTGTTCGTAAAATACATTCCGCTATCCATGTGATACCAAATTAAACTCAAGTCAGCTCGTATGCCTAACCAATCTCTTCGAAAAGCATTCAATCAACGCTACGAAACTCGCTCATCTAATAAACTCAAACATACGCGGCGGAAATACCTCTCAATAACACTATCCTAAACATTGGCCATCTCAAAGAATTAAATTACTACCGCAATTCACCACTCAATAAATCATTCTCTGATTATACCGTCAACTATACCTTTAGATGACCCTACATATTTTACGCCACACAATGTCCACCACATAACGAAAATACTCATCATTTCCTACATAAATGAGCTAAAATATCTTTGAAGAGCTTCACTATTATTCATACAACCATCACTGAATCGATCCACAAAACATATCACAACACTCCGCGGAATTATTCATATTATAAGATCACCACATCAAATATCTCACACATCGGTACTTCAAACTTACCTGTAGCATTCAAGATCACACTCGCTTCACAGCTGTTCCACTAACACGGAAAACAACGCAGGAAAGATCGCCTAACCCTAATATTCACCGACGGAAAACATTATTCTAATATACGCAGTAGCATTATATGACGTTAAACCAATACCGTTAGCACGTTAGACCATTCAAGTTATTTCACTTTATATTACCTGTGTGACATTTAAAAGATCTATTTCTACTATAAGCATCTACAAGTAAACAAGAAGGGCAAGGTTCGACTACTCATCTGACTTCCTCGCTTCTCCACAGGTATTGGTCGTCAGGTTATTTTTTCAGCCATCTCATTCATCCCGGCAGAGTGCGGATCCACCAGGATCCTACTGGTTTACTCGAACATCTCCTCTATATGGACTTTCTTATTCACAAATATAGGCAACATCTTGGGTTCAATCTGAAACTCGAACAAAATAATTAGAGCGAATTCATACAGATTTACAAGTCCACTGTTATCGATTAATACTGGCCTGTATAAATTAGTGTCGCTCAATGCTATATTTAGTTTATCAAACGTTATTTAGGCCTCAACTTCTTAAATTTTAAAGATTTTAACTCGCATACAAGAGCTGTGCTCACTATTTGCTTCCCGATCTTTTTCTGCTACTCAAGAATTAACATTGTAACAAATTCTAACTTCATTATTTACAATAATAATAATGAGGCTGCTTTCCATGAACCACATAACTATGATCCTGACTTCTTTACATATGATTTTGACATTTGAGGAAACGTTATCACGGAGATTCACAAAGGAACACACGCTACTATTGTTTATTCTTCTCCACTTGAAGTACGTCACACCACACGCGTGTTAGATGATTAACTGTATGTAATTCCGGCTCAATCCATGGCCTCCTTGACGTCTGTAATACTAGATGTAATTTCTGGCCTTTCTTCTTCTCAGCTGTTACTGCAAATATTTATTGATACCCGCTTGCGAATACACTGTTTTCATGCGGTCCGATGTATACCACGGGGTTCTGAGCTTGATCTACCGATTCTCTTCCATAAGATCTACCATCAGTTCGCGAGTTGTGTCGGCTCATATATTATGAATATATATAAATTCGCCGTGCATTTATCTTACATCTATGCCGTCCATATGCATTTATCATAATTATGACCTTCAATGACTCCCTGACATGTAATTACACGTCATTGGAAGGTCATAATATATATATATATATATACCAAAAAATCTAAAGATGTTACAAACATGATACTTAGTATTTGGAATCTCCTTTAAAAATAAAGAATAACGCTTTTGGCGGTGGAATCAACTTGGTGCGGGGGGGGGGGGAGTTATGAAAACGGAGATGAATTCCTTTTACGAGGATACATATATCTCAAAAACTGAAGATGGCACAGTCGTAATAATTGGTATTTGGAAGCTCTTTTAAAGAAAAGAGTACTGTTTGTTTTTGGAAAATTCACTTGAGTGGGGAGTGTGAAAGGAAGTAAAAAATGAATTATTTTTCTGGAGAAAATTATATCTCAGAACTGAAGGTTCCTGACGTGGAAATTGGTATTTGGAATCTCATTTAAAAATAAAGGAACACGCATTTTTTGGGTGGGGTGAAACCAACTTAACGGGCGGGGGTGAGTGAAAAAGGAGTTGAATTATTTTCGTGAGGATACTTATACCTCAAGAACTGAAGACGCAACAAACATGAAAATTTGTATTTGGTATTTTCTTTCAAAGTAAAGAAATACGTAATCTTTTGTTTTTGGAAAATCCACTTAAGGCGAGTGAATTAATTGAAAAATTAGTTCAATACTTTGTATGAGGATACTTATATGTCATAAACTAAAGATGTTATAGAAGTGAAAATTAGTATTTGGAACCACCTTTAAAAATAAAGGAACACGCATTTGGGGGGGGGGGGGCGGGGGCGGTGAAAGAGGAGTATAAATATTTTTTATGAGGATACATATATCTCAAAAGTGAAGATGTTACAGTCGTGATAATTGGCAGTTGGAAGCTACTTTATCAATAAAGAGACAAGTATTTTTGGTTTTCGGAAAATTCACTTAAGGTGGAGGGTGAAAAGAAGTGAAAAAATGTAATTTCTTTTTTGCAGAAACTTAGATCTCAAAACTGAAGGTTACACACGTAAAAATTTGTTTTTGGAACCTCCTTTATAAGTAAAGGAACACGCATTTTTTGGAGGAGGGGCAAAATCAACTTAACGGGCTAGGATGAAAAAGGAGTTGAATTATTTTTTTGATGATACTTATATCTCAAAAACTGACGATGTTAGTGGCATGAACATTTGTATTTTGAATCTTCTTTCAAGGTAAAGAAACACGTATTCTTTTGTCTTCGGAAAATCCACTTAAGGGGGGGCAGAATGAATTGTAAAATTTGTTGAATTCTTCGTATGAGAATACTTATATATCAAAACCTCAAGGTGTTAGAGTCGTGAAAATTGGTATTTGGGATTTTCTTTAAAAATAAAGAAACACGCAATTGTGGGGATCGGGGAATCAACTTAACGGGTAGGAATTGGGTGGGGGGGAGGGAGTTGAATTACTTTTATGAGGATACTTATATCTCAAAAACTGTAGATGTTACAGACGCGAAATGTATTATTTGGAATCTCCTTAAAAAATAAAGAAACACGCATTTGTTTTTTTCGGAAAATCGACCTAAGGGGTGTGGGGTTAATATGAGTTGGAATATGTTTATGAGGATACTTTATCTTAAAAACTGAAGCTGTTACAGACGTGAAAGTTGGTGTTTTGAATTTCCATTCAAAAATTAACACGCATTTTTTTTTCGTAAAGTCCACTTAAGGCGGGAAAGGGGTGGAAAGAAGTTTAGAAGTAGTTGGATTATTCTTATGAGTATACATTTATCTCAAAAACTGAAGGGGTTACAAACGTACAGGCATGAAAACTGGTATTTAGAACCTCCTTTAAAAATAATGAAACACGTATTGTTTTGTTTTCGGAAAAATCAGTTAAGGGACTGAAAAGAATTGGAAAAGCGGGTAAATTTTTAAAATGAGTACCAGTATATTTGCATTATATTGCATTTTATGACGATAATTATATCTTAAAAACTGAAGATGTTACAGACGTGAAAATTGCTATTTGGAATCTCCTTTAAAAATAAAAAAACATGTACTTATTTTTTCGACTTGAGAGAAGATTGTTTCTCACATGTACAGTTCTATGTCGCATGGTCGTCTTTGAACCAAAAGGTAATACCATAAATATCGTTTACAAAGAATTTCTGAGGTAAGTGAAACTCAATTTTTGGGTGAGTTTTTATACTTTAGGAATTTTCAGATAATGTCTTAGTACAATGCCGAGGAACGATTATTTTGATCAAATTACGAAATCCATGCGAGCGAAGCCGCGGGTAATTGCTAGTTTTATACAGGTACACAGAAGAAAGTCATATTTTCCACCTTCATATCATTCTGCATTCTGCATTGCTAATCAGTTTCCACCTTCTTCTAGAAGCTTTCTTTTCACGAGCCTGAACAATTCACCTACGCTATTCTTTTCTTCACTGTTCGCCCGCCCACATTGTCACTGCACCGCTAGTCTTATCGTTATCCGTTGGCCGTTCAGCCCTTGGCCTTTATTGTCGCTATAGGCTGGAGGTAATAGACATAATGATGATAATAATTTCCGGTACGGACGAGTGGAGACAAGAGCGGGAAGGTATTTATAATGACGGTATTAAAGCTAAATTAAGAACGAGAACTGTGATGCCGTTGTTCGCACAATATGCGTTATGAATGAGGTCCTAACTATTGACCGTTACTTCCTTTTGTGCATTTATTTATTGCTTTACTTTTAGCAACTAATTCATTTTGAACCAAAACTTAATTTCCCAAAAGGATTGAAATGGCGACATAAAACTTGGCAGGATTTCTTCAGCACCATCACTACAATCTTGTCTCTAAGGCAGGATGGTAAGTCAAATTTCTTCCTGAATCTTCAAGAAATTTCGGTATGGCACCTCAGTAGAAGACCATAAAACTCGACAGACTCCAGATAAATAAATAAATAAATAAATAAATAAATAAATAAATAAATAAATAAATAAATAAATAAATAAATAAATAAATAAATAAATAAATAAATAGATTAATTAATTAATTTAATTAATTAATTTTACTCTAGCCTGTTGTTGAGAGAAGAAAACGGACATAACTACATTCAAGAAATAGTAACAAGCAGACACATTTTTTCGGAAATTCAGTTCTGGTAGTATCACGTCCACCATTGAGATGAACAGGTCTCTTAAACTCTGGAATATCTTCAATATCATTGTGTGCTAGGGAAATATCCTACCTCGTCTTGAGTTTACTTGCGGTATCCATAGCCCTGATGATTCCTCCAGGATCTTTTTATTTCACTTTAAGAGACAAGGGGAGTTGCTGTGGTTTATTTTTTCAATTTCATCTGCCTTTGTCTACATCCTATTCTCGATTGGAATCGTCATTAGTGCATCCATCACTTCTTAAACATCTATTCTCTTTTAATTACATATACTTACACCATATCTGAAATGAGAGAAAGAAATGAAATGAAATAATAAAAGTAGTGCTTGATAAAAACCAGGAGTATCAAATTATTTGCAAGTCGCTCACGGAGATTTCCTCCGTGCGCGACTAGTAACGTAATAATTTTCGCGCGACTAGACAAGGGTTAAGTGAAATATTGAAAGGAGAAAATTTTGAAGTGAGGGTTTTTGAAGAGGAAGATCTCTCTTGATTCAAGCATGAACCCACATCCGTTGACGTGGAGAGTATGTCGATGTTTCGCAACATGCTGTTTGATAACCGATGAACATGTCCAGCTAAGAACATGGAGAATATACTGCAAAGTCAACTGAGGTAAGGTTTCCGAATTATAATTTCTGTAACCCTAATGTGGTTAAGTCAAATATGATTCCAAGAACTAATTTCATGTTTTTTTTCTTAAAGCTGTCCATTGCGGGTTCGCTGAAGTCATTCTAGGTAGAAAAAAATATTTCATTCTAAATTCTGCAAGTAATTTTTTTAACAAACATGGAGTTCCTTTTTCTTCTTCTTAATCTGCTTACCCTCCAGGGTTGGCTTTTCCCACGGACTCAGCGAGGGATGCCACCTCTACCGCATCAAGGACAGTGTCCTGGAGCTTCAGACTCTAGGTCGGTGGATGAAACTGGGAAGGATGACCAGTACTTCGCCCAGGCGGCCTCACCTGCTATACTGAACAGGGGCCTTGGTGGGGGATGGGATGATTGGAAGGGAGAGACAGTGAAGAGGAAAGGAAGCGGCCGTGACCTTAAGTTAGGTGCCATCCCGGTATTTGCCTGGAGGAGAAGTGGGAAACCACGGAAAAACACTTCCAGGATAGCTGAGGTGGGAATCGAACCTACCTCTACTCAGTTGACCCCCCGAGGCTGAGTTTACCACGTTCCAGCCCTCATATCATTTTTCAAATTTCGTGGCAAAGCCGGGAATCGAACTCGGGCCTCCGGGGGTGGCAGCTAATCACACTAACCACTACATCACAGAGGCAGACTATTGAATTCCTTTTTAATTAGGTTAATCTAAGATATACAGAGTAAAGCGAAATTCGCGCACTCGGGCGTCGCAGCGCGACTCCTCACATGCCAGCAGTAAAAAAAGTCTCTCACAAAAGTTCGTCCTGCGAGTATATCCGGCAGAAAATGAACGTTGAAGAGTGGCAACCTGGCAACACTGTAACCACGTGTAGGGTAACTGTTTCTGTCAACAGGTGCTAGTCTTGCTGTACAGTTGGTGCAGTAGATGGAGTTTTGGGTTAGCATGCAGGAGGTCGAGGGTTTGATCCTGGGTTGAGGCGCACTTTTTTATTTGCTAATTTCCATAGGACATTACATACTGTAATACAGTAAGACACCGTTTCTTAGCTCACATGTATCCTACATTAACAAAATGTTGTAACGCTGAACACGTTGTAACGCATCTAGTAGATGAAGTGGTGCGAATAAATTAACGCCCACGACGTGAAAAGGGCGTCTTTCAAAGATTTTTTTAAAAATTTCGTGTGGCTATTTCCAGCCGAGTGCAGCCCTTGTAAGGCAGACCCTCCGATGAGGGTGGGCGGCATCTGCCATTTGTAGGTAACTGCGTGTTATTGTGGTGGAGGATAGTGTTATGTGTGGTGTGTGAGTTGCAGGGATGTTGGGGACAGCACAAACACCCAGACCCCGGGCCACTGGAATTAACCAATGAAGGTTAAAATCCCCGACCCGGCCGGGAATCGAACCCGGGACCCTCTAAACCGAAGGCCAGTACGCTGACCATTCAGCCGAGTCGGACCTTTCAAAGCTGACCAATGAAAATGAATGATCGTGCCTTTCTAGGATCGTAGTATGTAAGTGCAAATGGTTTCTAGATGACCCGCTGCAATCGCTGTTGACGATTAAGATGCCAGATACCATACTACCTGGACTACATTTCATCATCATCATCATCTGTTTACCCTCCAGGTTCGGCTTTTCCCTCGGACTCAGCGAGGGATCCCGCCTCTACCGCCTCAAGGACAGTGTCCTGGAGCTTCAGACTCTTGGTCGGGGGATAAAACTGGGGAGAATGACCAGTACCTCGCCCAGGCGGCCTCACCTGTTATGCTGAACAGGGGCCTTGTGGAGGGATGGGGAGATTGGAAGGGATAGGCAAGGAAGAGGGAAGGAAGCGGCCGTGGCCTTAAGTTAGGTACCATCCCGGCATTCGCCTGGAGGAGAAGTGGGAAACCACGGAAAACCACTTGGAGGATGGCTGAGGTGGGAATCGAACCCACCTCTACTCAGTTGACCTCCCGAGGCTGAGTGGACCCCGTTCCAGCCCTCGTACCACTTTTCAAATTTTCGTGGCAGAGCCGGGAATCAAACCCGGACCTCCGGGGGTGGCAGCTAATCACGCTAACCACTACACCACAGAGGTGGATTGGACTACATTTACTAAATAAAAAACGTACGCCTCAAACCAGGATCGACCCCACGAACTCTTGCATGTCAACCCAAAACTCTATCCACAGCACCAACTGTACAGCACGAGGAATATGTGCTGACAGAGATTGTTACCATACACGTGGTTCCAGTGTTGCCAGATTGCCACTCTTCAACGTCCTTATTCTCCCGGATATACTCGCAGGACGAACTTTTGTGAGAGACTTTTTTTTTTATTGCTGGCATGTGAGGAGTCGCGCTGCGTGTACTGTCTGAAAGAAGTATTTGACTTAATGTAGTTTTGCATTGTATGTTGTATACAGTCCGCCTCTGTGGTGTGGTGGTTAGTGTGATTAGCTGCCACCCCCTGAGGCCCGGGTTCGATTACCGGCTCTGCCACGAAATTTGAAAAGTGGTACGAGGGCTGGAACGGGGTCCACTCAGCCTCGGGTGAACAACTGAGTAACTTAGAGGTGGGTTCGATTCACACCTCAGGCATCCTGGAAGTGGTTATCCGTGGTTTCCCACTTCTCCTCCAGGCAAATGCAGGGATGGTACCTAAAGGCCAAGGCCGTTTCTTTCCCTCTTCCTTGTCTATCCCTTCCAATCTTTCCATCCCCCCGCAAGGACCCTGTTCAGCATAACAGGTGAGGCCGCCTGGGCGAGGTACTGGTCATCCTCCCCAGTTGTACCCTCAGACCCGATGTCTGAAACTCCAGGACACTGCCCTTGAGGCGGTAGAGGTGGGATCCCTCGCTGAGTCCGAGGGAAAAACCGACCCTGGAGGGTAAGCAGATTAAGAAGAAGAAAAAGAATGTTGTATACAAACATATTTTTGCATTTTTAAACATTATATTTCTTGATAACATATGTAATTAAAATGATGAATGAATGTGGATAGCATTTTTACGTCGTTTGGGCCTTTTTAGAACATTTTTAATATTTTAAAGTCTTTTACAGGACATTCTTAGGCAATGTATAACCTAGATCTTCAACTTCCGAGCCCTAATAATGACCTAGCAGAAGTAGGTTTCAAGGAAGGAGATACAGAACAGTACAATATTTATCCGAAAGGTTGCAGGAATGAGGGATGCACCCGGAAAGCCACTCACTGGCCAAGCCACGGATCATCTCAGCGGAAGAACGAGAAAGGAGAAGCCGAAGACTTAAAGATGTTTGGCGAGAGGGCAAAGAGAAGGCATTAGTCTGCATGTCAGAAGGGCAGGTATACTGTGTAAACAGATGGCCATATCGATGAATGAATGAATGAATGAATAAATGAGTGAATGAATAAGAAGATGGAGTTACCTCTTTTATTACACTAAATTGAAACTACATAGTTACAGTACAGTAGTCAAATAGCAATGTTCATACATGGCATATACTGGTACAACATTAAAAAATGGACTTTCGCACAGAGAAAAGAGAGAAAGAAAGAACGGAAGTGTTCAACGAATATCCTCCGATCCAAAAATGTAACATAATGTGACAACATTAAAAGGATTTCATGCGACAATGTTTGATGTGCTACGAAATATTTGTAAAATATCCTTGACAGTGACCGTCAATTTGTTTCACCTCATTCAATTACATTCTTGAACTTTCAGTTCTTTAATTATACTCTGTGTGAAATGTCTTGTATGTTTACGAAATGACCAATTGGTATATGATAATATTTGGCAGAAAGGAACACTTCTTGTATTCATAAAAAAATTCGGGTAGCATGTAATACATGATAATTGGTAAAATTCCCTCCATTTGGAAATTAATCTGAAAGTGTACACACTTTAAGAGTCATGAATGCCAAGAGGCAAATACGTAGCTGTAGAACTTCATGAGACCTTGTGTTTCAACTAGTAATGCGGGGTTCTGTATCTTCACAAACGTCTTTGTTCACTTTACTGTCAATTGATGAAGAAAATGGATGCAATAAAAAAGCTCGTCATCATGAGGCTAGAAGCTTCGTTATAAGCTTTCAAATGTTTATGTCTCCAGATTTGAAAGTCCATTAAATTCACCAAGTTCAGGGCCAACGACTAAGCCATTTTTTTAGTAGGAAGTCACATTAAAGTGTGTATTTAGACACCATTGAGCTTTTATCGACTGTAAATCTATGTTTCCTCTGTAGGTAGTAGAGCTATTCTCAGAAATTAGACTTACTTCCAAATGGTTTATGGTTGACTCTAGCACTACCAACATGAGAACAAATTCACAATTTTTCAACGTCACGATATTTATCGATTATTATTTTCATCCAGAGATTAACACGTGTCTGTTCGCTTCTTAGCAAGAACAGACCCCGTTTCTCGATAGTTGCTACCTGATTTATGAATCTCGGTAAGACTTCAATCTTGAACATCAGGGAATTTTTCTTGAAATAATCTCCCGCAGCACGAGCTGATTCGGCACGCATATACGAATCGTAAGTAAAAGCTCCTTGTCGAATATAATACTTTATACTATTAGCCATAGCCTTACTAACACGCTACTGTACAGATACGGTTTCAGAGCTATTTAGCTCAGAATGATAACGCTCTGACAGTTCCCAAGGAACTCGGGTTTTCTAGTTGGCCGACATCGCAGCTGGACTGGACCGCACGCACACGGGTAACACATATTCTGCTCACATAGTATAATGGCTAAAATAATATTGTTACTAAACACAGATTGAAATGTTTCATGCAATCGAATGGACATCATCGGCTTTTCCCCGCCTTCAGCAGTTTCCTGTCTCCGCTGTTTCCTCTTCACTTTCTTTCTTTCTTTCTTTCTTAATTACTTTCTTTCTTCATTTCACCCTCATGAGGTCCGTGATAAGATTGGTGTCACACATGTAAACTTGGCTCAATTGTTTGGTCGGTTGCCCTTCCTGACGTCTGTTCGGTGTAAAGGGATATAATAAACTACTACGTATTTCTGCGACGATTAGCAGTGTGGTGGGTTGTGTGAAAATGAATAAATGTGCATTAAGACAAATAGCAGTCACCAAGCGAGAGAATGTAACTATACTAGGCTAAAATTCCTGTCCCGCCCGTGAATCGAACCCGAGACTCTCTGAGCTAATAAGTCTCTGTTTCCTTTGTAGTCCATTAGACGGAGTCTGCTTTAAGGCATATTGCCTTAATATCAGTTGTAGGGATGTAAAACAGAAAAAAAAAACATAGACCATACTTCCCTTTGTAACCTCTATCTCTTTTTACTTTGAGGAAAACACTTGAATGGAGGGTAATACACCATCGATGGTGATTTTCTGCCTCAATGCCAGTTGTTCCTTATAATTCTGGAGGATAAGCAATCCAGTAGTACGCGTTAGTCGAGATGGTCAATATTCCTCTGCTTGCTTCCCATATGGTAACAAGTCGGATTGTATCGCAATTGAATTAGCCAACGCTTTTAATAGGGTAGATCACAGGAGATTACTGACAAAATGAGGTATATTGGACTACACAAAAGCGTGATTGATATAGTGGTTAAATTAATAGAAAACAGAACTCGGAGAATTAGAGTAGGTGAAGCATTCTCCGATCCTGCGATGATAAAAGAAAAAGGTTTCTGCAAGGCAGTATTAGTGGACCTTGATATTTCCTTATATACAGGGTTACTCACTGAAATAATGATATCAGGTAACTAATACACCAAATTGCGCCAAGCTAACTTCGATGCTAAATGCCACGCTATGTTCTGGCATGGCAAATTATTCATACGCGTCAAGAGAGCAAGTGCTGACCGTCGTCCAACGCGGCAGTTTTATAGTATTCATGAGGCAGAAATTTGGTGTGGCATTTCGCCTAGTGCTGCTCAGAGATGTATTCAGAAGTGGTAGGTGTCAAGGGAGATTGAACGTCTACCGGGCACTGATTTAAATCGTTTAAGTTGGGAAGAGGACAACAGGTCAGTTGAAACTTCACAGGAGAACCCGTTCTTAAATTCAGCGAAGCTCATGCAGGTGACCAATTTTTCCATAAATGGTCCATAAACGATTATGGGAAGACGGACGCCATCGCAGAAAAGCTGCCGCTGAAAAGTTTCTCCCCGATGAATGTATGGTCGATCGGTACACCTTTGCCAAGATGGAGTTAAATCTTAATTGGGATCTGAGGAGACTTCTTTCAGCTCGGTGGAGGTCGGGCCCGAATACAAGCTCACTGCTACGCGACCGCACGGCCAGCTCGCTCCGATTGTCTAAAAATTATTTTGTTTTTTTAAACTTCCATGTTTAAACGTACGCCGGCCCAAGTACGGGTTCCAAACTACCTCTAGACGTATACAATGTATAGTGTGTCATGAAAATCATTATCATAATGCGATTAGTAGTCTTAAATGAAGTTTTGCGCAAGGTTAGAGTGTTTGAGTTAAATTATCTCTTGTTATTACTGGTCTACTAAGTCGGTCACGTGATATTATCAGGCTGCAAAGCCAAGACCAAGGCGACATTGTTGTTTAACCCTATACTGAGGATGACTTACAAACTCAACATTAATAAAACCCCGAACGAGGTAGCTCCTTCCCTCACGGTCACACATTATAACGATGAACATTTTCCTTCGCTTCGCAGCTTCTCCTCGATAAATGCTAACATAAATGGTTTGATCACCTGATGAGGATAGCATCAACCCGAACACCCATAGCCTGTTCTGAAAAACGATGTAGGCCTACCCGGAAAAAATGCCTAGATGTAGACAAAGAGATGGATGGATGAAGAAAGGTCAGGAGGAAATGATAAGAGCGAGCCTGGAATGAGAGACGATATTAGAAGCCAATGATGACAGGACAGAAGATTATAGAAAAGGTTTGTTCATTCCAACACCAGGCACCCTGTAGTGAAGAATCGATGATGATGATGAGGGAGGAGGAATGAATATTATTCTTATCACACTACTTATAACAATATTTTGAAACTCCAGTAAACAGTTCTATGAACATGAGTTGACCCACACGTCATTAACAGTCCGTTTCATAGAACACACGATGGTACAGCGCTCCTAAATCTTACCTTTTATTTAGGGATAACATTTCAAAGCTATAAATTAAGCTATAAATAAATTGTTACAGTGAATTCTTGTATCGTTAATACGGGTCATCAAGATAACCATAACACCGTTGAACTCTAAACCTTTTCTTTTTACCTCTGCGTGCTCATTGCTCGCAATAATGCTATGATATATCTATGTTTTAAAAAGTTATGACTCCATGAGCATTATATGATGCGTCTTTAAGCTCCGTGTTCACATTGTATAACGCCTTGAATTACGACGTAAACTGTGGTACTAACTTGGTACCTGATGTGCTATGTTCCAGAGTTAATGAAGTGAAGCAGAGCCAAACCAAGCAAATCACACATTAAGAACTTATACCACTTCAAGGTCGGGAGCACATTATTATTATTATTATTATTATTATTATTATTATTATTATTATTATTATTATTATTATTATAAAATACAGTGCAATTGGAAAATTTTTTGGTGGCAATAACTGGTTAAAGTAGTTTAACAGAGAAATTAAAATAATAAAACTTACTTACCAACAATTAAAAAAAAATATTCTGGGTTATCCAGTTAAGATGTCCACCTCACTTAACTCGTGAACCGGTACGTATTCCAAAGTGAAATTCAGATCTGAGATTTCTGAATACTTTCAAATCGGAAAAAGAGTTTAGCAAGGAGATGGACTATCACCACTATTTTTCAACTGCGCTCTAGAGAGAGTCCTCCGGGAATGGAGACATGTTCCCCAATCTAAAGGTCAAATGGAGATCAAATAGAACGAACTCGTAATGGTATCAATATTGATTGCATTGCTTTTGCAGATGACTTCGCTCACTTTACTTCCTCTTCTGAACTAGCTACATTTTTTGTTTGCTACTTGCTTTACGTCGCTCCGACACAGATAGGTCTTATGGCGACGATTGGACAGGGAAGGGCTAGGAGTGGGAAGGAATCGGCCGTGGCCTTAATTAAGGTACAGCATCAGCATTTGCTTGGTGTGAAAATGGGAAACCACGGAAAATCATTTTCAGGGCTGCCGACAGTAGGGTTCGAACCTCATATCTCCCGAATACTGGATACCGGCCACACTTAAGCTACTGCAGCTATCGATCTCGGTATTATTATTATTATTATTACTATTATTATTATTATTATTATAGACTAGGTCTAATATCTAGGTCAACGGCATAGATAATACCACTCCTAGGTAATACTCTCATCTTTTCTTACAATTAATTCGTAACAACAAAAATCCCAAAGTTATTTTCTCCCGGACTAAAACAAAATGTGGTCACACTAAAATTCAAATAAAAATGGGAACATAGCTAAATTCAAGGAGTGCATAGTTTGGATCTCTGTAGATCACTGCAGTACTCGTTCCATAAAGTTGACTATTCTACAGTAAACTTACCTGGCACGCATAACACTCCATTTGGTTGAGTACCGAAACTCTCTTACGTTATCATTCCCTTGAAAACTAATGGAACTCGCCATTTTTCAGCAAAACAAACAACACCAAAGAAGCATAAAATAAAATAATAATCTGAAATACAAAATTCCCACAAAGACGTAAAACTCCATATATATACAAAATCAAAGTCACTCAGACTCATTACTAAAGAAAACACGGTGCCATTCACTACCACATTTACATTTTGAATGAGATGAACACTATCAATTACTGTTTTCATTATTACTATATTCTGAATGAATTTCCGGTGCACTATGTGTCATGCTTAATAACAATGGAACTACTCAGCCTGCATTTCCTCATGACGCCCCCGTCAGCTACGGGATGTCCATCCTGAATCTAGTGGTCCACAGTGCCAGTGTTGATGGCGATGAATACAAAGCGCTGGCTGGGATTTTTGCGACGAAGATCCATAGTTGTGGTCATTGGGAAATATTGGTTTCTATGACACAGATAGACACAGTTAATACCTCACACTCGAATCCTTCACTTTATGCGCTGTACCGCACGGGTTTAATCCAACGTCCCGGGATCGAATATCTTGGGACAGGGTAATCAATTCGACCGCGCACAATATACTTGTTGAGCACATGTTATGGTGTTTAATCTGGTATTCTTATTCACGACACTCCACTAATTAAGTTAGTTCTATCCGACACTTATTTTCAGGGATAGAAGATATTAATGATAATGTTAATTCGAGTACGGGCTTTATATGAATCCAAGTAACACGTCCGTAGACTCAATTCTTTCTCCGGTATTAGTTCCAGTTCTATATATTTCTAATTTGAACAATATTCGCTGATATATGTATTCATAGTTCACATAAAAAGGAAAATTATGGTCCACGATCGACACACATCTGTCTCATGCGGGATAAAAACGAACAATGCTGCCGGGTAACGCTTCCTGCTTCTTAAAGCAACTAGGAAAATTCCCCCTCTCAAAATTTCCATACGCCGTATTCACGGGGTATTGGAGGCACAATAGTTCGACGATCAGGTGACCAGTGATCTGATAAGATGGATAAGACTCGCCCGGACGAAATCTGATCGCACAATCCAGAATCTATATATAAATAAAGGGTGGGTTTGTACCAGATATAAACATCATCGAACGTAGTGTCGAATCCATAATTTCCGGGGTCGCTGAAATGAATGGTGAGACTCCGAATATTTTAAAACTCCAAATTCATCCCCTCATATGGTGGGGGCGAGGGGGGTGATATATAATCTTAATGGAAAATCGTGTCGAATACATAGTTTTCGGGGTCGCCAAGGTGAATTGTACACTTGGGATTTTTAGTTTCAAGAGACAAACCATGTGGGAGAAGACACCCCAGGAACCATTAGGGGAGGTGGATGAGGGGGTGAGATACAAAAGTCATCGAAAGTAGTGTCGAATCAATACTTTTCGGGCTCGCCGAAATGAATGGTAACACTCCGGAATTTTTTAATGGTCAAGTTCAGCTCCCTTCGGGGTGCGGGGCGACGGTGGAGTGATATATAAAATTAATAGAAAATAGTGCCGAATACATAGTTTTCGGGGTCGCTGAGATGAATGGTGACACTCCGGATTTTTAGTATCAGGAGACAAACCACGTGGGGATAATACACCCCAGGAACCATTAGGGGTGGGGGTTGAGGGGGCTGAGATAGAAAAAAACATCGAAAGTAGTGTCGATCCATACTTTTCGGAGTCGCTGAGATGAATTGTGAGACTCCTAATATTTTATAAGTCCAAGTTCATCCCTCTTTGGGGTGGGGGCGAGGGGGATTGAGATATAAAAATATTCAAAAATAGTGTCGAATCCATAGTTTTCGGAGTCGCTGAGATGAATAGTAACACTCTCGATTTTTTTAAAACTCAAAGTTTAGCCCCCCTTACGGTAGGAGAAGGGGGTCGCTGAGATGAATAGTAACATTCCGGATTTCCTAAAGTCCAACTTCAGCTCCCTTTGGCATAGAGGTGAGAAAGGATGAAAATTAAATTGTCAGAAATGGACGTGTGTATGTTCCAGTATCACTTACAAGTATGACTTACTACCTGGAAAATACACTGTGGGAGTAAAATGCCCCTAGAACCACTAGGGAAGCGGGTGAAATATAATCCATGTTAATAAATGGAAGTCAGTTTTGAGCGATCTATATCGTCGTTGCCGGGACAAAACCTCCTATGTGATAATATTTTTGGAGTTATACTGACCCGCAGCACATACGTTATGAAGAGCGAGAATGCCTTGACTATATTCACACAATATTGCACCTTAGATGACAGAACCTTACAGGCCAAAGTTCTAAGCTAAAATATTTCACATAGGAGGTTTTGTACCGGCAACGACGATATACTGTACTATACATATTATAACCTATCAATGGTCTCTAGATCGAGTATGAGGGAGCCATTGAAAGTTATAACAAGGAAAGATCAACGGAAATCGTGCAGAAGTATACGTCCGGCAAAAAATACGTCCAGTCTTTACGTCCAACTAGGTCCGTAAGCTGAGAGAACTCGCTCATTTAATAGGAACTTAATGTAAAGAGAACGAGGGGAATTTCATAAGCTCAGAACCCCGTGGTGCTCGGATAATTGATTCAAGAAAGCGTGAGTTGAGAAATAAACGAAGACCAGCAAATAAATGATTTACCGGGCGAGTTGGCCGTGCGCGTAGAGGCGCGCGGCTGTGAGCTTGCATCCGGGAGATAGTAGGTTCGAATCCCACTATCGGCAGCCCTGAAGATGGTTTTCCGTGGTTTCCCATTTTCATACCAGGCAAATGCTGGGGCTGTACCTTAATTAAGGCCACGGCCGCTTCCTTCCATCTCCTAGGCCTTTCCTATCCCATCGTCGCCATAAGACCTATCTGTGTCGGTGCGACGTAAAGCCCCTAGCAAAAAAAAAAAAATAAAAAAAAAATAAATGATTGTACCGACAGCTGAGAAGAAGTCAAGTCTTGTATGTAACATTCAGGTCCAGGAACGTCACGTGGCGGACGCCATGGAACGGTTTTGAACAGTGTAAGTTAATTATCAAGAAGGCGTATATGGAGATGAATGAATAGATGAATGTGTTCCTTTGCTTGTTTCCTGAAATGAAGAGAGTAACCTTGTTATATAGAATGTTCCGCAAATGTCAAAAACAGATGGAAGGGAGATTACAGTATGGTAATTTTGATAGGAATTATGAAATGCAAACTGATGTATTATTGTAATACAACAACCAGGAAGATGGATGAAACACCAGAGTCGTCAACGATAAGTACCCAAAACGTTGTCTTTCCTTTATTCCATCCGTAGAAAGCGTATCGTAGAATTAGATTTTGATTGTATTATAAATGTGACTTAAATGGTACAAAACTTGAGTAAACTAATGTGATCGTCATAATGTCTGTCAGAGTGTGGTAACACGGTCGTTGGTGAGAATAATAATTCGGATTACCGTGAATGTTTAGGTGATGATAGGCATGCAATTGTGGAATGTTTTATGGGATTTCCTAATATCGTCCGAATGTTTACAAGATGACATTTGTAAATGACATAATGCATTGGATGCTGCGTGTGTAATTCTAGTGAATGATTATGTAGTTAATGTGTCAGTGACGAGATCTTCTGTAGTATGATTTATGTCGCGTATTAATTGAGAGAAATGCGATTATGCTGTCATTATAATGGATGATTTTACATGCGTGTAATTATGAGATTCTTCGGATACATGTGCTGGTGTATTTAGGATAATAATGTATAGGCATGATGAAAATATGAGGTAAGGAATAGTGAATGATAGGGTCGTCGAGAATATTATGGTGATATAACTGCGGCTAATGTAATGCTATGTTTTGTTGAGATAGATACTACGGCAATATAGTGAGTTATTGAGAATGTCAGTGAACCTATGTTGAGGATGCTTAAAATGAGATGTTCATCATGCAATTTTAAAATGATTTTGGGATATGCAAGCGATAGGATGTACTGAAGGTATTTTAAAAGGTATCCCGGAGATTATACATGTCGAGCGTGTGAGAAATCATCAAAACATTAACTCATGACGGCAAGAAGGTAAGATGTGTGCATTTGAAGGATCAGTTACTGAGAGGATCTTCGATAAAATGACATGAATCAATAACGAGATATGTTGTTTTAAGGATAATGTCACCTGGTGCAATACGTTAGCATTCACTGAGTAGTTGCTTGTATTAATTAACTTCTTAGGCAGTAGTATTTTGTACCGGGAGGTACACCCCAACGCCGCGCATTCAAATTCTGCGCCTAAATGAACTCCTCTATTGGTAAAACAGTGAAACTGAAACTACACCAACTTAGAAATTTAATCGGAAGATGTAACCACCTAAATATTATGTAATTTTGTTATTATGTAGTTGCCTAACCTGAGTGAATTTCTCCTTGTTTTGTTTGCCATTCATCAAGAAGTTTGGACATTTTTCCACAGATGACGACATTACAAAAAACTATGGTCATGCACCCTGGTGCGAAGTGAAAGAACTTATGATTTGAAGAAGTTTGGTATTCATAAGCTTTTATTTACTGATTGATGTTCATTTATGTTTGGGTTGGTAATATTTTATTTTCCTTTCCGCCAGTTTTGAATCAAGCCAATACCTAATTTCTGTAATTAATTTTCTACCAGTCACTGGCTTCTTGTTCGGTCCTGAAGTGTAACTTTGAATTGGACCAATTAAAATGAGAGGGTGCGACTGGTTTATTCCTGAATGATCTCGAACCTTCCCTGAGGGTATATAAACTGCGGCTTTTCACGTCTCTTTGCCAATTGATCGACATCTTCTGAGTGCGTGTGTTAAGCAGGAGGCGGGCGGCCTTTTCGTCGGCAGCTAGAACTGCTACAAGGTATGGCCACATAATTACATCTTTCTTTCTTGCTAACTCCGCAGGTTAACCCGAGGGAAAGGTCCGAATCGTTAACTATGTAACCTACTTTTCTAAAAATGTAACTTTCTGCCGGCTAATGTAAAAACTTCATAAAATCTTTAACTGTAAATCGGGGATAGAGGGTGATGTACCCTCTCGAGCTCCCCTTCATCTTGGTTTGAGGTGACTACGTTTTGTAACTGTTTTCCTTCCTTTCCGTATGGCATTAATTTACCCTTATACGAGTCACCTCAGTAGTTTGGGAATAGCACCTGTTTCATCGGCCTAGTGCCCCTTAGGTTTTAAGGGTTCATATCTAGGAGTGCAAGTATACGCTTCCATTAATTTTGTGCTCGGGCCATTAATGTAACCTGTTATTCTTATCCCACGAAGGCCCAGTAGGTTGGGTATTTAATACTTCTGTAAAAATAAGTTTCATTTGTAACTAGTGCCTTGAGAGGCCTGTAATTGTAAATTGAGGTTTCCTCGAGGAGGCGTGGAAAACTGAGAGCCTGTTCGCTCTTTTTCAAACGTTTTGTAAGGTTTATGAATGCCTCTTGAAGGCTAGATGTAATTTTGGGAGCAAGCGCTCGTTGAATTAGGGGGTTTCTGCCCTTGTACAAATTTGTGCTCTTTTGTAAATTTGAGCTAGGAGCTCAGGAAAAGTAAAACGAGGGCTTGAAGCCCAGGATCTGTTAAAACCACTAATCTTTGATTTTCCCCATCTTGTTTAATGATTGCTACTTGTACCTGTCATATCGTCAAGAAAAATTGTTATGTTTGAAGTTCTAAAAATATAACCTTCAGTTAAGCTTTAAATTAATTTTGATTTGGTAGTTAGACCCATTTCATCCCAGCACCTTCTTTCACCTCTGCGTTCCACGAAAACTCCGGAACATATTTATTTACAGGAAATCTTTCGAGGGGAACAGATGCCATGAGGACATCCTATTATTATCGTTTACACTAATTATGTTAGTAGTCAGACGTTGTTTACTTTTAGGTACGGCGGAGAGAAGGTTCCAGATGTGTGCTGTTGTTACCATGATTGATTTATTCATTAAAATTAACTGGTCACTTTGACTGGTTAGCAGGTGATTACATTATGCTATGCAATGTTGTGAAGACCGGATGGTTAGGATATTCAAGTTGTACATTAGGTTGATAGATAGCTAGACGATAAATATCACAGACAGAATATAAGAGGACAAACATTGGGCCAATAAGTGAAAAAAATGAGTGAACAAAGTGAACATTTATAGAATTAATTTCGTGATTGGCAGGTATTTTAAAGACCTGTTAAGTGATTCTTTAAATCTGTGATCACTCTTTCAGAAAATGTTGTGTTGAATTTAATTATGGAATTCTTATGAAAATTAGAGTCAAATGACTGTTTATGATGTGTTTAACGACAACCAACAAAGGTTAATTGGCATGATATTTATTATTTTCAACCATGTTGCCTTGTTAGATAATTATGTTTATTATTTATTTTCGCATAAACAATTAATTAAAGTGGAATATCCTTTCAAAAATTATATTGCGATCTTCTCATTCCGTTAGCTTATGAGTTAATTTAGCCTTATATAATTAGGTGGAACGTCAATTTTACTCTGTTTATATGAGCCTGACGTTGGATAAGAAAGATATAATCGGTACTCGTCGAATGTCCATACCCATGAGTGGAATCTCTTGTAATCCGCTGACACCAGCCGAGGCTTAATCGTAAACAAACATTTATTTTGAGCCACACCCACACGAACGGTTATAATATATACATAAATTAAAGCATAAAAAGGAAAACAGACGTGAATTAATGAGACAATTCCAGGCATCTTAGAAACTTAAAACTTGGTACCAGACAAACTGATGAATTCAGAATCCCTAGACAAATCGAAAATTCTCAAAATTCTGTCAGGGGGTCACGCTGGGAGTTTCAAATCTGCATAAGAACGCAGTCGGTTATATTTATCCAGAACGATAACCTATAGGTTTCATGGGCTTAAAAGTTTCCTGAAAGTCCTTATTTTTAACCCTTTCCCCCATATCAAGATGGCGGCACAATGTGCCAGACAGGTTAGAAAATTGAAATGGGGCAAAATTATAGCTTTTAGCCTGTAACCGACTGAAAATTTACGAGATGTTTAAAAATTTTATTTTTTACCCCCTAAAAATATGAAAACATGGAGGCAATTTTAATGATGGTACGGACCTTCCTTTCGAGGTATTTGGTGGCTAAACTGTGAGTCGTATCACAAAACGGATGACACAATCTCCATTCAATTTGGAGTGACCTACAACTTTGGTCCTCTGACTTTTTTCGTATCTCTATCCCTTATACGTTAAATTTGGCTCCATTTCTGGATTTTCATAAAATTTTGCACTTTGTACACGTATAATTGATGGTTTGAATCACTTCTAGGAAACATAGGATCATCAAATTTTACACGAATATTGGCCCACCCAGTAGCCATATGTGAGCCAAAATTCTATGTTTGAAGCTGTCGCATAAGTATCTGAAAAGTAATTCACTTTGTGAAAACCTTATACAAATTTCACCCTATTCAAGGTTTCTAAAACTACCTTACCTATAAATAAATGAGATACGAGGAAATATCATAACACCAGCCATTTAGATCGCTAAATGAGGCCAGAGGAGTGTTATTGTACAATCCGTTTTTCGATATGATGCACCGATTAGCAACAGTTATTCTGTAAATGAAGGTGAACATGCATATTCTTCCGTATGTCGATCTACAGTATATTTATTCACTGCAGTCGATTCGTAGCGATCTAGAATGGGTTTGTCTGCCATTGTAATTAATACTTTACAAATCAGTAGTGACTGCCAGCAGGAGGGCGTCTGCTATTTTTATCAGTACTCCCCACATAGACTTTAACTAGCAGTAGGAATGGGGTCCTCCTCCAACTTCTGTCTACCATTGTAATGAATAATTCCCTTCTCTATTTGACTAGCAGAAGGCAAGGGAGCGTGCAATTTGTTTTTCAAAACTCCTTTACCTGATTCTCTTTGGCATTAGGCAACGGTGCCCCCTTGCAAGGGTGCCCCCGATTATATACAAGTTTACCTATCAAAATGTGACTGACGTTACGCATAGTGAATTGTAGTAGACAAGCGGACCTGTCGTTATCATCACAACTCCGCAACTCGCACTTTACATTGGAAACAACGTATGCGGACCTACCTATGCTGTTTCTGGGATAACGCCAAGAGACATGCAATTTAAAATATCTTATTCACTTCATGTACAGTAATTTACTTCGATATCTGTATACAATGTAGAATACCGTAGCGAAGCACGGGTACATATGCTAGTAATACTTCCCCGCTGTCAAGTGACTGCTGAGAGAATAAGCACATGGCCTTTAAAACTTTACACTCTTATATAACCACATATTCCTTCTTTTCTAGAAAATTATCGCCATAAAGGACGTCACAAACTCTAATAAAATTCACTGATGACGAACAGCTCTTTTGGATCCCTGTACAATGCAATATTATTAAAATAATTCATTTCCTTGATATAAAAAACGAAGTAGGCCATGCTGTTTTAAAGATGGGTTCGAGATTACGATTGTAAAAATTTTTACCTCTTCCTCTCACAAACGACTTGTGGTCGAAATAATCCCTCCCCTCTTTTCAACTTGGGGGTTCCCTCGCACAGCTTGGTGGAGACACACTATAGCTTCACGCTTGGAGTTCCACGCTTCGAGTCCCCATCTACTTAGTTCCAGACAAATAAACGCGTGTTCTCTTGATCCCTAGTCCTTGCTTCATGTCCCTGTCGGGTAAAGCATTGACTTCTATTAACGCACGTAGTGGTATAAAAAGTCAAACTGCTAATCTAATTGACGTACAGCATACTTTTCATCCGATGATTAAGAAAAGGATTGTAATTTTTAAGAATAAATAAAAAATATATTCCCACACTTTATTATATTTTGTTTATCTAAAATTCGTAGCACATATTCCTAGGATGTTATCAACATTGAGTTGCTTGCCTGAAGGACTAGAACTGTGGATTTTTCCAAATGGAATTATAGTGTTTACTACACCTAGACTTAAACTTACAAATATTATTAATTCAGCGTCGTGATTATTTTGAAAATCGGGCAATTATTTCTCAAGAAAATGTAATGTATTCGAATGTACTTCATTTGACATTCTGGGACAGCCTTGTTCAATTAGCGCTACTTACAGTATGTGTGTCTGTTATTCGTACAGGCTTCAATTTCTTATCAAGTCACGTACCATTCACATTAACGATTGAGAAAGTGACATAAAACGTACATTACGGGTATAAACATGGTTTTAGTGAAAACCATACTTATTTACATACAGGCAAGAAGATTTGATATTAATGTGCCGTCATCGACAAACGGGTGTATAAGTTGTATTCGTACACATGGACAGGATGATGCCCACCGTTTGGTTGCGATGCACGGAAAAGTCTGAGTGACGGCATGCGACTGGTCAAGTGCGATAGTCTCCTTCCTAGTGTATCTGTGGTGGACATCGGTAAAAGTGCAGATTTAAGTACGGAGCTCAAGAGCACCATACTTAAACTGGCACTTAAAGGACTTTCATTACGGAAGATTGAACAGCTGGTCAATAGAACACATTCTACTGTGGAATATATGGTTGATACATTTAAATACAAAGGCACTATTAAGAACACGCGAAGGAAACCCAAGAGAAAGTGTTTAACTGAAAGGAAAGAACGGCTTGTCGTTCTGTTTATAAAGTCAGATTCCAAATTAAGTGCACCAGTATTGAGACAACTCACAGAGGAACGAACTGGAAAGAAGATCAGCAACTCCATCATCCGTCGGATCCTGTATCGGCATGGGTACTACGGAAGAATCCCTCGGAAAAGGCCATATGTAAGTATAAAAACAGACGGCTTATACTGACATTCGCTAAGGAGCATATAAACAAGGAGAAAAAATTCTGGAAAGATGTTATCTGGTCTGATGAGCTCTATAGAGAAACCTTTCTTGGGTCAGATAGCATCCACAGAATATGGAGAAAAATTGGCACGGACAATGATGTGGCGAATACACTCCCAACTGTAAAATACGGTGATGGGTCTGTAATGTTTTAGGGCTGTATGTCAGCCAGAGATGTGCGTAACATATATTTCATCGAAGGAGGGCTATAATGCAATCTCGCGAGCAAACGTGAAGCAGAGTGCCGAGCATATTGGGATGCCACCTGTTTATATATTCCAGCATAATAATGAACCAAAACACACTGCAGATGTTGAGGAAAGTAGACGAGAAGGTAGAGGGAAAGGAGAAGGTGGTAGTGTTTCATGTTGGTACTAACAACGTAAGGCAAGTAGGTATAAGTACCAACATAGTTGGGGATGTGTGGGATCTGGTAAATGCAGCACGGATGAAATTTAAGGATGCGGAGATTGTTATTGTAGGAGGGATACTGACTGGAAGGTGATTTGGGAATTAAATGAGACTATGGAGTGGGTATGTGGGAAACTGGGAGTGAGATTTCTAGATCCTAATGGGTGGGTGGGAGACAGGAATCTGCGCCCAGATGGCGTTCACTAACGTATAAGTTAGGAAACTTGTTTAGAAGGGTTATAGGCAGGTACATTCAGGGAAACAGGGTGGCCTAGGGAGCGGTGTTAAGCGAACAGGGAACTGGAAATCAAGTAGGGATGGCATAAAAATGTTAGTGCTCAACTGTAGAAGCATTGTAAACAAAGGAATCGAGTTAGGTAATTTAATAGATATATACTTACCAGATATTGTAATAGGAGTTGAATCATGGCTGAGAAATTATATAATGGATGCAGAAATATTCTCACGGAACTGGAGTGCGTATCGTAGAGATAGGATATGAATGGTAGGAGGGGGAGTATTCATTCTGGTGAAAGAAGAATTTGTAAGCTACCGATACGAAAAAGTTAAGGATGAAAAACATGAAATTCTGGGTGTAAGGCTCTTCTCTAAAGATAATAGGCAACTTGATGTCTTTGGAGTGTACAGACCGGGAAAGGGTAGCGCTGACGCTGATTCAGGATTATTTGATAAGATAATCAGCTATGTTGGAACTGATATGGAAAGGAATGCGATCTCAATTTGCCAAATGTCAATTGGGGAGGTAATGCGAACGACAGGAAGCATGACCAACAAATGGCAAATAAGTTAATATGGGAAGGGCAGCTGATTCAGAAAGTGATGGAACCAACTAGAGGGAAGAACATTTTGGATGTGGTGCTGATAAAACCAGATGAGCTCTATAGAGAAACCGAGGTAATATATGGTATTAGTGATCACGAAGCTGTTTTTGTCGTAGTTAAAAGTAAATGTCAAAGAAAGGAAGGTATTAAAATTAGGACTATTAAGCAGTACCATATGGCTGATAAAACAGGCATGAGTGAGTTGTTATTAAACAGTAACCATGATCGCTGGAAAATGGTAAATAAAAATGTAAACAGACTCTGGGATGGGTTTAAAGCAATTGTTGAGGAATGTGAAAATAGGTTTGTTCCTTTAAAGGTGGTAAGGAATGGTAAGGATCCACTATATTATAAAAGGGAAGTAAAGAGACTATGAAGGAGGTGGAGACTGGAAAGAAATAGAGTTAGAAATGGTTATGGAAGTAAGGAGAAATTGAAGGAACTTACTAGGAAATTGAAACTAGCAAAGAAGTCAGCTAAGAATAACATAATGACAAGCATAATTGGTGGTCATACAAATTTTAGTAAAAATGGAAGGGTACTTTAAGGCAGAAACAGGTTCAACGAAGGACATTCCAGGAATCATTAATGAACAAGGGGAGTGTGTATGTGAGGTTCTTCAATAGGCAGAAGTATTCAGTCAGCAGTACAGTGGAATATGTAAAGACTGTTGGTTACAAGGATAATGTCCAGATAGGGATGAGAGTAATACTAAAGAACTATTAAAATTTACCTATGATAAAAATGACAGTAAGATACAAAATTTGAAAACTGGAATTGATAAGATTTCTGGGGATATAATAAAGGCAATGGGTTGGGATATAGTACCACATCTGAAATACTTATTTGATTATTGTTTGGTTGAAGGAGCTATACCAAATGAATGGAGAGTTGCTATAGTAGCCGCTGTGTATAAAGGAAAGGGTGATAGACACAAAGCTGAAAATTGCAGGCCAGTCAGTTTGACATGCATTGTATGTAAGCTTTGGGAAAGCATTCTTTCTGATTATATTAGACATGTTTGCTAAATTAATAACTGGTTTGACAGAAGGCAGTTTGGGTTTAGAAAGGTTAATCCACGGAAGCTCAGCTTGTAGGATTTCAGCAAGATATAGCAGATATCCTGGATTCAGGAGGCCAAATGGAAAGTATTTCTATTGACCTATCTAAGGCATTTAATAGGGTAGATCATGGAAGACTGCTGGCAAAATGAGTGCAATTGGACTTGACAAAAGGGTGACTGAATGGGTGACTATATTTCTAGAAAATAGAACTCAGAGAATTAGAGTAGGCGAAGCTTTATCTGCCCCTGTAATAATTAATAGGGGAATTCCTCAAGGCAGTATTATTGGACCTTTATGTTTTCTTATATATATATCAATGATATGTGTAAAGAAGTGGAATCAGAGATAAGGCTGTTTGCATATGATGTTATTCTGTACAGAGTAATAAATAAGTTACAAGATTGTGAGCGGCTGCAGAGTGACCTCGATAGTGCTGTGAGATAAATGGTGGGCAATGGTATGATGATAAATGGGGTTAAAAGTCAGATTGTGAATTTCACAAATAGGAAAAGTCCTCTCAGTTTCAATTACTGCGTTGATTGGGTGAAAGTTCCTTTTGGGGATCATTGTAAGTACGTAGGTGTTAATATAAGAAAAGACCTTCATTGGGGTAATCACATAAATATGATTGTTAATAAAGGGTACAGATCTCTGCACATGGTTATGCGGGTATTTAGGGGTTGTAGTAAGGATGTAAAGGAGAGGGCATATAAGTCTCTGGTAAGACCCCTACTAGAGTATGGTTCCAGTGTATAAGAGCCTCACCAGGATTACTTGTTTCAAGAACTGGAAAAAATCCAAAGAAAACAGCTCGAATTTTTCTGGGCGATTTCCGACAAAAGAGTAGCGTTACAAAAATGTCGCAAAGTTTGGGCTGAAAAGATATGGGAGAAAGGTGACAAGCTGCTCGATTAAGTGGTATGCTCCGAGCTGTCGGTGGAGAGATGGCGTGGGAGGACATCAGTAGGCGAATAAGTTTAAGTGGTGTCTTTGAAAGTAGGAAAGATCACAATATGAAGATAAAGTTGGAATTCAAGAGGACATATTGGGGCAAATATTCATTTATAGGAAGGGGGGTTAGGGATCGGAATAACTTACCAAGGGAAATGTTCAATAATTTTCCAATTTCTTTGCGATCGTTTAAGAAAAGGCTAGGAAGACAACAGATAGGGAATCTGCTACCTGGGCGACTGCCCTAAATGCAGATCAGTAGTGATTGATTGATTGATTGATTGATTGATTGATTGATTGATTGATTGATTGATATTAAAAAGACATGGTTGATATCGAACATTCCTTAGTAGCTTAGAACACCTTCCCAGTCTCAGGATTAAAACCCCATCGAACATCTTTGGGCTACGTTGAAGAGGAATCTCCGTAGACAACGTATGCGTACGGAGGAGGAACTTAAAGAGTGTGATCCTTCAGGAATCGAAGAAAATCAGCCCAGAGATATGCAAGAAATTACTGTATTCTATGCGGCGACGATGTCAGGCAATTAAAAAGTCTTGGGGACATTCCAGTATTTACTAACATGTTCCAGGAACCATTTATTTGTTTGTTTATTTCAAGTGTTTAGTTTGCTTGTACGAATAGGAATGATAAAAGAATATGGGCGCGCTTTTCTTTATTAGAAGCTGTTTGGTTAACATGATTGCAGACAAATACTGTAGATATATGTTTTCTGAAGGCTTTGTTGAATGTATGTTGAGTGAATAAAATTCTTTTCAGTTTATTATTTTCTGGCAGTGCGTTGAAGTACTAAAGCGAACAGCCCGTACGAATAGAATAGGTATATACTGTATGAAACATGAGTTACTTGTTGATATATAGAATTCTCTCACCTTCTTCTGACAGCTAGGTATTCGGTCCACTGTGCTCATAAAGATACTATGATAAAATGTACGATTAACATCTTCAGTATCGCCGTGGGAAACGTGTGAAAGAAAAGCAGATATGCAATGGGTTTCCTTTACTTGATTGATTGATTGATTGATTGATTGATTGATTGATTGATTGATTGATTGATTGATATTAAAAAGACATGGTTGATATAGAACATTCCTAAGTAGCTTAGAACACCTTCCCAGTCTCAGGATTAAAACCCCATGGTTATGAGGGTGTTTAGGGGTTGTAGTAAGGATGTAAAGGAGAGTGCATATAAGTCTCTGGTAAGACCGCAACTAGAGTATGGTTCCAGTGTATGGGACCCTGACCAGGATTACCTGATTCAAGAACTGGAAAAAATCCAAAGAAAAGCAGCTCGATTTGTTCTGGGTGATTTCCGACAAAAGAGTAGCGTTACAAAAATGTTGCAATGTTTGGGTTGGGAAGAATTGAGAGAAAGAAGAAGAGCTGCTCGACTAAGTGGTATGTTCCGAGCTGTCAGCGGAGAGATGGCGTGGAATGACATTAGTAGACGAATAAGTCTGAATGGCGTTTATAAAAGTAGGAAAGATCACAATATGAAGATAAAGTTGGAATTCAAGAGGACAAACTGGGGCAAATATTCATTTTTAGGAAGGGGAGTTAGGGATTGGAATAACTTACCAAGGGAGATGTTCAATAAATTTCCAATTTCTTTGAAATAATTTAGGAAAAGGCTAGGAAAGCAACAGATAGGGAATATGCCACCTGGGCGACTGCCCTACATGCAGATCAGTAGTGATTGATTTGATTTGATTTGATTTGATTTGATTTGATTTGATTTGATTTGATTTGATTTGATTTGATTTGATTTGATTTGATTTGATTTGATTTACTATTCGACTTCCCTTGGTCAACACTTGTTCTTTTTCTATGCTGACGGTACTAGGTTTGCTAAGCCTAGGGAGTATTTAATTTTCGCAGCCTTTCTGACCGTTCTCTTCTTTTCTTCTCTCCCAGTTTTACGCCCAGATATCCTTCCTGACCCTAACCATGTATGGTTTTCTACTTGCTAGTTTTCTCACTAACTCAGGTGGGCTTTCGACGATGGGATAGGAAAGCGCTTGAAGTGGAAGGACAGTAGCTATGGCCTTAATCGAACTAAAACCCCCTGCGTTTGCCTGGTATGAAAATGGCAAACCACGGAAAAACAGCTTCAGAGATGCCGATGGTGGGGTTCAAACCTACCATCTCCCGACCGCAAGCTAACAGCTATGCGGAGCGTACCGCGTAGCTAGCTCGTTCAATCATGTGTGGTTCAGTGCCAAGTCAGGTTAACATTGTTGTGCCTTAGAAGGCGTCGCATATACATTTTCCTTTACCTGTTAACATACTGCACGACAATACGAAACATCTTATATCATACAATTTATTGTAGTATATTTATGGGCACCGGTGGCTGCACCTCGGGCCCGCGAGCGCCGCGGCCCCTGCCGCGTCGACCCGTGCCGCGGCTGACCGTGGGTGCTCGGATGGGAGGTTGGAATTGTAACCCTGGCGGGAGGTTGATGAGGTCATCCCCCGTGGCGTTTGCAACCTGCACCGCCATGTTCCATCCTTTAGTCAGGGCCAGATAAAGAATAGAGGCCCTGGTGTAGAAGAAGCGTCTCTGGGCGGAGTCCACTCTAGTCTACTTTGAGAGGGCCCAGAGGATCTCTTGCGCCTCGTGCTGATCACGGCCAACCGGTGAGGCGGGCACAAGCTGTTTGAGGGCCTCCGTTAGGCGATAGACACGTGTTGCCTATGGTACGGCCAGGTCTGTAGGGTAGGTCGGCGGTGCCAGGCTGAGCCAAGATGGTCTCGTTGTCCTCCCCTTCTTTCGAGTGCAGGTCTTCGGGTGGCTCTGAGCGGTGGCTGTGGGCCGGTGACCGCTCGGGATCGGGGTGCCGATTTTGCAACTGGCAGTCGAGATTCTCCGGGGGTTGCTGTGGAGGAGATGCGTTGTTGTCTGTGTCATGGAGGTCTTGAGAGCCCGTCAGGTCCGTGCGGGATCTCGTGTGTCGACCCGATGCAGGGGTGCCTGCAGATCCAGTAGAAGAGGTTTTAGAGCGAGCAGTGGCGTTGTCCATCTTTTGCTCGCGGAAATACTGCTTCACACTTTGTTCCATAGTTTTCTTAGACATCACGAAAGAAGAAGACCTTCGTTCCCCGGTCACCAGCAGACTGCTTGCCGGGCGCTTTTCTTTACGGGGGGCTGTAGCCCGCTCCCCCGCCGCGACCATCGACTCAATCTACATGGCCTCCAACATGGTATTAATTTCTAAGAAGAAAGAGTTAACAGGGAAGAGTGGGAAGTGATACAAAGAGTATCTGCCGGTTTACGAGTTAGACTCGCTACCACGGCAAGAGTTTGCATTGGTTAGGTAGTGTTAAGGTGTGGTATTAAGGGTCAGGGGAAAACCACATAGGCAGAAAGAGCCTACATGTAAAACCTGACATCTTGTGATAGCACATGCAAGGATGTGGGCTGGAAGGGTCCAGTGGGAGTGTTAGTTGAGAAGAGGTATCATGCACCAGCCATGATCCGTCGTCTCACCGTTCCATCTGTCAGGGGATCAGTCCGTCTGGGCACTGCCGTGACTAGCGCGGGCCGTGCCGGTTGTGGAGCCATGTGTCGTGTACCACTAGGGTCCGCCGCACAGCGGCACCTCCTTGGGGTCCCTCGTACCCAGTCTCCGATCCGGGAGAATGAGGCCTAGCCCGCCGAGACCGGGGCCTCCTGGAATGAGGTGGGTCATGACGCCGGGCCTCATTCCTCTCTGCCCGCGCCATGGTCCGGTAGACAAGGCAACTACGATGGGAGGCCGGGTGGCCCCCAGCGCAGTTGGCGCCACAGCCAGCCTCCTTATATAGGGCTGGATGGGACGCGTGAGGAAATACGTACAGTAGCTGTCAGAAGAAGGTAAAGGAATTCCGTATGTCAACAGCTAGTTCGTGTTTCATAAGTTACGTAACGAATAGGGCAGTCCCTAACTGGCAAATGAAGCACGTTTGAATACATTATGTTTTTGTCGAGAAGTACCCATCCGAATTTCAAAGTAATCACGTTCGGTGTTTGTAATGTTTGTAAGTTTAAAGCTAAGTGTAGAAAACACTATACTTCTACTGTACCAGTATTTGAAAAACTGTGTGTACCATTATCTCGGAAGATAATAACACCATGGAAAAGTGCTATAAGTCTGATTATGAGCCCCTTGGTACCACTGCTGAAAGTGAAAGAAAAATTTCAATATCTTAAGGGGTACACGAGTTATCTCAGGTGGACAAATTAGCTGAATGACCCTGTATATCAAGGCGGATTATCGGGGTTCTTACAACTAAAAATCACGACTCGAACAGGCAGAGGGTTTCACTATCCACTAAATTTATTGAAATACTGCTTACAGTTAGAAGTTCACTTGCACTGGAGTTATTTCCTCGACAGTTTTATATACATGAGTCTAACACACACTCATTCGTGCGATCAAACTGTTCACCAGTGCATCGATCTCCTGATCACCGGGCGAGTTGGCCGTGCGAGTAGAGGCGCGCAGCCGTGAGCTTGCATCCGGGAGATAGTGGATTCGAGTCCCACTGCCAGCAGCCCTGAAGATGGTTTTCCGTGGTTTCCCATTTTCACACCAGGCAAATGCTGGGGCTGTACCTTAATTAAGGCCACGGCCGCTTCCTTCCAACTCCCAGGCCTTTCCTATATCATCGTCGCCATAAGACCTATCTGTGTCGGTACGACGTAAGGCCCATAGAAGAAAAAAGATCTCCTGGTCCCCATCACGGCTTCTCGCAGCGCAGTGTCGTTCCGGAACAGTTCACAAAAGCAAGCCTCGTTGAACTCCACGTAGACGTCTGACATACTATCCGCGAAACTTTTAATGGCACTTCGTTTTAGGAAAGTGAGGAGTAAGGAGGGAGCTACAGCGATTCCGGTAATACTGCCAACTGAATGAAAATGAAATCTGAATCGAATCGATAGTATGAACGATCGATATATTTTATTCTAAATCGTCGTTTCCGTGTAGAAGTTCCAGGTTGTTCCTGTGATGCACTTTGATTTTCGTCACTCATGTTCAAGCTTAACCTATATGTTGACATTGCCATGTAAATAACAACAGTTTTTAAAGTGTTGCAGTTATACCGCCAGATGTCTCTCGGCGATGCATAATCGATTCATACTTTTCTGTGTCAGAGGTTGCCAATATGAATCTCGAAGATAACCGGGGTCTACCGTTTCAGCACTAGGGAGCCGAAGTATCACCAAACGTTTCGCGGACAGTACTCACTCCGGATGGATGACTTGTCACGGTCCGACTCCATGGCTAAACGGTTAGCGTGCTACCCTTTGGTCACTGGGGTCCCGGGTTCGATTCCCGGCAGGATTAGGAATTTTAACCAAAATAGGCTAATTTCGCTGACACGGGGACTGGGTGTATATGTGGTCTTCATCATCATATCATCCTCATCATGACACGCAAGTCGCCTACGGGAGTCAAGCGAAAGACCTGCCTCTGGTGAGCTGAACTTGTCCTCGGTCGGGTCGGAGATTTTAACTTTCATTAGTTAATTCCTATAGCTCGGGTACTGGGTTTCGTGCCGTCTTCAGCAGTAGACTTCATCTTAGTAAGGGCTTCATCCTCACAGACTTGCAGGTCACCTGTACGGCGTCAACTCTAAAGACCTGCACCAGACCTCCCGGAGGCCACACGTCATTATTATAAATTTTATGCGAAAGGTAAAAAATGCATTATTAGCTATAAGGCAACATCAAAATATAATAATAATAATAATAATAATAATAATAATAATAATAATAATAATAATAATAATAATAATAATAATAATAATACACCTCGGTCTCTCTCATTCACCAGCCATTATTTTCCCCCTGTGGATTGGGGTGGCAGAATGACATCCACAGTACCCCTTGTCTGTCTTAAGGGAAGCGTGGGTCCCTCCTGCGGTCATCGCAAGCACCTGCTGTCCGGAGTCGTGAATTTTGAGACTCATTAGAATGTTTACTTTAACTACCAGTTTGCAGTCGTGAGTTTTGTTACTATTTGTAACTAATTTTAGCCCTTGAGTTTTGAAACTCGTGAGTTTTGAGACGTAACCGCTTAGGCACCGTTTCTCTGCTTCCGAATAGTAGTTACACTCCACTTGTGTAATGGTATCATAAATCGAAGCTGCCAGATAGGTACAACCAGGGCCGAATTTCATTACTGCAACGCCTCTGGGCCCAAATAATTTTGCGCCCCCTTCCTCAAACTTGATACGACGAAATTAAAATGCCTGTTATTTTAGTATAATGGATAAATTAATACAGTAGAATGCTTCCATGGCAAAATAAACGTTAGTACAATAAATAATAATAGGTCTAATAATATTAATAATAATAATATTAATATTAATAATAATAATAATAAGAGAAGAGTAAGAGATAAATAAATATAAGAATAAGGATAAATTCAACCGTGGTGGTATTTATAATATTGTTACCGACAGCTTTCACATAAGCGGAACGAAAATTCCGTTATTCACGTCGGAAGCGTTCGCTTTTGAATACTTCGAAAGTCCGCGCCTTCTAAACAGTTGTTTTTAAACTATTAGAGCTTTTAATTATTTGTTGTCCCATAAATTTGCCACCCTGGTCCCGGGCCGCAAAGGCTCATGCCTAATTACGGCTCTGGGTACGACAGACAAGGTTCGTAGGTGGACTTTTCCCTCATTGCTGACTTAGGTAACACGGTCTGGACTTTTTCCAGAACTGCAACATAACCCCACATTGCAGCCATGGCGCTACGCTCACAAAACGCCACGGCGATTATGAGAACGAAGCACAAACACGGTCAACAAGAAAAATATGAAAACATGTACCTAACACAGAAATAAACTTACCAAGAAACAAGGAGACATTTACGGAAGAGAGCAACCCACCCCGCTAAAAAGAAGGAACGGGATCCCCAGGATAATGAAAATATAATTACTGAATGAAAACATCTGTACATTTTAAATTAAAATTGTAATTAACATTATTAATCTATATATAAAATAACATGTCCTGACTGACTGACTGACTGACTGACTGACTGATTCATCATCGCCAAGCCCAAACTACTGGTCACAAAGAAATGAAACTTTGGGGATACATTTATAATAGAGTGTAGGGACTAACTAAGGGAGGTTTTTTGTATATTCCATCGCAAATCGGGTGAAAAGGGGGTGAAGTTTTTAAATGAACATATTTATATTTCATAAACTTGAAAGTTTAGACATAGAAGTTGGTATTTTTAATCTCCTTTAAAAATAAAGGAACACGTGTTTTTTGTTTTCGAAAAATCCACTTAACGGGGATGAAAACAGGTGAAAAATTGTTTGTATACCTTTTATGTGGATACTTATATCTCAAAAACTGAAGATGTTACAGATATGAAAATGGTATTTGGAATATCCTTTTAAATAAAGAACATAGATAATTTATTTTCGGAAAATCTACTTAAGGGGAACTGAAAAAGGGGGGTGAATTTTAAAATGAGAATACTACAAAACATTTCATAAACCTAACATTTTACAGACGTGGAAATTGGTATTTTTAATCTTTTAAAAATAAAGAAACATGCATTCTTTGTTTCCGGAAAACTTGCGGGGGGGATGTAAAAAGGTCTGAAAAGGGGGTTGAAATATTTCTATTACGATAGTGATAACTGAAAAACTGAAGATGTTACACAGGTGAAAATTGATATTTTGAGTCTCCTTTAAAAAAACCTACGCATTTCTTTGTTTTCGGAAAATGTGAACGATTTTGAAAAAATAGTTCAATTATTTCATGAGAATATATATATCTAAAGAATTAAAGATATTACAGACGTCTATACTGGTATTTGGAATCTCTTTTACATATAAAGGAACACTCATTTTGGGGGGAAAGTCAACTTGGGGATGGGGTGAAAACCAGTTGAATTCTTTTTATGGGGATACAAATATCTCAAAAACTGATATTGTTACAGTCATGATAATTAACATTGGCAAGCTCTTTTAAAAATAAAGAAACATGTATTTATTGTTTCTGGAAAGTCCACTTAAGGGGGAGAAGGGTGGAAGTCGTGAAGAAGAAGTTGAATTATTACTTATATCTCAAAAACTGAAGATGTTACAGGTGTGAACACTGGTAATGGAATATCCTTTAATTGTAAAGGAGCCGGGCTGAGTGGCTGAGACGGTTGAGGCGCTGGCTTTCTGACCCTAACTTGGCAAGTTCGATCCTGGCTCAATCCGTTGGTATCTGAAGGTGCTCAAATACGTCAGCCTCATGTCGGTAGATTTACTGGCACGTAAAAGAACCCCTGCGGGACTAAATTCCGGCACCTCGGCGTCTCCGAAAACCGAAAAGTAGTTAGTGGGACGTAAAGCAAATAACATTATTATTATTATTATTATTATTATTATTATTATTATCAATTATAAAGGAAAACGTATTTTTTGTTTTCGGAAAATCCACTTAAAGGGTAAAAATAATTGAAAAAGCGGGTGAATTTTTAAAACCGGTATATGTACAGTATATGTCAAAAACTTAGCATATTACACACGTGAAGCTTGGTGTTTGGAAAGTCCTTTCAAAATACAGGAACATGATCTTTTGTTTTCGGAAAAGGCACTTAACGGGAATGAAAGAAGTGAAAAAGGAGTTAATTTTTTGTGAGGGTACTTATACCTCAAAAACTGAATAAGTTTCAGACGCGAAAAATCGGTATTTGGGATCTCCATTAAAAATAAACATGTATTTTTTATTTTCGGGAAGTCCACTTAGGTGGGGGGTGGAGGTGGGTGAAGGATTGATAATTGTGTTGAATTTTTTTTATCGGGATACTTATATTTCAAAAACTGAAGATGTTTCCGACGTGGAAATAGGTATTTGGAATCTCTTTTAAAAATAAAGAAACATGTTGGTTTCATTTCTTTTTGGGCTTGAGAGAAGAATATTTCTCAAATGTACAGTTCTGTGTTGCATGGTCATCTTAGCCCTAAATGGTAATACCACAAACGTGGATTACAAAGAGTTTATGGGGTAAATGAAATTAAATTTTTCAGTGAGTTTTTATACGGATTTTCTGAAAATGTTTTAGTACAGTACCAAGGAATTTTTTTTAACAAATTACGAAATCCACGCGAGCAAAGCCGCGGGTAACTGCTAGGAGTATATAAAAACCAAATTTACTTTGTGATAATATAAGAATAACTTGTGTAAATAAAAGAAAATTTGTGTTACAAATAAAATTAGGTATGTTAAATTTGATTAAAAGATTTGCTGAAGTCGAGAAACAATACAATAAGGGTTGTCGACCTACCGAGCTCGCTATTGGTGATGAAGTCTTTGTTAAGGCTCATTACCAGAGTAAAGCGGTGGATAAATTTACCCGCAAGCTGGCTCTTGAATTTTAGACCCCTGCTTCTGTTTTCTTTAGCCTTTTTCCACACTCTTCGAATCTCTACAGGATATTTTTCTCATGAAGAAGTTAATCAATTTACAGAAGATTAGATATAGGGTAAAATGGAGTGAAGGCAAACATTATAGGAATAGGAGTTTATATATGTGATTCATGGACAGCAGAATTTAATGCGAATGTTAACTGGCGCAAAGACGAATCCCAGTTCTGGTGATCATTGTGATGGAAGGTGATTACTGCAGACTTAAGGTCCCGATTCACTCTCTCAGCATAGGATTGATCCGGGTGGTAGGGTGAAGTGGTAACGTGGGAAATAGACAAATCAAAACCGAATTTCCTGAATAAATTACAGGAGAAGTAATTTGATTTTACTGTTACCAAAAACTTAGTTGGGCCAAAGGAACAAAAAATGGAATTCAAACATTTCATTACAGTGGGAACGTTAGCTGAACGAGTCGAGAAGGTCCAGAAAAAACGGGAATTTCTGTCTACTCACACAAGTATGAATCTGGAGGCCTGTCTCGAACGAGGTAATGGTCCGATGAAATCTCCAAACAATCTCTCCATGGGCCTGGTAGCTTGAGATGATGCTAGCATTAGAATTTCGGTGTTCAACGAGGGTTTACTAATGGCACGCATCTGGCAAGATGTTACCATTTCACCAGTTTCAAAATCCATTGCTTTAAAAATAAAACATGTCTAATTTTCTGACTAGTTTTAAAGACTCCCAGATGTCCACCTATTGCCGAATTGTGATAATATTGAAAGACCAGACCACAGGGATCAAAAGCTGAGGAGAGACAATTTTCCACTTCTTGTCATTACGTGCCTTACGGTACAATACTTTAAGAGTTTTACCCGATTTGATTTCATCGATGATCAATTTCAACTCAGTGTATTCACTCTGATGTATAATGATATCCTGATATAACAAGGGACAATCGGATAATATGGCACTTACACAGACCATCACACAATGAAAAGGTTTCGGAAGTTCAGAAATCAGGGTATCTTTAGTTTCAACACGGGAGTCACCAAACATTCGACTCAGACAGTCAGCAATGACATTATCGGTGCCTTTGATGTGACGTATTTCAAACTTGAAGGTTGAAATACGTATAGTCCAACTAGTTAAACGACCAGTTCGACGCGGACGATTTTGAACCCAACTTAGGACCATGTTTTCTGTTTCCAAAAGGAAAGGAGAATGCTCAATATACATTCAGAATTTACCTAATGCAAAGATGACTGCCAAACATTCAAGCTCATAGAGATAGTACCTAGATTCTAATGAGTTCAAGGCACGAGACGCGCAAGAAATGGCACGTCTACCTAATTCAGATTCCTGAAGAAGAACTCCACCAACAGCGGATCATGACGCGTCGGTTTGTACAATAATTGTTTTAGAAAAATCAGGAATGGCCACAAGAGGATCATTAGACATGGCAAATTTCAAATTTTAGAAAGATTCCTTCTGAAGGTGGTCCCATACAAACTTAACATTCTTGCCTCTTAACGCATTTAGAAGAGCAGCAATATCAACAAAATTGGCACAAATTTGCGAAAAAATAGCCATGCCAATGAAATGGAAAATGTCTTTCTGGTGTTTTGGAGGAAAAAGTTATGAATGGTTTGAGTTCGACTCTTATAAGTAGCTACTCCCTCAGGAGAGACAATGTGGCATGGAAAGGACATCTGTGGTTTTGCGAAGGACACCTTAGCTACTTTAACAGTTAATCCAGCTTACTGCAAGCGAGAAAGAACCTCCTGAATATGCAGGACATGCTTCTGGAAGGTTTCTTTGTAAATTTTAAGATCATCTAAATAATGGTATACATACTGAAATTTTATATCAGATAAGATTGAATCAAGAAGGCACGTAAGGACGGCCGCACCTGTGAACAGCCCAAACGGTACGAGCCAGAATTCATACAGATTCAAGTCAGTTGCAAAGGCAGTGAGGTGACAAGATTCTTCAGCAAGAGGAATTTGAAGATACGCACTATTTAAATAAAGAGAAGTGTAAAATTAAGCTCCATACAACCAAGAAAAACATGAATGACTGTCAGGTAATGGAAAATATTGAAGGACAATCTTACACTTTTAAAACCCTGTAGTCCACTACTGGACGGAAGCCACCATTAGGCTTAGGTACAAGAAAGATAGGCGAGGAACAGGCTGAGGTTGATGGACGAATGACACCATCCTTGAGCATATCTTGAATTATGTCCTTCAGAATTTTCATTCTGGAAGGTGCTAAGCGATAAGGAGGAGATCTGACACGTATGTTAACAGATACATCAATTTTATACTCCAGAACATTCGTCAACCTAAGTTTAACAGTGAAGACATCCGGAAATTTGGCGCATAATTCACGAATTTGTACGGCTTGCTCACTGGATAAATGATCTGAATTAATTTTGGATGAATCAACATTATCGGCTGTCTCAGTAGGAGAAATTAATCTGAAGACGACAATGTGTCTTCCAATCAACACAATTTGAGAGTTGGGAAAAAACTTGAAAAGTAATTTTCTTTCCTGAAAATCAATTATTTTGCTTTTTCTTGCTAGTGACTTTACGTCGCACCGACACAGATAGGTCTTATGGCGATGATCGGATAGGAAAGGCCTAGGAATTGGAAGGAAGCTGCCGTGGCCTTAATTAAAGTACAGACCCAGCATTTGCCTGGTGTGAAAATGGGAAACCACGGAAAACCATCTTCAGGGCTGCCGACAGTGGAATTCGAACCCACTATCTCCCGGATGCAAGCTCAGAGCCGCACGCCCCTAACCGCACGGCCAACTTGCCCGGTAAATCAATTATTAAACCCACATATGACAGGAAACCAGCGCCCAATATAACATTACAACACAAATCCTTAACTACCATTAATTTAAATTTCCAAGTGAAGTTCAGAATTCTGAGTTTTACTACAATAGACCCAACAACAGATACAGTAGATCCATTGGCAGTAATGCAATTCATAATTACAGGTTAAAGATCTGGAAGTTTACAAGGGGATTTATACAATTCATACCAAGACATGTTGACCAAAGAATCAAATCAAATCAAAATCTCTTTATTTGCAAATCAGGTGACTACCTCGTTGGCAAATGGTACATTAAAATACATTATTGTCAAGCACTAAATATTAAATTAACAAGAGAAGAAATTTTTTCTATAATACAATATTATACAATTGACGCTAACAATTTGTTCTATTAAACACACAGCTCATCCTTAATAAATTTATATTGTTTACAAAATTCTACTTATAAAATCTCCTGTACTACTTACAAATATAGTCAACTGATATACCGTATGTGGAATTACTTGAAATGATACTATACAACTGGTATAAGATTAAAATTTACATTTGATTTATTTACTTATTTTTTACCCATTCTGGAACCTAGATAGCATAACGACCTGCTGCGTCTTAACCAGAGCCCCCTTTTGCCACCACTTTTCAGAGTTCCTGAAGGGCCTTTACAGCTACCGTAGCGGTCCCAGGGCCCTCGAAGTCCCCACGGTACTTCACCCCTACAGGCAGTCCCCTAGTTTGGCTGTCCAAACTCCTTAGACCAGGGGATGGAATTAATTTATTCACACACATGTTATTTACATTAACCTGCACTGGTCGAATGCCCTCTAACATTTCATTTATTTTCTCTGTTGCTGTTTATTCTCTTCTTGAATATCTGTACAGATTTTGGAAAAGGATCAAACACTACCCCTGGTAAACTGTTCCACTCCTTCACACCCTTCCCAATGAATGAAAATTTACCCCAATCGCTTCTGCTAAAATTACTTCTAATTTTATATTTGTGATCAGTCCTGCCGATATAATTATTTTCCAACTGAATCCTCTCACGGATATCTCCCCATGCTTCTTCTTCTGTATAGGCTCTATATAATCCTATAAGTCTAGTTTTCTCCCTTCTCTTACTTAAAGTTTCCCACCCAAGTTCCTTTAACATTTCTGATACACTACTCTTTCTCCTGAAATCCCCTGTTACATATCTTGCTGCTTTCCTGTGCACACTATCTGTGTCTTTTATTAGGTATTCTTGGTGAGGATCCCAAACACTGTTTGCATATTCCAATAATGGATGAACCATACTTAATAACTTCTTTCTTTTAATTCTTTGTTGGATCCTTTAAGTAGCCTCATTATGACATGTAACGATCTGTATGCTTTCCCAATAATATCATCCACATGACCCTTCCAGTGCAAATTACTTTCAAATCTCACACCTAAGTATTTGCACTTGCTATCTTTTGGGATAACTACCTCATCCAAAGTACACTGAATGACAGAGCAAATGCAACACCAAGAAGGAGTGGTCAGAACTTTATGCCAATTGCAGGGTAGACTGACGTCACTGAGGTATGCTCATGATGTGAAATGCGCCGCTGTGCTGCGCACGTAGCGAACGATAAATGGGACACGGCGTTGGCGAATGGCCCACTTCGTACCGTGATTTATCAGCCGACAGTCATTGTAGAACGTGTTGTCGTGTGCCACAGGACACGTGTATAGCTAAGAATGGCAGGCCACCGTCAACGGAGGCATTTCCAGCAGACAGACGACTTTACGAGGGGTATGGTGATCGGGCTGAGAAGGGCAGGTTGGTCGCTTCGTCAAATCGCAGCCGATACCCATAGGGATGTGTCCACGGTGCAGCGCCTGTGGCGAAGATGGTTGGCGCAGGGATATGTGGCACGTGCGAGGGGTCCAGGCGCAGCCCGAGTGACGTCAGCACGCGAGGATCGGTGCATCCGCCGCCAAGCGGTGGCAGCCCCGCACGCCACGTCAACCGCCATTCTTCAGCATGTGCAAGACACCCTGGCTGTTCCAATATCGACCAGAACAATTTCCCGTCCCGTCGATTGGTTGAAGGAGGCCTGCACTCCCGGCGTCCGCTCAGAAGACTACCATTGACTCCACAGCATAGACGTGCACGCCTGGCATGGTGCCGGGCTAGAGCGACTTGGATGAGGGAATGGCGGAACGTCGTGTTCTCCGATGAGTCACGCTTCTGTTCTGTCAGTGATAGTCACCGCAGACGAGTGTGGCGTCGGCGTGGAGAAAGGTCAAATCCGGCAGTAACTGTGGAGCGCCCTACCGCTAGACAACGCGGCATCATGGTTTGGGGCGCTATTGCGTATGATTCCACGTCACCTCTAGTGCGTATTCAAGGCACGTTAAATGCCCACCGCTACGTGCAGCATGTGCTGCGGCCGGTGGCACTCCCGTACCTTCAGGGGCTGCCCAATGCTCTGTTTCAGCAGGATAATGCCCGCCCACACACTGCTCGCATCTCCCAACAGGCTCTACGAGGTGTACAGATGCTTCCGTGGCCAGCGTACTCTCCGGATCTCTCACAATCGAACACGTGTGGGATCTCATTGGACGCCGTTTGCAAACTCTGCCCCAGCCTCGTACGGACGACCAACTGTGGCAAATGGTTGGCAGAGAATGGAGAACCATCCCTCAGAACACCATCCGCACTCTTATTGACTCTGTACCTCGACGTGTTTCTGCGTGCATCGCCGCTCGCAGTGGTCCTACATCCTACTGAGTCGATGCCGTGCGCATTGTGTAACCTGCATATCGGTTTGAAATAAATATCAATTATTCGTCCGTGCCGTCTCTGTTTTTTCCCCAACTTTCATCCCTTTCGAACCACTCCTTCTTGGTGTTGCATTTGCTCTGTCAGTCAGTGTATGTTCAAATTCAGTTTTAAATATAAATATACACTCCCTGAATTCACAAGATACGACACGAAGCCAGTGTTAATTTCAGCTGCAATAAAAGGTAAATTAGCACATACATTGTCAGAAATGCACTGACAATCAACGTGACACAATACATCAGTAGGTGAGTTAACTAGATTCAAGTTATTATCTTGCAACAGTGAAAGACCCACAGTTTCATTAGATTCGGATAGTCACAACTTTTGTTGATTTTAGGAGAAATTAGTCTGAGGACGGGAAAGATTTGGGCAAGAATATTTACCATGTTGCTTGGATCCACAGTTAAAACAGGCAAAATAAGGATTGGATTTAGATTTAGAGGACTGTTTCAGACTAGGACATTTGCCCGAGGTGATCCCTAGAACCATATGAATAACATTTCTTTATAGGTTTTGCACAAGGAGGGGAAACCTGGGAACAACTAGAACTGTAGACAGTGGGTGGAGGGACGTCCACCACATTACACGGGTCTTCATAACGAACACACTCTGCCTCAACACAAGTAGTTTCAAGTTGTTTTAAGATTGTAGATCTGGGTGTGAAGCACATGTATGATCGATATTGCGGGGACATTCCCCTTACCAAATGATTAACCAAATTTTCTCAGGGATAGATTACCTGAAGATCTTGCTATAATATATGACATCTTTAATGTAATCAGGCAACTTTTCATTAAGCGATTATCTCATGAAACAACAACTTTTTACCAGCGACTGCTGAGTAGTCCAGGGAATATATTTGTTCAAAATCGTGTCATGAAAATCTTCAACGGTGACATGTTCCGCAATAGCATCACGTATATCATCTTTCAGTATTCCCTATGTGTGTGGGAAGCAGACTCTGAAGACATTAACAGATGTCAACTCAAAAACATTAGCTGTTTCCAGCAGCTCAATCCAAAATATTAAAAATCGAATGGTTTCTTCGATCGAATCTACTGAAAAATGAGGTAAATTTTTAAATAATTCTGAAACAGGTGTAGACACGACAAATGAGCCATGTTGCACACATCCCTGACATTTAATTCCATACTGGGGTGACAAATTGCCGGAAGGGCAAGTGGTGGACAAATTAACAGACTCGACCTTATTCGCTTATGTTTCAACATTGGTCAGGGTAAGAGTTTGGACACCAACATACAACTCCATAGCATGTATATCACAAGACAAGGCAATAGCTTTAGGTAACAACTCAGAACTCCCTTGGTGAACGTCGAGATCAAAATTCAACATTAACAGATCCTTGATTCAGTTCAAGTACTGTTCAGTCCTAACTTTAATCGTTTTGAGTTAAGCCACAGATGGCATAATGTCACCAGATGAATTTACCACTTCATTTAATTCCTCAATAGAATTAACAATAAGGGTCACTGACTCACCAATTGACTGCCGGTCCAGATCAGGGAGAGTAGTGGGTAGATTGGTGGATTCCATGAGCCTTTTAATCTTATCAGCATTAGTCCTACCGGTTTCAAGAACTCTTATGGAGAGTTCACAGGCAAGTTCAGCACTCCGCAGAAGACGGGAATCGATGATAGTGCGTCCAGACGTGGTAATATGATCACATGAAACAACAAAACAATTTCCAAAGAATTACTAGGATTCACCTCAGATCACAATAGTTTAAGTACCACTTATGTTAAGTTTAGTAGGTGCGGTCATTCAGTAATCAACATCGGCACTATCATAGGAGTTCTGAGCGTAGATGAAACAAATAACCACGCTCTATGCTAACACTGCAACAGAACGTACTGCCGGATCAAACACGACTTATTCCTTCTTGCGCCGTATAACCACGAAAATATAAGCTATTAAGAATTCCAGTTAATCCAATGCTCTAAGGAAAGCCATATCTGACTCCAACTATAATCTAGACGATGCTTTTCAACTACAGGAAATAACTTACTGAACTTGTCAAATGTGGCAAATCTAGTCTTGGCCCAGATACGGTCCCTTACGAATTTCTAAAACAGCTTCCACTAAATTCAATAAATTAATTCCTGACCAATTTCAACCACATATGGAGTTCTAAGACTTTTCCTGATCAATTGCGCAATGCCATTGCAATTCCAATACCCAAACCAGGGAAAGACAATTCAATATTGCAGAAAATCATCGTCTTATTAATTTAACTAAATGCGATGGGCTAATTTATGGAGAAAATAGTCAACAAAAATTACGTTGGCATCTTGAGCACATATATTTCTTCAGCAATGTGCAAAACGGGTTCCGTAAAGTACACAGCACAACAGACACTTTGATGATTCTGGAATCTGCAATACAGGAAGCGTTCCTCAATAACCAACACCTAATAGTTGTCAGTTTATAATATTAATGAGACATACGACATGGTATGTATTAATGACACGTAATATATCTGGAAACATGCTATATTTTGTTTATAATTTCCTTCAAATGTGCCAAATTCAAGTTATAGTAAATGGAATGCTGTCGAAAGAAGTATAATTAATAATGGAGTCCCACAAGAATCAGTTATCAGTGTAATGCTGTTTCTCGTAGCAATTAATGGTATAGTCTCCAACACCCATTCACCAGTGAAGTGTTGCCTTTTTGCTGACGATTTGAAAATCTTCTGTCCAGGGAAAAATATTGTGACGACTCAAATCCTATTACAAGAATCAACTGTAAATATTCAAAACTGGACTAAACCACAGAGTTAAAATTTTCTAAAACTAAAACCAAATGAATTATCTTCTCCAAAAATGAACATACCCTCCCAGAATTATATATGAAAGACTATAAAATTGAATCAGTTAAATATATTAAAATTCTGGGACTTGTATTCGATAACAAGCTCACCTGGACACCGCACCTTAAAAATCTTAAAGATGAGTTTCAAAGAAGAATGAACATCATGAAAATTCTCTCAGGAAAACTGGCGAGCAGACTACCAAGTTCTAATGAACACATACAGAGCCACAATCAGAGCCAAACTGAATTATGGCGTTATAGTATATTGTTCTGCCAGACCATATACTAACAACAAATATGTAGGTGGATACTAGTCAATACTAAATATTAATTATTTATATTTATTTACATAAGTCTAGTACATGTTTCGGGAATATATATACATTCCCTTCATCAGCTAGTCAAATTAAAATTAAAATTAAAATTCTTGTACACAAAAAGACCTAATAAAAATTTCATTAAGAAATCCAGAACTATTGCCAATGCAATTTAACATTTAAAAAATCAAAGTGTGAATGCACGGAATTAAATTCCATCTAGTCGAATACGATAAAACACAATAAAATAGAGTCTGTATGCATTAAAATATTGTGCACTTTGTTCTTGTTGTGGCGTTAGATCACTGTGTACTTGATGATCTGATGATTTCTTGTAAAATTAAATTGGAGTTAAGAATAAAAGAATAGTGCAAAAACTTGTTGTCATGCCGAAACCATCCGTTAATGGGCGTGTTATGCAGCCAGGTGATGTGAGCTTAAAATGATCAATATAATGATACAGGAAGTACGTGAGACTGTCAAATCCTTAACCGCTTTTATATATCCTTAATAGTTATTTGGAGGTGTACAACCTCAACCGCTTTTATATATCCTTAATAGTTATTTGACAGCCTCACGTACTTCTTGTATCATTATTAGGGAGCGGATTTTTATGTGCTAAAAATGTGAGAAGTATTTAATTTTTATGTGCTGAAAAACTTTAAAATATATGATAAAAATTGAAATTATTTTCCTTTAAATATCACATAACTAGTCGCGCTCAGGAAGTAAATAAGTATAATGTTTCGTATTAGAATATGGTGCTACCAAACGTGCTCCTTAAGGCAAAATGATGTCTGTGTATGGAAACGTGCTGTATGGTATATTAATTTGTGATATGCCAGAGTAGATATTATGAATGGTTATATTTTTAAAGGTAATGTTTTGTTTAAATATGGCAAAAGCAACCTATCATCTTTGAAAAAATAGTACCAGTTCGTACTGACCCATCACACGCTGGAATATTAGTTGCTAGAAGTAGTCTCAGAATTGCAGTGAACAACAAAGGTCATCTCCAAATTGTCCATCACAAATGCATGCCGGTTATCTCTAAAGAACGCCTTACACTGCCAAAACGATCGCTCCACATCACAGGAAGTCAGAGGAGCATAGTTAAAGAGAGGAATGTCACCAACAATAACGCCACCAATTTCGCCAACATGAGCACCCTCTAATACATTAGAAATTTGGCACATTGTTTGAAATCCTCTGTTTTTCCTGAACAAATGTTGATATTTGACCTTTAACAGTCCCTATACCTGCGAAGCCGGGAGTGAATCTAATTTATTTTCAACAGCGCGCACTTCCTTCACTGTTTAGGACAACAGGTTAGTGGATTTTTCAAGTATGTCTATAGTTTTACACAAGAAGCTTAGATTGGCAGATATAAACGCCAAATCATTTTTTAAAGAGCTGTCTTTTAGTATCTCTTGAAGAATCTCAATTGACGACGCGTCGTTTTTATCTAGCACGTTCACAACGGATGCAAAACTTTCGAAATTGTCTGCGTAGTACACCACAGCGCTAAGCCAGGTATCCTACCGCGTAACAATAGGCAGAGGAGGAAGCGCAAGATCCGGGTTTTTCTCTTTAAAGAGATCGATTCTTGAGGGTGCTTTTACGAAGACTTTTTTGCTGTTAGACACTAATTTATCCACTTGAGGATACTGAGCCCGCACAGTTTCACATAACCTGTATAGAGCATGAACAACGCAAGTTACGTGTATCATTTTCGGAAAGCTCACAGAAAGGCCTTCGGCTGCCTTTTTCATGTAAGCTGCACTGTCAGTAAGGAAAAGCAATACATGGTCGTATTTTATACCTTTTGGCCAAAGTAAGTGCATGGCTTCATTGAATAACCTAGCTACAGTGACATGGTTTGCAGCAAGCATTTCTTTACACGCTAGCAAATAAGAATGTTCGCAAGCAGTTTTGTCATTCTTCAACATACCAACTACAACATTTCCTACTTTTCTGCCACTTGAATCAGTGGTTTCGTCAATGCTCACCCACAGTTTTTCGCTATCACATACTGCCCGAATTCTCTGTAAAGTTTCTTCGTAACATTTTGGGAGATAGTTTTTCCTTAATGTGGATTCGTCTGCAGGCTCAAAATTAATGTACTTCGTTAGGAAATTTCTCAGTCCCGGATTATTTATTTTACCAAGAGGAATGTCTGCGCAAACACATGCTCTGCACACATCTAAATAATACTGGGAATATTTAGATGGGCCTGCATTTGAAGTAGCTGGTTCAGCTATTAGTAATTGTCGCGAACGCACACGCGAAGCAGCCGCAGTATGCTTATTTCCAGACAAATGCTGGATTACTTGAGAACGTTGATCTTCACGTACTGTTTTACAACACGGTTGGCAAAATAAATACTGTTCCATCGGTAGTGAAAATGCTTTTAAATTCCACTACTTATTCTTGAAGACGCGATCTTGTACTCGACTTCTTTTTTGGAGTTATTTTGCAGGTGAATCACTGTTTCAATAAAAAGAATAGCAGCAGACACTGAAGGAAATATTTCTTATAAATCCATACAAAATCACACGACCACGGGAATGATATATGAACCCGAACAGCTAACCTTACTCTTAGGAGTGATGAAATTCCACTACCTAATGGTGGGGCAATACTCTTCCGAGTCTCCCATGTCGTAACGGAATTACGTCACCTTATCTCTCCGTGATTGCCTTTCGTTGATATTCTATAAACAAAACCCGAGAGGGCTGACTCATAAAGAGTTGGAATGACATCATGCAAAGAAACATCTTGTCCAGCAAATCTTTTTTTTTTTTTTGGTAGGGGCTTTACGTCGGACCGACACAGGCAGGTCTTATGGCGACGATGGGATAGGAAAGGCCTAGGAGTTGGAAGGAATCGGCCGTGGCCTTAATTAAGGTACAGCCCCAGCATTTGCGTGGTGTGAAAATGGGAAACCACGGAAAACCATCTTCAGGGCTGGCGATAGTGGGATTCGAACCTACTATCTCCCGGATGAAAGCTCACAGCCGCACGCCTCTACGCGCACGGCCAACTCGCCCGGTGTCCAGCAAATCAAATCGCTGACTAAATGTAACGACGTAGTCAGTGACCAGCAAGTTTTAAAACTTATGGAGGGAAGTCCATAAATAGCCGAAACATTCAGATATATTATGTTAAATACACTGTTAAAAACAAGACCGTAATCGTAAAATGAAAATATGAGCATTGTTTTATAACACAGAAGCATTTTAAATTTTATTGATCAAAATATATTGCCGATTTATGTGCTTATTATAGATTTTCTTAAAATATGTATTTACATTTTCAAAATGTGAAAATATGTGTTTTTTGTGTGAAATAAGATTCAGTTTTTACACTTGGGGATGCACAATAGGAATAATGAACTTCGTAGCTTGCGTTAAAACTTACGCAAAAAAATATGTAATTACATAGAAATCCGCTCCCTAATCATTATATTGATCATTTTAAGCTCACATCACCTGGCTGCATAACACGCCCATTAACGGATGGTTTCGGCATGACAACAAGTTTTTGCTCTATTCTTTTATTCTTAACTCCAATTGAATTTTACAAGAAATCATCGGATCATCAAGTACACAGTGATCTAACGCCACAACAAGAACAAAGTGCACAATATTTTAATGCATACAGACTCTATTTTATTGTGTTTTATCGTATTCGACTAGATGGAATTTAATTCCGTGCATTCACACTTTGATTTTTTAAATGTCAAATTATATTGGCAATAGTTCTGGATTTCTTAATGGGGGCCCCCTTTTTATTAGGTCTTTTTGTGTACAAGAATTTTAATTTTAATTTTATTTTGACTAGCTGATGAAGGGAATGTATATATATTCCCGAAACATGTACTAAACTTATGTAAATAAATATAAATAATTAATATTTAGTATTGACTAGGCGGACCATCCACCTACATATTTGTTGTGATCAAGTCAATACTGATCAAATACCGGCCACTATGGTCAAGATTATTAATGAAGACCATATATTTTCATGATCCTTGATACCATCCAGACCTCAGCTCTTCGAATTTCCCTGGGAGCGGATCGCACCAGCCCCATATCTAGCATAGAGATTGAAGCCAACGAACCACTACTTAAAATCAGACGTAAACAGCTGAGTTTGCTATACGCAGTCAGGACAGATGGTAGAGGTAACCACTACTTAAAATCTCTCATACTTTCAAGGAGATATAAAGGAAAACTAACTGGATGTCAACCTCAACTCATTAACATCAGAATATACAATCTTCTCAAAGAACTAAACCTTAGACTTCCACCTATTTTACTTCTACACAACTCCCAAGATGGCCCTCTATGGAAGGCTAATTTTCTTACAATTAACTGGGAATTGAACAACAATCTTAAAGCTCATACAACAAAAACCCAAAAGTTATTTCATGAAATTTGCAATAGATACTCATCATATTTGGCAATTTATACTGATGGATCAAAATTAAATAAGACAAGGTGACTATAGTATGCTATACAGATTACCAGACCCTTTCACAGGTTTTACAAGTGAACTGTATGCTTTTAAACAGGACATGATTCATATTTCAAAAGCAAGCTACAATAACTCATTTATAACATTCTCTGATTTCAAAAGTGCATTAACTTCAATACAAAATCCATCAACAACACACCTCCTTTTTAAAGTAATTCAAATGCTGTACCACAATTTCAAGATTGTAGAAAAAATGTTATTTTATGTGGATACCATCTCGCAGAGGAATACCAGGCAACGAATCAGCTGATCAAGCAGCAAACCAAGCAACTAGTCAACCAATCAACGACCCTCAAATTACCATTTTACATTCTAGTATCATCCCTTACATCCAATTCGAACTATACGAGCAATGGAAAATAAACTGGCTTAAAACTTCCACTAGCAACCTCAAAAAAATTAAAATGATATCTACGAGAACATATCCTCTCCAAAACCTCACCAGACATGAACAAGTCTTAATCTCCCGACACATACCAAGATCAGCCACAACTGTCTCCTGGAAAAGAAACAACCTCCCACTTGCAGTAAATGTAACTGTTTTCTCCCTGTCAAGCATATCACTGTATCACCATTGGCGCCAACACAGAACAAACCTAAGAAAATGGAAATGTACTCTCTTCTCCAGCACTGAGTCATCAAGTGATCAACTTCCTCAATGACACTGGCTTACACTCCAAAATATAATTACATTATACATTTTTATTTTCCTTATAATTACAATATTATATTATTACTCTGTAATCATATGTAAGAGTGGCGACAGGAGCTTGGAGTTAAAGCGACTATAAAAAATCCTAGTAATGAAAAAATAATTAATAAAGCTATTGTCAATGAGTAAATGTAAATCTGAAGCCATCTTTTTTCAGTTTCTACTAAGTTTATAACTGTCAGGTTTTTCAGTCTGCCGAAACTAATTTTGAATAAATAAATTGATATATTATATGTAAAAGAAAACATATGATAACAGAATTATACCTGAAAAAGAAACAACTTAATTAAAATAGAATGGCGTGTTTCATTCTTGAGAGAACATCAGATTCTTTCAAATCACATTAAAGTATATTTATAAATGTATAAACATGTGTTTATTTCTGTTTAAATCCTTAAAAACTTGAACTTTGAAACTTACCTTAATGAAATCCTCACTGCTCTCCACTCCAGCTCTCTCTCTCTCTCTCTCTCTAGTAGAGGAGCCAATGACCTAGATATTAGGCCCCTTTAAACAACAAGCATCATCATTTGTTCAGTCAGTAATTTGCCCTGGTAGAGGAAGTTTTCTCCAATAAAACAATAAATTAGGACAAACCGCGCCTCGTCTCACCCTTCTTAAGAAAGTGACGGTCGGAATAACTTTCCAATGTCTATCATTCTTGTTATAACAACAGAATTCAAACGAAAAGATTAAAAATTTACATCTTAATGGGGGAAGAGAGTAATTTACTTACACGAGAATTATACCCCCTCCTCCATCTGGTACTACCTGAAATAAGCACTAATAGTTAAGCTGTATGATCCTTCCCTCACCCCCCCCCCCCCCCATATCTTTGTGATTTCGCACCTTGGTTGAAGGATATACATAATAATGTCTGACAAAATTTGTGCAGATTATGGCTGCTGTAATTATGAAATTCTAAAGAACTCGTCGTTTTTCAAGTTTCCAAGCGATAAAAGTCAGTATCTGTGAGTTTGTTAGTGAATAATGTTGTCATTATTATTATTATTATTATTATTATTATTATTATTATTATTATTATTATTATTATTATTATTATTATTATTATTATTATTATTTTAACAAACGTTACAGCAGGTTAACTATTCACGTTCAATATACGGCATATTAACAATAGTATTTTCAAATGTGATCATTTGCGGTTAAGATGCAGGAGGGGAGACCTCGAACAGCTATTATAAGAGGGAAGGCCTCTCACAGCGCTTTTGAAAGACGTACAAGAAATGCTCCAATCTTTTCCAAATTTCAGAAAAATGCTAAATCATATGCATGTAACTTAATACAAAATCATTGGCGCAATGCACTGTCAGGTGTTTATAGCAATGTTCATGTAAGAAATTCACATATTTTGATAAAACAATATCGAAATGCCAGATTTCTTTACCCAAACGAAATAGCAAATGTGTTGTAGAGTAAGATTTCAGATATTTTAATAAGTTTTTAAATTATTTGTATGAAAGCAGATGCCAATTCAAAACATGATAACACAAGCTGTAAATATTAATTCTATTAACTGCATCTGCAATGAATATGCTAGTCTTTTTGTGGGTGAATATTTGAATATGCATATTCAACGCTATTTGAATTAAAGAAACGAAAAGAAGAACAAGAAATGTGCAGCAGTTAATATTATTCCGACGGCTAGGTATCTTTCATTTTAACACCCTTTGTGTCCCATGTCTTTCTTTGGCCGATACTTTCATTTTTTCGAAGTATTGGATCCCTTCCCCTTTTCCTCTCTGATTAGTGTTATGCAGAGGATGGCTGCCTAGTTGTACTTCCTCTTAAAACAATAATTACCGCCACCCCCATCACCTCCAAGAAATAATTAATAAATATAATAATGCATTTGCAACTGCTAGATTTTGTAAATATTTCTTTGCCAATACATACTCTACTAAATACTTAATACATTTTATGCTTTAATTTGTCTTTTTATTCGTCATATAGAAGACTTTGACAACTAATTCTTCTTAATTGTGAATATTTTACTGGAGTTGTCAAATATTTGTCTTTCTTCTATAAGCAATTCATTAACTCTAAAATTTGGCGCCAGTATGCCAGGTCTTGTCACGAGGAGCGCTAAAGTCATCCTCTCCATTTGTTTGTGGTAACAGCATTGGCAGTCCCGTGTCATCTCTAGTGTATTTGGTTACTGCAACAAGGATATTATAATTACTTATTCATTGACAATATTTCATTGTTTGAAAATGCTTCGTACACTATGATACTGTTGAAGATCTGAGTGCATAGCAGCGTTTATTATCACGGGTGTCATTTGTAACTTAATTCTTGTAAGTTTTAGACTTTGACAGCTAAACGACGGAGGTAACTTCGGTGATAAAGTTGGTTATACGTTGTCCTTCCATTCCCAAGGCAGTGGGTTCGATTTAGACTGAAGTCCATGGCCTCTGAGGGTATTTACAAGCAACAACTCAGTGTCCTTAAAGAATTCCAGCGGTACAAGTTTCTTACACCTTGACGTCTTTTACTGTGTTAGAGCATATCGCACGAACTTTCTTTAGTGGTTGGATTGCCCGCTTTGGTGTTCCACAACGACTTGCAACAGATCGAGGTCGGCAGTTTGAGTCACACTTTTCAAAGCTCTAAACCTGCTCACAGGGGCATCTCGCATCCGACCCACAGCATTCAAACCAGCAGCCGACGGATTTGTGGAACGATTCCACCACCAGCTTAAAACTGCCATGTCATGCCGCTGACCATAGATCGATGATGTTACCGGGGTTTCGTGGATCACAGAGAGGTGAAAGAAAGGTGTGGGCTTGAATGGGTCTAACTACAATATCAAAGATTCTTTAAAACTTTGAAACAAAGGTTATACTTATTTTCAGAAAATCAAACTTAACAACAGTGTATCAGGTACAGTGACAATTTTGATATAAATATAGAAAACCCCAGAATAGGGAATTTAACACTTTTAGGCATCAAGCTCCAAATTTACAAGTTTACAATAACGCCGATATAGCGTTCAATTAATCACCAATTTCCGAAGCACTTTGCTCCAACCGTTACAAATTTACGGCCTTCCAAAGGAACCACTCAATATTACCGTAATATTAGCAATCTCAGAAAAGAGCTTACACTCTCTCCAACTTCAACCAAGGAGGCTGTGCTCCCAATTTCTTACAGCCTACTCAAGGCAACATTACACCAAAAATCTTACAATTTCTGGCCTCTCTAGACCCAACCTACAATTTACAATTTTTGTACACAGGAGTATCTAGTACCCATCCTACTGGGCCTTCGTGAAAAGGAAGAACAGGTTAATTTACTGGCCCAAACTCAAAATGGATGGAGGCGTACACTAGCGCTCCTTGAAAACTCGGTTTTATAACCCTACTTGGGCTTGTGCCCCAATGATGCAGAAGCTACTGAGGTGACTAGCAGAACAAGTTACTTGGTAATTTACAGGAGAAAAACGGTTACAAAATCGTAGTCACCTCAAGATAAATGAAGGGGAACTCGAGAGGGTAACGCACTCTCTACCGTCGATTTACAGTTTAAGACTTTATGTTCTATATTAGCAAGAAGTAATTTACATTTTAGAAATCACATGTTTACATAGTGTACCAGTAAAAATAGCTCGACTTTATGGATTAATTTTAAAGTTAGCACGGAGTAGATCTCAGGGCAATACTGGGAGTTTCTAGCTAGGGCTTGGTACAGGAGGCAGAGTCATATCTACAAGAACACTTTAAAATAGATTTAAGTATAGAGTTTTATTCAGAAAATGCATTTTGAAGTGCATATCACCTTACTGTTGATAGTTGCTGTCTTCAGCATTGCCTTTGATGACCCGTGCTCCCAGTTCACCAGGCTGAACCGAACTGGTACACGTTCTGCAGGTTGCCAATATTACGTTGGTATAATGCCGGAACACCCAAGTCGGCTTGATATGGGTTTGAGTCTCGAACTTCCGACGTTCTGGACGGTTTCCGACGTTCTCCGGCGATGTTGTGGGGTAATCACTCATCACGTAACTTACACGAGTGTCCACAACTACAGTCCCCCGACACTTTGGTTTAACAGCACTGTTTAATTTAATATGGTGGTGATATGCAGTCGAATTCACTCTGAATCTTGTAGACAGAATTTATAAGTTCACTAAAGATGAAGAAGCGGGTAGCATCGAGATTGGAAGAAAATAAGGCACAGTTCATGAATGGAAATAATGAAACTGAAAATTGTTCACGCACTTGGCACAGTTCGTGGTGATTTTCCACTAACTAAAGTAGCACTTGACATTGAAAGAAATGTATGACTGCTCTAGAGTTTATCGAGGACACTGCTGTCAGTCATGCAACATAATAAACACTTTGACAAAGAAATAAGGTTGAAATGAAAAGCACAGTTCGTTATTAAGCGCACTTGACATAAAATAAAATAGGCGACTGTTCGAGAGTTTATTATAGACACTGCTGTCAGTCAAACACAAATAATTTACACACAATTCAGAAGAAATAATACACAGTTCTGTTCGAATAAAAAAAATACAGTTTGAATTCAGAGTGAAACACTTGTGTCGTAGCACACGATTATACTTTTATCATAGTAAGCGCTTGCATTAACATTCATGGGGAAGTTCGAACACTTTCATAAACACTCGTGTCTATTAATGAAATTATGCTGACTGAGATTTAAAAGAAAATGTCACACTTAATAGTATAACGTAGTAGTGTCACACTGAAATTAATGATATGTGTTGAGAGATTAAGTTGTGTTGACTGAGATTTTAAAAATAATATCACAGTAGTGTCTCATTGAAATCAATAATGTTGCTTCAGAGACTAAGTTTCACACAGGCAACGTGGTTCCACAGGAACGAAAGTAAGTTATATCGAGAAGTTTCTATATGCGCACAGACTCTATGTTCAACTCGCCTGTTAGCACCTAAGTCCAATACACGACTCGTCACAGTCAGAGTTCCAATACGCGAACAGATTATGAGTTCAACTCGACTGTCAGAGTTTAAGTCCCACGTGAAGACTTTGAACAATTCGAAGATAGCCTCAGTCAGCACTTCGACGAACAATAGCATAGTCAGGCTGAACTCCCAGCTATGACTGTCTGATCTGGGTCAAGTGAGCTCGGCTTATATTCAGGTTGGGCTCCTACATCATCAGATAGCGTGATATTGATTATCTCAAAAATCCCTCGACAGATTTGCTTGAGATTCACAATTTGGGACGTTTACGTTATCCTCTTCAAAATGACGTATCGCTCCCGCGTCTCTGCGATTATTATTATAGAAGTTTTAAATTTTTACCATCGAATGTTCGCGAAGGGGTGACGTACGTATCCAGAACATACCAGGTCAGGCAGGCAACATGTGGGGTCAAGCGGGTGGCCTATCTTGTTCCTGCTAAGGCTTTATAAGATGGGTATGCTTAGACGCCATTTTGGTTCATACATGCGCAATGGGCCATGTGATCAAACTCTAGTTTCTCCTACGAGTGCTCGCTTGGTCGCATTGAACGTACTGCTTTAATCACCGCCCGCAGGGACAGGATAGTGCTATATTTGTGTGGATATTTATTACATAATGGTGGGTTGTTCTGCACCTAATAGTAGGAATGTCCCTACTGCGGGATACAGGTTGTTCAGATTCCTTTCCAATCTACACTGATGCCTCCACTGCCTCTGCTACACCTTCTACTTCAACTGCTGACTTAAGCCTGCATCCAGCTCCCACCGACACTACTACACCCCTTAATTCAGTGACATTGATCATTCAATATTCAGTTCTGCCCCCAAAGTCCGGCAACAGGAGTTCAACATCCAAACACCACAATTGCAATATTTGTCAAAACTAACTTCATATGACAGAAATATTTTGTTTAACGTTGGTGGTAGTATAATAAATGCATTATTGAAAACTCTGTGGTAGGCCTACATGCAGGCAGGTTTTAAACTATGAGCTTTCTGACTCAAGCTCTGAAACATTCGTTGTTTTTTTTTGGTGGTCTAAAGAAACCAAGTTGTGAACTTATGAAATTAATTTGTAACTGTGAGGTCTCCTATGGGGACTATAAGCATTATATAATGCAAAATGGTGCAAATCTTGTAACGGAGAACATTTTGAATGATAAATATATCAGTAGATGTTCTCCAACGTGATGTAATTTAAAAGAAAAACTTGTTGGACACTTCTTCAAAATTCGATCCTGTGCTGTTGTGGACTTCAACAAGAATGTACAGGAACGAGGTCTGCTTCGGAAAAGAAGAGAAAAACGAAAACAAGGAATCGAATATTATTGTTTTGTCGTGTTGTGAAATCACGCTACTTCTCCTCAAACCAGAGGTATCTCTGTAAAAAAAAAAAGTACTGTTAACTTTGCCAAAGTCAAATATTTTCAATATTCACCACAGTTCGTGGGTCACTCTCATTACAAGTCACTGGTAACTGATTATCGGTGCAATACTTCAGATTGGGAGAGAAGATTCAGTTATAGAAGCAGTTACTGTATTCCTATTTTCTTCCCGAATGTAATTTATAACAACTTTTTTCATGAATGTTCGGTTGAATAAACTAAAATCCTCTGTTCATTACAACTGAATAAGCCGATGAGATTCATAACATTCACCAAAAATTAATTTTACACATGGAATGTATTTTTAAATACTGGTAAGTAAGAAAAGGGACTAAATTTTAGAAGAATGAAATAAACTTAAAGAATTCCAGTTACTTGCGTGTGTTCGTCTTCGTACATCACATTTCAGCGTTATTTTTGTTCGAAGAATATTTTTCTTATCATTTCGACAACATTGAAAATAGCGCTCAATCAATTTAAGCAAGTATGAAATTCTGACTGAGATCATATGGTATCGAAATCTTCTATCACAATGTATATATCTTCGACACTGACAGATTACCACGTCAAATTCCATGATTTGAGAATTACAGTAGCCTATATCAATAACACGGTGTCCCTCATTTCATTTGACGCTACCACGGCGCATGCTTACGAACAACCTATTCTACTTATCAATAATATAATAATAAAAAACCGATTTAATAGTAAACCATATTTTCCAATATTTCTCCAGTGTGAGTAGGCCCTACATGCCTAGTTTGTTTGTTTAATAAAAGGCAAATTATCAACGACCTTGCTTTTACAATCGCCATCTCCAGTAAAAATTGCGCAATAATGTACGAAATATACTAATATTTATGTTGAGTAACCGTTTGAGTAATACTAAGAATGATTAGTTTTACAATATGTTAGTTTAGCATTATTTCCTAGCGTGGAGAACGGTAAAAAAGAGGGATATACAAGCCTTGGGCGGTCACCTGCCTAGCCAACGTAGTGCAAGAATGAACCATAATGGCGAGCAGGCATACCTAGTCTTTAGAGAGCCCTAGTTCCTGCAGCTACGTCGCACACCCAGCTGTCGCTGGCTCGCTTGCTCGCTTCTCCGAGCGAAACAAACCAAGTTCGCTGTGAATGTCTTGCGTGCAGATGGAACACAATTAATCATCAAAAAATACGGCATGCACCCCTCGTAACCGGTACAATAGTTAAAGATTAGAACCTTCCCCTCGGATAAGTTGGCGGAGATAGCTACGGAGATAGAAAACTGGTGGCCATTACCTGGGCTGAGGTACTGCCTGCCGAAGAATGAGGCACCCCGCCTCCTGTCTTAACACACACACTCTCAGAAATATGGCGATCTATAAGACAAGGTGCCAACGGCCGTAGCCGTGTTGAAACACCGGATCCCGTGAGATCTCCAAAGTTAAGCAACATTGGGCGTGGTCAGGAGCTGGATGGGTTGCCACGCGCTGTTGGTGAGGGTAAGGGAATGGAGGAGCAGAAAGGAACTGGCCACCCTACCGCACGTAAACTCCGGCTCAGGAACACCTCTGCTGAGGTTCGGACCTGCCTTCGGGCAGAATAACCCTTACCTTACCTATAAGACAAGGTAGCTTGAAAAAGCCGCAGCTTATATACCCGAGGGGATGGTTGGAGAAGATTGTGGACTAAATCCGGACACACCATCTCATTTTTATTGGCGGAATAAAAATCTACAAGAAGCCTGTGATAGGCTGAACAATAAATACAAAATTTTCTAATTGGCCAGATTCAAAAGCTGGCGGGATGAGAAGAAAGTTTTGCAAACCTTGAAATAACAAAATAAATGAACGTTGATTTAGTTACGCAAACCTAGAAACACAAAACTTCCTTAAAACACAAATTCTTCCACCTTGCACCAGAGTGCATGACCTCGGTTTTTTTGTAAGGACATCTATGGAGAAAGGTTCAGACTACTTGCTGTACACCAACACAAAACAAATAAATCCAGCCAGTTTAGGAAACTTTAAAACAACACAATGCTCATTTATTTATGAGAGACATCTTCTGATTAATGTCCCAACTTCATGCAGTAGCTGTTTCACGTTTTGTCTGATAGATAGAGTTCCTTAAGGCGCTTCTTTTAAATGTGCGGGGTTGAGGTGTACCTCCTGGTACAGATGATTTACCTATTGCCTTCCTGGGTATACGCACTTCTACAAAGAAGACATAGGTAAAACAGCTACGGAGTTAAAAAAGTTATTTATTCGGGGCGTCGACCTAAGAAGATATTCTGCCCCTACTTTGCACCATATGTTGTGAACCTGCGTGTATTTGGAAATGGCGGGAGTGTAAAGTGTTGAATGTGAGGAAAGGAACATTAAGGACGACACAAACACCCAGTCCCCAGGCCAGGGATATTAATCATTTACTATTAAACCCCCTTGAGCCGGCCGGAAATCGAACCCGGGGTTGCCGGGTGACTAGCGGACGCGATGCCCCCTTCACCGCTGGGCCGGACAGCTGCGGAGTTAATGTAAGGACAAACGGTTTGACTGCCGGGAGAGTTCTTCACAAACACCTCCAGCGATATCATCGAGGCATCAGACTTTGTGAGAGATCTACGAAGCCGATTCAGACAACTACGTCCTAACTCACCGCATCTTTATTGTGCACGACAGACTTCCGTTTCTCGTGAATTGGGCACTTGTTCACACGTGTTCGTACGTCATGACGCAGTCCACAGGTCGTCACAATTCTTTTATGGTGGCCCCATCAAAGTTCTAAGTCGTTCTGCAAAAACCTACGAAATTGAAATCCGCGGCTCGCGAATAACTGTTTTCATTGATTGCCTACTACTAAAATGTTTTTTTTTCCTCCCCTGAAGGGGGAGATGGGCCTCCAAGACCACCACACACATCTACGCCTCTCTTAATACGGCTGGGGAACGCCTCAACTCTACTCTTGTACCCCGCCGTGCCAATAAGGATATAGGCCGACACCAGACTGGAAGTCGGGCTCCCCATAATGCCCAATTGCATCATTCGTGGCATAGATCTCGCCCTCTCTGAGGAAGATATCTTTCGCTACCTCCAGAGTAAAGTCGTTCCAGTTCAAAGTCTGTCTCGGATACTAGAAAATCTCATCCCTACAGAACGGGTCCTGGTCCAACTAGCTACAGAAAAGGACGTCCAGGAAGCTGTGAGATGGGGTATATACACTGACTGACAGAGCAAATGCAACACCAAGAAGGAGTGGTTCGAAAGGGATGAAAGTTGGGGAAAAAACAGAGACGGCACGGACGAATAATTGATGTTTATTTCAAACCGATATGCAGGTTACACAATGCGCACGGCATCGACTCAGTAGGATGTAGGACCACCGCGAGCGGCGATGCACGCAGAAACACGTCGAGGTACAGAGTCAACAAGAGTGCGGATGGTGCCCTGAGGGATGGTTCTCCATTCTCTGTCAACCATTTGCCACAGTTGGTCGTCCGTACGAGGCTGGGGCAGAGTTTGCAAACAGCGTCCAATGAGATCCCACACGTGTTCGATTGGTGAGAGATCCGGAGAGTACGCTGGCCACGGAAGCATCTGTACACCTCGTAGAGCCTGTTGGGAGATGCGAGCAGTGTGTGGGCGGGCATTATCCTGCTGAAACAGAGCATTGGGCAGCCCCTGAAGGTACGGGAGTGCCACCGGCCGCAGCACATGCTGCACGTAGCGGTGGGCATTTAACGTGCCTTGAATACGCACTAGAGGTGACGTGGAATCATACGCAATAGCGCCCCAAACCATGATGCCGCGTTGTCTAGCGGTAGGGCGCTCCACAGTTACTGCCGGATTTGACCTTTCTCCACGCCGACGCCACACTCGTCTGCGGTGACTATCACTGACAGAACAGAAGCGTGACTCATCGGAGAACACGACGTTCCGCCATTCCCTCATCCAAGTCGCTCTAGCCCGGCACCATGCCAGGCGTGCACGTCTATGCTGTGGAGTCAATGGTAGTCTTCTGAGCGGACGCCGGGAGTGCAGGCCTCCTTCAACCAATCGACGGGAAATTGTTCTGGTCGATATTGGAACAGCCAGGGTGTCTTGCACATGCTGAAGAATGGCGGTTGACGTGGCGTGCGGGGCTGCCACCGCTTGGCGGCGGATGCGCCGATCCTCGCGTGCTGACGTCACTCGGGCTGCGCCTGGACCCCTTGCACGTGCCACATGTCCCTGCGCCAACCATCTTCGCCACAGGCGCTGCACCGTGGACACATCCCTATGGGTATCGGCTGCGATTTGACGAAGCGACCAACCTGCCCTTCTCAGCCCGTTCACCATACCCCTCGTAAAGTCGTCTGTCTGCTGGAAATGCCTCCGTTGACGGCGGCCTGGCATTCTTAGCTATACACGTGTCCTGTGACACACGACAACACGTTCTACAATGACTGTCGGCTGAGAAATCACGGTACGAAGTGGGCCATTTGCCAACGCCGTGTCCCATTTATCGTTCGCTACGTGCGCAGCACCGCGGCGCATTTCACATCATGAGCATACCTCAGTAACGTCAGTCTACCCTGCAATTGGCATAAAGTTCTGACCACTCCTTCTTGGTGTTGCATTTGCTCTGTCAGTCAGTGTACATCGACAAATTACCGCACCTAGTGGAACCGTGCCGTCAGTTCATGGAAGAAGATTTTACACCGAAACCAGGAACCAAGCCACCTCTATACACTCCACCACCACCACAGTCTCCGAAACCAGGAACCAAGCCACCCCCATACACTCCACTACCACAGCCTCCGTCCTATGAATATACCACCACTATTGCTAATATTACTACCACCATCGCTACTATTCCCGCCCGCACCTCCCCCAATATTCCCATAACCACTATAGTCATGAACCATCCCTCCCCTATTATGTTTTCCCTTACCCCTACTCTACCCAGTCCGTCAAACACAACACTCCGGCCACCTGCCAAGGAAGATACCACCAACATATCTACTGATACAGCAAGATCAACTCCGCCACCATCCGTGCCCGAATGCATTACCAATCCCAGCTGCGTCGTACGTGGCGTGAACCCCGGAATACCAATGGACCTCATAATCCACGAGTTACGCCAAGCAGGACTGCAAGTAAAACGAGCGTTTCGGATTCACATGGTGAGACTTCTGCTCCAGTCGTCTGAAGACGCTCAGCGCCTCATCCACCAGAGTATACAGCTCTTTAGCCGACATCACCGAGTGGAATCGTCTCGCTCTCCCCCGCAACCTCCCACCCGCCCCACCGCATCTCGTAACCGTACCCGGCTTCCCCCCATCCCCCAGCCCCACCTACCTAACCCACATAACCGTTCCTACCTTCTCCACCTGCTACTCACATCCCTGGCCAACATCTCCTCCTTCTACCAACAAATTGTACACCTTCTTCTCCCCAGCTCCTAAGTCCAGATATAAGCAACTTTAGAAAGAACTCAATTGTAATAATTTAACCATGTACTCCAGCTCAGAAATGATTGTAAAACCATGTAAAATACCAATGTACAGATTGAACCAATAAATAAAACACTTACTTAGCCAAGAGGTCAAAACCCCTACCATCTCCACCAATAAAACAAACCTCCTTCCCCCCTCTCCCAAATCAATCAAATCCCCAAACCCGCCAATTCTCCTGGCCAGAGAGAGGAGACGTTACCTTCTAGGTGGCCCGCCCCTTCTTGACGGGGAGGGGAATGAAAACTTCCCCTAGGTGTAGGTCACCAAGACGGTGAAGCCGTCTCTCAGGCGGGAGATTTGTTGCGGTTAAGGAAATGTGCGGAGAAGGTGAGAGGGTTGGCGTCCGTGGCCTATAAGAGGAACTGTCCCGGAATTCGCTTTGGCGCAGGAGAATGGAAAACCACGAAAAACCATTCTCAAGACAGCCGAAGGTGGGTACCAGCCCCGCCCCGTCTTCCGAATACATGGAGTAGAGCCACGGTAAAGGCGAGGCCACCCCTCCTCTGCTCGGTTTGCCGGTCGGAATGCCGAGGTCTTGGACCACTTGTGGGCCAAGACCCACTCTGCATCGAGGCTGAAACCATCCTTTATCATAAACCCAGATGATTCTATTACACCAAGCACCTCAACAATTCCTGATATATCACAACAAAAGACGACAGATGCTACACCTCACACGACATCACCACCAACTGTGACAAGCCGCTATGAAAGTCGTGCTCATTTTAACAAGAAGTGTAGTTGAACACCCGTGGGGGAGTAATGTGGTGTGTATCACAGTGACATGCTCACAGCGCCATCCGGCACCATCTACTCAAGGTATTCATATACGTTTCACTAAAAAATCCATAATTTTACAGCAAAACTTTTAAAATTTTGCTAGTAGTTAACAGGAAGGTAAATGAAGACTGTTATGCTATATGATTGCTCAATTTATAATTTAAGGGCTATTCAAGAATTTTTTTGTTAACAAAAATGGCACTTTTGTTTTGCGATTTGCTTTACGTCGCACCGACCCAGATATGTCTTACGGCGACGATGGGATAGGAAAGGCCTAGGAATTGGAAGGAAGCGGCCGTGGCCTTAATTAAAGTACAGCCCCGGCATTTGCCTGGTGTGAAAATAGGAAACCACGGAAAACCATCTTCAGGGCTGCCGACAGTGGGGCTCGAACCCACTATCTCCCGATTACTGGATACTGGCCGCACTTAAGCGACTGCAGCTATCGAGCTCGGTAAATGGCACTTTTTGAGACTACCTAGCAACTACAAAAATGCATTTATTTTAATATTTCTTTCGCTGAACTATTATAATTATTCTCGATGTCCCCGACTAAATGTATTAGTTTATCACGATTACACAAAGAATTATAACACATTCTTTCAAAGATACAAAATTTCAATTTTTTTTTCATTTCTTCGTACTCTGTTTTTGAACAGGGATATATATTTTCGTAGTTCTAGTACAGGGCATTCCTAAATTATCTTCAATTTGAGAACTTTTTGAGGTATATATCTGAATTAGTACTCGAGTTATTGTTGTTCGAACCTGAAAAGAAAACATAATTTTTAGTCTTGAGTAAATTAAGTTTAAAGTTTTGTATTATGATTAGACCTCTTTCTTTTTACCTGAAAGTATTAGAATTCTCCCGCTGCATAGGTGGGACCTTCCTCTTCAGGTTTCGTGTCCTCTTTAGCTTTCTTCTTCCCCTGAGGTACCTCCTTCACTGTCTTTGTTCAGCAGTGCTCTGAAGCTGACTTCTGCGTACACGTGTCTCATCAGCTTGTGACACTCCTGATGCTGAGTACATACCAGGCACAATCTTTATTCTTCTTTAAACCTCTATTTCAACCTTGTTTCCACAATTAAAGTGTAAATCTGCATCTATGACACCCAGTTTGAGAGTGGACAGCCCCACATATGTATCTTTTCTACATCTCTTCCATACCGTACCGTTGAATGACTCATTGGTATTTTGAGTCAAACCATGAAGACATTTTGATAACATTTTTGGCTCACAGAGCCTTTCATACACAGGCTTCATAGCATGTAGGACTTCTAGTGGTATTCCTGCTTTATGCTTATAATTTTCATCTAGATAGCGAGCTTTGCCTCGTTGGTATGACCACCAACTCTCTGTTCTTATAGGGCACCTGTGATGGGCAGTCAAATGATACAATGTTCCCCATATAGTAATGAAACTGTAGTTGGAACTTAAAGCAATTCCAAAATAATTCTGACACTTGTCTATCAGTGCTCCAGTTAATTTGCCTCTACCACCCATCTTTTTGTTAAGTTGTACAATTTTTCTAAGATCTGTTCCTAAACGCTTTTGGTAGTGACCCACACATTCCAGTTTATTGACTTCTTTACCACTGTATGGATTGGAATCACACACTGCCTTGTAACTTTTGGAATCCCCATCCCCATAGAAATCTACATACTCCAGACTTCTACTCTCACTTGAGCGAGAAAATATTTTTACTGTTCCATATTAGGCGAAGACCCACTGTAATTCTTGGCACAGACTGCAGCATGATCAGCCTTCCAATATAAATAGGATGGGGAATGATTATCATCATTTGAATGCTTCTTACATTCAATACAATTTCTGGACATTATCTCAACAACGAATATACATCCAAAGGCACACAGGAAAACAGGCAACTTGACAATATTTTCACTCAAAACACGCAGTTATGGAAACCATGAAAGGTGCCATTACTAAAGAGTATCACTGCTGCACACAAAGAATACGCACGTGGAGCCATCTATGGAGAGCTATTCTGCAACAACGAGTGCCAAACTTGAATTAAAACATCGAAAGGAACCATGAAATTCTCCGTGAAGCGATGCCACGCCCACCTCAGACCGAGACACGGGTGCACTGTTCCCTTTAAATCAATTTTCTGAGCATGTCTATGCACGAAACATGTAAGAACTATACATTTTCTTAAGGTAGAAGAATTAAGCTTTCATCAGGGAACAAAAATGAAAAAGTGAAAATTCAGTCCAAATACGTCATTTCAAACGTAGGCATATGAATACCTCAATTACGAACTATCCTTATTTATTCCTTTCACTGAATACGTTAAATAATTATTCCAGGTTGATCGTCTTTATAGAAGTAGTGTTAATGTAATATTACAAAGAAATACAACTTATCTCCGCATATGAGACCACAACAGTAACTCAAGGTCGTTTTAGTACCCTTCAACACAATCTATCAAGGCTATCTCATGTTTCAAGTATATAAACTAGTTAATTCGACTACTTGTTTTAACTACGTATGATAATTCACATACCCCTGCAAATTCTTCAAAGAACTCAGTGATTTTCAGGTTGAGAATATCTGTGCCAGAGGATACCGAGCAACTCCAGACAATGCTATTATGTTTACTAATAATGACTAAACACTTTTCGATAATTGGAGCTATTACAGTTTCAAAGAAGATAATTGTACTGACTTTAAGTAGTTAGCAACGTTTGACTGAGATTCGAACATTAACCTTCAAATCAATGCTTTTTTAACTCACTCGTAATCTGTTGGTATGAGGACCATTCAACAGTAACATTCCTTTAAAAACAGGCTGTCCTGAGAAAAGGAGAAGACTGGTGGTGCCGATCATTATTTCAGTTACTGTATGTCGGGGAACTAAATCCAATTCCATGCTCACAAGTCTCTAAAAGGCTGTACCTTAATTAAGGCGACGATCACTTCCTTCCTACTCCAAGCCATTTTATATCCCGTCGTTGCCATAGGACCTATGTGTGTCGGAGGGACGTAAAGCAATGGATATGTAACTGCGTGAAATAATGAGTAATGTAACTTAAAAAGATTTTCTGTCTCTCGAACAGACAGCTTATATATCAATATTATACAACATACATAAACATACTCACTTGTTTAATAATATTTTTTACAGGTATATTGTAGTATAATATTGATATTTTACCTGTGTGTTCGACAGACAGAAGAACTTTTATGTTACCTACATTTAACAGGGTCTACATTGGAAAGTATGGCTTCCTTCTTAAGAAATGAGGTAACGAGCACATTAATAATGGACGTATGTTTTCGTGGATGGCTCACTGCCTTCTATAAAATAAATAAATAAATAAATAAATAAATAAATAAATAAATAAATAAATAAATAAATAAATGTCTTGAACGGGCTCAAAATATACCGGACCGATTTCGCTGAAAATTTCACAATTTGTTCTTATTACTTCTGGGAGGTTTAGAAAGTGGTTTTGAATGCTATCCTGTGGATGGTGCTTTTATGATGAGTAATTTTATGTAATTAATTTAATTGCAAAGCCGCACGAAGACTGGATCGACTTGATGGACAGATTGCCGCTAGTCGACAGCAGCGTACGCTCTATTATGATAGTCCGGTAAGAAATGCTGTATATAGGAGGATGGGAACACGCCGCCATGTTTTATAAAGTACCTTTCTTGCTAAGAGGTTCATGACCGTACCTCTTATTTGGAAATAACAATCAAACATGCCGTGAACAAGATGTACTGTTATGTCGTAGGACCAACTTTGATAGACCAGGCCAGTTTGAATAATGAAGCTGTGTAATAGATGTAACAGTGGAATGACAGGAGTTATCACCCACTCCTAACAAAGAGCAACTGGGGATTCCCAACGAGTCAAGGAGAGTCTATACATAAATCTATATATTTGCGGGTTTTTATCATATCTCCTCCCGAACTACTGGAGTGATTTCAACCAAACACTCTGACTTAGTATCAGGACACAAACCGCGTGGTGGTAAGATATACCAAGCACAATAAGGAAGGGGGGGGGGTGAAGGGGGTGAGATATAAAAATAATCGGAAATAGTGTCGAATCCACACTTTTCGGGGTCGCTGAGATGAATAGTGATACTCTGGATTTTTATAAGTCCAAGATCAGCCCCCTTCGGGGCGGGGGGCGAGGAATGTGTGATATATAAAAATAATCGAAAATAGTGTCGAATTCATAATTTTCAGTATCGCTGAGATGAATAGTGACACTCCAGATTGTTATGTCCGAGTTCAGCCCCCTTTGTGGTGGGGATCGAGGGGGACGGAGATATAAAATTAATCGAAAATAGTGTCGATTCCATAGTTTTCGACGTCGCTGAGATGAATAGTGGCACTCCAGATTTTTTATAATTCCAAATTAATCCCTTTTATGGTGGGAGGTGAGAGGGGAGTGAGATATCAAATAATTGAAAATAGTGTCGAATCATAGTTTTCGGTGTCGCTGAGATTAATAGTGACTCTCCGAACTTTTTATGCATAGGTGTGGAGGTCGAACGGCGATTGAGATATAAAAGTAAACGTAAATAGTGCCGAATCCACCGCTTTCGGGGTCGCTGAAATGAATAGTGACTCTCCAGTTTTTTTAAGTCAAAGTTCAGCCTCCTTTGTGGTGGTGGGGGCGACGGGGTAGTGAGATATAAAAATAATCGAAAATAATGTAGAATCCATTGTTTTGGGGTCGCTGAGATTATCAGTGACACTCAGAATATTTTATCCCTTAGAGGGGAGTGAGATATAAAAATAAACGAAAATAGTATCGAAACAATCGTTTTCGGGTTCGCTGAGTTGAATAGTGACAATCCGGTTTTTAAAGTCAAAGTTCAGCTCCCATTGGGATGGGGGCAAGGGAGGAGTGAAATATAAAAATAATAGAAAATAGTGTCGAATCCACAGTTTTCGGGGTCGCTGAGATGAATAGTGACACTCCAAACTCGTTATCCCTTTGGGGTGGGGAGCGAGGAGGGAGTAAGGCACAAAACTAATCGAAAATAATGTCGAATCCATAGTTTTCGGGGTCGCTGACTTTTTATAAGTCCAAGTTCAGCCTTCTTTGTGGAGGGCAGTAAGATATAAAAATAATAGGAAATAGTGTCGAATCCGAGGTTTTAGTCGTCACTGAGATGAACAGTGACATTCCGGAATAGGGATAGGGATGAGAAAGGCGGAAAATAAAAATGACCAAAATGACCGAGATTATGGATGTTGTAATCAAATTTTATACATGAATAACCCCATGGCACTCCAGCCCTTGAAGGGCCTTGGCCTACCAAGCGACCGCTGCTCAGCCCGAAGGCCTGCAGATTACGAGGTGTCGTGTGGTCAGCACGACGAATCCTCTTGGCCGTTATTCTTAACTTTCGAGACTGGGGCCGATATCTCACCGTCATATAGCTCCTCAATTCTAATCACGTAGGCTGAGTGGACCTCGAACCAGCCCTCAGGTCCAGGTAAAAAATCCCTGACCTGGCCGGGAATCGAACCCGGGGCCTCCGGGTAAGAGGCAGGCACGCTACCCCTACACCACGGGGCCGGCATGCATGAATAAATAACTGAAATAAATTAATAAAATCATTAACAAATAAATTAATAATAATAATTAATCTAAATATCCGTAGTATGGGCGCCAGAGCTCACCAAAATGAATCCCTCAAATTTTAATAAAGGATGATAATTCTCTGTCTCTCCCAGGGCGTGTACATAAAACTGCGTACTGGTACATCTGCTTTAGGCCATACCTAACCTTCTGAAAATGACTAAAGAGGTAGGAACTGTACCTAGGTTCATCACTAACTCCACTGATTCTAAAATAACTATATTCTGAATAATATCCGTGCATGAGCACCTCATCAACATACCAAAATATACATAAAATACGCTCACAAAATACTGCTGAAAGACTCCATATTTTCACCATTATACAACAACAACAACAACAACAACAACAACAACAAACAGTGGGCAACCAAAAGCGAGGACCAAGCTACCATTTGCAGTCAGTCCGTTGAACATTAATTACAAAGCACACATATATGTACATAAATACGCTTCACTGTCACTGTGTATCAACACAACTTGCATATTCTATATTCTCATAATTGGCACATGTTATATAACACAGATACTGTACCTTTATAAATCTGTGTTCACTGATTTTAATACTTGGTTTGAAGATACATTCACTCGAGTAACACACGCTTGTTGTTCCAGAACATAAATTATGGAAAGTCTGAAATACAGCACCCCATAGCTCTCTCACCAACATATAAGACAACAAGTCACCACAAGTGACAATATACTAAGTGCCTAAGCATTCCACAGTTTGAAGGTCAGTATCACGCACCACATTCCACAAAAGTTACAAGTGCAGCACGCTTCACCAAAGTTTTACGTCAGCCTCCATTCCACCAATATTTTAAGGCAAGTCCGTTCCACAAAAGTTACATCTCCTCTCATGTTCCACCAAAGATTCAAGACAAGCATGTTTCGCAAAATTTACATCTCCTCTCATGTTCCACCAAAGATTCAAGACAAGCATGTCTCACAAAAGTTACATCTTCCCTACGTACACCAACTCCTCCGCTGTTTTCAGTCAAGTCTTCTCCGTCTTTGTCGCACATGCCTAAATAGAACTCAGCTCTCTCACATGGTACGTCTAGATTGATCCTGGCCATCCAATCACGAGTCGAGTATTCTCTTTCCATACCAAGACCACGCCCCGAACCTCTTCCGGGTCCCAAGACAATAACAAGGCCACCTCATCGACCTCTGGGCTATGCACATGACTCACGCAACTCTTCCGCTCGTACAAAACAAATTACTAATATCACATACGGAGACCTTTCAGCTTAAATATTAAGAATACATATACAAATGACATAATAATGATAATACGAATAATGACAATAATATCTCTTACTTCTGAATATTGTGAGGGTGTGATATATGTAGTATCACAATTATGTCTGTATTTTCCAGCATAGTTTTCATATAAATTTGGTGCAAATATTACTTATTATCTGTGAAAAATGCTGTGGGGGCAAGACACCCCTAGAAACTCTAGAGGAAGGAGTGAAATTCAAACATGAATAAAAACGACCGATAATAGTCTACAGTAGTGTCGAATCCATAGTTTTCAGGATTATTGGATTGATTTGAATCAAACTTGGTACACTTAAGACTTACTATCAAGAGACAAACTGTGAGGAGGTATGACAACTCCAGCACCCCTAGGCGCGGGGGTGGGAGGGGGTGAGATGGAAACGTAATCGAAAATGATATCGAATCCATTCTTTTCAGGTCGCTTGATGAATAGTGACACTCCGGATTGTTTAGAAGTCCACATTCAGTCTCGTTTTGTACAGGGGTTGAGAAAAGGTGAAAAACAAAATTTCCATATAACCGAGATAATTGACGTATATGTGTATGTTCCAGCGTAGCTCTCAACCAAAACTGACCCAAGTATGACATACTATCTGGAAAATAATACCCTGCGGGTAAGAGACCCCTAGCTCCCTAGGGTATGGGGGGGGGGATGTAAAAATAACCGAAAATTACCGATATTTGTGTCGAATCCATAGTTGTCGGAGTCGCTGAGATGATCTGTGACACTCTGGATGCCGTTTAAGACAAAGTACAGCTCTAATCGGCAGGGGGATGAGAACGGTGAAGAAAGGAATATGTCCAAAGAGGTCGAGTTTAAGGACGTGTGGTACACATGTGACTTACTGTCTGGAATAAATTATTATGGGGGTAAGATACCCCTAGCACAGGTAGGTGCGGGGGTGAATTACAAAAACACAGAAAGAGGGGTGAAATATAAAAGTAATAGTCAACGACAAATATTAATGTACAGTCCATAGTTTTCGGGGTCGCTGAGGTGAATAATGACACTCTGGATGTCGTCGAAGTCCATGTTCAGCCCCCATTCGGCATGGAGATAAAAAAAGGTGGAAAGAAAATGTCCGAAATAACCTAAAGTACGGATGTATAAGTGTTTATTCCAGCGTTTATTCCTCACACATAATTGGCACACATATGATTTATTATCTGAATAAAAATACTGTTGGCGTAAAACACCCCTAGCGCTCCCAGGGAAGGTGGTGAAATATAAAAATAAACGAAAATGACTTATATTAATGTCGAATGTATTGTTTACGAAGTCACTGTGTTGAACTGTGACTCTGGATTGTTAAGTCATACTTCAACCGCAATCAGTATGGAGATTGAGAATGGGTGAACATGAATGTAAGAAAATAACCGAGAATATGCATGTATGTGGGTATGTTCCAGAATAGCCTACCATCTGGAAAAAAAAAAAAAAAATACTACGTCGATGAAACATCCAATCCTCCGCTCGGGGTGGGGAATTGGGGGGGGGGGATGTAAATATAATGGAAAATAATCGATACTAATGCCGAGGGTTTTGTTTATGTACCGCTGAGACGAATTCTGACACTCTGGATACTGTTTAATTCCACGTTGAGCCTCCATTGAGACAGGGGGCTGAGAGGGGCTTACAAGTCAACAGTCTAAAATGATCGAAATTAATGTTGAATCCACTGCTTTAGGGGTCACAAGGCTGATTGATGACAGTCTCAATGACAGTTGAAATCGTGTACATCATATCAACAGTGCGACAGGTAAACAGGCCTACATATAGTTATCACTTTTTTTTTGGAGTAAGTACTTCATGGGCGCACGCAGGATCTTTTCCAAGATGGGGGGGGGGGCACATTAAAAATTTTAGCAACATTAATTTGTTTTTAAAGTATGAAGGCTTTCACGGCCGGTGTCAATATAATAAAAATCTTCCGGTCTATTTATTATATTAAATTGTTTACATAAATTTCCGGTTATAACAGATGCTAAATGACTGTCAGTAAGTTCAGTTTATGAAATAATCTGGTATGATATTAAACAATTGAACATCAACCGTTTTAGAATTCCAGGGGGCAAGCGACCCCCTTGCTCCCCCCCCCCCCTTGCGGGCACCCATTAAATACTTCCCAGTCAATTCACGCTTCCACAAGGACAAAGATTTACTCGAAAATTAAATAATCTAAAACGTGAAATCAAACACAACTAATTAACTCTAAAACTGCATAATAGACCGCAAGATAGCAATCAACATCTCCAAAAGGAATTCTATAAAAATACAATTCACACATAACTAACTGGTAATAAAACTCTTAATGGTACCGGTAAATATTCAAAATTTATCCGTGCAACGCTGGATATTACAGCTAGAAAATAAACAAATATTATTGTTATTATTATTTATGGATTAAAGCCACTTCATATTCAAGAGTCCTTAATTAAAGAAGCCGAGCTTTCAGCCAAGTGTCATTGGCTTCTATCAGTGAAAAGCATATGAATATCTGCTGATGACAGTAAGAACAGAAATTCTTCAAGGAACGTGGAAGTCACGATCACAATTCTCGGCACCCTACTAACTGGACTCAGGGTTCGTCAGCTATGCTTTGGTGGTCGGGAGTCCGTCCTCGACCGACAGTGTCTGGAGTACGTTGCGCTGTGCCATGGCGATGTTACGTACGTATTTAAGGAGTACATGTCTCCATGTATTTGACAACCTGAAGCTGTCTTTCCTGCTAAAATTATTTGGGCACAGCTTTATACAGAAGTATTTTACAAGCGCGATGACCCTCGCTTGGTCAAAGAGGATTTAATGGTCTGTACTATAGAAGTGTTTTACTATGGCAAACTTGCTTATAGCATTTTCTGCGGAGGATGAAAGAGTGATATTCTTGACCAACCTGATGTGTTCTTTCACCCTGGTGTTAACAAGCCTTTTTGTCATGCCAATATATTCGCGACAACAACCACATGGAACTTCATAGACACCAGGTGTTTCAAGAGGTGGTTTTTCTTTGACTGGTTGGAAAAGGGATTTGATTTTCTGGTCTGTGGTGAGAGCTAGACTTCCACTGCACTTTCTAAGAATGCGCCCTATTTTGTTAGTTATATCCGCCACGTGAAGAAGAAATATTTTCTGAAGTCCTGGTTTGTACTATCCCTGTTTAGGCTCCTTGGTCTTTACAACTCGTGCTATTTATTTTTCTTTGTGGATGCTGTCAGTTCTCTTAATGCACCCGAACGGTCATCAGCGCTTGCCCCCTTGTAAATAACGTTTGAAGGAGAGCTGTTTTTGGCAGGGGTGATGGTGTGAGGACTTATGAAGGTAAATTTCAAAATGTGTAGGTTTCTTGTACATTGCATGGTCTAGTGTACCATCGTTCTTCTTGTATACTAGCACATGAAGAAAAGGTAATTTACCTTAATTTTCAATTTCCATTGAGAACTTGATCTTTCTGTAAATGGGATTTAGGCGCTTCAAGAATTCATCTAATGCTTCTCTTCCATGTGGCCAGACTGAAAATGTGTCATCTACGTGACGATAGAAGCACTTAGGTTTCAGTGGCGATGTAGATTAATGCAGCAGACTCAAAGCATTCCATAAAACTGTTTGCAGCCACTGGTGACAGAGGTGATCCTATTGCTTCACCTTCCATCTCTTCGTAATAATCCCATTTATAGTAGAAGTAAGTAAATTTTAAACAAACAGATTGGTCAAGTCCTCAGACCGGTATTGTCTGAGGTAAGCAAGCGTTTCTTCTACTGGTATATTAGTAAAAAGTGACGTACCATCAAACCTTAACAGGATGTCATACCTCACGTAACTTGTGCAAGAAGTGTTTCGAATCTTTAACGTGATGTTCTGTCTTCCCTGCTTCTGGCTGTAACGGTGATGAAATAGTGGGCTAACGCACGGGTAGCAGAACCAATGGCACTCACGATTGGTCTTAGTGGCTCGTTATTCGTGTGCATGTTTGGGAGTCAATAAATGACTGGAGTAGTGGCATATGTCCGGGATTCGGGGCCATCGCATAGAATAATTAAGGTGGCACTTTGAAGACACTCTGAAAGTGTTTCTAAACACCTGAAAGTAAACAAATTAATTATTGAAGTCAATCATATGCTTTATTTGCAAACAGCAGAGGGAAATTTCAAGTAAAATAATAATGAAAAATAATAAAGTATGGTCTTAGCTTTCAGGTGTGGGCATACTGAGATGGCGCCATCTGGGCTACGCGGGTATCAATTTCTCCGGTCCGTTTTACTCTGCCATATTGCATTAGTGAACCGAAACTATACTGGGTGGCCTATGGATGAGCTTTTAATTAACTTTTAAGGGTAAACACCAAGTGTAAACACCGATTGTAGCACCAGAGATCTTTAACATGTCGAAATCGTAAGGCATGGAGTGCCGAGGAATTTTTTTTCTGCCTTCAAGACTGGACTACCTCTATCGGGTTTGAATCCGTGATCTTGGGATAAATAAGTTTACACACTACCAATGATCCACAGATGTTACACTCATTAAGATAAACAACATAAAACAAAATAGACTCCAAAGTACAGAAGCCAAATATGTACAGAACATAATTTAGGTAGGTACCTCATAAGTACAAATAACTAATCTAGAACACAAAACTGGATAACTAATTTTAACCAGCTCAAAAAATAAACCAGATAAATATAAATCACACCAATAAAATAATCAAGAAATAAACAAATCACTTGTTCAAAATAACATATCACAGTACAAAGGAAAGCATTGGCAAATTACTATACTCCTCACTTTGCCTAGTATGCCTCAACCACTCTCCAGGAACTTCATACGGTGCACTCAGGGAACGAGAGAGTGAGGATCGACTCAACCTTCGGAATGATGACTTCACACACAGACAGTATACGATATGCATAAAATAAGAGCAACAAACAAACTGCTAATTTAGCTCAGATATTATCTTGCCACTTCCTCAACAGCCTCTGAAACTTCCTTTTTCATTGATAGAGTCTAAAATAGGACAGGTAAACCACCATGAACCATGGCTTCTTTGTTACAGGTTAGATAAGTTTGTAACACAGAACTATTCTTTCTCTAATCCGAAGTCTTATTGATATACAGTTTGGTATTACAAGATGTAGAATTGTAAGATTATATTGGTGGATAAAGTACTGAATAGTTCTCTTTCAGAAAACGAATACTGCATCTCAACTTAAAGTTACAAATCTTGCCACACAAAATAACTTCAGTTGTCGATAAGGATATCCAGTAATAAATGTCACATTTATTCCTGTTTAAAAGACCATAATTATGTTTTCCAGTTTTGGCAAACCTTTCAGTCACTCGATGCGGGTCTAAAATAATGTCGTTATAGATGAAGAACGACGCCAAGTCTACTTTCCACCATGACTGTCCTCAAACATGTTTTAATAAGAAACAAAGATGAAAACGATCATTCAGATCTTGCGTTGTTTACGGGTAACGTACACAGTATTTGCAATAGAGTATATATATATATATATATATATATATATATATATATATATCTGTCACATGCCTGAAGTGCATGTTAAGCACTGGTGGAAGTTTCACACCACTTTGTTGCTTGGTTTGCCATTGATGCTGTCAGTGAGACAATTCTCCTTTTATCTTCATGAGGTTCAGCTCTTTACTGCCCGTACCCGCCAAGAACACTGCGAAACTGTCCACAATATACCTAAGAGCTTCGTCAATATCTGAAGGTCTGAGCTTCACCGTAGCCTCTGGAAGAAACACTGGTAACGTTAGTACATCGAGTACCAGGAGAAAATCTTGATCTGAGATCCTCAGATATGTTGTCCATCAAAGGAATATAGGTAGAGATTCCATAAAAATCTTCTTCAAATTCTACTTCATAGTTGTCATGTTTGGTTTGACGACCACAAAGTCTTGGTTTCTTGAGCTCTCTATCAAGTTTCAGGGCCATGTTTACAATCGTGGCGCAAAGATCGGGAAAGTAGTGTCGAATGTCTGATCTTCGTTTATCCAGTGTTCCTTGAAGATTCGTGACCAACTGAGATGACCTGGCCAAATTAAGTGTTCCTTTCTGCAGTATAACACTTAGAGGAAGTGTCAATGCTAGGATATCACCCAGGCATACAGTTCATGAACTAACTAGTTCATTTGAACGACTCGTTTACTTGAACTGGTACGAGTTCGCTCAAATATTTTGAACGGGTCGTTCACGCGAGCATACAGCATGTTAGAGGTCGAAGACCTACGCAAGCACCATCTATTGTAGAATGTATGTACTAGCTCGCGCTGTTAGTGCTGTGTATAAGCACGGCCGACTTGATGCGTCGCTCTAGCTAGCTCCTTACCTGGTACTTAGCCTACAAGGAATACAAGGCCTGCCCAATAGTCACTCATAGCTGTCCGCCATGTGGATGCTATATTTGCCGCTAGAGGCGCTGCAATTCAACCTCACATGAACACCTCAGTTGGCGGTATTTCTACACGTTGTATGCTTGCTGGTGACGTCGTCTTGTTAAAATACATCAATTATATTACAATGGTGTACCTACTGTTGCGTACCGTTTTGCAAACAAGGCTCTAGAAATAAAGTTCCTGGAACTCATATCATCATAGGTTGTTCTGCTATCCGGCAGGTCCAATCATGGCTGTGACCTCCATATCTCTCGATCTTGTGCCCTTTTCTTCACTTCTTCTGCCAAGAACCAACTAGAGAATTATGGATTAAAGCAATAAGCAGACAAGGTATGGTACAGTAAATACGCAGACCACGTGACGGCAACAATTAGGTTACTTATTATTATTGCTCCTGTTTTGATGATAATAAATAAATATAAATCTCCTGGCCCGAGTGACGGTGTCACCGTCTAGGAAGCCCGCCTCCCTCTTCAGGGGAGGAATGAAAATATTTAGTAGTTACATGATCCGTCAACATTAGCATATTATCTGGGAAGGTAGGCCTATACTCCTTGAGTGTCACGGCCATCGTATTCGGCACAAATATTGGAGAAGGTGCCTCAGGACTTGAAGGCTCTCTCATACTTTCATTATTTCCATGGTATACTCTACATGAAACTCACACTGATAATTGCCAGTGTCGAAACTATGATTTGAACCTTGGAACATTCGAAGAGTGCAGCTGCTCATTCTTATTTTTCGGAACAAATTAAATAAAATGTGTCTTTTCGAACTTTTGCAAACCGTTAGTTAGGAACAAATCGCACACGCGGATGAACCGGCAGCAACGTCTTCTGAGTTGGCAAGAAATTTTCAAACACACCTGGAAAGCATCGAAAAGGAAGCCGAAGGAACACCATGCGTTTTTATGTCGAGTGCTGCAATGGCATATATTGAAGGGTATTTGGTAAGAGTTGTCGAAGACCACATGCCATGTCAAGAGTGTGTTGATAAAATTAGTAGTATCCAGAGTCCATCTCCACTGTATGTTGGGTATTCAGCCCGAAGGCTGGTCTGATCCTCCACAGTTACACCAAAGGCTATCATAGACAGCTTAGCCGTCAATGAAGAGGCATACTAGGGAAATGAGGAGTGAGGTAGTTTCCAATTGCTTTCCTCACCGAGCCAGAAGTTGCTATTGCATATCAGTCTGCCAAGCCCACTGAAATGCATGTTCGACTCGTTGGCTGAATGGTCAGCCTACTGGCCTTCGGTTCAGAGGGTCCCGGGTTCGATTCCCGGCCGGGTCGGGGATTTTAACCTTCATTGGTTAATTTCAATGGCCCGGGGGCTGGGTGTTTGTGCTGTCCCCAACATCTCTGCAACTCACACACCACACATAACACTATCCTCCACCACAATAACACGCAGTTACCTACACAAGGCAGATGCCGCCCACCCTCATCGGAGGGTCTGCCTTTCAAGGGCTGCACTCGGCTAGAAATAGCCACACGAAATTTATTATTATTACTGAAATGCATGCACCAACCGACCCTATGGGCGATATTTTCACAGCAATCATAACAGGGACTGGCTGCATAAGGAATGGTATTACTAGCATCGCGCCTACCACGGTCACTTTCATATTGTCAAAGCCAAGGATGAGACTGGGACAGGTCAATGAAAGTAACAAATTGCTCTAGCCCATACCAGAAGACATAGCGCACTGTAAACACTACAACTTGCCAGCAAGGGCTCCCATCTCCACTAACGTCATTAATAAAAACCAAAGACAGAGGTGGTCTCAGGTATCCAAAGCCAAGTTTTGTTTCACTGCTGATGAAACTGGAGCAAGTAACGGACGAAATGATATCGGTAACGCTGGGCAGTCCAAAAATAGCACAGAAATTAACCGAAATACTGTTGCCACATGTTCCCACAGTGTGGGAAGAGTGATCATCCTGAGGAACTAAACAGAATAATACTCCAGAAGTTTCTGCGCCCCTCTGTCACTAACTACGCTAATGGCATGCCAGATGAGTATCGCCGAGAATACTTCTTGAGAATAAAAACAATTTAGTAATAAAAATTTCTAGTGCAGACCTTATAACCTTTTAAATACCAGACATTAATTTTGACAGTTATGTGCGTTATCTGAAATGAAAATCCACAGCTGAATTGAACTCCTAGCGGTAAAAGGTGAACATTTATTATTTTCTACTTCATTCTGCTCAGTAACGTATGTAATATACAGGAAGATAGTGTAGAGGTAAATTTGTGCTGATTATAACACCCGTTATCAATGCTAGTGAGTGCTGATGTAAGGTGGTATACTAGCGCTGCAGTGGTCAAGACGCGCACTGCCAGGCGGACACTATTTCTGAAGAGAGCACTGCGAGTGAGCAGGCTTTGTATTCCTTGTAGGCTAAGCCTGGTATAAGCGTTGCCTACGAGCAGTGGCGGCGCGTGGATAAAGCGTCTAGGGGTTCACTGCTGTCGAAAATAACGTGTTGAGATTTATTGTTACTTGATATTTACATAGATATAAAATAGTGACATTGCTTGATTAGAAACGCGACTTTCCTTTGAAGAGACACGGCTACAGCTCGAAGAAGTTACCAAAACAATGATGAAAGAGAATATGAGATGCAATTACTAAGCTGAACCAATTTCCTCTCATTTTGGAGACGTTGCTTGCGTACAAATAACTTCTTCAAGAACATGATAGGGAGACTACTGTTGTTTATGTATTGACGTATTTTGCTGCTTACTTTTCATAAAACACGTATTACTAATGAAAAGCTCCAGGGACTCTCAACTTGGGAGCGTGGGTTGGAGAAAACGGGGCCCTTAGCTGAGTCCTGGCATTGCTTCCACTTACTTGCACCAGGCTCCTCACTCTCATCTATCCTATCCGATCTCCCTTGATCAAGTCTTGTTCTTTTCCGACCCCGACGATAGTAGAGCACTCGAGGCCCAGGGAGTGTGTCATTTTCACGCCCTTCGTGGCGTTTGTCTTTCTTTGGCCAACACCTTCATTTTCAAAGTGTAGGACCCCTTTCTAAATAATTCTACACACCGTGGAAGCTTCACCTCTAAGATCCCTTCCATTTTTTCTCTATGATGGTTGCCTAGTTGTACTTCCTCTTAAAGCAATAATCACCGGGCGAGGTGGCCGTGCGCGTAGAGGCGCGCGGCTGTGAGCTTGCATCCGGGAGATAGTAGGTTCGAATCCCACTATCGGCAGCCCTGAAGATGGTTTTCCGTGGTTTCCCATTTTCACACCAGGCAAATGCTGGGGCTGTACCTTAATTAAGGCCACGGCCGCTTCCTTCCAACTCCTAGGCCTTTCCTATCCCATCGTCGCCATAAGACCTATCTGTGTCGGCGCGACGTAAAGCCCCTAGCAAAAAAAAAGAAAAAAAGCAATAATCACCATCACCACTTACTAATAAAACGTTTCATTAATTACATAAACTTAGGCTACGTACGCCTATTGGTACTACACAAAACGTTGTTACCAAAATATTCTGGCTCATTGCAGTTAATTACATCAGAATTACAAAATCGTCAAATTAAAACCCCTCCAAAACCTACCGCTTAAGGCAAACTTTAACCGCGCGCTCTGACAGTGTTTCGGCTAATTTCGGAACTGCTCGATGTAACTCGTGTCTATCGCTGGTCCAGCCGCCAGCGATTCCCGGGCTTTGTTTTCCCTGCTCCTCACAGCCCCTCGCCTTGTGCACCCTCCTTACGTCTCACGGCCCCGCTCCCTCAGTCCCGAAATTGAACCCTTTCGCTGGTTCTGAAGAGCAACAGAGTACCGATGTCAAAAATACCGCTACGCACATGGATATACAGAGCTTATTAAAGGAATAGGCTGTGATAAACCATTCTACATAGACTTATATATTTCTAGGGGGTTCACTGAACCACTGAATATATATAACGCACCACCACTGTCTACGAGAAACAAAAGGCCGGGAAATACAGCACACTAGACTCGGCCTCGAGATACTTCTGACAAGCGCCGCTAGAATTCTCTTTACTGAGCTGTCTCGCCCGCTCATTGCAACACGTTCCAGTACGAAAACCCATAAAAATTAATTAAAACTAGAAATTTCACAACACACCAAACATATGTGGGATAAAAAAAAAAATTGACCAAGGGCAGTGGTATGGCTTACTTTCTACAACGTATTTCTTACACTTTGCTTAAATAAGTAGTTCACGAAATAAGCAGAGAAGTCTATTTGCGAGTTTGTCACTTCTTCCCGTTTTCTCTAATTCTGCCTCAGCGTATCCGATAAACTGATCGAGATTGTGGTCATAAATAACTTTGGGTTTAATCACCATCTTATAAATTATCAGCTATCCTACCTTTTCCTCCGCACATCTAATGTTGCGACATTCGTACTGAAGCCGTTGTTTGGAGAGCGATGTTATGGCCGTTTCGCCATTAGAAAATCCTATATAATTTTTCAACATCTTCTGATGTCGTACAATTAGTCAGTGCAAGGACCTGAAATCAGTAGCCGGTAGGTGCTTACCTATGCCAGAGGGCGCAAATTTTTAGCGCCGTTTCTCCTTATTTCACTTTTCCTTCCCGTAAGATTCAGTTTGTCCTAAAAGGAATAAAGCTCCTAGATGATAATTTGTACCATTATTTTCAACTTGGTTTACATTTTGATCAAGTTCAGATACCTTAAATCATTTTTCTGATTTCATTACCGTATCCTACTTCCCAATATAAAGACTGTTTTCAGTCATCTGGTATTTAAAATCTAATTAATATATATTTAGATTTAACAGAGATACTCGTAGCCTTTCCTTGACATAGAAACGAGCCTTGTAGGTACTTCTTTTTTGTTTGTGAGTGACGTAGATCAGTTATATGCTGAAGATATGGTATGTTCATCGTTATCTGAATCAGAAATCTTACTAAATTTTGAGGTCAATACGTCAATTTTTGGAGCTGGAGCCTTCCTGCGTTTGACACTTTTCTATGGTGAACAGGATATACACTAAAAACAGAAGGAACTTCGTTGGGAAGAATTCACTTGTTTGATATGCTTACACTGAAATCGGATCTATTAAAATGCAAGCTACATACTCGTGCCTCGAAATAGCTTACCTGCATTTCTCTCTTAACCGCGCTCCGAAGGAAAATTATGGAACGTCACATTTTCTTGCTTTTAAGCGGTATCCGAAGTACATAGAGGTACAAAACAGTGCACCATGCTTTTTAACCTCACGGACACTCACCGACAGAAACAATACGCACAATAAAATGAATAAAATCAACACAACATAACAATTACTCTGTACATTACAATGTTAAAGTCCGCCAAGAGCAGAACAGAAACCTGACATCTAGCGGCCAAACCGTGAATACGGTCGGACCGTCTTTTCAGCGGCAAATTAGTAGCTTTGTCCCTGCCTTGTATATCTCGTAGGAAACAGTATAAGATAGCCCAGATAGCTTATAATTAGGGACCTGAAAAATAAGTATCTATTTGTTTCAAAATTACCATCTATTTTTTACAAAATTAGCATCTATTTTTCCAAAATTAGCAAAATTAGCAAAATTAGCATCTGTGATCTGTGAACGACTCAAGGAGAAGAACGGTATCCAATGAACTAGTTCAAGCAAATGAACTAATTGGACCCATTCTTACCCAGGCAGAATGCGTCTAGTACAAATTGGCATTCACACAAAGTTGTCATTCACCCCAAGAAAGACAACCACCCACTTCACTTACACTTCAGGGTGCAATGACCCGTGAGCTGTAACAGAATGGAAAGACCTCAGGCTATTATTAGACCAGGAGCTGACCTTCATTCCTCAGGTACCGGTGCAGAAGGTGGTTGCTGAAGCATGTAGAACTTCAGTATTTGTGATAAGAAATATGAAACCATTTAAAAACATACAAACGTGTATTAAGTTGTAGAACACCTTGATAAGGACAACAAATAGAATACGCGAGTGTGGTGTGGAGCTCTAGGTGCAAGATGCGTAATACATACATATTGTGTACATGCATGTATCAAATAGAAACGATGCAAAATAAATACTTGAAATATTTACATTTAAATAGAACATCTCAATATCCACAAGTGGTTTCGTACAATGAACTTTCATTACATTGTTAAATTTAGAAATGGAGAGTTTAGAAGATCGAAGGCAGAAATGTGCGGTAAAGTTCATTTATAAAATAATAAATTCTCAAACTGATAATGCTGGCGCCAAAATTCAAAATGTCGTGAAACATTTTCGAATTTAAAAAAAAAAGCTAGAGTATCCCATCAAAATTCACCACTTTACAGACTATGCAGTAGCCTATCTATAACGACCATAGAGTTAGTATATAGTACACTAGAGGTAGCATTGGCGCTGCAGTCGCGTGCGAAGATGAACGAACGCGCGGTTTGGCAAAAGCTGGATTGTTTGGCACTCTCACTACTGGATCTTCCCGATAAATTGAAGTATGTACTTCTCTGAAGGAAAATGCCAGTCTCCTGTTCAGCAATTTTTACACCTTAATTAAGGCCACAGTCGTTTCCTTCTCACTCCTAGCCCTTTTACTCTCCCATAGCCGCCGTAAGACCTATGTGTGTCGGTGCGACGTAAAGCAAATTGGTACAAAAAAGAAAATAAGAAAAGTTATCCATGATAGCCTGGAATTGTGCTCTGTGTTTCACTTTCCGTGTGTATTTATAATATTAAAAGCTATTGAATATATTTACATATATATACAGTCTGTTGCTTTCCCTTCGTACAATACGTGTAGCGGTCCCTATTCATACCTTACCAGACTTCAAAATTTAGAGCCTAAATGTGCAACACCGTGTGAACATCTGAGTCCTTTACTTTCGTGAATATTATTCCCTTAAATGGCATGTAGGACTATATATAGGGCCTAAGCATAATACGTAAATTATTGACCGAGCGAGTTGGCAATGCGGTTAGGGCCACGCATCTGTAAGCTTGCTTTCGGGAAACAGTGGGTTAAAACCCCACTGTCGACGGCATTGAAGATGTTTATCCGTGGGTTCCCATTTTCACACGAGGTAAATGCTGGGGATGTACCTCATTTAAGCCCATGTGCGCTTCCTTCCCACTCCTAGTTCCTTCCTATCTCATTGTCACCATAAGGCCCGTCTGTGTCGGTGCGATGTAAAGCAAATTGTAAAAATTATTGTAAGTATTTTTTCAGTTCTCTTCAATCATATCATTTACCACTTTCCCTTTCCATTAAGCCAACGGCCGTAGCCGTGTTGAAACACCGGATCCCGTGAGATCTCCGAAGTTAAGCAACATTGGGCGTGGTCAGGAGTTGGATGGGTTGCCACGCGCTGTTGGTGGGGGGTAAGGGAATGGAGGAGCGGAAAGGAACTGGCCACCCTACCGCACGTAAACTCCGGCTCAGGAACACCTCTGTGGAGGTTCGGACCTGTCTTCGGGCAGAATAACCCTTACCTACCCTACCTTTCCATTAACAGAAATCATTTTACAAGTTTAAATCTTAAAGCAAATCATACATTTCGGGAAAAGCTAAATAAAATCTCCATAATAGGCTGAAACTACAAGCGAGTGTCATATTTCCACTTGTAGCCGCATTTAGAAAACATCGACAATAAAAATAATATTATCTTTATGTCCCACTAACTACTTACGCGGTTTTCAGAGACGCTGAGGTGTCGGAATTTTTTCCTACGGGAGTTTTTTCATGTGCCGGTAAATTTATCTATAAGAGGCTGACATATTTGACCATCTTCAAGTATAACCGTACTGAGCCAGGCTCGAACCTGTCAACTCGGGTTCAGAAAGCCAACGTCTAAACCGGCGATGACAATGTTTTGTCTACTTCAACCCAAAATCTCGCCAACGCTTTTAGGCCTAAAAACTCTCTCATCCGCTTCGTACGAGAGAGGACATTTTCGGTCGTTGGGCAGAATTACAGCAAATTATAGCAAATTCCTGGTCATTCACACAAAATATAGCGAAATATACGTGCCCTCCTTCTAAACGTACGTTGTTAAGACAGTAAATTGATTTTGTGTTACTTAACTGTAGCTGAACCCCGTCCTCTTTTATCACGCATTTCTCCTGTATTTATGCTTTTAGGGCTTTCTTTTTTACTGGAGAGAAGCCTCGCAAGTATACTGTAGTATCTGAGAATGTTTACATGTAATAAATTTAAACCGTATCTATATCCACACAGTTTTAAAAGTCCCCTATTTACATTGATGAGTACAGCGGAGGGAGCTTTTTGCCAAACAGCTGCGATTTCAACATGCTCCGCTCGCTACAGTGATTCTCTCGTAGACGGTGGCGCCGATGCTATCTCTAGTGTGTTATTTACTAACTCTATGATAACAACCGAACAAATGGCTGTGCGGTTTGTACACGTAGCTATTTGCCTGCATTCGGGAGATAGCGATGGTTTTCCGTGCTTTCCCATTTTCACATCAAGCGGATGCTGGGGCTGTACTTAAATTAAGGCCACGATAATTTTCTTCCCACTCCTAGCGCTTTCCTATCCCATCGTCGCCGTAAGACCTATCTGTGTCGATGCGACATAAAGCAGATTGTAATCAAAGTATCTATAAAAGTGGGTCCCGGAAATAATGCTCTTAATTTCAGTACAAACATGACGGTATTTTTAAAAAAATTCGCGGCTAGCATTAACAGATAAAAATAATTATGATAAAATACTGTATGCACAGTATATTAAACTATATTGAAACAATGACATGTGAGCACAAGCCCATAATAAGAGGAGAGATTGGATTAGATTAATTATATTAGATTAGTTCAGATTATATTTAATTATATTAGGCTACGTAATATTAAATAATACTTATTTGTAATTTCACTTTGTATCACAAATAATTCTAATGTAATAGGAATGAAAATACTGTACCAAACAATAAATTAAATTAAGTTAAATTAAATAATGAAAAATCTCCAACAGCTAAGAAATTAGTGTACTTAATGAAGGAGAAAAGTTGTTATTAGGGTTCCGTATCTTACATGTACGCGCTAATGAAATCCCTGGATTTCAATCACAAGCCAACCATTGAACTAATTTATGTATTTATTTTATCTTATAAAGATGCTACTGAAAATGTCACTCAGAGTGTCATGCGGTATAGATTACGTCGTATCAAATAATAACACAGCCACGCATGGGTTGAGTACTGCGTTGCAGAATAACTTTTATGACATTGTACTGGAGGTATTATCACTCTATGCCTGTATGTCGCAATTGTAAGCACGAGTGAACTTCATTATAAGCATGGAGAATCATAGGATTAAGAATTTTTAACATACATGCCGACCCCACGATTTAAGGCAGCGCGCCAGCCTCTTACCCGGAGACCCCGAATTCGATTCCCGGCCAGGTCAAGGATTTTTACCTGGATCTGAGGACTACTTCGAGATCCGCTCAGCTTACGTGATTACAGTTGAGGAGATATCTGGCATTGAGACAGCAGTCCCCGTCTAGAAAGCCCAGAATAACGCCTGAGTGAATGAATTCGTCGTGCGTACCATACGACACCTCGGGTTGAGCAGCGGTCACTCGATAGGCCACGGCCCTTTGGGGCTATTTATTGTATTGCAAGCTTTCATTCTGTAACCTGAAGGGGTAGGGTGGGCATTCTACTGGGTAAAACCCTCCTTTAGGCCAAGGCAATTTGTAGAGGTGATTTGACGTGTGGAGAAAGTAAGGGAGTGGCCACCGTGGTCTATAAGAGGATCTGCCTCGGCATTTGCCTTAATGCAGGATTACGGGAAACCACGGAAAACCTTTTCAGGTGAGCCTCTCCACCTCTCGAATATAGAGCTGTAATGTTCTACTCGGTGTTTGCTTGGTTTGGATCACATTTGTCGGAGTGCATTGTGTTTGAAGAGAGCGTCATGTTTATATTGCCAGAGAGAACCGTGCGAATCTCTTTCTTTCATCAGTCCGGGTGTCACTGCGACAACAACGAGAATGCTGCTGTACAAGCCAATGTTCATAGTTGTTCTGTGTTTACTTCAGTAATACTGCTATATCACAAAATTATATTTACACACACCAATACAAAAAATGGAGCCCCGTGGTTCGGGTGGCAGCGCGCCGGCCTCTCACCGCTAGGCTCCGTGGTTCAAAACCCGGTCACGCCATTTCAGATGTGTGCGGGACAGGATTTTCTCCGGGCACTCCTGTTTTTACCATCATCCTTCATTGCTCTACTACCTGCTAATAAAAACAACGTGCTTGCTTATTCAATCACTCACTCATTCACTCACTCACTCACACACTCACACACTCAAAACGACCAATAATTTTACGATGGTCGGAAAACATCCCCAACCGATAGCAGCCCGTGGAGCAATCTCCCACACTCCATCAGGACAGACTTCCTACCGCAGAGCTTTTCACGCGAACAGAGGACATGGAAGAACGAACAGGGAGACGCCACGAACGACGGGACGTATTATGAGAGGGGCGGCTGTTTAGAAAACGCTGTTTTGGGATTAAGAGGCCCCGTAACAGATATTTTCCAAAACTCAAGTCTGTTCGCGACCATTAAATAAATAGACACTGGTTTAGGTCCTAATTGACCGCCTTGTGGTGTAGTCGTAAGTGGTATGAAGCCCCGTGAATCACAGTGGTTGCTTTGCTTCAACCCGATTTGGCAGCCTCGGCATAAAACACGCCATCGACAGTGCCTAATTTCAGAAATCTAGCCGGCCAAAAATCGTATCTCGGAAACTAATGGACCTATTTACATAAAACTTAGTACTTGATACTATTGGAGGTAATTAAGGGTGTGGAAAATCATGTACAAAGAACAAATTACTACATCAAGAATAGAATTAGTAATTTTAATAATTTGTCGTTATAGCTTTAAGAAAATAAATAGATGTTAATAGTGGGACATGCAGTTTAGAATGTTTAAAAACAGAGACAGGGATACATATATGTACTTACTAAACAATTTAGTCATTAGATGCAGTTCCATCAAAATCGTTAATTTCACTGTCATTATCTCCTTCGACAGAACCAGATTCCGGAAGCTCAGATAGTAAGTTGAGCACTTCTCGTGAAAGCGGAATGAACTTCCTCTTCCTTGATTGCCCTAAGCTGGTAATAGAAGGGTCCGAGGATATAAGCAGCCTATGGAACAGGTCAGTATTTGTGTCCTTGCTGGAAGATTTCCTGGTGAATACTTCTCTGGAATGCTTATTGTCTTAATTCCTGGTCTCTTGGGTTTCCTCGGAGAGTTGTCCAATAGGTGCAATACACTGTCCAATGACAATGACCTCCTCGCCAAGAACCAAGAGTTTATGAAAAGTTACAGGCATGTGGTGCCATTTGTATTTTTGTAAGTACAATGGTATAGTTTCCTTTGCGTACATTCCAAATGCCACTTTATCATTGGCATACCGACACGAAAGAGTTTCTAAGATGACACACAGACGGTTCATTAAATTTAGATCTGTTCCAGTAATATCCGCAGAAGTGGAAGCCTCTCTGAAGAATCTTCTAGCGGTGTTTCCATCATTAGTATTGCCAGCACTTTGCTTCGGTATATCAACCAATAAACCCGTTTCATCCCTGAACCGAACCTGTATGTTGTCATTTCTTTCTTCAACCAGTTTCTTTTCCTCGGCATCTCTTATTTACCGCTTTCTTAAGTATTGTTGGGTTAATTACTCTCTCAGTCACTTTAGGAATATTGTTTCTCTCTTTAGGAGACGCGCCAATATATAACACCTTTGGGAAGACTGACAGGAAGACAATATACTGCAGACTTTTCCACCCACCATAGTGAAATGTAGCTCTTGTTCAAACACTATTGTATTTTCATCATTGAGGACTACCGTAGTAGGCAACGACTTTTCTTCCTGGGCACTAATACAGGGCCTCTCAGGGTGCATGCGCCTGGTGCATGCACTGTGCATGGTGCAAAAGACGACTTCGCTTGGTTGCCCAGAGTGCAGACCTCCACTCCCTGTCTCCCTCTTCCTCACTTGCTCCGTAGCGCTCCAAATCCGAGCCGAGTTGAGCCGAGCTTAGCCGAGTAGCCCAGAGACGAAGCGTTGGTCCGAGCCGAGCCGAGTGAAACCGATGCACAGTGCACAGAGCTCTTGCGCCTCGATTTGCACGCGTGAGATTTTGGGCGTTTGAGAGGCCCTGCACTAATACATTGCACCTCGTCCCGGATTAGGTTGGTTGTTTCTTTCTTGAACTCTAATTTAATAGACCTGCAGTAACGAGATGATGAAGGTCTTGGATATGCCAAATTGTATCCTGGTTCCCGGTGTTTGGGTGGCTAAACAAAAGCTGAAGGGGTACAAGTGAAATGTAAAATAGAGACTCATCACTTAATGATCGACCCGGTGAAAATCTCTGTTTATAGCGACTTTGGTCAGAACTGCCATCACAGCCCCACTTCGTTACAAGTTTATACTGATATTCACATTCTTGACCTACCAAATTCAACACATTCCCTTGTATTTGGCAAATTTGGCGTACTGTATGGTCAAGAATCGCTTGTAATCTGACCTCTGCAGATGAATCACTGATTAAAATATCACTGGGTAACATTCGTCTTTACTTTTTCTCACTAGATAATATGGAGAGTACAAGTTACAGCTATATGTTTTAGCATTTTCCCTCAATTCCTTGTACTGATGAGATGACAATTGCAAATCTATTATCATAGCGAGAGTGATCAGGGGACATTGTCGGTTGTTCTACAAAAATAAATTGTGTGAACTTTTCATTTTTGTCTCACGTTGAGGAGAGGCAAATGACAGTTTACCAACAATATCAACGGCATCCTTTCTCCCAGAAGCTCGAAGACTCATCTCAGTGGCTTGTTATTTTTCTTCGAGAAGTGATCTAGTTTTCTTTCTCTTAGACCATTCACTCAATTCTGCGAACAGTTTACGCGGACGTCCTCGAGTGCTAGTACTGGCAGGATCATCTTGACATGGTTGTGATGCACGTCCTTCTACAAGGCTCACTTTCTGGTCCAACCAACTTTTGTTGTATTTCAGGGATTTATCCCTTTCTCTACTATATTTTGTCCAGTGTGATTGAATTTTAGCAGACAAAATACTGACCGATTTCCTTATTAACTTGGATATACCCTCGGAACAATCCTCAATGCTTAAATGTTCAATTACAACATTCGCAATATCATTTTTTCGCTTATATATCCTGCTGTTCCTCCTCAGCTCGAAAACCGACCTCCGGGTTACAGAGCACATGGCTTCTGAAAAAAATTAATTATTCTCATGGTCGCGCCTGGTCGCAGAAAAAAATCACAGTTTTCTATTCATTAAAGTATAGATAACTCCTCCAAACACTTTCATTACAGAAATCAAAGGCAATCGAGTTTGAAAGTCAGCTCAAATTTGTATAATTAGTTAGCGCTTGGACTTCCTGTACCTGACACTTAAGCACACATCCCGGACAATAATATAGCAATTTTCAACAAATGATACATCTATATATATAAACTAGCAAGATACCCGTGCTTCGCTACGGTATTATACTGAAATTTATAATTGAATGCTTATTGTTTTATATATAATCAGCTGAAATTCGCGATCTGACTCGTTCCCTGAGGGAATCCGCCAAAATTCGCGATCTGACTCGTTTTCTAATAGATTACGGCAAGTTTCCTCCCATCCTTCAATCTTTCTTTCCAGCAATCGATTTCGTACTTCCCGGGCTAGGTCCAGGTATTCCACCCGGCCAGTTGGGTCCCTAAATCTTTGCCATCTTTTCCTATAAGCATTTTTTATATATATCAAATCCTTCAGGAGATCCGGCATGGTGTCGTCTTGGGTGCCTTGGCGGTACTGAACCCGCGGTCGGACTGCATTCTTAGTCATTACCCGTCCAGGACCCGTTTCCAGCGCGGTCCGCACATTTGACGACGGTCCAGAACATTATTATTATTATTATTATTATTATTATTATTATTATTATTATTATTATTATTATTATTATTATGTTCTGGACCCCACAGCAAGATGAAAGACCGCTACTTGGCGGTAAATTACATGTGCTGCCATTGTCATTGTTGAGAATATGACCAGCACCATTGTCGCGCTTAGGCAAGTGTGCGGGATTTCTGGCGATACGAATGACATACTTCCGTGCATTATTGACCTTATTATAGAGGTGATCAATAGGACGGTCAATCGCATTCCTATCGTTTATTTCAAATTTGTTAAATTTTTTATTTATATGCCAGGAGAATCTACTGTAATCTAAGAACGTTCTCCGAAGGAAAAGATGGCTCTTGAAAACGAACCCAGGAAAGATTAAAAATGATCGGTTTATGATCAGAATAAGTACATCGAAAATCTACAGCCTGTTTCCAGTCATTCCACAGGGTCAGGAATGGAATGAATAAAGCCCCCATCTAGCGGCGACAACAGGAATTGTGCCGGCTGCCGAAACCTGTCGCACTCCTCTGGGGCAATGATTAATGAATGACAAATGAAATGAAATGATATTGGACAGTGTTGATGGAATGAATGGTGACAGGAAAAACCTGCCCTGCCTCCGTTTTGTCCAGCACGAATGTCACATGTAGAGACCAGGATTTCAACCACGGAACCCAGCTGTGAGAGGCCGGCGCGATGCCGCCTGAGCAACGGAGGCTCCTTATAAACACATTATGAACAGTAAAATCAATTGGTCTCACCTCAGTTTACACCCCAACGCCGTTAAGTTTATTTACACCCCCCCCCCAAAAAAACAACTAAAAGATGGCATGTTTCTTTATGTTTAAAGGAGATTCCAAACACCAATGTTCACGTCTATTACCTTTAGTTTTGAGATAAAAATAATTCACTTTTTTCACTTTCACACTCCTACCCCCCCCCAAGCGAATTTTCCGGCAAAAAATACTTGTTTCTTTAATAGAAAAGGATCGTCTAAATACCAATTATCACGACTCTAACTTCTTCAGTTTTTGATTTATGTGTCCTCATGAAAGGAATTCAATTCCTTTTCACTCCCGCCCCCTAAGATGATTCTCCCCCTAAACGGGTTTTTCTTTGTTTTTAAAGGAGAACCAAATACCAATTTTCACGTCTGTAGGCCCTAACAACTTTAGTTTTTATTAGATGTAAGTATTCTCATGCAATTAAGTCAATTAATTTTAAATTCTTTCACCCCCCCCCGCATTAATTGATTTTCCGACAATAGGTGTTTTTTTTACTTTTAAAGCAGATTCCAAATATCAAATTTCACGTCTGTAACAACTTCATTTTTGAGATAACAGTAGCCTAATTAAAATAATTCAACACCATTTTCAGTCTCTTTTACCCCCCACCCCTCTACACCCAAGTGGTATTTCCGAAAACTAAAAATACACGTTTCTTTATTATTAACAGAGATAAAAATACCATTTTTCACTTCTGTAACATGTTAAGTTTTTGAGATATACTGTATAAAAATTAACCCCCCCCACTTGCCATCCCCCATTAATTGGATTTTCCAAAAGCAAAAAAAAATAATGTTTGTTTATTTTGAAAGGAGATCCCAAATACCAATTTTCAGGTCTGTAATATATTCAGTTTCTGAGATTTAAGTATCCTCATTAAAGGCATTCAACTCCTGTTTCACCCCTCCAATTGGGATTTTCCGAAAACAAAAAAAATAACCGTTCCTTTCTTTTTAAAGCAGATTCTAAATACTAATTTTTACATCTGTAAACTTTTAAAGTTTTAAGATATAGACACACTCATTTTAAAAATTCACCCCACTTTTCACCCCCCCATTATTTGGATTTTCCAAAAACGAAAAAATACGTGTTTCCTTATTTTTAAAGTGGATTCCCAATACCAATTTTCAGGTCTGAAATATCTTCAGGTTCTGAAATATAAGTAGCCTCATTAAAGGCATTCAACCCTTTTTTCACCCTTTTCCACCCTTCCTATCGGGATTTTCAGACAATAAAAAATACGTGTTTCTTTATTTTTAAAGGAGATTCTAATTACCATATTTTACACCTATAAACTTTAAAAGTTTTGAGATATAGATACACTCTTAAAAATTCACCCCCTTTCCATCCCCCCATTAATTGGATTTTCCAAAAACAAAAAAATACGTGTTTCCTTATTTTTGAAGGAGATCCCAAACACTAAAATTCACGTCTGTAATATATTCAGTTTCTGAGATATAAGTATCCTCATTAAAGGCATTCAACCAATTTTTCACCCCTTTTCACCCCTCCTATTGGGATTTTCCGAAAACAAAAAAATACGCGATTTTTTATTATTAATGAAGATTCTAAATACCAATTTTTATATCTGTAAACTTTAAAAGTTTTGAGATATAGATGCACTCATTTTAAAAATTCACCCCCCTTTTTACCCTCCCATTAATTGGATTCTCCAAAAACAAAAAATACGTGTTTCTTTATTTTTAAGAGAGATCAAAAGTACCAATTTTCAGGTCTGTAATATCTTCAGTTTCTGAGATATACGTACCGGCATCCTGATTAAAGGCATTCAACCACTTTTTCACCCATTTTCACCCCTCCTATTGGGATTTTCCGAAAACAAAAAAATACGTGTTTCCTTATTTTTAAGGAAGATTCTAAATGCCAGTTTTTACATCTGTAAACTTTTAAAGGTTTGAGATATAGATACACTCATTTTACAATTTCACCCCCCTTTTTCACCCCCTTAGCGACCGAATATCCAAAAATCCTCTCTTAGCGAGCACCTACATCTTAATATAAATGTATCCCCAAAGTTTCATTTCTTTATGTCCAGTAGTTTTGGCTCGGCGGTGATGAATCAGTCAGTCAGTCAGTCAGTCAGTCAGGACAAGTTAATCGCCGAGCCAAAACTACTGGACATAAAGAAATGAAATTTTGGGGATATATTCATATTATAATATAGGTGCTCGCTAAGAGAGGATTTTTGGATATTCCGTCGCTAAGGGGGTGAAAAGGGGGGTGAAATTTTAAAATGAGTGTGTCTATATCTCAAAACTTTAAAAGTTTGCAGATGTGAAAATTGGTATTTAGAATCTTCTTTAAAAATAAGGAAACACGTATTTTTTTGTTTTCAGACAATCCCAATAGGAGGGGTGAAAAAGGGTGAAAAATGGGTTGAATGCCTTTAATCAGGATACCGCTACTTATATCTCAGAAACTGAAGATATTACAGACCTCAAAATTGGTACTTTCGATCGCTGTCAAAAATAAAGAAACACGTATATTTTTGTTTTTGGAAAATCCAATTAATGCGAGGGTGAAAGGGGGGTGAATTTTTAAAATGAGTGCATCTATATCTCAAAAGTTTTAAAGTTTAGAGATGTAAAAATTGGTATTTTGAATCATCATTATAAATCAAGGAACACGTAGTTTTTTGTTTTCGGAAAATCCCAATAGGAGGGGTGAAAAGGGGATGAAAATTGGGTTGAATGCCTTTAAAGAGAATACTTATATCTTAGAAACTTAATATATTACAGGCCTGAAAATTGGTATTTGGGATCTACTTTAAAAATAAAGAAACAGGTATTTTGTCGTTTTTGGAAAATCCAAATAATGGGGGGGGGGGGGAGTGAAATGGGGGATGAAATTTTTAAAATGAGTATCTATATCTCAAAACTTTTAAAGTTTATATATGTAAAATTCGGTATTTAGAATCTCCTTTAAAAATAAAGAAACACGTATTTCTTTGTTTTCTCTAAATCCCAATAGGAGGGGTGTAAAAGGGTGAATAATGGGTTGAATGCCTTTAATGAAGATACATATATCTCAGAAACTGAAGATATTACAGAACTGAAAATTTGTAAACGGGATCTCCTTTAAAAATAAAGAAACACGTATATTTTTGATTTTGGAAATTTCAATTCATGGCGGTTAAACAAGAGTGGCAAATTGGGGTGAATTTTTTTGAAAGACTATATCTACAGAATATCTGGGAAGCGTAAAATGTTACAGACGTAAAAAGTGGGTATTTGGAATCTCCTCTAAGTTTAAAGAAACATAGGTGATTTGTCTTTGGAAACTCCACTTAAGGGGAACTCAAAAGGGGTGAAATTTTAAAATGAGAATTTATACAGTATATCTCAAAAAACTTAATATGTTACAGAAGTGAAAATGGTAATTTTTTAATTCTATTAAAAATAAAGAAACGTATATTTTTAGTTTTCGGAAATACCACTTGGGAAGTGGGGGCGGGGGGTAAAAGTGACTGAAAATGGTGTTGAATTCTTTTAATTAGGATACTGATATCTCAAAAATGAAGATGTTACGCACGTGAAATTTGATTTTTGCAATCTGCTTTAAACGTAAACAAACACGTATTCTCGGAAAAGGGGGTTTGGGGGTTAAAGGATTGAAAAAATTAATTGACTTAATTGTATGAGAATACATACATGTAATAAAAACTAAAGTTGTTACAGACGTGAAAATTGGTATTTTGATCTCTTTCAAAAACCAAGAAAAGCGCGTTTTTTGGGGGGGAAACAATCTTGGGGGGGGGAGTGAAAAGGAGCTGAATTCCTTTCATGAGGACACATAAATCAAAAACTAAAGAGGTTAGAGTGGCGATAATTGGTATTTAGAAGATCCTTTACTATTAAAGGAACAAGTATTTTTTGCCTTAATATCACTTTGTGAGGGGGGGGGGGGGAAGTGTGAAAGGAAGTTAAAAAAAGTGAATTATTTTTAAGGGGATACTTATATCTCAAAACTGAAGGTAATAAACGTGAACATTGGTATTTGGAATCTCCTTTAAACATAAAGGAACACACCTTCTTTTAATTTTTTGGGGGGTGGGGGTAAATAAACTTAACGGCGGTGGGGTGTAAAAGGCTGTGTGACCAATTGATTTTACTGTTCATAATGTACTTATAAGGAGCCTCCGTTGCTCAGGCGGCAGAGCGCCGGCCTCTCACAGCTGGGTTCCGTGTTTCAAATCCCGGTCACTCCATGTGACATTCGTGCTGGACAAAATGGCGGCGGGACAGGTTTTTCTCCGGATACTCCGGCTTTCCCTGTCATCATTCATTCCAACAACACTGTCCAATATTTCATTTCATTTTTCACTCATCGATCATTGCCCCAGAGGGGAGCTTCGGCAGCCGGCACAATTCATATTGTCGCCGCTAGATGGGGCTTTATTCATTCCATCCCTGATCCTGTCGAATGATAGGAAACAGGCTGTTGACTTTCGATGTACTTATTCTGATCATAAACCGATCATTTTAAATCTTTCCTGGGTTCTTTTTCAACAGCCATCTTTTCCTTCGGAGAACGTTCTTAGATTAGAGTAGATTCTCCTGGCATATAAATAAAAATTTAAACACATTTGAAATAAACGATAGGAATGATATTGACCGTCATATTGTTCACCTCTATAATAAGGTCACTAATACACGGAGGTATGTCATTCGTATCGATAGAAATCCCGCACACTTGCCTACGCGCGACAATGGTGCTGGTCACATTGTCAACAATGACAATGGCAGCAGATGTAATTTACCGCCAAGTAGCGGTCTTGCATATTGCTGTGGGGTCCAGAACATATAATAATAATAATGATAATAATAATAATAATAATAATAATAATAATAATAATAATAATAATAATAATAATAATAATAATAATAATAATAATAATAATAATAATGTTCTGGACCGTCGTCACATGTGCGGACCACGCTGGAAACGGGTCCTGGACGGCTAATGACTAAGAATGCAGTTCGGCCGTGGGTTCAGTAGGCTACCGCCAAGGCACCCAAGACGACACCACGACAGATCCCCTGAAGGATTTGATCCATATTAAAAATGCTTATAGGAAAAGATGGCAAAGATTTAGGGACCCAACTAACTGGGTGGAATACCTGGACCTAGCCCGGGTAGTACGAAATCGTTTGCTGGAAAGAAAGATTGAAAAATGGGAGGAAACTTGCCGTAATCTATTAGAAAACGAGTCAGATCGCGAATTTTGGCGGATTCTCGCAGAAAACGGGTCAGATCGCGAATTTCGGCGGATTATATATCTAAAACAATAAGCATTCAATTATAAATTTCAGTATAATACCGTAGCGAAGCACGGGTATCTTGCTAGTCTATATATATAAAGTAGCTTGTCCTGACTGACTGACTGACTGACTGACTGATTCATCATCGCAGAGCCAAAACTACTGGACGTAACGAAATGAAATTTTGGGGATATATTCATATTAAGATGTAGGTGCTCGCTAAAAGAGGAATTTTGGATATTCCTTCGCTAAGGGGGTGAAAAGAGGGGTGAAATTTTAAAATGAGTGTGTCTATATCTCGAAAGTTTAAAAGTTTACAGATGTAAAAATTGGTATTTAGAATCTTCTTTAAAAATAAGGAAACACGTATTTTTTTGTTTTCAGAAAATCCCAATAGGAGGGGTGAAAAGGGGTGAAAATGGGGAAAATGGGTTGAATGCCCTTAATCAGTATACCAGTACCTATATCTCAGAAACTGAAGATATTACAGACCTGAAAATTGGTACTTTTGATCTCTTTTAAAAATAAAGACACACGTATTTTTTTGTTTTTGGAAAATCCAATTAATGGGAGGGTGAAAAGGGGGTGAATTTTTAAAATGAGTGAATCTATATCTCCAAACTTTTAAAGTTGGCAGATGTAAAAATTGGTATTTAGAATCTTCATTAAACATAAAGAAACACGCATTTTTTGTTTTCGGTAAATCGCAATAGGAGGGGTGAAAAGGGGTGAAAAAGGGGTTGAATGCCTTTGATGAGGCTACATATATTTCAGAAACTGAAGATATTACAGACCTGAAAATTGGTGTTTGGGATCTCCTTTAAAAATAAAGAAACACGTATTTTTTTGTTTTTGGAAAATCCAATTAATGGGGGGTGAAAAGGGGGTGATTTTTTAAAATGAGTGTATTTTTATCTCAAAATTGTTACAGTTTATAGATGTAAAAATTGGTATTTAGAATCTCCTTTAAAAATAAAGAAACACGTATTCTTTTGTTTTCGGAAAATCCCAATAGTAAGGGTGTAAAAGGGTGAATAATGGGTTGAATGCCTTTAATGAGGCTACTTATATTTCAGAACCTGAAGATATTACAGACCTGAAAATTGGTATTTGGGATCTACTTTAAATGTAAAGAAACACGTATTTTTTCGTTTTTGGAAAATCCAAATATTGAGGGGTGAAAAGGGGGGTGAATTTTTAAAAATGAATGTGTCTACATCTTAAAACTTTAAAATTTACAGATGTAAAAATTGGTAGTTAGAATCTCCTCTAAATATAAAGGAACACGTATTTTTTTGTTTCCTGTAAATCCCAATAGGAGGGGTGTAAAAGGGTAAAAAATGGGTTGAATGCCTTTAATGAGGATACATATATCTCAGAAACGGAAGATATTACAGAACTGAAAATTTGTGTATGGGATCTCCTTTAAAAATAAAGAAACAGGTATTTTGTTAGTTTTTGGAAAATCCTATTAATGGCGGTTAAACAGAAGTGACAAATTGGGGTGAAATTTTTGAAAGATTATCTTGGAAACGTAAAATGTTACAGACGTAAAAAGTGGGTGTTTGGAATCTCCTGTAAATGTAAAGAAACATAGGTGATTTGTTTTTGGAAACTCCACTTAAGGGGAACCCAAAAGGGGTGAAATTTTAAAATGAGAATTTTTACAGTATATCTAAAAAAACTTAACATGTTACAGAAGTGAAAAATGGCATTTTTATCTCTATTAAACATAAAGAAACGTGTATTTTAAATTTTCGGAAATACCACTTGGGTGGAAGGGGGGGGGGGGGTGAAAGTGACTGAAAATGGTGTTGAATTCTTTTAATTAGGCTACTGATATCTTAAAAATGAAGATGTTACAGACGTGAAATTTGATATTTGCAATCTGCTTTAAAAGTAAAGAAACACGTTTTCTCGGAAAATCCAATGAAGCGGGGGGAGGGGTGTGAAAGAATTGAAAAATTAATTGACTTTAATTGTATGAGAATATATACATCTAATAAAAACTAAAGTTGTTACAGACGTGAAAATTCGTATTTGGATCTCCTTTAAAAACAAAGAAAAACGCGTTTTGGGGGGGAAAATATCTTGGGGGGCGGGAGTGTAAAGGAGTTGAATTCCTTTCATGAGGACACATAAATCTAAAAGTGAAGAAGTTAGAGTCGTGATAATTGGTATTTAGAAGATCCCTCACTATTAAAGAAACAAGTATTTTTTGCGGGAAAATTCACTTGGGGGGGGGGAGTAGTTTGAAATGAAGTGACAAAAGTAAATTATATTTATGGGGATACTTATATCTCAAAACTGAAGGTAATAGACGTGAACATTGGTGTTTGGAATCTCCCTTAAACATAAAGAAACACGCCTTCTTTTAATTTTTTTTGGGGGGGGGGGTTGGCAGTAAAAACTAACGGCGGTGGGGTGTAAAAGGAGGTGAGACCAATTGATTTTACTGTTCTTAATGTACTTATAAGGATCCTCCGTTGCTCAGGCGGCAGCGCGCCGGCCTCTCACAGCTGGGTTCCGTGGTTCAAATCCCGGTCACTCCATGTGACATTCGTGCTGGACAAAACGGAGGCGGGACAGGTTTTTCTCCGGATACTCCGGTTTTCCCTGTCATCATTCATCCCAGCAACACATAATAGTAATAATAATAATAATAATAATAATAATAATAATAATAAGAAGAAGAAGAAGAAGAATAACATTAATAATAATAATAATAATAATAATAATAATAATAATAATAATAATAATAATAATAATAATAATAATAATAATAATAATGTTCCGGACCGTCGTCAAATATGCAGACCGCGCTGGAAACGGCTCCTGGACGGGTAATGACTAAGAATGCAGTCCGGCCGCGGGTTCAGTGCCGCCAAGGCACCCAATATGACACCACGCCGGATCTCCTGAAGGATATTATCCAGATTAAAAATGATTATAGGAAAATACGGTATGGCAAAGATTTACGGACCCAAGTGACCGGGAAGAATACCTGAGCCTAGCCCGGGAAGTACGAAATCGATTGCTGGAAAGGAAGATTGAAAATGGTAGGAAACGTACCGTAATCTAATTGAAAACGAGTCAGATCGGGAATTTTGGTGGATTCTCGCTGAAAACGTGTCAGATCGCGAATTTCGGCGTATTATATATCTAAAACAATAAGCATTCAATTATAAATTTCAGTATAATACCGTAGCGAAGCACGGGTACCTTGCTAGTTTATATATATAGATTAACTTGTCCTGACTGACTGACTGACTGACTGACTGATTCATCACCGCCGAGCCAAAACTACTGGACATAAAGAAATGAAACTTTGGGGATACATTTATATTAAGATGTAGGTGCTCGCTAAGAGAGGATTTTTGGATATTCGGTCGCTAAGGGGGTGAAAAAGGGGGGTGAAATTGTAAAATGAGTGTATCTATATCTCAAACCTTTAAAAGTTTACAGATGTAAAAACTGGCATTTAGAATCTTCCTTAAAAATAAGGAAACACGTATTTTTTTGTTTTCGGAAAATCCCAATAGGAGGGGTGAAAATGGGTGAAAAAGTGGTTGAATGCCTTTAATCAGGATGCCGGTACGTATATCTCAGAAACTGAAGATATTACAGACCTGAAAATTGGTACTTTTGATCTCTCTTAAAAATAAAGAAACACGTATTTTTTGTTTTTGGAGAATCCAATTAATGGGAGGGTAAAAAGGGGGGTGAATTTTTAAAATGAGTGCATCTATATCTCAAAACTTTTAAAGTTTACAGATATAAAAATTGGTATTTAGAATCTTCATTAATAATAAAAAATCGCGTATTTTTTGTTTTCGGAAAATCCCAATAGGAGGGGTGAAAAGGGGTGAAAAATTGGTTGAATGCCTTTAATGAGGATACTTATATCTCAGAAACTGAATATATTACAGACGTGAATTTTAGTGTTTGGGATCTCCTTCAAAAATAAGGAAACACGTATTTTTTTGTTTTTGGAAAATCCAATTAATGGGGGGATGGAAAGGGGGTGAATTTTTAAGAGTGTATCTATATCTCAAAACTTTTAAAGTTTATAGGTGTAAAATATGGTAATTAGAATCTCCTTTAAAAATAAAGAAACACGTATTTTTTATTGTCTGAAAATCCCGATAGGAAGGGTGGAAAAGGGTGAAAAAAGGGTTGAATGCCTTTAATGAGGCTACTTATATTTCAGAACCTGAAGATATTTCAGACCTGAAAATTGGTATTGGGAATCCACTTTAAAAATAAGGAAACACGTATTTTTTCGTTTTTGGAAAATCCAAATAATGGGGGGGTGAAAAGTGGGGTGAATTTTTAAAATGAGTGTGTCTATATCTTAAAACTTTAAAAGTTTACAGATGTAAAAATTAGTATTTAGAATCTGCTTTAAAAAGAAAGGAACGGTTATTTTTTTTTTTTCGGAAAATCCCAATTGGAGGGGTGAAACAGGAGTTGAATGCCTTTAATGAGGATACTTAAATCTCAGAAACTGAATATATTACAGACCTGAAAATTGGTATTTGGGATCTCCTTTCAAAATAAACAAACATTTTTTTTTTTGCTTTTGGAAAATCCAATTAATGGGGGATGGCAAGTGGGGGGGTTAATTTTTATACAGTATATCTCAAAAACTTAACATGTTACAGAAGTGAAAAATGGTATTTTTATCTCTGTTAATAATAAAGAAACGTGTATTTTTAGTTTTCGGAAATACCACTTGGGTGTAGAGGGGTGGGGGGTAAAAGAGACTGAAAATGGTGTTGAATTATTTTAATTAGGCTACTGTTATCTCAAAAATGAAGTTGTTACAGACGTGAAATTTGATATTTGGAATCTGCTTTAAAAGTAAAAAAACACCTATTGTCGGAAAATCAATTAATGCGGGGGGGGGGGGTGAAAGAATTTAAAATTAATTGACTTAATTGCATGAGAATACTTACATCTAATAAAAACTAAAGTTGTTAGGGCCTACAGACGTGAAAATTGGTATTTGGTTCTCCTTTAAAAACAAAGAAAAACCCGTTTAGGGGGAGAATCATCTTAGGGGGCGGGAGTGAAAAGGAATTGAATTCCTTTCATGAGGACACATAAATCAAAAACTGAAGAAGTTAGAGTCGTGATAATTGGTATTTAGACGATCCTTTTCTATTAAAGAAACAAGTATTTTTTGCCGGAAAATTCGCTTGGGGGGGGGGGGGGTAGGAGTGTGAAAGTGAAAAAAGTGAATTATTTTTATCTCAAAACTAAAGGTAATAGACGTGAACATTGGTGTTTGGAATCTCCTTTAAACATAAAGAAACATGCCATCTTTTAGTTGTTTTTTTTTGGGGGGGGGGGGGTGTAAATAAACTTAACGGCGTTGGGGTGTAAACTGAGGTGAGACCAATTGATTTTACTGTTCATAATGTGTTTATAAGGAGCCTCCGTTGCTCAGGCGGCATCGCGCCGGCCTCTCACAGCTGGGTTCCGTGGTTGAAATCCTGGTCTCTACATGTGACATTCGTGCTGGACAAAACGGAGGCAGGGCAGGTTTTTCCTGTCACCATTCATTCCATCAACACTGTCCAATATCATTTCATTTCATTTGTCATTCATTAATCATTGCCCCAGAGGAGTGCGACAGGTTTCGGCAGCCGGCACAATTCCTGTTGTCGCCGCTAGATGGGGGCTTTATTCATTCCATTCCTGACCCTGTGGAATGACTGGAAACAGGCTGTAGATTTTCGATGTACTTATTCTGATCATAAACCGATCATTTTTAATCTTTCCTGGGTTCGTTTTCAAGAGCCATCTTTTCCTTCGGAGAACGTTCTTAGATTACAGTAGATTCTCCTGGCATATAAATAAAAAATTTAACACATTTGAAATAAACGATAGGAATGCGATTGACCGTCCTATTGATCACCTCTATAATAAGGTCAATAATGCACGGAAGTATGTCATTCGTATCGCCAGAAATCCCGCACACTTGCCTAAGCGCGACAATGGTGCTGGTCATATTCTCAACAATGACAATGGCAGCACATGTAATTTACCGCCAAGTAGCGGTCTTTCATCTTGCTGTGGGGTCCAGAACATAATAATAATAATAATAATAATAATAATAATAATAATAATAATAATAATAATAATAATAATAATAATAATAATAATGTTCTGGACCGTCGTCAAATGTGCGGACCGCGCTGGAAACGGGTCCTGGACGGGTAATGACTAAGAATGCAGTCCGACCGCGGGTTCAGTACCGCCAAGGCACCCAAGACGACACCATGCCGGATCTCCTGAAGGATTTGATATATATAAAAAATGCTTATAGGAAAAGATGGCAAAGATTTAGGGACCCAACTGGCCGGGTGGAATACCTGGACCTAGCCCGGGAAGTACGAAATCGATTGCTGGAAAGAAAGATTGAAGGATGGGAGGAAACTTGCCGTAATCTATTAGAAAACGAGTCAGATCGCGAATTTTGGCGGATTCCCTCAGGGAACGAGTCAGATCGCGAATTTCAGCTGATTATATATAAAACAATAAGCATTCAATTATAAATTTCAGTATAATACCGTAGCGAAGCACGGGTATCTTGCTAGTCTATATATAAAAAATAACTTGTCCTGACTGACTGACTGACTGACTGACTGACTGACTGACTGACTGACTGACTGACTGACTGACTGACTGACTGACTGACTGACTGACTGACTGACTGACTGACTGACTGACTGACTGACTGATTCATCATCGCCGAGCCGAAACTACTGGACATAAAGAAATGAAATTTTGGGGATATATTCATATTAAGATGTAGGTGCTCGCTAAGAGAGGATTTTTGGATATTCCTTCGCTAAGGGGGTGAAAAGGGGAGTGAAATTTTTAAATGAGTGTATCTATATCTCAAAACTTTAAAAGTTTACAGATGTAAAAATTGGTATTTAGAATCTTCTTTAAAAATAAGGAAACACGTATTTTTTTGTTTTCAGAAAAGCCCAATAGGAAGGGTGAAAAAGGGTGAAAATGGGGAAAAATGGGTTGAATGCCTTTAATCAGGATACCGGTACTTATATCTCAGAAACGGACGATATTACAGACCTGAAAATTGGTACTGTTGATCTCTTTTAAAAATAAAGAAACACATATTTGTTTGTTTTTGGAAAATCCAATTAATGGGAGGGTGAAAAGAGGGTGAATTTTTAAAATGAGTGAATCTATATCTCCAAACTTTTAAAGTTTGCAGATGTAAAAATTGGTATTTAGAATCTTCATTAAAAATAAAGAAACACGTATTTTTTGTTTTCGGAAAATCGCAATAGGGGGAGTGAAAAGGGGTGAAAAATGGGTTGAATGCCTTTAATGAGGCTACTTATATCTCAGAAACTGAAGATATTGCAGACCTGAAAATTGGTGTTTGGGATCTCCTTTAAAAATAAAGAAACGTATTTTTTGTTTCTGGAAAATCCAATTAAGGGGGGGTGAAAAGGGGGTAATATTTTAAAATGAGTGTATCTATATCTAAAAACTTTTAAAGGTTATAGATGTGAAAATTGGTATTTAGAATCTCCCTTAAAAATAAAGAAACACGTATATTTTGTTTTTGGAAATTCCTAATAGGAAGGGTGGAAAGGGTTGAAAAAAGGGTCCAATGCCTTTCATGAGTATACTTATATTTCAGAACCTGAAGATATTACAGACCTGAAAATTGGTGTTTGGGATCTCCTTTAAAAATAAAGAAACACGTATTTTTGTGTTTTGTAAAATCCAATTAATGGGGGGGGTGGGTGAAAAGGGTGTGATTTTTTAAAATGAGTGTACCTATATCTCAAAACTTTTAAAGTTTATAGATGTAAAAATTGGTATTTAGAATCTCCTTTAAAAATAAAGAAACACGTATTCTTTTGTTTTCGGAAAATCCCAATAGGAAGGGTGTAAAAGGGTGAATAATGGGTTGAATGCCTTTAATGAGGCTACTTATATTTCAGAATCTGAAGATATTACAGACCTGAAAATTGGTATTTGGGATCTATTTAAAAGTAAAGAAACACGTATTTTTTCGTTTTTGAAAAAATCCAAATACTGGGGGGTGAAAAGTGGGGGTGAATTCTTTAAAATGATTGTGTCTACATCTTAAAACAAAACAAAAATTACAGATGTAAAAATTGGTAGTTAGAATCTCCTCTAAAAATAAAGGAACACGTATTTTTTTGTTTCCTGTAAATCCCAATAGGAGGAGTGTAAAAGGGTGAAAAATGGGTTGAATGCCTTTAATGAGGATACATATATATCAGAAACGAAAGGTATTACAGAACTGAAAATTTGTATATGGGATCTCCTTTAAAAATAAACACTTTTTTTTTTAGTTTTTGGAAAATCCAATTAATGGCGGTTAAACAGGAGTGATAAATTGGGGTGAATTTTTTGAAAGACTATATCTACAGAATATCTTGGAAACGTAAAATGTTACAGACGTAAAAAGTGGGTGTTTGGAATCTCCTGTAAATGTAAAGAAACATAGGTGATTTGTTTTTGGAAACTCCACTAAGGGAACCAGGGACACATTTTCTAATTTTCCACAATTTTTGAGCAATCACAATGAAATTGATATGGAATATGTAGGACTATTATGAAAAGAATATATCTTAATTTCAACTTAATATCGTTATTAGTTCATGAGATATGATGTACTTTGTGTTTATGACACTCGCGAAACAGGCAACTTTCAAAAAGTTCCCTGCGGGATGGACTTTTACCTGAGAGTTTGAAAACTTGTGAAATGATTCTTCCTTATAATACAAAACAACTCTAGGATGGAATTTTTGATTCACCCTATGTTTCTCATTTAACTCCTGTTTCAATTTTTTAATTTTATTTCATGTAATTTTCCACTAATTTTCTGTACATTTTGCCTCATAAAATGAGTATGTTGAAGAAGAATGCAAAATCCATCCTACAATTTCTTTGTTAGGTCACATCGAAGCTAGATACCGACTTTGGTAAATGTAGGTTTAGATTTGACCCGCACGGAACACTGCAGGTTACAAAAAATGGTGTTTTGAGTTAAATGAATTTTAGTTCTAAAACCATTAAAAATTTTCATAATGGCCTTTCCAAATCTCTTAAAATTCACCAACACTATAACTCCTACCCTCCTGTTTCTTCTTGGCTTCCTCCCTGTGTACCTTGAGGATTGTCAGTTCTTTCCTGGCTGTTTTGTTTTGTTGTGTGACTGACCGCTGACTGTAAAATTTTCTTCTTCCATCTCCTTGTGTGGCAAGTTTGTTGGATACTGGTGAAAGTTTATAATTCCTTATAACCATTTTCATTTCTTGTGTTGCACTACATCACATGTTGTATTCTGAAACTGCATTAGAAACAGCTATTCCAAGTCTTTTTGAGGACAAAGAGGTCTCTTTTGGGCACATTTTCCATTTACATGCATGAAGACTTTCATTGCATTTTGAGTAGCCCCTGTACAACATCTAGACAGAAGTTCTGTTGATGCCAGCCTTTGGTATACAGGCACAATTTTCAGCAGCATTGCAGTTGTGAACTTAACTGACATTTTTTGTGGGTTTGGAGGGGTTTGTCCAGTTGCGATACTCTTGTTGTAGAAGCACCATGATTCAGGTCCTAAAAAGCATTTCTTATGCTTAGGATCTTCATCTGTGGAGGAGTAATGGTATAGTGAGGCATATATTGCAGATTTCATATTATCTGTTGAGGGAATATTTGGACATATTGCCTGCCTATAATAATTTGTGAGCTTCACAATAGTTGCTTCTTTCAAACTTCCAGGCCCCCTTCCACCAAGTGTAGTTCCTTTTACTTTCCACTCTTTCACCAAATTCCTCAAACCAGTCCCCATCCTTTTTGCAACATGGTTAATGCACTCTTCTTGCTTCATTTAAAAGGTGGAGAAATGTTTTGGCATCCTTATCAGAAAGCACAGTTGTGTAGCGCATGCCACATTCTTCCACTGATCTTTTTCATAAAATATCAGCTGCAAATACTTCCATTGCTACAAATGATCCCTCATAATTCCTCGAGGTTGAAGTAGTTCATAACATAGCCAACAGACGGCAGTATATATTCCAATATTCAAAAATTGTTTCATCTCAATGCTACTGTAAATAGGGAATTAATGGTAACAGAAGGGACACGGATAGCCGAGCATACAGAGGAATGGGGGCGTGGTGGAGAATTAAATGACCGTGCAGAGTCATTTAAAACGGCCGTAACTACGCCAAAAATAGTCACAGCGACACAAAACCACTTTTGTTACGTAGAGGAAGGTTAATACAAGTTATTTATGCCAGAATTCAAATTTCGACAATTTCATCCATTTACCGAAAAAAAATGTGTCCCCGGTCCCCTAAGGGGAACTCAAAAGGGGTGAAATTTTAAAATGAGAATTTTTAAAGTATATCTAAAAAAACTTAACATGTTACAGAAGTGAAAAATGGTATTTTTTATCTCTATTAATAATAAAGAAACGTGTATTTTTAGTTTTCGGAAATACCACTTGGGCGGAGGGGTGGGGGTGGGGGGTAAAAGTGACTGAAAATGGTGTTGAATTCTTTTAATTAGGCTACTGATATCTCAAAAATGAAGATGTTACAGACGTGAAATTTGATATTTGCAATCTGCTTTAAAAGTGAAGAAATACGTATTCTCGGAAAATCCACTGAAGGGGGGGGGGGGGGGGGGTGAAAGAATTGAAAAATTAATTGACTTAATTGTATAAGAATACATACATATAATAAAAACTAAAGTAGTTACAGACGTGAAAATTCGTATTTGGATCTCCTTTAAAAAGAAAGAAAAACGCGTTTTTGGTGGGAAACCATCTTGGAGGGCGGGAGTGTAAAGGAGTTGAATTCCTTTCATGAGGACACATAAATAAAAAACTGAAGAAGTTAGAGTCGTGATACTTGGTATTTAGAAGATCCTTTACTATTAAAGAAACAAGTATTTTTTTGTGGGGAAAATTCACTGAGGGTTGGGGGGGGGGAGGAGTAGTGTGAAATGAAGTGAAAAAGTAAATTATTTTTATGGGGATACTTATATCTCAAAACTGAAGGTAATAGACGTGAACATTGGTGTTTGGAATATCCTTTAAACATAAAAAAACAAGCCTTCTTTTAATTTTTTTTTTTGGGGGGGGGTGGCGGTAAATAAACTTAACGGCGGTGGGGTGTAGGAGGGGAGACCAATTGATTTTACTGTTCTGAATGCACTTATAAGGATCCTACGTTGCTCAGGCGGCAGCTCGCCGGCCTCTCACAGCTGGGTTCCGTGGTTCAAATCCCGGTCACTCCATGTGACATTCGTGCTGGACAAAACGGAGGCGGGACAGGGTTTTCTCCGGATACTCCGGTTTTCCCTGTCATCAGCCATTCCATCAACACATAATAATAATAATAATAATAATAATAATAATAATAATAATAATAATGATAATAATAATAATAATGTTCCGGACCGTCGTCAAATGTGCGGACTGCGCTGGAAACGGCTCCTGGACGGGTAATGACTAAGAATGCAGTCCGGCCGCGGGTTCAGTGCCGCCAAGGCACCCAATATGACACCACGCCGGATCTCCTGAAGGATTTTATCCATATTAAAAATGATTATAGGAAAAGATGGTGAAGATTTACGGACCCAACTGACCGGGAGGAATACCTGAGCCTAGCCCGGGAAGTACGAAATCGATTGCTGGAAAGGAAGATTGAAAAATGGGAGGAAACGTGCCTTAATCTAATAGAAAACGAGTCAGATAGGGAATTTTGGTGGATTCTCGCAGAAAACGAGTCAGATCGCGAATTTCGGCGGATTATATATCTAAAACAATAAGCATTCAATTATAAATTTCAGTATAATACCGTAGCGAAGCACGGGTATCTTGCTAGTACTATATAAAATACATACCTTCATATAATGTAATCACACTGCAAGCGAAATAATATTTAGTTCTGACGTCCTTAACGAGCCTTCACATAAAAACAACTGTACATTCGCCTCGCCATAATATTATCCTCTAACGGAGAAGAGCCAATTTAGACCTTCGGTGAGATAAGATGACCAGACAGCGCGACCTTTCAATGCTGAATTACTGTACTCAAAAGTCTTATAAATACGGCTCGCAGGAAATGTGCATCAAAGACAGGGGTGGAAAATATTATCTTTGGCCGGCTGGATGCTAGAAATCGCGACGCCCGTATGCTTGTAATCACCTCCTATTGGTTATTGGTAAAATACGATTTCTCTCAGTCAACATATATATACTCTATATGTTTATGCCTATGCAATGTCCAGTGTAAGGGGTATATAAGCAAACAGGACAAATGCAAATAAAGAGCAGGAAACAATAGCTTAGAAAGCAATACTGTTGCCGCAATAATATAGGTAATATGCACTTTATACTTACGTACCATTTCATGAGCTGTAATGTGTTGATGGTAAACGCAGCTAATGATATAACAAAAACTCAAAAAGAGACACGCAGTTCAGTTTTTACTTATTTTCTCGCATACGGTGGAGCCACAATCACGACGACTTGTTACGTCTATTAGGTTGCTGAAGTATTTACTCCCCCTCGCTCTTTCTCTCTCCTCAAGGTCAAATTCTTGGAGCTATTAACAGAAAGACCGGCGACATTTCATATTCTAAAGCCACAATGTGTGTCCTGTTGTCCACAGTGGTTAGTACATATCATTGTATCGCACGAGAGCCTAGACACTGATGCACTAATTAATGATTTCATTCCTGTAAGTTTGCCAGGCTCCATGGCTAAATGGTTAGAGTGCTGGCCTTCGGCCACAGGGGTCCCGGGTTCGATTCCCGGTAGGGTCGGGTATTTTAACCATCATTGGTTAATTTCGCTGGCACGAGGGTTGGGTGTATGTTTCCTGATTCAGGCGAGCCGAACATGTCCTCGGACACTCCCGGCACTAAAAGCCATACGCCATTTTATTTTTCCCCTGTAAATATAAAAATGTTCGTTTCTTCATCCGACCATTAGGGGGGGGGGGTTTCCCCTAGTCTCTCCCCTCCCAGTCGATCCGCTCCTGGACTTAAGGCACCGGGTCTGAATTCAGTAAGGTCTCCTTCATTTGTGCCAGAAGTGTTGAGCTCTTAACAAGTCGAGTGACTTGTGTATTAACTTTTTAGTGGGATTTCTGACTTTTTTATGTGTTTCTTCTTCTGATAAGTTGCTCATTTTTGTTTCGTAATCAGTTGTATTCATGATGAATGACACATTACCTTTGTCAGCCGGAATTACAATTTGGTATCGTCTTTACGAAACACATCAGCTGCTTTAAGTTCATCTTTGGTCAAATTATGACGTGGTAGATTCGCTTTTCTCAGCACCTAAGATAAATCCTCACGATTTTTTTCACCTTGTTTAATGGTAAATCTCTGAAGGTACACTCTACAGCACAGGAAATCGTGTCTACTGAGATACTTCTGGGCGCCACAGCGAAGTTCAGACCCTGATTTTGAACTGGCATTGAATTCCTCTTTAGTACTTTATCAGACATATTTAAAATGGACTTACTATAATCTAATTCCGGTGTTTTACGTTGGACCATCTCTAAAATTTCTTTTCTTGAGTTGCTCTGCAAAACTCTTTTTGTTAAAGAATCGTTAATATAAAGTGGCTTTAATCCATAAATAATATTTTTTATTTTATTAATGAAACCTACGTTCGAAACGAGTAAGATAAACTTATCATTTTAGTGGCTGTTTTGTACAATATTTTATTCCATACTTTGGCTAATATACTTGTTATACCATACACCATCTTGATATGTAATTAGTTATTAAGTCATCCATGTTTGATATTCACACTGACCTTTTCAGCTTTCTTGTGTGTGTGTGTGTTCCTATAAGAGATATGAGGTGTGTACATGGAGTTACGTGGTAATAAAATACCAAAATTAGTGTTATTTGAAGCAGTGAACAGTTTACTAAGCTACAAGTCGTAAATATGGTTCTCCGTTCCTGCATTAATGAAGGTAATACGAACTTTATGATATACTGTGAGGTATTTAACGATCAACATCTTAGAACTAAATAAAACTCCTTATGTGGATCAGTGGTAGACTATCGGACTCTAGGTTCCAAAAACACTGGTTCAAACCCGACAGGATTTGTCGTATAGTGTTGGAATGTAAAAAGATCTGCAGTGACTCATTTGGTGATCATAGAACAAAATTAATTCAAACTCAGCCATAGATCGCTCAATATAAGTACCGTACGTTTCTATTCCAGATAGTAGATTAAAACATAAAGTCAAAATTGACACGACGGCAGCTTAAGTGGCGTCAAGTCAGATATTAACAGAAGCCATTAAGCTAAGAGTAAACTCTCAATTTACATAGCAATAAAGTTATTTCATGCCGAAATCTCACTGATATTCACATACGGGTTGGAATTTAACAAATGGAATCTACAGAACTTCCAAACTGTGAAAGCAGTCTGCTCTGCCTCCCTAAATTCACGCCATGCATACTGTGAGCTCACAAGAGAACATCCTTTTTGGGCGAGAATTCCGCTACAACTGCCTTTCACTAGTTACAAACATATGATAGGGAAATACAGGAAATCTCTTTACCAGATGTCATGACTTCTACGCATTGAAAGAAGGTAGACTATAAACCACGGCACATAACCACTATCTTACAGTGTGTCCCAACAAAGTGTTTCCCATTCTAAATATGGAGTACGCTGTTTGTGAATTATATGGGACACCTTGCTGCGAACTGCCCCAAGAGACAAATCGAACTAATGAAGAGTTGCATGTTAACCTAACTGAAATTTACTCTCTATGTGACTTAAAAGTAATTTAATTTCATAGCTATTATCTCCAATAATGTTTAATTATTTAACAGTACCGTTAGATAAACATTTGATATTCGTGTGTAATCTGATTTTCATCACTGATACCCCTATTAGTTCATCAAATGATAAAGAAATCTCAATTTACAAAGCAATGAAGTTACTCCAAGCCTAAATGTCACTGATATTCATATACAGGTTGGAATTTAACAAATAGAATCTACAGGATTTCCAAACTGTGAAAGCAGTCTGCTCTGCTCAAACAAAAACTGGGTGTTCAACTCCTAAACACGAAAATGAAATGATACAGTAGCCTATATGAAGGGAGACATTTTATACATGCAAAACAGATGAAAATGTAAGTGATGATAGACTGGAATGCAGAAGTAGGTTGAGGAGAATTTAATGTATTAGAAAAATACCTACAGGTATAACGTAATTAAAGAGAGAGTCGAGTGGTAAAATTCTGCAATGATCATAATAGACTAGTTTAGATATGAAAATATGTTTTTATATACTTGTTTCTTGCAAGGATTAGGTATGTAATATTATTTATTTCTCAACGTAAATATAATATTAGAATAGTTTAGATATTATGATATTAGACTGATTGAAACAAAAAAAGTGTAAACATTTGCCACTGTAATTGGGATTAGAAATCCTGTAGTGCGCAGTAAATAAAAAAAAAAAGTAGTTCCTGTTAACACTATGCTTCAAAAACCACAGACGAAGGTTGTATTCGTGGACGAGACATGTACACACTCGAAGATATAAAATATACTTCATTGTGGTTAGGTGAAGATGGATAAACCTTCCCAGATATAAACGTGGACTAGAGCAACTTGAAGACCATTGTTTCAGTCCCAAGAAAGAATGTCTTGCAAACAATACATCTGAATGCCGACATGTCTGCAGTCTCACAGCACTTTATAAGGCCCTGAAAAATACAATGCATAAACAAATTGTTAAATACTTGGAAAAGTATCCTTTGCTCTATCCCTTGCAGTCTGGTTTTAATAAGGTTAGGTAAGGGTTATTCTGCCCGAAGGCAGGTCCGAATCTCCGCAGAGGTGTTCCTGAGCCGGAGTTTACGTGCGGTAGGGTGGCCAGTTCCTTTCCGCTCCTCCATTCCCTTACCCTCGCCAACAGCGCGTGGGAACCCATCCAACTCCTGACCACGCCCAATGTTGCTTAACTTCGGAGATCTCACGGGTTTTAATAAAGGACACAGTATTACAACAACACTAATCAATATTACGGATGACGTTTGACGGCCAATGGACGAACGAAAACTCCTAAACAAGAAAACGAAACGACAAAGAAGTCGAAAGAATACAATATATAAAGGGAGACATTTTACAAATGCAAAAGATAAAGTAAATTTAAGTGACGATGGATTAGAATGCAGAAGTAGGTTGAGGAGATATAAAATATACTTCATTATGGTTACTGTAGGTGAAGATTGATAAACCTTCCCAGCTGTAGACGTTGACTGCATTTGACGCTGTTTATGTAGACATACAATAAACCCAGTTACAAAAACTTCTTATAGCTCCTTTTGCTATTCAGCTCTTGGACTCATTCCTCAAAAATAGACGACAGCGAGTTTTATTAATGAAATGGCGTATGGCTTTTAGTGCCGGGAATGTCCGAGGACAAGTTCGGCTCGCCAGATGCAGGTCTTTTGATTTGATGTCCGTAGGCTACCTGCGCGTCGTGATGAGGATGAAATGATGATGAAGACGACACATAAACCCAGCCCCCGTGCCAGCGAAATTAACAAATTATGGTTAAAATTCCCGACCCTGCCGGGAATCGAACCCGGGACCCCTGTCGCCAAAGGTCAGCACGCTAACCATTTAGTCATGGAGCCGGACGAGTTTTATCAATGAAGACGACAACAGAATGGGAGTCAAAACTATCTGGCGTCCCTCAAAGTTCTGTTGTTTGTTTTTTTTTTGCTTTACGTCGCACTGACACAGATAGGTCTTATGGCGACGATGGGATAGGAAAGGCCTAGGAGTTGGAAGGAAGCGGCCGTGGCCTTAATTATGGTACAGCCCCGGCATTTGCCTGGTGTGAAAATGGGAAACCACGGAAAACCATCTTCAAGGCTGCCGACAGTGGGACTCGAACCCACGATCTCCCGATTACTGGATACTAGCCGCACTTAAGCGACTGCAGCTATCGAGCTCGGTAAAGTTCTGTTCATGGATCTCTTTTGTTCTTAGTCTACCTGTATATTAATGCCATGTTTCCTCAACTGAATGACTGCCGAAGACCTTCAAATATACTTACACTTAAAGGTCACTGATACTGACTAAGAAATAGGTTTTAAATTCAATTACCTCCAATGCTAAGAAGAACTGCCTATTAATTAACTCGAAGAAAGCGCAAGCAATCATAATAGGACAACTCAGGATTTTATATGCCACGGGTATAACTACTGTAAAGCTCTTTGGTGAAGCTATACTTTTTGAAAAGTCTATAAAAATTAGGTGTCGTCTTGAATGACACATTAAATTGGAATGATCACATAACAAGCGTAAGAAGAAAAGTATACGCAACTCTCCATCCTCTAAATATTAAACTATTCATTCTTCCACATAGTACGGAAAATACAGTTATTCAAATACTCGTTTCTTCCATAATTAATTACTGTGAGTTGAACAAACCGGTGCAACTGTAGAACAAACAATGAAACTTCAGAAGGCAACGAACTCGTGTATAAGATTTATATTTTCTCTGAACGTTGGGACACACATCTCCCCATATCATGATAAAGTATCCTGGCTGAAAATGAACAAAAGTGAGAAACCTGCACACTTCGACCGCTAATCGACGACTGAACCAGTCTTCACTGAATACCTATTCTCAAATATTAAATTTCTCTCCTGCATCCTCGGCTATAACACCAGGTCGAATTCTACCTTTCTGATTGCCTTTAATCAGCCGCTCCTTCCAGGTGTCTGGGACAAGGCTATAGAATTTTCTCCTTGTCAGAATATGAAATACCACTTCAATAGCCTCATTTAAGCGGTCTTATTGAGATTTCCTCTTACATGTGTGAATAACTTGTATGATATTTTAGTGAATAAGAACAAGTATGATGAGAGCTATCGTTGGGTTAAAATGTACACAGATAATATCAATCATTAAAAAAATCACTATTCCATGATTTTAGGTAATTTGTAGATATTGTAGTCTTATGTAATAATTTTCAAATTATGTCACTATGTACTGTTTAATGTGGTTGAAGTGTGTAAGAGGGCCGTGAGTCCTATCTTGGATACATACAAAGGCATAACATAAATAAATAAATAAATAAATAAATAAATAAATAAATAAATAAATGCTGGCTGAATTTGAAGAAATTGAAGAAGGATTGAAAAGTGAGAAGTGAGAGAAGATGAGAAGTGGTAGAGCTGAAAAAAAAAAGAGTGAGGAAATGTTTCAAGCATCAGGAATAGATGAAAAGGTAATGAAAACACAATAAACGAAGAGTGGGCAGTCCTAAAGTATGAGATCAGTAGGAGTACTGAAAAAGAAGTAGAAAGAAAGGCAAGATCAAGTAGGAATCAGTGGATAACTAACGAGATACTAGACCTGATTGATGAATAACAGAAGTACAGGAATGCAAAATAATGATGACAGAAAGGAATTCATGTGACTAAAGAACGAAGTGGATAAAAAATGCAAGACAGTCAAGGAGGAACGGTTGAAATATAAATATAAAGGTGTTGAAGATTTTATGGTTTTAATAAAAGTGGATTTTGCAAATAAGGAAATCAAGGAGGCTTTTGGAGAAAAGAAAAGGAGCAAAGCAGAAAGATTGCAGGAAAATATTCAAGCTGTAGATGATATGGGAAATCCAATTTTAAGTTCAGAAATTCATTAAGCAGTGAAATACGTAAGTAGGAACAAGGCTCTTAGAATTTGCATTATACCTTCCGAGTCATTGTCTGCCTTCGGAAAAGGTGGCATGGCCAAGATGTGCATGATATAGGAGAAATTACAAACGATATTTACAAAATCTCGTTATATCTTTTCTTAAAATAACGGGCGCTGAAATGTACGAAAACTACGACACCATAAGTTTAGTATTTCACGCTAACAAAGTTTTAACAGGAATAGCTGTGGATAACAGAAGAACACTAGGCTAGGAACACGCAAAGCAGACACCACAGAAGATCGAGGTTTGAAGGGTAAGCACACGTACATGGAAATTTTAGAACTAGAAAAGGCATTTGCTAACTTTGATTACACCCAAAGATTCTGAAGATGATTGGGACCAAATGCCGAGAAAGAACGGTTGTCTACAGTATCTACGAAAATCATTCTGCAGTGATATGACTCGAGGCGTATGAAAGGGAAATAGCTGTTTTCCTCCACCTTAGCCTTGTTCTAGAACGGGTAGTAAAGGTAATCAAGGACGAATTTGGAAAATTAATCACAATTCAAAAATATGATTTTAAAATTCTATGATTTGCCACTGATATCAGTCTTTTAATATCTGAGCCTGCAGAAGTTACGGAGAAATTATTGAAGAGTTTGGATAAAATCTTTGAGGAATGCAAGATATTAAGAAATAAATACGGTACAAAAGTAACAGAATACTTCTAACGAATTCAGGTAATGCGAGATATATTAGATAAGGTAATGAAATCTTGAAGGAAGTAGATGACTGTCATTACTTGAGTCGGAAAGGAAATAACTATGACTGAAGCAAGGAGAATAAGGAGGATATAGAATACGGACTAATACAAGCAACTTTTTGTTGTTGTTGTTGTTTACAATTTGTTTCACGTCCCACTGACGATGGGATAGGAAAGGGCTAAGAGTGGGAAAGATGCGGCCGTGGCCTTAATTAAGGTACATCCCTAGTATTTGCCTGATGTGAAAATGGGAAGTCATAGAAAACCTCCTTCTACGGGCCTGCCGATAGTGGAGTTTGTACCAACTATCTCCAATTTGCTCGATGCGAAAATCTTAAGAAAAGACATTTGATTACTTCACATGCACATTAAAAATATGTTTCTGAAGAGTTTTATGTGGAGCGTGGTATTGAATGAGAGTGAAGCATGTACCCTTAATAGCGCAGAAAGGAATGGAATAGAAGATTTTGCAGTGTGTTATAGAAGAACGTTAGAGGTGGGATGGGTATATCATCATCAATCATTCAGACTGATCTGCATTTAGGGCCATCACCCTTGTCTTTTCATTAATAATTTCAAAGAAGTTGGAAATTATTCGGACATCATTTTTGGTAATTTTTTTTTTTTTTGCTACGGGCTTTACGTCGCGCCGACACAGATAAGTCTTATGGCGACGATGGGATAGGAAAGGCCTAGGAGTTGGAAGGAAGCGGCCGTGGCCTTAATTAAGGTACAGCTCCAGCATTTGCCTGGTGTGAAAATGGGAAACCACGGAAAACCATTTTCAGGGCTGCCGATAGTGGGATTCGAACCTACTATCTCCCGGATGCAAGCTCACAGCCGCGCGCCCCTACGCGCACGGCCAACTCGCCCGGTTTGGTAAATATTCCAATCCCTAATTCCTCTTACTATAACCGAATATTTAACCCAATTTTTCTTCTTGAATTCCAACTATCTTCATTATTTAATTGTCTTTCTACTTTTAAACACTCCACTCAAGCTTATTCGTCTACTGATATCATTCCACACCATCTCTCCGCTGACAGCTAGGTACATACTGCTTAGTCGAGTAGCTGGTCTTCTTTCTCCCAAGCTTTCCCAGCCCAAAGTGGATTGCAAACGAAGTGATACTGAGTCAAGTTGGTGAGTAGATAATGATATATCGAAATTTTACCAGATATAGATACATCTAAATGACACACATATTGACTTGTTCAGTTAGATTTTGAGGGGAGTGTATGGCTTAAAAATTGCAGGAATAGAACAAGGTATGAATATGACAAACAGATCAGAGTAAATTATGTAGAAATGTAAACGCTAGCACCAAATAGGGTGGGATGGAGGGCTGTTACGAAAAAGTGTATGGACCAATGACTCAAACATTAAAACGTGAAACAATTTATTTTACCAGAAAAGAATCGGAGAAGTCCATAAAATAATTTTGAAAGGCATATTTAAAATGTATAAAATCTTCACGTCCAGAATCATTGCCTTTTGAGAATTTTGAAGATTTAATTTACATCTCAACGCGTGCTTGTTACATTTGTGGGATATACGCGGGTGGAAATAAAGAAGCGGTAATACTGATAGAACCTAATATGTAATGAGGTGACAAGTATAATTGTATTATATTCCTTCAATGCAGTCACTCGCACCTTTTGCCAAATGGCGGGAAGCCGCTGGGGACCGTTGGCAAGGCGTTCTCTGTTGATAACAGTGACGGGACGCCCTACTGCGCGGAGTGCAGATGCCACGCCAGGAAATCGACGGCCTGGGAGGGGTTCCTTCAACTTCGGATACAGGTCGAAGTCACAAGGACTCGTGTCTAGTGAGCACGAGGGTGTTTCAAGACCTCCCAATGCCACCGTTGCAATTAGAGCTTGACATTGTTTGCGACATGATAACGGCAATAGTAGTCAGTGTTGACAGTTTATCCCTCAGGCACAGCGTCCATAAGAATAACACCCTCGTAGTCGCATGCCACAATCAGCGTAAGCTTCACCCCACTGGATTCCTGTCCAAATTTCTGAGGACGTGGTGAACCTGGATGACGCCATTCATTAGACTGACGCTTTAAGTCGCTGCAAAAAACGCGTCTCCATCGTATCCGTCCAGGAGGATCCCAGCCAGTGCATACCGGTACCATTTCTGTACGTCGGTGAGTTGATGTGGAACCCAACGCGACGCAATTTTCTTCACGTTAAGACATTTCGTTAGTAGGTGCCACACCATCTGATGACTGAGACCACCCTCTACCGATAATTAACGGACAGTCCATCGATGGTCTACAGCAACTTACGATGTCGATCTGATCTTGAGGAATGGACGGTCAGCAGTTTCATTTCGTCCTGCACGAAACGTTTTGACCCATCGTGCAATAATTATGTACGGTAATGCATTATCACCACAGGCTTCACGCAATCTTATTGTGATGCATTTTTGCCACCGTCAACCTCGATTTTAATCCACGAACGCTGATCACATGCTTTAGAGCAGTGAAATTACCGCTTTTCACGTCAACGCCAGTCAACAACAACACTTCCATCTGGATGCCCATCGGCACACCGACAGCAGCGCCACTGGACCGCTCCAATATCCTATTTGCCAATGCCCGATCTCCTGAGAGTGTCTGGACTACGTTGCCTCTACTTTATTGACAGCCCTCGTATCATCTTAAATGAGGTCAAAAACACTGTGGCTGAATTATCCTTGCCGAAAACCATATAAGGAAACGTTTTTGTAGGATTAATCTCTTTCCTGACCTTTTCCCAGTTATAATCTCTTTCCTGACCTTTTCCCAGTTATGGAGGGGCTGCACTACATGTTTACTTAGCTCTGTTTAAGGTCGGATGCCCTTCTAGACGCCAAACCTGTGTGGAGGGATGTTTTCACTACTGAGTGTGTCAGTAGTGATTGTTAGTGGGATGTGTTTTGTATGTATTCTATATGAGGTGTGTGTTAAGATGAAACGAACACTCAGGCTCTGAGCCATGCGCGGCTAAAATCTCTGGCCCGACCGGGTATCGAAGGCGGAACCCTCAAAACCGGAAGTCTCTGTGCTGGCCTGCCACGGAGACGGACTGAAGATGTTGTAATATTTGACTTATATTTTTCAATGGATGGAGAGATTTACAGGTAAAAAGGGTTGATGGCATAATAATCGTGCGGAACCGACAACATAAGGGGATAACTTAAGAATATTCTAATAAAAATAAAAATAATGTGACCAAGTGAATCATTTTCCGCTTCGGTCCTTGAAAAAGAGACGTTCAAAATGTCTGTTATTACTGTGTGAAGCACTTAGCCCGTCTGGCGGCCATGATCGTAACGGCGTCAAGAGTATACGGTCTGACACTGTGGTTATCCGGTTCGAATCCCGTTGGTCAAAAAAATTTCACCGTCAGAATGTTGGCCGACAGGGTAGGAGAGGTAGTTGTACACAAACTCTAATTACTAGATTGCGTGCCAAAAGACTCAATTCAATTCAATTCAATTCAATTCAATTCAATTCAATTCAATTCAATTCAATTCAATTCAATTCAATTCAATTCAATTCAATTCAATTCAATTCAATTCAATTCAATTCAATTCAATTCAATTCAATCTTTCCGTAGTGTTCATATGGAGTGAGGGTATATGACGCTGTTAATGGAGATCCGTTGGTCGGATGGGGACGTTAAGCCTTGAGCAGATCCCTTGATGCTATTCGGCAGTAGTAGGCTATGTGCCGGCGCCGGGTTTCACACTCTCCGTTCTGCTATCGTGTACATCACCGTCGTTCATTTCATCTCATTAACGTCTCTGATGAGGTTGACGTCAGAAAGGGCATCCGATTGTAAAAGCACGCTGCAAAGACTCGTATCACTTCATAACCGATCACGCAGTGAAACAGGACAAGAGTTGGACATACATACTATGTGAAACACTAATTACATTACTAATATAGCATTAAGTTGTTTTACATTTTTCTTATAATTATCGTAACTGTGTTATTGTTTATTTAACAGCTGCCCTCCATTGAGTTTAGCCCTTACGGATTCAGTAGAACATAAATTTGATATACCATTGTAGTCTATACAATACAAAAATTTGCTTTTAAAAATTTTCAAAGAAATTCGTTATTAAGAAACTAGAAAATACATTAAGTTAAAGTTTGGCATTAATTTTTTAATATCGAGATAACAATTTCAACCTGTAAACATGTAGGCAAAGTAAAATCCTTACTCTAATCTTAGAAGAAAACTTGTCCCTCATACACCCTCTGTATAGCGGAAAAATCTTCTATGCATTGTGCTTTGCTAGCACAATGTTTTTTTTCTGTGTACATTTATTTTTTAGTACTTAAAAAACAACACACTGGAAAAAATCCAGCAAATAAATAAATAAATAAATAAATAAATAAATAAATAAATAAATAAATAAATAAATAAATAAATAAATAAATAAATAATCATTCTTAAAACCATACTTATAACGTGAACGATCTCTTCGTTTCCACTTAACGGTAACTCTTGAATTTAGTGAACAATATTATGGCCTGACGTTTGGAACTAAGTACCGTATATTTAATTAAGGAAGCGAAGTATAAAATCCAATTTTACATCTCTCACTGCCAACGGTAACTCTTGAATTTAGTGAACAATATTATGGTCTGACGTTTGGAACATAGTACCGTATATTTAATTAAGGAAGCGAAGTATAAAATCCAATTTTACATCTCTCACTGCCAAGCGTCAACTTGTAAAGTTTTTAACACTTCAACACTCAACACTTCTACTTTTGCTCTTTATGGTGATCTTTCTCCTACCTGACATAATTCAACCAGCTGACATTCAATTGTTTCGCAAGACTGGCATCTTTACGATCTACATCACGAGACCGTATAGGCACATAACTCATTTTCTCTTGCTTACTTTTCTAACAATAAATTGTAGCTGGGATTGTCTCATTTATTGCTTATGTAGAAGTATCGATACATCATCTAATTATTGATATTTGTACTTAAAGATTGCTATGTTGACAATAATCAGAATATTTCTTCCTCGCCTTATTAAGACGACGTCACGCAGAAATGGGGAAATTTATTTAGAGAGAACAAGGACGTTAGGAAATCATTAAAAGTGCTGCGGTCTGGCTTCCGGAGAGACTTGGTGCAGGTCTTTCTAGTTGACGCCCAAAGGCAACCTGCGCATCTGAATGTGTGGTGGGGGTGGTGGTGATGATGATGATGTATCAATCAATCAATCAATCAATCAATCAATCAATCAATCAATCAATCAATCAATCAATCAATCAATCAATCAATCAATCAATCAATCAATCAATCAATCAATCAATCAATCAATCAATCAATCAATCAATCAATCAATCAATCAATCAATCAATCAATCAATCAATCAATCAATCAATCAATCAATCAATCAATCAATCAATCAATCAATCAATCCCCCACGGATCTGCATTTAGAGCAGGATTCCAGGTGGTAGATTCCCTATCTGTTGTTTACCTAGTCTCTTTTTAATAATTGCAAAGATTTAGAAATTAATTGAACATCTCACTTGGTAAATTATACATTGCCTATCTCCTTTTCCTATAAACGAATATTAGCCCCAAGTTCTTCTCTTGAGTTCCAAATTTATTTTCATGACTTCTCCTACTTTTATAAACACTACTGAAACTTATTATTTTACTAATGTCGTTCCACGTCATCACTCCACTGACAGATCGGAACATACCACTTATTCGAGCAGCTCGTCTCCTTTCTCCCAAGTCTTCCCAGCCCAAACTTTGCAACATTTTCGTAACCCTACTCTTTTGTCGAAAATCACCCAGAACAAATCGGGCTGCTTCATTTTGGATCTTTTTCCAGTTCTCGAGTCAAGTAATCCTGGTGAGGGTCCCATATAGTGAAACTATACTCTAGTTGGGGTGATACATTTTGCTAAAGAATATAAGGTGATAGATGCATATAGTCTATTGCAATACCGTAAAGTGGGATCCAACCCCGAACAGTAACAAGATTCATGACCGTCTACACTCGCCTCTCTTGTGACCCATGGCAGATGGCTGTTGACCAATAGCATTCTTTCATTGTCAGTTACAGTCCACGTGGAGTACCTCAAAAGCTTGCCGATCCTGGAGCCTGCTCCGTTGTCAGGTCTCCAGTGTTGCACAGTTGAACGCAGTTCTGTTGTCTCGCTGCTCGCTCTCAGAGACTAAATAGTTAAAACGGCGAGTTGACAGCGCTGTGTCTCGAGCTGGGGAAATCCTGGCACCGTGCGGACAAAGAATGTAAAGACAGCCTGCCAGCTATGCTTCAAAAGCGTGCCGGTCGTTAACGAGGAAATTGCAACAACTATACCTGATGTTTGTTCTCAAATAAATATCAGTGTGGGCCATCACAATGTGCACTTGACTCATTTTGTGGTAAAATGTAGCTTACGTGTCTTTTGTTGCATTTACCGGCGTTGCTTTGCGATGCTGAGGATTGAGAATGCAGGCTTTTGAACTGTGAATATATCGCAGAAAGTTGAAGATCCCGTAGGTTGACTACGTCGCCAACGATGAGGCACTCCACCATGCCGGAAAATAATATAAAATCTTAAATACCGAGCATGTGGCTGTGCGGTTTGGGTCAGGTAGATGCCAGCTTACATTCAGGAAATAGTGGGTTCGAACCCCACTGTCACCAGCCCTGAAGATGCTTTTCCGTAGTTTCTAATTTTCATACTAGGAATATGCTGGGGTTATATCTTAATTAAGGCTTTGGTCGTTTTAGTCCCACTCTCAGCCCTTTCCTATCCCATAAGACCTGACTGTTTCGGTGTGACATAAAGCAAATTGTAGAAAAAAAAAAAAAGAAAAGAAAAAGGAATGTATCTTAAACCTCAAAAATTTCATAAAAGCAGGTTATTTCGATCATATCTTCTGAAATGACAAATACAGCTTGATACAACCGATCATAGAAGGCCTGATAGATGGAAAGCCAAGACTTGGGAGGAGACTATCCTGAACGCGGATCCTCAGACAATGGCTCGTACAATACCTTCTGATACAGGAAACACAAAGTAGGTCACCAACCACCTCCTGTAATAGCAAAATTAAAAAAAAAAGCAAAGTCATCTCCGTACAGGCCATGAAGGCTCTGGGAGGGGTGGAGGGTAAAGCCTTCCACTATCCGTAACCTCGGCACTTGGTGGGGTAGAGTGGTTAGCTTTACGCCCGACCGCCTTTGCTCCCAAGAATTAACCTGGAACTCATTTTTTGTGTAGGCTGTGAGAAATGTTGGATCATATGCACCTTCGGGAATGAAAATCTCGTTTCTTAAATTTTCGACTCTCTGACAGGGAATCGAATCCACGTCTTTCAGGATGGACAGAGCACGCCTTTACCACCTTGGCCAGACAACCCCTGCTTCCTGTAAGAGGCGGTGCCAAAAGAAGAAGTTGCTTTTGCCTATTCAGTTTCTGGTCTCTCTGTGTGTGGGGAGGCAAACCTCCAAGGGCTCTCAACTTGGGAGCGTGGGTTAAAGATCTCAGGCTCTCGAGCTGAGTCTAGCAGTGGTTCTAAAGACTTGTGGCCGGACGTTCACCGTCATTTCTATCTGACGGAATATTTCATTTTCACATCTGTCGAGGTCCCTACTTTTCTTCTCTCATTCTTCGAGGGTTTGAACTACTCCTCTGATTACTGTTAAGAGAGCGTGGCTGCCTAGTTGTACTCCCTCAATGCACTAACAACACTGAATATCCGCATGTCATCTCAGTTCAATAAGCTTGTGGTTCTAACATGACCACAAGACCTTTACTTTTTTATGGAACATGAACCAGAGGGACGTGAATTTTCATTTAAAAAATTCTACTTGCAATGGCAGGGATTCAAACCACTGTCACCTTTGTAGGAAACCAGTCTAGTCTGTTCTTAAATGATTTAAAAGTAGTTGGAAATGTATCGAACACCTCCATTGATAAATTATTCCGATCCCTAATTCCTCTTCCTTTGAAAGAATATTTATCCCCATTTTTTTTCTTGAGTTCCATCTTTAATCTTCTTTTTATGATGTTCCCTACTTTTAAAAACTCCACTCAAGCTTATTCGTCTACTAATGTAATATTAAACCATCTCTCCACTGATAGCTCGAAACATTCCGCTTAGTCGAGCAGCTCGTCTCCTTACGTTTAAATCTTTCCAGTCCAAACTTTGCAACAGTTTTGTAACACTACTCTTTTGTCGGAGATCACTCAGCTATCACGCACCTCCCTAAACTCAGTACAGTTTTAATATTAGTTGCATAGAATTTAGAAATGAAGATAAACAACAGATTCTAAGAATTCCTTTTTGTAGATCATAATCCTGCGTAATCCTTCGGTTTCCAACTTGAATGTAGCCACATTGGACGAACCCCAGAGAAATGGATTACAATAGTAATAGAAGCCATTTTATCATCTAATTCATAAGTTCTACAAAATGGGATCAGTCAATTTAACATCTGCTAAATTTTGAATTTATTCCCCTATTTGTTCATGGTATTCGGTATAATACATATTTTTTAAGAAGCAGCCAGTAACTTCAGTATTCTGTTAGGTGGTGGTGTTGGTGATTATTGTTTAGGAGGAAGTACAACTTGGCAGCCATCTCCTATAATATTATGTGATATTCAGTTTTAAAAATAAGACCTCTCTTCACATCCTCATATGCAGCTTCTTCTTTCCCCATCAACTGTTAAAAGTAAATTCGAGTCCTAGTCCCAAGGTGGTGCAGCTCTGTTCGGGAGTACCCCCGTAAAGGTGAGCGTCAGGCACATACCAGCCCCCCTGTCATTCTTGAATCCCTGACAGTATCGGAATTCGAACCCAGGCCTCCCAGGATGGCAGCTAACAGCGCTAATCGTTACACCACGGAGGTGAATAGCACCTGGTCGTCTTGTTATTTTCCTTTATACAGCTGCTGCATGTGTTCCTTCAATTTATTATTATTATTCTCAGATACTTATTATTATCATCAACAATGAATTCCTCATGTTTATGAACTGCACCGAGCTCTATAGCTGCAATCGCTTATGTGCGGCCAGTATGCATTATTCGGGAGATAATGTGTTCGAACCCCACTGTCGGTAGCCCTGAAGATGGTTTTCCTAGCCCTTATCTGTCCCATCGTCGCCATAAGACCTATCTGTGTCGGTGCGAACTTGTATATATATATATATATATATATATATATATATATATGCAACTGCTATGCACCTTCAACATTTCTTCGATTTTCCTACCGGCAACGTCCACTTTTCCTCCAATCACGTAATCTTCAACTAAAACGCCCTTCTCTCGATCAGTCCTTACTGGTTCCCTTTTAAAGTGTGTCCATAACTCATACCAGCATAATTTATTGAGAGGCATTTGATTTTCCAATACATTCACTAAGAATTTACATATTTGTACACATCCAGCTGTCCTCAGTTATAACCCTATTTTATGTTAATTTCTACTTTCTCAACTGTATTAATTTCTTCCTTAATTACTCCGTATGTATGCGAGTGCTAATCCCGAAACCTGGACAATCTTTTCTTGGAGGAAATACATCTTCCAGGCCATGCAAATGTATAACTTTTGGCCCCGGAAAATATCGAAATATGGATGCAATTTTAACGACGGTGCAGACCTTCCTATCGGAATAATTAGTAGCTAAACCGTAAGTCGTATCACAAAAGATCGCGTTTCAATTTGGAGAGATCTATAACTTTGGGCCTATGATATTTTGTCGTATCTCTATCCCTCATTCGTTAAATAGTACTGCATTTCTTGAGTTCAAGTTAATGTTGTACTTTTTGCACGTGTATATTATTGTTTGGCACACTTATAGGAAAGATGGAATCATGACATGGGCAGGCACATTGACATGACCAGTGGCCATATGTTCGCAAAATTTTATGATTCCAGGGTCATATGAGTATCAAACAAATTAAGTAGTGTATGAAAACTGTACCAAATTTCATCCCACTCAATGAATAACTGAATCTAACCCATACATACAGGAGATACGAGAACATGTCACAGGACCAACCATGTAGAACACTTAACGAGTCGTCTGATGGTGAAGTCCGTTTGTAGGTGCATTTACAGTAATTTACGGAGAAATCCGTATACAATGTAGAATACCGTAACGAAGCACGGGTACATTTGCTAGTTTAGAATTAAAATTATTTCTTTGAGGTCTTATTTCTCAAGCTCAACCTTTCTGACGAGCGTAGATCATCGGATCTTACAACAGTCAGGCAGTGTCGCATCTTGTCACCCCATGATAGTGATTTTTCATTGTAGATCGCGAGGGTCACTTTAATCTCTCAGCCACGCCTTGTTTCTTGGTATAACTCACGTCCATCTACTCTCCTAGATATTTAAGTGTTTCGAACCTTTGTATATGACACTCTATTGTTCTTATCTTGATCAGGATATCCTAAATGTTGGTCCTGCACGTTGTCGTTTCAATGTAGACTTTGAGTCCTATTTTGCCCGCTTCTTTTTAAAATTCTTCGATATGTTATCATGCTTCCAATGAAGGCGCCAAGACCGCAAGGTCGTTCGCAAAAGCCAGGCAATATCCAATCAGACTTTGGATTCTCTGAATCTGACTTCACTTTTGACATTCTTTCCTTCGGGAGCTTTACTTGAAACCAAAAATAAAACATGGAGACAAAAGGAATTTCACTTCGAATAAGAAATCCTTGTCTACTATGGGAAGCTGCTGGAAATTCTGACAAAACTGTAAGAATTTTTGCTAATCTTTACCGGTATCAAAGAGCTGGAGTACGAAAAGAGAACCAAACATCAGAAGAATTTCTCATTTGTAAAAAGGAGTTCCACAAGGATGTATATTGACTCCGTTACTGTTTAACATCTACTCCGAGAAGTTGTTCGGAGAGGCTCCGGAAGGTGTAGAGGATGGGATTTTTATAAATGTGTTCATTATTAACAACTTCAGATATGCTGATAACACATCACTATTCGCTGATAGTCCAGGAGGGCTGAAAAGACTAGTTGATCGAGTAGTAAGTGTCAGTAAAAGAAATGGAATGCATTGTGCACAGTGAAAACAAGAATGATGGTCATAAGTAAGAGCTGTGACAAATATAATCCGTTGTCAGTGGGAAACAACTACTAAGAGTACAGCGTCGCAGAAGCTTGGACATTCACGTTCGTAATAATTAAACGGCTAAATGCCTTTGAGCTCTGGTGTTATTGTCGTATGCTCAGAATGTCTTGGTTACATTAGGTAAAGACCGTCGTGGTTATGCACCGCATGGGGAAACAATTAGAAATAACAAATACCACCAAGGAAAGTGAGACAGCATTCTTTGGTCACATTAACCCATTTATGCCCAAGAATTTTTTTTTTCGAATTTTATGGTTTTGACTTCTGGAATGAGTTTATTTATGTCCAAAAATGCCCCGAAAATTGTTTTAAAATATTTGTTGTTGTTGTTTAAAAATTATAGCATGGGTCGTAAACGACCCACTGGGCATGGACCCCAGGGGCATATCTCCAACATGGGCTTTGACTATTTTCATGTTTGGGTTCATCATGGTAAATTTTTAATGATAAAAGCAGAACAACTGGTGTATTTTATGACTCATTATTAGTGAAAAATGAAAATGACATATCTACTACACAGGCAAGTATTATAAAGCACATAGAAAATGCTAATAAGTAGTCGCTCTTCACTAAATGCCGTAAGAAGGAATCTCTCCTACAAATGTAAAGAGTATCAAAATATAACATTAACATTAATAATATAAAATAGACTATCAGTCGAGTTTCCTAGTCAGTCTTACACATTCCTTTGAATATTCAGTACTGAAATGGCACAACAGGCTTTGGGATCATTATTATAAAACATTTTGTCTTGCATAAAAAAACCTGAATCAGTCAAAATTTTAAGCTACGAAGCTAAAAACACGTTCTCATATACACAGTGCACTTTACTTCTTGTGGAATTCTCCAAAACAATAATGGTGTAAGGCAACAGCACATCTTTGGTATGCTCGGACAGTTTTACTCTTGCAGACGCGACAAATTCGCCTGGGCTGATTGTCCACCAGAAGATGATTACCGTGGCTTTCCTCCATGGCTTCAGTCACTGGTGCACTCGTGTTAACATTGCGAGGAGGGTTTCCATACTTCTCTAACAAGCTGGTCACAATGAATCGTCGGAACGCCAAGGCGTCAAGCTTCATGCCGTGAGATTTCGACAAAATCCAAGCATTGCTCATCGCAATGTCTAGAAGCCAGAGCACAGAATTGGCATATACCATATTTTGCCTCTTATGCTGATGTGGAAAGTAGATACATTGTCTGTTTATTCTACTCCTCCCATGTTCTTGTTGTACTTAGAAACAAAATGTGGCTGAGGTATCTTCACAGGTTTTTTTTCTGTGCAAATGAGTACCGCCCAGCTTCTTCAACAGGTTCTACGCCATGCTCGTTTGACAGGATGTTCACAACGTTGTTGTCTTTCCATGTCACAGCCACTATTTTGTCTTCGTTGTCAACTGCACTTTCAAAGTATCCCCTTTCTTTCTTATTCATCGTCTTCTTGTCTGGCAATGGGCAGCCTCCATCCGGTTAGCCCGAACCGTGCCAGTGCATCGCATTCCTCTTTTTTAACTCCGACAACAACTTTGGGCAAGTAAAAAAATTTATCGCAGTAAAAAAGAGAAGCATACACTGGGGTAAAACTTAAATAAAACATTGCAGAATTTCAAAACAACGCTTTCCCCTAAGTCAACATCTTTAGAGCATTTTTCGTCAGCTTTTGCACCTTGATAAATAGTCTTGTGCTTCAGTCCCTAGTTGTGACCCACTCATTTTGTCTGGATTGTAGCAATCATCTTCTCGCCCGAATAGGCTTATCATCCAGTGGAGTGATAAAAACATCCACTAATGTTCCAGGAATATCGCTGGCAGTCAATATCTCAAGCTCTGACAGAATTTCAGCAGTAGTTTAATTTTTTCACCTGAAAAAGACAAAATAAATATTTAAAAACTGTAATTTGCTAATTAGTTAATGAATGGACGACTTAAATGTGTTCCAAATAGTTGATATTGTTTCAAAAACACTAATTTAGAACATTTTCCGCCAATCCCTTGTGTTGTAACCATCTAAATGCAAAATGCGCTAAAGTACTATTGTTCTGTGGTTTGTGCCCAGCGGGTCGTTTGCGACCCACACTATGTTATTCGTGGTGTATTGTTAGAACGAATTGACATATTGAAATAGTAAAGGCATCTAAAGATGCATCAGACATCCCCGAACAACATCAACACACTGAACACTACATTTTAAAGTTTTTAACCACTCTACTTACCAATAACGGCGAGAGCGCGATGCAGGTTCCACCATGACTGAACTAGCTGCCGCGCAGCATCTGCGTTGTGGCGGGAAAGCTGCTCCAACCAAGACACGGCAGTGCGGGCAATCTTACTACACACACTGAATGCGCTATCAACGCGAAACAACAAAAAATACGCTCGGCAGAATTTTTTCTTTCGGGTGGGTCGCAAACGACCCGCTGGGCATAAATGGGTTAAGCATAAGCAGAAATACCACCTCCAACAACGTATACTTCAAGGAAAAGTAAAAGGAAGGAGAGGCTCTGGGATACGACACATTCCCTGGATGGAAACCTCCGCCAGTGGTCCAAGGCAACATCAGCTGGCATTTTAGAGCAGCTGATTGTAGGGAGGCCTGGACCAGATTGACCGCCAACGTACACTGAGGATATGAAGCTTCCACAAGAAAGATCTACCATTGTTTCCTGTTATTCAGAGCTTGTTGTAACCAGTTACATGAAAAACTAGCTTGATCCACTTCCAAGATATTTGGCCACTGTCAGAACACTGTTTGAACATTGGGTGGGATGTACCCATATTGTACGACCATTTAGTGATATAAATACCAGATTACCTAAATTTATAATGCAGTAGAAATAAGGTGGCATGGACTGTTCCATCAAAAATGTACGAGCTGCTGAGCCTAACAATAGAAAAATTAATAACACCACAATGCGGCAAGCTTCGCTGGGGCCAAGAAAAAAATCCGGGTTGAACAAATTTCCACTTTAATACACTTATATTTTGATCAATTTACTGGCATAATAATTTATATTACTATTATTCCATGCGTTTAACGTTACTTCAGGGGACAGATTGCCGAAATCTGGCCTGAAGAATTATTTTTGGAACGTTATTAAATCTACAGACAAGAGTCTCTAAAAACTGATTACTATTTAATGCCACGATTCGATACTACAGCAAATCTTAGTAAAGAAGGCAAATAAAAATTAAGTGAAGTGGTATGGCTGGATACATTTCATTCAGCTTGGACTTCCCTGGTCGTTAAATAGAAAGCCCTCCTTGTGCTCAGGCGGCTAGGACTATACAACTCACCGGTGGTCCATAACCCGTTAGAGGAGAGATCCTCACTTGGGCTATGTGCAAGTAGGGTAGCTTCCTGCTTCATGAACTTACCGAGCTCAGAACATTTTAAGCAGTCCTCGGACCTATGGGAGTAACGGAGTTCCACTCCCATTTGACAGGCGAGGGACTCCTAGGAAACAACTTGGCGAACGAAATAGAATTCGATGGGGAGCTGTCAATATTAATGGGGCTTATGGAAGAAAGAAAGTAGAACTGGCTGGGTCATCAAAGAGCATGTATAGGTATGTGCTAGAAGTAAGTGATATTCGAGTAAGGGGAGATAACGAGGAAGTATATTAGATTATAAAGTGTACTTGGCGGGTGTTAGACAGGGAACGGCATTCTGGGATAGGGCTCTTTATCAGGAATACCATTGCACGCAACGTAGTTTCTGTTAGGCACGTAAATGAGCGAATGATGTGGGTAGATTAGTCAGTTGGAGGAATTAGGACTTGAATTGTCTCCGTGTATTCACCATGTGAGGGTGCAGATTTGGATGAAGTTGACCAGTTTTATGAAGCATTGAGTGACATCGCGATTTCAATGCGAGAGTTGGGAATAGAACTGAAAGATACGAAAGGGTGATTGGTAATTGTGGGGAAGATATGGAAGCTAATGGATATGGGAAGCGTTTGCTGGACTTCTGTGCTAGTATGGGTTTAGCAGTTACGAATACATTCTTCAAGCATAAGGCTATTCACCGCTACACATGGGAGGTTGGGGTACCAGATCCATAATAGACTATATCTTAAGTGACTTCGAATTCAGGAAATCTGTTAGGAATGTACGAGTTTTCCGGGGATTTTTCGATGATACAGACCACTATCTGATCTGTAGTGAACTACGTATATCTAGGCCTAGGGTAGAGAAAGTGAAATCTGTCTGCAAACAAATAAGGATTAAAAAAACTCCAGTTCGAGCAAATTAGACAGAAGTAAATGGATATGATTGGTGAGAAATTTCGAACAGTAGACAGTAAGCATGTTCAGGGTATAGAAAGTGAATGGGTGGCATACAGGATTGCTGTAGTAGAAACAGCAAGGGAATGCCTAGGAACAGACCACAGAGAGGCTGTCAGGGTCAGATTTTCAGTATGCGCCAGGTAATTGAAAAATGCTACGAGAGGAATAGGCGAACATCTTGGTGGATTGATGAAGTGAGAGCAGCTTGTAAATGTAAAAAGAAGGCTTATCAGAAATGGCTCCAAACAAGAACCGAGGCAGATAGGGATTCGTACGTAGACGAAGGAAACAGAGCGAAACAAATAGTTGTTGAATCCATAAAGAAGTCGAGGGAATATTTTGGTAACAACCTGGAAAGGCTAGGTCAAGCAGCAGGGAAACCATTCTGGACAGTAATAAAGAATCTTAGGAAGGGAGGGAAAAAGGAAATGAACAGTGTTTTAAGCAATTCAGGTGGACTCATAATAGATCCCGGGGAATCACTGGAGAGGTGGAGGTAATATTTTGAACACCTTCTCAATGTAAAAGGAAATCATCCTGGTGGTGTTGCGAACAGCCAGGCTCATGGGGAGGAGGAAACTGATGTTGGTGAAATTATGCTTGAGGAAGTGGAAAGGATGGTAAATAAACCCCATTGTCATAAATCAGCAGGAATAGATGAAATTACACCAGAAATGGTGAAGTATAGTGGGAAGGCAGGGATTAAATGGGCTCATAGAGTAGTAAGATTAGCATGGAGTATTGGTAAGGTACCTTCAGATTGGACAAAAGCAGTGATTGCACCTATCTATAAGCAAGGGAACAGGAAGGATTGCAACAACTATCGAGGTATCTAATTCATTAGTATACCAGGCAAAGTATTCACTGGCATCTTGTAAGGGAGGGTGCGATCAGTCGTTGAGAGACGTTGGATGAAAACCAGTGTGGTTTCAGACCACAGAGAGGCTGTCAGGATCAGATTTTCAGTATGCGTCAGGTAATTGAAAAATGCTACGAGAGGAATAGGCAACTGTGTTTATGTTTCGTAGATCTAGAGAAAGCATATGACAGGGTACCGAGGGAAAAGATGTTCACTATACTGGGGCACTATGGAATTAAAAGTAGATTATTAAAGTCAATCAAAGGCATTTATGTTGACAATTGAGCTTCAGTGAGAATTAATGGTAGAATGAGTTCTTGGTTCAGGGTACTTACAGGGGTTAGACAAGGCTGTAATCTTTCACGTTTGCTGTTCGTAGTTTACATGGATCATCTGATGAAAGGTATAAAATGGCAGGAAGGGATTCAGTGAGGTGGAAATGTAGTAAGCAGTCTGGCCTATGCTGACGACTTGGTCTTAATGGCAGACTGTGCCGAAACCCTGCAGTCTAATATCTTGGAGCTTGAAAATAGGTGCAATGAGTATGGTATGAAAATTAGCCTCTCGAAGACTAAATTGTTGTCAGTAGGTAAGAAATTCAACAGAATTGAATGTCAGATTGCTGATACAAAGCTAGAACAGGTCGATAATTTCAAGTATTTAGGTTGTGTGTTCTCCCAGGATGGTAATATAGTAAGTGAGATTGAATCAAGGTGTCGTAAAGTGAATGCAGTGAGCTCGCAGTTGCGATCAACAATATTCTGTAAGAAGGAAGTCAGCTCCCAGACGAAACTATCTTTACATCTGTCAGTTTTCAGACCAACTTTGCTTTACGGGAGCAAAAGTTGGGTGGACTCAGGATATCTTATTCATAAGTTAGAAGTAACAGACATGAAAGTAGCAAGAATGAATGCTGGTACAAACAGGAGGGAACAATGGCAGGAGGGTACTCGGAATGAGGAGATAAAGGCTAATATAGGAATGAAATCGATGGATGAAGCTGTACGCCTAAACCGGCTTCGGTGGTGGGGTCATGTGAGGCGAATGGAGGAGGATAGGTTACCTAGGAAAATAATGGACTCTGTTATGGAGGGTGGTGGTGGTGATTATTGTTTTAAGAGGAAGTACAACTAGGCAACCATCCTCTGTTATGGAGGGTAAGAGAAGTAGAGGTAGACCAAGACGACTATGGTTAGACTTGGTTTCTAACGATTTAAAGATAAGAGGTATAGAACTAAATGAGGCCACAACACTAGTTGCAAATCGAGGCTTGTGGCGACGTTTAGTAAATTCACAGAGGCTTGCAGACTGAACGCTGAAAGGCATAACAGTCTATAATGATAATGTATGTACACTGACTGACAGAGCAAATGCAACACCAAGAAGGAGTGGTCAGAACTTTATGCCAATTGCAGGGTAGACTGACGTCACTGAGGTATGCTCATGATATGAAATGCGCCGCTGTGCTGCGCAAGTAGCGAACGATAAATGGGACACGGCGTTGGCGAATGGCCCACTTCGTACCGTGATTTCTCAGCCGACAGTCATTGTAGAACGTGTAGTCGTGTGCCACAGGACACGTGTATAGCTAAGAATGCCAGGCCGCCGTCAACGGAGGCATTTCCAGCAGACAGACGACTTTACGAGGGGTATGGTGATCGGGCTGAGAAGGGCAGGTTGGTCGCTTCGTCAAATCGCAGCCGATACCCATAGGGATGTGTCCACGGTGCAGCGCCTGTGGCGAAGATGGTTGGCGCAGGGACATGTGGCACGTGCGAGGGGTCCAGGCGCAGCCCGAGTGACGTCAGCACGCGAGGATCGGCGCATCCGCCGCCAAGCTGTGGCAGCCCCGCACGCCACGTCAACCGCCATTCTTCAGCATGTGCAAGACACCCTGGCTGTTCCAATATCGACCAGAACAATTTCCCGTCGATTGGTTGAAGGAGGCCTGCACTCCCGGCGTCCGCTCAGAAGACTACCATTGACTCCACAGCATAGACGTGCACGCCTGGCATTGTGCCGGGCTAGAGCGACTTGGATGAGGGAATGGCGGAACGTCGTGTTCTCCGATGAGTCACGCTTCTGTTCTGTCAGTGATAGTCACCGCAGACGAGTGTGGCGTCGGCGTGGAGAAAGGTCAAATCCGGCAGTAACTGTGGAGCGCCCTACCGCTAGACAACGCGGTATCATGGTTTGGGGCGCTATTGCGTATGATTCCACGTCACCTCTAGTGCGTATTCAAGGCACGTTAAATGCCCACCGCTACGTGCAGCGTGTGCTGCGGCCGGTGGCACTCCCGTACCTTCAGGGGCTGCCCAATGCTCTGTTTCAGCAGGATAATGCCCGCCCACACACTGCTCGCATCTCCCAACAGGCTCTACGAGGTGTACAGATGCTTCCGTGGCCAGCGTACTCTCCGGATCTCTCACCAATCGAACACGTGTGGGATCTCATTGGACGCCGTTTGCAAACTCTGCCCCAGCCTCGTACGGACGACCAACTGTGGCAAATGGTTGACAGAGAATGGAGAACCATCCCTCAGGACACCATCCGCACTCTTATTGACTCTGTACCTCGACGTGTTTCTGCTTGCATCGCCGCTCGCGGTGGTCCTACATCCTACTGAGTCGATGCCGTGCGCATTGTGTAACCTGCATATCGGTTTGAAATAAACATCAATTATTCGTCCGTGCCGTCTCTGTTTTTTCCCCAACTTTCATCCCTTTCGAACCACTCCTTCTTGGTGTTGCATTTGCTCTGTCAGTCAGTGTATGTATGTATATAAAAAGTGTCTGTTTTAGCCACTTCTGTAACTGCGGGAAATTTTGAAAAGGAATTGTGGATAAATAATTGAAGGGTCGGGTGCCAAACGTTGATGACCCCATTTATATAAGCTTGTAAAGAAAACAAATAATTCCAAGAAAATTCAGATTTTACTAAATATTGTTTTTTTTTTCCACGGCACATACTACTTAAGCAGACCTCTTATTGCAGCGCAATCACAATATGATTAACGCGTAAGTAAATCTTGCAGCTGCTCCCTATTTGCGCTGAAATGGACTACAGATTTCCACTGAATACATTGTCGATTCTACTGATCCTATGAAATACAAGGAGGAAGAATCAGTACGTATTCAATATATTTACATGTCAAACCTACATATATATAACAACATGTCCTGACTGACTAACTGACTGACTGATTGACTGACGGATTCGTCATCGCCGAGCCAAAACTACTGGACATAAAGAAAAGAAATTTGGCGGATACATTTATATTAGAGTGTAGGTGCTCACTTAGGGAAGATTTTCGGATATTCCGGCGCGAAGGGGGTGAGGAGGGGTGTGAATTGATTAAGTGAGTATATCTATATCTCATAAACGTAACAGTCTATGGATGTAAAAATTGGCATTTGTAGCTGATACTGCAATAAAAATAAAGAAACACGTGTGCCTTTGCTTTCGAAAAATCCACTTAAGGAGGGGGGTGAATGAATGAAAAAATTAGTTGAATTGATTGTGTGGATACTTATATTTCAGAAACTACAGATGTTACAGAAGTGAAAATTGGTATTTGGAATCTCCTTTAAGAATTAAGAAACACGCTTTATTTTGTTTTAGAAAAATCCAGTTAAGATGGTGAGAGAATTGAAAAATTATTTGAATTATTTGTATGAGGATACTTATATCTACAAAAGCTAGAGATGTTACAGACGTGTAATGTGGTATTTTGAATCTCCTTTAAAAATAAAGAAACACATTTTTTTTTTTTGGAAAATCGACTGGGGGAGGGGGTCGGGAGTGAACATATTGAAAGAGGAGTTGAAATGTATTTGAGAGGATATTTATAACTCAAAAAGTGATGATGTTATAGACGTGAAAGTTGGTATTTTGAACCTCCTTTAAAATAAAGAAACCCGTATTTTTTCTTTTCAGAAAATCCACTTAAGGGGCTGAAAAGAACTGAAAAATCATGTGAATTTTTAAAATGAATGCCGCTATATCTACACTATATGTCTAGAACTTAACACGTTATAGACATGAAAGTTGGTATTTGGGGAGTCTTTAAAAACACAGGAACACGTTTTTTTTCGGAAAAGGCACTTAACGGAGGTGAAAAGAAGCAAAAATAAGAGTTGAATAATTTTATGAAAACTGAAGATGTTACAGACGTGAAAATTGGTATTTGGAGTCTCCTTTTAAAAAATGTGGAGTTTCTCGACTTAAGAGAAGACTGATTCTCACTTGTACATTTCTATGTCACATGGTCACCTTAGCCCCGAAAGGCAATACCATAAACTTAGTTTACAAGGAGTTTCTGGTTTAAAAGAAACTCAGTTTTTCGGTGAGTTTTTATACTTCAGGGATTTTGAGATAATGCCTTAGTACTGTGCCGAGGAACGATTACTTTTATAAAATTACGAAATCCAGGCGAGCGAAGCCACGGGTAACTGCTAGTCTATATATGTAAAACTAGCAGTGCCCGCGACTTCGTACGCGTGGAATTTATTTCTGACTTATTAAGCTTCTTTGCATACAATGTTTGATATTGTATCATTGGAGACATGAAAAAAGAATGGCACTAAATAATTTCGATGGGCTTTAATTTCTCAACAGAATAGGTAAGTATACCACATGAACGCTTTATCTGTAGACAATGTTTGATATTATATTATTTTCTGGTATCTTTCGGGTGATCCAACTCGATATAAACCAACATACAACTGTCCATGCGAAAAGTACGCCTTCCTCAAGTCGATTCCCACAAGTGATAATGTTTGTCCCTGTGACTTATGTATTGTGGTGGCAAACGACATCTTCACTGGAAAATGTAAGCGTTTAAAAGATGTTGGTAATTCAGTTGGTGTAATCGGAATACACGGAATGTGCGCTAGTTGTCCAGACTCTGGCTTGGTGAGAGTGGTCGCTACGATGACATTAACTCGCAACTATTTTATTAATAACCCTGTGCCATTGCACATGTTAGGCTCGGGCTTAAATTTCTTAACAGCATGATGGGGGGGACCAATCCTTAACATCAGGTCGTGTGGTGGCGGACCATGCGGATTAAGAGAATTCCAAAATTCTTGTGGGTAGTGCACTGTGTCTATAATACTTTTGACTTTATCAATTGACTTATAATGTATTATTTGACCAGGAACTGTACTGCAATTAAATTTTTATTTCATTGGCACTTTCTTTTCTGGGGGATATTATTGCGCGTGAACATAGCCAATGATAATCACATTGTAGAAAAATTTGTATATCAGGATGTATTGCATCTTTAAGATGTTCCAGAGTGTGAACTATACTATGCAACACTGTACCTATAGGTGCTTCGTCTTCATCCACTAATAGAACGGCCACCTCGTTAACTGTCGGCGCATTGTATCTACCTTGATGTTGTTTTTGTGGAGTGCTATCAGCGCGGATAATTAACTTTAAGATAGCTGATGAGTTCCGTTCTAGGTTGTACTTGAAACTTCGAATGAGAGGTTATAGCACGTCAGTGCATTCGTAGGTCATTTATAAAATCGATTTTTAATCTTGGGTCAATGTTTGAACGCAGTGATAGTTGATCAGCAACGGAGATGAAGTAAATTTGCAGAATTTGCGGATTTTGGCCTTATGGTGAGAGAAGGCTGATATATATCTGCCCTTCAACCTTAAAAGTAGGCATAAAATTGTATTGTATTCCCGAATTTCTTCCACGCCGAACGATGTCATCTGAAACAGGCTATTGTACCTACGTATATTTTTTTCATAAAATGTGCAGATAATAGATGATTGCCGATCAAGAAGTCTTTTATTGGGTGAGATGGTTCCTCAATATCGGGAAAGATTACTTTTCCAGCAGCATAACACACACCACTAACTTCAGCGTTCCCTTCGTTCCTTTTTTTTTTTTTTTTTTTTTTTTTTTTTGCAAAACACTTACAGCATGTCTTATTCATTCCTCCAATTTGAACGCTGCTCCACTCAGCATAATCAATGTTTACACCATAACCAAAATCTGATCTGTAACTGTGTGCTAAAATTCTATTACTCGCTCTAGATGTAAATACCTGTTATCTTTGTCTCTGTACTGCAAGTTGTTATAAACGTTCGGAGCTATTTTCTCCAGAGCGAGCCCGCGACATTATAGTGTTTTGTTCGACAAGGCGCTGTGAACGGTCAGCGGTAGATTCTCTAGCACGTCTTTGAGATAGATACTACCTCTGTCTTGCTTTGTATTCTCAGAGGAAGACTCTCCAATACGACGTAGCTTGGCTGCCCTTGACTGAGATGATTGTCTAGAAAGTTGTGATTTTCTTTTAGGCATAAGTTTTATGCATTGCTTACAAATAAAAAGGAATGTAGCGTGTAAGTTGATAGTATAGATATAACTCACGTAAAATGTACCTTTCTAATATTAAAATCATTGGTCCAGTAAATCCTGAGAGTACTGAAGTATCAATCAAACACTGCTTTCGAGTTCAACATAAACACTCAATTTCCTGGCAGCAGGTATGAGTAACTTCTTTATTAAGAGCTGAAATTTCCTGGTTACGCACGTATCATTTAAGCTTGATTACCCCGGTGAATTATACATGCCTTATGGGTTAAAACAAACATAAGTTATTATTTCCATAAGAACCTCAAAGCGCACCAAACCAAAGCATCAGTCAAATATTCGCGGACACTCAATCACAGGTCTAAAAATCCTCCCCTCTTAACCTATCCGGCTAAGTTTTGAAGCACTCACTACGTTACCTTGCTGCTGATTCCTCTCAACACAACACGGCAGACCATGCCAAGCTTGGTCGTACAATTACTACGACTTGATGAAAAACGTTTTTCTTTACGTTTATATGATGTACTAATCAAATGAACCGCTAACCTCCAAACAGACATATCTGTGTAGCGTTGCCAAGCTGTACGGAATGCATTCCCTGTTTTACGTTTATTGTTTAAAGCAACGTGTCGATGAAATGAATGTGTAGCGATGTGGAATAACACCGACGTCAGAGATAATACTGAGCTATCATATTTAAAATTGAGAGGAGTCACTTAGGTTAACTTGTCATTGCAAATAAGACTTCATGTAAAGTGAAACACGTAATGAGAGGATGTCAACAAGAATAATTAAGAGCTATTTTTAGTTAGTAATCAGGTTTATATTATTTTTATTTTTGAAAGATAATATATGATTTTACAAATACGTAAATATGGTAATATCAGGATGGTAGGTGCAAAGATTATAGATGGCAATAGGGATTTTTTTTTTTTTTTGCTAGTTGCTTTACGTCGCACCGACACAGATAGGTCTTATGGCGACGATGGGATAGGAAAGGGCTAGGAGTGGGAAGGAAGTGGCCGTGGCCTTAATTAAGGTACAGCGCCAGCATTCGCCTGGTGTGAAAATGGGAAACCATGGAAAACCATCTTCAGGGCTGCCGACAGTGGGGTTCGAACCTACTATCTCCCGAATACTGGATACTGGCCGCACTTAAGCCACTGCACCTATCGAGCTCGGTGCAATAGGGATTAGTAACCTTAGCATGTCATTCAATGAAAACATCAAAAGAGGATGCGACATACACAAAACAGTTTATATTACGAGACATAAAAGAAAACATTTAAAGATGAATTAAGTGTATAGTAATCAGTGATATGATTGATTTTATTTCTTTTAAATTTGATTATTATTTAACTGATGTAAATGAATAACTTAATATTTTCATATCAAATGAGAATGTGAAACGAGATGTTAGCTCATGTCAGGATTGAAATTCAACTTTATTAAGCCAGCGCTGACTTAAATGAAATGCAGATACAATGTTAATTTATTTTATGATTTATTGGACAGATATTGGAAAAACTTACTTTCTCTTTTATTTCATAATTCAATTAATTTAATAAACTTCTTATTATTGATTTTTAAATATGTGAGTAAGTGATTTATAGGTATTTGTTGTAGGTTAATCTAGTTTTAAGTTGATTCTTGCGATTTATCATGGTACTTGCGGAGATAGAACATGCGATAGGATGGAGACGTTCATCCGGAGATGAATTATTTTCGCACGCTGTCGATTTTCTCTTTGAATTCACGTAAAGTCGAGTTATTTCATGAAGATTTACCCGGAGATGTTAACGAGCTACCGGGGTATTTTTCTGTGTGTCGTACCTGGACGCAGGATGGGCGCGCCTCATTCCCCGACTTAACATACTGATTTTCATTAACTTCTCTTCAGTAATCACTCCTTCTTGTCTTATTCTTCAAGAGATAATTCCTTTACGATTTTTTAAATTTTTAAAAATCAACTTCACGATTTTCCTTGTCGACGTGGACTGATGACCATGCGGCTTTTACACTTAAAACAATCATGAAGAAAACCACTGCTAGTGAGCACGACTGAACAATAATTCCATGTTAGCAATATTCGGCGTTGATATGGACTAAGCAACAAAGTCTAAATACATGAATTCTATTATCATAGTCAGTACGGTAAAACTATATAAGACATAAATGATCGGAAATTGTTTTCTCTATAACTTTTGTTACGTAGTACAGTACTTTTCGACATATGTACCAAGTTTGCTTGACAGCTATCCGGTTACGTGAACGCTACTGATTCACGAAATATCACTGTAATATTTGTCACATATGAAAGGTAATCATTGATTTACTCAAATAAAGTCTAAAATCCCAGGTAGGTTAAGAAATAATGGAAATATTTAATTTTACAGAATACATACTTTACTGCCTTACAGCTATATACAATTTTTTTCTGCGTCGCAGGGCTTCCGTGTTTTGTTTATGTGTAACACAACACTTTCGTGTGTCATGTCTTTGCTCACGGCAATGCTTTGGTGTCGTGTCACTTCAACTGTCAATTGTCTAATAGTGCTGTTCCTTTAATAAAGTAATATATCTATTGGTCCAGGGATCATTCTATTTTCCGGTTGCTTCGGCACGAGATTTAGGTCTCGTAATTTCCTTATTACATGGCGATTTTCGTCGTCAAAAAAAGCGATAACATCCTTAATGTTGTTCACCTCCATTTTGCTTTTTGAACTGTCCGCGCTAGACAAATGCACAAAGATAATAAGAATTCACAGACATGGCACTCCCATTCATCGGTGCCAGCCCTGGACCTCAAGAAACAAACCAGAGACGGCGCGAGCAGCGGAATGCAACATGATGGACGACTGTTTAGAGCTCATAAATACGTATTCATATTTCTTGCTAGTAACGACGGTATTTCTTAATCTACCTGGGATTCGAGACTTTATTTGAGTAAATCAATGATTACCTTTCACATGTGACAAATATTACAGTGATATTTCGTGGATCAGTAGCGTTCATATAACCCAGCTATCCATACATCCATAATCTTGGACATATTGGACATTTCGACTGAGGCTGAAGTGTGAGTTAAACGGCATCCATATTGTCACAGTTCCTCTCGGGGACCTTTAAAACTATGGATTCGACATTAATATCTGGGTGCTAGGGGTATCTTGCCTCCACTTCCGTTTTTATTCCCTTCAGATAGTACGGCGTATGTGTACCAAGTTTGGTTTCATCCGTAATCTCGATCGTTTTGGACATATTCTTTTCCACCCCTTTTCATCGCCGTGCCAATGGGGCTGATCTTGGACTTAAATTATATCTGGAGTGTGACTAGTCACCTAAGAGACCCCCAAACTATGGATTCATCATTAATCTAGGTCGTTTTCTATTATTTTTATTTATCACCCCCTTTCCATCCCCGACCAAAGGAGTCCTATGAGTGTCTTACACAACAGTATATTTTTTTCAAGATAGTAAGTCATATGTGTACCAGTTTTGGTTGGCAGCTATGCCCAAATGTACATGCACAATCTCGCTGCTGTAGAATCCTGCAACTGACGTTGCCATGGTTACGGTTCGTTTCTTCATCCGCTTTCTAGTGTTGGGGTAGTGTGGTGCCAATATCTCCATAACGGTTAGTTTTAGGGCCTTAAAACATGGTGTTTGAGACCGTAGGGCTAACCGAGTTCTGGTCTTTGCGTCAAGGGACTTAAAATGAGCTTCGTCTCGTCCTTGTACCACAAATTCGATACTTCGCGTATATTAGCCTATTATCTTTATATCTCCCCCCGTCTCCCCCCATAGAATTGTTTTAAAAATAAATTACAGCCCATGTCCCTCATATATAATATAGATTTACAGTAGTAAAATAATGTTTAGAATCGGTCCAGTAGTTCCTGAGATTAGCCATTACATACAAAGTTTACCCCTTTATACTGTATATTAGTATAGATAACATGTCCTGACTGACTGACTGACTGACTGACTGACTGACTGACTGACTGACTGACTGACTGACTGACTGACTGACTGACTGATACATCATTGCCGAGCCAAAACTACTGGATATAAAGAAATGAAATTTTGCGGATACATTTGTATTAGAGTGTAGGTGCTCACTAAGGGAGGATTTTTGGATACTCCGTCACGAAGGGGGTGAAAATGGGGCTGAACTGTTTAAATCAGCATACCCATATACAAAAACTTAAAACTGTACAGACGTAAGAACATTTGTTTTCGGAAAATCCCATTAAAGATGAAAATAGGGTTGAGAACTTTTATGAGGATACTTACATCTCAAAAACTGAATATGTTACAGAAAAGAAACTTGGTATTTGGAATCTCCTTTAAAAATGAAGAAACAGGTATTTGTTTGTTTTTGGAAAGTCCAATTAATGGGAGGTGATCAGGAGTGAAAAAAGGGGGTGAACTTTTGAATGTATCTACAGTATATCGTCGCTGCCGGGACAAAACCTCCTATGTGAAAAATTGTAGCTTAGAACTTTGGCTGGTAAGGTTCTGTCATCTAAGGTGGAATATTGTATGAATATGGTCAAGGCATTCTCGCTCTTCATAATGTATGTGCCGCGGATCAGTGTATCTCCAAAAATATTATCACATAGGAGGTTTTGTCCAGGCAACGACGATATCTCAGAAATATAACATGTATTTGGAACATACTCTAAAGACACACTTTTTTGGGTGGGGAATAAACTTTAAATTGGGAGGGTAAAAAGGAGTTGAATTATTTTTATGAGGATACGCGAATCTAAAAAAACTAAATATGTTACAGAAAATTGGTATTTGGAATCTCCTTTAAAATTAAACACGCATTTTTTGTTTTCAAAAAATCGACCTAACGGGGTGGGTTGAAAATAAGTAAAGAAGGAGTTCAGTTCATTTATGAGGATACATATATCTCAACAAAATGAAGATGTTATAGACGTTAAAGTTGGTATTTAGAATCTCCTTTAAAAATAAACACGCATTTTTTGTTAACAGAAAATCGATCTAACGGGGTGGGGGTGAAAAAAATGTAAAGAAGGAGTTGAATTCGTTTATGAGGATACTTATTTCTCAAAAATTGAAGATGTGACAGACGTGAAAGTTGGTATTTGGAATCTCCTTTAAAAATAAAGAAACACGTATTTTTTCGTAAAATCCACTTAAGGATTTGAAAAGAAGTGAAAATGTATATGTCAAAAACGTAACATGTTACAGACAAGAAAATTGGTATTTGGAAAGTCCTTTACAAATACAGGAACATGTTCTTTGTTTTACTTTCGGGAAATGCTCTTAATGGGGGTGAAAAGAAGTGGAAAAAAGAGGCGAATTATTTTTTATGTGGATACTCATCTCAAAAACTGAAGATGGTTTAGACGTGGAAATCTATATTTGGAATCTCCTTTAAAAATAAAAGAAAAGAGTAATTTTTGTTTTCAGAAAATCCGCTCAGATGGGGTTGGGGGTGGGGAAGGACTGATAAAGGGGTTGAATTCTTTTTATGGGGGTACCTATATCGCAAAATCTGAAGATGTTGCAGACGTGGAAATAAGTATTTGGAATCTCCTTTAAAAATAAAGAAACTTTTTCCCTACTTGAAAAATAACTGTTTCTCGCATGTAGCCTACAGTTCTATGTCGCATGGTCATCTTAGCTGCAAAAGGCAACACTAAAACCTTGGTTACAAAGAGTTTCTGGGGGGTCTTAGTACAGTACCGAGCAATGATTAATTTTATCAAATTACGGAATCCTCGCGAGAGAAGCCGCGGGTAACTGCTAGTACAGTATATACAGTAAATATACCTCGACCGGCAAGATACTCACACTTATCACTTTTACACTCGGAGGTGGTGTAATTATTATCTTCTAAAGAAATGAAAGGCAACGAAGAACGGCTCTGTGTTGAAATGTGGAACTTCGTTCGCAGCAAAACGTAGGTAGCTCCAGAAGCTACATTCCTATTTCGCACAAAATCTAACAGATGGTCAGCACTTACCGCACTGTAACCCACTAACTACTGGTCGGAGCGACATATTTCTCGCATCAAAATATCTAGCAATGTTAACTGAATGGAACCAGTGGTACATGAATTTGACCTGAAAGGGGAGTCACCCAGTATTTTCACCGAACCCGTCAATTATACTAACAACTAAAAGGAGAAGAACATTTTTTCTTCTAATCGATGGCGACGATGACGACGACGTGACGACGTGTGGTCTCCGTAGAGACCTGGTGGTTCGCTGGTTGAGTGTGTGTGTGTTTGATTATGATGACGATGATATGAGGCAGCGAGAAGGTGAAACCTGGTACCGGCACATAGTCTACTAGTAGAATAACACCAAGGGGTCTGCTCAAAGCTTAACGTCTCCACCCGACGGATGAATCACCATCAACAGCATCATTTGCCCTCACTCCATATGAACACTACGGAGAGGTTGAACCGAGGCTTTTGGCACGTAATATAGTGTTTAGAAGTGAAATAGTGTGAACCTCTCCTATCCTACTGGTCAGTATTCTGATGGTGAAATTTTCTTCCACCAATGGGACTCGCATCAGCTAACTATGGAGTCATATCATAATGACTTGACGACTTAATGATTATTAAGACCAGGCGGGTTAACTGAGTACATAATAACAGCGACTATAATTCGTGGTTTAATTTTTTAAATTTTTACTACACAGATAGGGTTTATGGCGACGATGAGATAGGAGAAGTCTGGGAGTGGGAAGGAAGCGACCGTGGTCTTAATTAAATTACAGCCCCGGCATTTGCCTGATGTGAAAATGGAAAACCACGGAAAACCATCTTCAGAGCTGCCGACATGGGGTTCGAGTCCAGTACCTCCCGAATGCAAGCTGATAGTTTCGCGACCCAAACTGCGCAACAACTTGCTCAGTACTATAATTCATCATCAAATGCATAATTCAAGGAGCTGGCAATGTCGATACTAGGCCTATATATCAGCATAAAGAATTAGAGGCTCGGAAGAAAGGAAGTTCGATGTTATTTGAAGGCACTCAAAAAACTAACCTCGTGTAGGTATAGGCCTACATACCGGCACGTAAAAGAACTTCTGCGGGGGAAAATTGTACCATTTTAGCGTCCAACCAATGACATTACATTTTTTTTGCTAGTTGTTTTACGTCGCACCAACACAGATAGGTCTTATGGGGACGATGGGATAGGAAAGGCCTTGGATGGAAGTGGCCGTAGCATTAGTTAAGGTGCAACCCAAGCATTTGCCTGGTGTGAAAATGGGAAACAACGGAAAACTATCTTCAGGGCTGCCAACAGTGGGATTCGAACCCAACTATCTCTCGGATGCAAACTCACAGCCGCGCGCTCCTAACCGCACGGCCAACTCGCCCGATGGCATTACATTTATAATAATTACTATTTTTACGTAAAATTCCTCAACATTCCATCCAGTTAGAAAATAATTGCAGTAGCGAGAGTTAATTTTGGATACGAAGAAAAGCTATGAATTTGGTTCTGTTTAGTAAATTTTTGCCACTTGCTTTGTGTCGCACCGATACGGATAGGTCTTACGGCCTGTTTAGTGTGGACCAAAATAATAAGTTAATGGAGTAGAACTGGGTTCAGAATTCTATAGAGGTCCATTGTTTTACAGCACATCAGGCGGATATATTTACTACATACCTGTCGTAGTAACAACCTTTTAAGCATGAAATATGTGTAATTTGTACGGATCATTATGAAGGAGAAGAAAGTGCGAATGATAGGAATGAAGGCAACCATTACTGAGTCTGCGCAGTAAGCAGGTATCAGGACTCTAGTCGTTTGATTCTGTTACATTTAACGACTACAGAAATGACCGCTGCACAGTATGCTCGCTTCTAACAGCGACCAGCTCGCGACCGCCATTCTGTGGGGAGCCCTGGACATACGACCTCTTGGCCAGGATGAGACTATTCCACACGATCTGGATTACTATCCTGGTGAGTTACATTCCTTAACTTTATTTCTTAAGTGTAAGAACCTACTGATCATGCTTTCATTCCTGTAGTTCGAAGAATCGCACGGTACAGAAGAGGCCATTTTTCTTCATGAATTGAAGATTCGTGATTTTGGACTTGCTTCAAATGTTTGAATGTTGTTCTTCGAATACATGTAATTAATGAATTTTTAAAATATTTGAACTAATTTCCAAGAATATTTGTGAAGTTTGATTTAGTATACACAATAGTAAGTGGAATCGAATCTAATGTCAAAAATTTAACGCCATCAGATCACAGTTATGATCAACAGCATTCTGCGAGAAAGAGGTAAGTTTTCAGATAAAATTTTCTTTAAAACGGTCTGGTTTCAGACCAGTTTTTCTGTAAGGGGAGTGAAAGCTAAGTATTATTCATAAGTAGGAAGTAACAGACATGATAAGAACAGTTGGGAATAGTGGCAGGAAGTAGGAGCTAAAGGCTAAGGTTTGCAGACTGAACGCTGAAATGTATAATAGTCTGTAAGGAAGATTTATAATGTACTGGATGTACAATGTTTCATTAGATATTTTAATATATTTTTTTCTTTTTTACAATCGAATTATCGTCGCACGGACCTAGATAGGTCTTATGGCGACAATGAGATAGGAAAGGCCCAGGAGTGGGAAGGAAGCGGCCGTGGCCTTAATGAACGTACAGCCCCATTATTTGCCTGGTATGAAAATGGGAAATCACGGAAAACCACCTTCAGGGCTGTCGACAGTGGGGCTCGAACCCACTATCTCCCGGATGCAAGCTCTCGTGCCCCTAACTGCACGGCCAAATCGCCCGGCATTTTTTCAATATTTAACACGCATTTTCTTCAAAACTTCACGTTACTTCTTAGAGAATCAACTCTCGTGTTTCTGTTCATGGTCGATACTTTGGTGAGGTGGTGGTGGTGGTGGTGGTGGCGATTATTGTTCTAAAAGGAAGTACAACTGGGCAACCATCACCTATTAGCAATAATCAGAAACAAAATTGAAGGGGTCCACACTTTCGAAAAATGAAGGTATCGGCCAAAGCAAGACAAGGGTCTGAACGGCGCCTTCGGAACCTAATAGCGTCGGGGTTGAAAAAAAACAAGAGTTGACCAAGGGAGGTCAGATAAGACAGGTGAAAATGGGGAGTCTGACACAAGTAAGTGGAAGCAATGCTAGGACTCAGCTAAAGACCCCGTGGTCGCAACCTACGCTTCAAAGTTGAAAGCTCCTGGGCTCCTTTTAGTCGCCTCTTACGACAGGCAGTGGATACTGTGGATGTTATTCTAGCGTCCCCATCCACAAAGGGACTTTGATGAGGTACATGGACACAATTTCAATAATTCCTTTTTTTCTAATTATTAAAGAAAATATTAGATCAGGCCTTACTGACTGAAAAGTACTTTTCTCAAATTCTAAGAAATAATCTATACTGTATAATCTTGTTATTTATGAAGTCATTTGTAAATGTTTACAGTATTAAGGAATGTTCTCTTTGTAAGCTTTATCATGTCCAATAATTCATGCACGAGTTCTACAGTATCCTTTGTTATAATGACAACCCATGAATTGAGAAGCAATGAAATATATTTATTAATTAGGGCACACAAATTGATAGTCCCATAAATATAGACTGTCATTACCGTGGTACAGTCGCTATAAAAAGTGAGAGACATAACATAGTCTCAATTCTGACTATTGCATCATATTTTAGAGTCTTTCATTATTAAAAGTTTCTTGTCTTGCGTTCGCGGAATTTTTACATTCTATCGAATATATTTTTAGCATCTAAAAGTATTTTAATAATAATAATAATAATAATAATAATAATAATAATAATAATAATAATAATAATCAAGTGCCTTATCCAAAACTCGATGTCGACGATGTAACCATTGCCCCCAGCTAGGCTAAAGTAACTGATCGGACATCTCCAGTCGGAGTTGACTTGCGACAACCGAACAAACGGATTCGGAAAATATGGCAATTAAATTTAACAATAAGGCAATGCCAGGTGCAAAGAAAATTTCATATATTCATTACATTAAATGATCAGGCTAAACAAGGAGCCATTCAACAGCCTCTATATTATTAAGAGAATTGAGATGGAGTCTGTTTGTTTGTTCCGGATAGGCTCAAAAACTACTACACTGATTCATCTGAAATTTGGTGAAGGTATAGCTTGAAATCTCTATACCTCATTCCACGTTAAGAAAACAGTATTGCTCTTATGGACCTGCAAACAGTGAACACACCCCCTCCGAGACACCCATAATTCCTCGTGTGTAAGAGGTATTATACTCTACTTTGTAATGTATTATGGAAGACAGATAACAAGGATGAGGCATTTCTTTTTCGTGAGTTATTACAATAACTACATAACATTTCCTTTTTCATAAATATATTCGTAGGGAGGAAGCACAATGACAGGAACAGCCATCGCTTCGTTGCCTTTCTTCATTTTCTTTCTTTGTTGCTCTGGTGCAAGCCTCGTGTAGTCCCTCACTCTGTGAACCGCCGGCAGCTCACTTCTGTAGTGAAGTCATCTACAGTACTTATTTGTTGCGTGTGAGTTTTTAGGCTTTGAATCAGTTCGTACTTGTCTTGTGTTGAGTGAGAATTGGTTGTATATTGTACAGTATTTGTGTGTGTCTTATTATTTTCGTACTATACAGAACTTGTTACTGAAAATTTTGATGTTGTGATGTGCACCGATACGTCATGTCATAACTTGTACTGATAAAAAGAATTTACCATGTGTTTTATTTGTGCTTAGTTTTGTTATTCAGTTGTTCTTTCTTAAGCCGATTTTAATTTTACCACTTTCTTTTCACGACCGCATTTAATTTTTACTGTTTTTTCTTTGTGAGTGATACGACAGCACAGTAGTACCCCGCGTTTCCTGGGAAAATTTATTAAATGCGTCTCTCACGCCTCGAATCAAAAAAAATATTAATTTGTCTATTTTCCCCCACCATTTTGCCTTACACTTCAATGTTGACGTTTTTTATGTGCAGCAGTTTACCTCTGATTCTGTACAAACCAAAAATAGTCCCTGTACACCGCTCGTCCCCTTTAGTTCATAAAAACAATTTGCAGCTTAGTGTATTCCCCTTATAATAATATAGAACAGGGCCTCTCAAACGCCCAAAATCTCACGCGTGCAAATCGAGGCGCAGAGATCTGTGCACTGTGCATCGGTCCGACTCGGCTCAACTCGGCTTGACTCGGGTGGTGTAGTGTGCTGAGAGCGACGAAGCGTTCGGGGATAGACGGCTTGTTTATCAGTGAAATAGATAAGCGCAAGACAACAACATAATAATCGAGCAACCTGTTTCGAAGAAAGCAAAGACTTCCGAAAGTCTATTTCAGTCGAACTGGGAAATTTCGGTTTTTTTTGTCTGTCGTGACGATAAAGCCAAATGCTTAATCCGTGGGACAATAATTATGTGATAAGTTAATCAAAAAGATCTGTTTTCCAATACAAAGGCTTTGCTCAAATTGTACGAGAATTTGTCGAAGGAAGATTTTCCTAAGCTGCATCGAGAAGCAACTAAAATGATTTCTATGTTTGGTTCCACATGCATATGTGAAAGGTACTTTTTTCCTGTTTTGACTTGTACGAAAACTAGATTGAGTGCGAGTAGGCCTATTTCTGATTGTAATTTAAAGAAGGCTCACAGAATTGCTGTCAGCCGGTCCCTTGTTCTAGGCGTAACTGTTATCATTGCAAAGATAAAGGAAAAGAAGAGCTAGAGAAGACAAATTGTTTGCTCAAACCAAATTGAAAGAAGAGTGTTTTAACACCGGTAACATTGTCCCATACAACAGTGTCACCGCTCACCGCACATAAACATTTCGCAATGAGGGGAGAATCAGTGGGGAAGGTGGAGAAATCTAAGACAGGCCGAACGGGTGAGACAGGTGTACGGGAAGTGGAGTGGGGATTTGCATTCTGGTCAACCTAGTGAAGTCGTCTCCTGCACCTTGCGCCGTGCAGTGCACGTGCGCATGCACCCTGAGAGGCCCTAATATAGAACTTGCAATACTGAATTTCACAAATTTATGTGCCGTCGTTTCCCCGTGATAGTGTTGAGCAGAGCCGTTCTATATGGCAACCCTGTTGTCATAAGAGCAATACTGTTTTCTTAACGTGGAATGAACTATAGTCACCCAAGGGATACTTTTCCTTTTGATATATTCCACTATTTCGAACTAGTATGAGAATTTACAGGAGTATGTTCCAAATTTGGGCAATGTTTGCCCTACATAAAATAAAATAATGGGTAAACGGTTGGCCCTATGGGAAAATAAAGTCCACTGAGTTGCCTAGAAATTAAATTTTCTGCAAGAAATGTCATATATATTTTCTTCGTAACTCGAACGGTTTTCCAGAAAATTTAGATTCCTTATGTTTCTGGCTGTGATCACCTTCACTAATGAATAGGTTACTCATTTCACACGTTAAGTCGTTCTTCGTTTGTACGAGCCAGTGCGCCGTTCTACGGAAAGTGTTTGAGAGTGCTGAGCGTGCTTATCCATATTTGAGATCTGCTGTGGTCTGTTGTTTATTTATTCAGCCATTTTCATTATCATCACCGTTATTGTACTAGATGTATATGCCGTTTTTCTATGTGTTTAATATTATGTAGGTTTAGGATGCAGATTTAGTGGGCTTATAATTTACATTTCAGCTTGCGTCATTATCTAGAGAACCAATGTTTCAGTTGCGGTTAACTTTACGTGGCGTGCTCTCGAGTGTCGAGGAGGCATACATGACCTACATATTTATCTAACCGATGGGAAAATCGTAAATATTGTCTACAAGAACATATTCTAGAACACACATATATAGGGTCTCTCATATAATCTCAGACCGAACGGACGGTATTTGTACTCTGCGCTACGGCAGTTGCCTCAGCCGACCTTACGGCACGTGCGGCCGCCCTACTTTAAGTGTGTATACAATTTTATATGAAATTTTACCTTATAAAAGATGCTGGAAGTTTCGTCCTTCCTTGGTTATACTGGCATTGTATCTGATAACAACATACTGGCTGACGTGAGTAAGTTCGGCCACTAATATGTTTCTGATTTCATTAGTAATGTTTTATTCAGTTCCTCCAATGTGTGGGAATTTGCTCGATACATTTTTCTTTCAGTTTTTTCTTTTAGTTTACTCCACAAGTAAAAATCTCACACTCTTAGATCTGGAGAACGAGGGGGAAATAAACCAGCATTGATCACTCTGTCTGCAAACACTTCCGAGATTGTAAGAAAGGAATCTTCTGCCGTATGACCAAGGGCTGAATCTTGTTGAAACTACCCCCCGCGAATGTTCATTTTCCCTTAACTGATGGCAGAACGGCGTCAACATGTCATCTTTGTACCTCTCTGTTATTCGTCTTGCACTGACAGCACACCAAACACCAAACCTCCTATCATAACGAGGGACTTCATAAACATCAATAGGATTCTCTGCACACCAATAGCCAGAGTTATGACTGCTCACACGACCATTAAGATAATAATAATAATTTCGTGTGGCTATTTTTAGCCGGGTGCAGCCCTTGTAAGGCAGACCCTCCGATGAGGGTTGGCGGCATCTGCCATGTGTAGGTAACTGCGTGTTATTGTGGTGGAGAATAGTGTTATGTGTGGTGTGTGAGTTGCAGGGATGTTGGGGACAGCACAAACATCCAGCCCGCAAGCCATTGCAATTAACCAATGAAGGTTAAAGTCCTCGACCCGGTCGGGAATCGAACCCGGCGCCCTCTGGACCAAAGGCCAGCACGCTAACCATTTAGCCATGGAGGCGGACACCATTAAGATGAAACCAGAACTTCTACATACGAAAATACAGTGTTGTAATGTTAACTATCTCACCATGTTAACAGCTGAGAGTCAGACTGGCGACTGATGCTTGCCAGGGCGAACACGTGCAGGCTGCTTGCAAGGTCAAGAACTATGCGTGCGCCTCCCGTACTGCAACTGCCATAGCCCAGAGTACAAACACAGTACATTGCGGACCACCTTCATTTCACCACTTCAATCCTTGTTCATATATCCGTACGGAAAATGGGTTCATTACTTAATACTTAAACAGGAAATCCTCCAATACAAGTGACACTTCCATTCAACACAAACATTATAACAAATATCTGTGCCCCGTTGTTAAAGGGCACTATGTCATGAAATATTCCGTTTTACAGGAGAGCTTAAATATTGCTTTTTAATGAAAGGCTTCGTAAACTTACTTTACATAATAATACACATGCTTTTCACTTCTTTAACATCCACTTATCAAATTTTGATTATTTATTTAATTTATTTTGTACGTATAGTCTAATAACTGATATCGTCTCCTTTCCCTTCCTCGTTTTCCTTTTACCATCCCTTCAATTGCTACTCGTAGTAAGATGTTGTGTCTTAGATTATACCCTATCCAGTTATTCTTCCTATTTTTGATTACGGTCAGCATGCTCCTCACTTCACCCACTCTCTTCAGAACTTCCTCATTTGATATTTTATCTTCCCACTTTACACCTTCAATTCTTCGCCAAATCCACATCTCAAATGGCTCTATTCTTCTCTGTTCTTCCTTCCTTAATGTCCATGTTTCAGCGCCATATAGAGCTATACTTAATATGTAACACCTTGCAAGCCTCTACCTCAGACCTTTCTCTACCGGGCCACAAAACAGTTTTTTTCTTCTTGTTGAACCTTTTATGCAGAAGTGAAGAAAAGGGCACGAGATCGACAGATATGGAGGTCACAGCCATGATTGGACCTGCCGAATGGCAGAACAACCTATGATGATATAGTGGACTTCGTGCCGTTACTTCAGACTGACTAGCTTCCTTATGATGGCGCATACTGTAGGTGTAGGAGAAAGGGCAGAAAATAGAGTGAAATATTTCAGAACCTCAGTTTTATAATAAAAATTGACATGGTGCTCGGATATTAATGTTATAACTGTATTGATATTATTACTGCATCAAATGGTTTTACTTGTATATGTGTTTTTTAGTAAATATAACGTGAAATCAACTGCATTCTTTGCCAAACAGTGATTGTTATAGATGTCGCACATGCTAATCAATGGTGACTTCTTACAAAACGTAGGATTTGGATGTTGGCAACGAAATATTTGATACACTCGTAAATTAGATTTAAAAAAATATCTTACCATGAAATTCGAGATTACCAAGTATATCACCGACTTTATGAGAAAATGAATGTGTATAAAGTAAGGCAATAATTATATGTTATCATTTCATCACCTGACGATGAAGCAAAATCTCTGAAACGCGTAGTGTGTAAATCATTTAAGAAAACACGTGAAAATTATGCTTTTATTATTTCATAATGAATAATTCACAGCCAAGAGCAAGGCCTACATAAAATCATGGTTATTTTTAAGAATACCACCGACTGTTTTGAAAAGGAAATTGTTGTGCAATCATTTCCTGCGGAAATACACAATTTCATATTGAAAACGTTCCAAGACCACCAGACCTACAGCTAGTACAATTTCTCTCGATTACAATTCTTCACTAATTTATAATTTGTATATGATTCATGTCACTTAAATTTGTTACGGCGGATTTACTCAACTGTCGCAATTGAAAGCATTGATGTATTCGGATATCTTTCTCATTTTGGAGTGAAAATAAAGTTAACTTTTTATGATTATCTTAATATTTTTTGAAAATCCGATATGATTTACATATAGTTAAAAAGCCTGTCTTACACCAATATGCGAAAATAAAAAGTAATTCAAATTTCTACGCAAAAGGTTAACTGAAATATGGGTCTCGGAAAATACGTACCCCCTCTGGTAAATACTCCATCTGACCGAATTCGATAGCTGCAGTCGCTTAAGTGCGGCCAGTATCCAGTATTCGGGAGATAGTAGGTTCAAACCCTACTGTGCGCAGCCCTGAAGATGCTTTTCCGTGGTTTCCCAGCATTTCCAGTCCCATCGTCGCCATAAGACCTATCTGTGTCGGCGCGAAGTAAAGCAACTTAAAAAACTCCATCTGCGACCCGTGTTAAGAAGTGTCACTCCCACTTCGAAGTCTTGAAGTGACTGCTGTTGATTTTTCAACTGTCAGTTGAATAATATGAAAGTATTCCACAATACTGTATCCTTTCCTATGAATAACTTGTGAATAATAAACATATCGTAGTTGCGCCTAGAAAAACCGCTATGTGACCAGAAAGGTTCTGTCTTATAAGGTTCAGTATCGCGTGAACTACATGAACAAATTTTCGTTCTAAGTGATACATGTGTCGTTCTCCCCTCAACATTATCACATAGCGATATTTCGAGGCGTAACGACGATATATAACGTAGCAGAACATAACAGAGCCGCTCCCGATACGTATCTCTGACGGCTGGTGGTCTACTATTACTCGACAAGGCACAGACCCTTGACCTACAACGGAATGAAAACAGATCCTCAGAGCAAGGTACTAACTGTTTTTATCGTTACTACCGTGATTCGTTCTTCAAAAAAAGTAATTGTACAACCTACACTTTAATTACCTGAAATGCAATATAACAGGCAATTGATCTTCCATTTATGCATCATACACAAACACACCTATTCGTTTTGACAATTGAAACGTTGTAGCTGTTAACCCTTCTAAAGTGAGAAAATGATGCGAAATACTATTTTCATCTTTGGCTGTTTTTTACGTTTCTGTTTTGAATGTAACTTATGAAATCAGATTTTCCGAATTTAAGGCATTTGAAATAATGGCGCATTTAAAACCTATGCTACTTGTTTCATTAATAATAATAATAATAATAATAATAATAATAATAATAATAATAATAATAACCGGGGTTTCGTGGATCACGGAGATGTGAAAGAAGGTGTGGGCTTGAATGGCTCTAACTACAATAACAAAAATTAATTTAAAACTTTAAATAAAGGTTATATTTCTTTTCAAATTTAAAACTTAACAAACTTCTCCACTTGGTGAAGAAAAAAAAATTCAGGTACAACAACAATTTTAACGCAAGAGCAGAAAACCCCAAAATAGGGTATTTATAAGTTTTGAGCTTCAAGTTCACAAATTACAAATTTACAAGCTCGCCAATGTTGCGTTATTTAGACAAGCACAGAAATATCCCAATTCAAAAGCACTTTGCTCCAAGGGTTACAAATACGGCCTTCCAAAGGCACCACTCACAGATATCAGAAAAGAACTTACACGCTCTCCAAATTTAATAAAGGAGACTGACTCCCACTTCCTTACAGCCTACTCAAGGCAACTTTATATAAGAAGAAACTTTAAAATCACTGGCCTTTCTAAGCACCACCTACAATTTACAATACCATATAGGTTACACAGGGGTATCTAGTACGCATACTACTGGGCCTTCATGAAAAGAAGAACAGGTTAATATTTCTGGTCCAAAGTCAAAAGGTATGGAGGCGTACACTTGTGCTCCTTGAAAACCAAGTATAGAACCCTAATTGGGCTCGCGGCCCGATGATACAGAGGCTAATCCCAAGCTAATGAGGTGACTAGAATGAAAGGTTAATTTAATGCTTTACAGGAAAAGAAACAGTTACAAAATCGTAGTCACCTCAAGATAAATTGAAGGGGAACTCAAGAGGGTAATGCACTCTCTATCCCCGATTTACAGTTTAAGACTTTATGAAATTTTACATGAAAGGAAGAAGTTTACATTTTAGAAATCAAACGGTTACATAGTTAAAGCTTAGATCCTTCCTCTCGGGCAAGTTTGAGGAGACAGCTATAGAGATAGAAAACTGGTGGCCATTACCTGGGCTGATGTTCTGCCTGCCGAAGAAAGAGGCACCCCGCCTCCTGACTTAACCCACACCCTCAGAACTTCCACGATCAATAAGACCAGGTAACGTGAAAATGCCGCAGCTTATATACCCGAGGGGATAGTTCGAGGAGGCTCTGGACTAAATCCGGACTCACCCTCTCATTTTCAGTGGCATAATAAAAAGTTACAAGAATCCTGTGATAGGCTAAAAATATGTATACAGAAAATTTCTAATTGGCCAGATTCAAAAGGTGGCAGGATGAGAAGGAAGTGTCGCAAAACCTAGAAATATTAAAATAAATGAAAGTTAATTTAGTTGTGAAAACCTATAAATACAAAACTTCTTTAAATCCTTAATTCTTCCACCTTGCACCAGAGTGTATGGCCACAGTTTTTTGTAAGGACATCTATGGAGAAAAGTTCAAACTTCTTGCTGTACACCAAAACAAAACAAATAAATCCAGTCAGTTTAGGAAACTTTAAACATTACACAATACTTATTCAGTGGTGACATCTACTGGCTTTATGCATTAGCTGTTTCAAGATTTGTATGATAGATAGCGTTCCTTAAAGGACTTCTTTTAAATGTGCGGTGTTGAGGTGTACCTGCCGGTACAATAATAATAATAATAATAATAATAATAATAATAATAATAATAATAATAATAATAATAATAATAATAATAATAATGTGTACGTGAAGATGTGAACCTCATCAAGAAGCTATTTTGTAATCAAACAGCTCTTCTAGAAATTGGAGCACATTATACTGAAGAGATAAAGATAAGAAAAGGAGTGAGATAAGGTTGTATTCTCTCTCGAATTCTTTTAAACTTATTTTCGAATTACTTTTATGAAGTTACCAAAGGAATCGAGATCAACGGGAAGCAAATAATCACCATCTACTATGTAGATGACACAGTGACTTTTGTTGAAGAATTAAATTCCTTTCGAATGACATCAATAAAGTAAGCAAAGAGTTCGGTTCGATATTAAAAATGAACATTCAGGGGGAAAAATTATGGTAATAAGCGAGAAAATCTCACCAATGCGATTATCACATGGACGGAAACACAATTGAAAGGAGTCACTTTTGAAGTAATTCGAGCCTCAAAGAATTCTTCGGCCCTTCGCTGTGCCGTGTCTGGGCGAGTGGATGATGCATTAGCCACCTGACCCATATAACTCACCCAGTGATGTCATGATCTCAGCAGGTCTGCGATAACTTCCGTATAGCGTACAGTCTAATTGCTTTTTATACAGCAGTAACTGATCTGTTTAGTGCATTTCATGGGTTGTGAATTAAATGTTGAAAAGCGTAATTTTATGTACTGTGATTTTTAAATATTTTGGCACAGAAATTTTGAAGATTCTTGTTTCTTTTTTAAAATTCTCTTTACAGATCCTATAACGACGATGGGTTAGGAAAGGGCTAGGGGTGGGAAGGAAGCGACCATGGCCTAGTGTGAAAATGGGAAATCACTGAAAACTAAATTGAGGGCTGCCGACAGTGGGTTTCGAACCCATTATCTCCCGAATGTAAGCTGATAGCTACATGATCCAAACCGCGCTCCCACTTGTTCGGTTGTTAAAGATCCATGAGGCTAAATTGCAGAGAGTGAACCGAAATATCATTACAAGCTTTTATGCTTGTCTACAGGATGTGGATAAGCATTTTTAATACTTCCTGCAATGGGAAAAATATTGTTGTTTATTAAATCTGATTAACCATGCATCCAAGTTGATGGGTTTTCTGCGGTCGTATGGGAAGAGTGTGAGGCGGCCGTACTGTCATTTGTCGACACGCGTGCAGGAAAAACGGCAACACTTGCAGGTCTCGCTAACACAAAAATGGGATCCGTATGTACAGACCAAAACCAGAATTGCTATTATTAGAAATGTATTTCTGAAATTAAAACGTCTTGTGTTCAACCGTGTCTCCGATTCGATACTCGTTTCGAACTGTCACGTGTTACTGGTGCTGCTCTTCGGTGTCGAAGGTTGGATATTAACGTATTCGTCAATGATCCAATTGCAGGCCTTTGAATTGTGGAGTATCACAGAATGTTGAAGATGTCATGGGTAGACCACTTCAACAACAAGTAGAGAGTCCTTCATGTCGGGAAATCTCCCTAAACATAGGAAAGCAGCCTCTTTCGGCCACATCGTCTGAAATGATACAACTGATCATAGAAGAAAAGATACAAGAGGAACGTGGACGAAGACGAAGGTCGTCATGGACGCTGAACGTCCGACTGGGATTCGACATCCACGATACGGCAGCTCTGACTTGAGAAACGCAAAAAATGAAACATTACGTCATGATGGACATCAGCCATCTGTGCGCAGAGGGCATCAGAAGAAAAAATTACTTTGTATTGTGCCCTAAAAGGAATTAGGGATAGAAGTGAGAATGGAAATCTCGGATCGATACGAGTCAGTATGGAACAATGAGTGTGGTATAATGGCTAGATTCACAGAGAGAAAGTCATAGTTAAATAAAAACCAACATCCGAGTATTTATAGCAAAAATAAACCAAAACATGGAAAATAAATTAATATCTCAAATCCAGCAATGTAAATATCCACATAACTATGAGGTTTGGTATGAAGTGACATCTCTTTCATTTCGTATTATTTTGGTCTCACTGTGGCAAATCACACAACTAATAAGTCAAAAAAATCTTGTTACGGCATATGGTAGAGTTCTTTATAGTATCCTTTTAACATGAATTCAGGAAGGGGTACACAAGTGTTGCGTTGTTATGCTGTATTGTATAAATTCACACTGAAAATTATATTAACGTCCGCCTCTGTGGTGTAGTGGTTAGTGTGATTAGCTGCTACCCCTGAGGCCCGGGTTCCATTCCCGACTCTGTCACGAAATTTAAAATGTGGTACGATGGCTGAAATGTGATCTACTCAGCCTCCGGTGGTCAACTGAGTAGAGGTGGGGTTCGATTCCTACCTCAGCCATCCTTGAAGTGGTTTTCCGTGGTTTCCCACTCCTCCTCCAAGCAAATGCCGGGATGGTACCTACTTTAAGGCCACGGCAGCTTCCTTCCCTCTTCCTTGCATGTCCTTTCCAATATTCCCATCCTCCCCACAAGGCCCCTGTCCAGCATAGCAGGTGAGACCGCCTGGGAGAAGTACTGCTCCTCCTCCCCAGTTGTATCCCCCGACCCAATGTCTCACTCTCCAGGACACTGCCCTTGAGGTGGTAGAGGTGGGATCCATCGCTGAGTCCGAGGGAAAACCAACCCTGGAGTGTAAACAGATTAAGGAAGAAATTACATTAACTCGCATCCAGCTGATGCCATTACAATGCCCTTTTAAGCAAGTTCATAGTTCTCCCCAACTTGACACTGAGTAAGCACTGACCTTGATCACATACTACAAATGAACAATGGAACATAACCTTCACAGTCAACTGCAACTTTACTTCCTTCCCTGTGTTCATTTAAATATTATATTCTTCTTAATACTATGCCAACGGCCGTAGCCGTGTTGAAACACCGGATCCCGTGAGATCTCCGAAGTTAAGCAACATTGAGCGTGGTCAGGAGTTGGATGGGTTGCCACGCGCTGTTGGTGGGGGGTAAGGGAATGGAGGAGCGGAAAAGAACTGGCCACCCTACCGCACGTAAACTCCGGTTCAGGAACACCTCTGCGGAGGTTCCGACCTGCCTTCGGGCAGAATAACCCTTACGTTACCTCTTAATACTCGTAAGCACTTAAATGTTCTTTACCATTTAATTTAAATACATTATTAGCCATCAGATCATTCATTTTAGCACTTCACACTTATTTTATAACAGTTACATCAAAGAATCCTAAACCACAAATACTCCACTCATCCAAGTCGGTCACAATAACCTGCATTGAAATGTTACACAGTTCTAGATCTACTATGATTATTACTCATTCATTATCTAATTTTTTGGACTTATACAAGGCTGTATTCACACAACACTTATTCTATTATCTTACTTGAGCTTCTCTTACGCAACGATACTCTGTCATGAGGAAAATGCCATCATCATCATCATCATCATCATCATCATCATCATCATCTGTTTACCCTCCAGGTTCGGTTTTTCCCTCGGACTTAGCGAGGGATCCCACCTCTACCGCCTCAAGGGCAGTGTCCTGGAGCTTCAGACTCTTGGTCGGGGATACAACTGGGGAGTATGACCAGTACCTCGCCCAGGCGGCCTCACCTGCTATGCTGAACAGGGGCCTTGTGGAGGGATGGGAAGATTGGAAGGGATAGGCAAGGAAGAGGGAAGGAAGCGGCCGTGGCCTTCAGTTAGGTACCATCCCGGCATTCGCCTGGAGGAGAAGTGGGAAATCACGGAAAACCACTTCCAGGATGGCTGAGGTGGGAATCGAACCCACCTCTACTCAGTTGACCTCCCGAGGCTGAGTGGACCCCGTTCCAGCCCTCGTACCACTTTTCAAATTTCGTGACAGAGCCGGGAATCGAACCCGGGCCTCCGGGGGTGGCAGCTAATCACGCTAACCACTACACCACAGAGGCGGACGAGGAAAATGTACACATTTTAAAATTCTTAAAATTTTAAATACTAACCAATCATTCCAAAATGAATTTGTAAGTATTTACATGTGGTTTTACCTAATTACACCCATTGAGAACTGAGCATAATAAATAAAACACACGCCATGATAAGAATGAACTGCATTTTTAAAACATTTATATGTTTTAAATGTGTTAACATAAATGTTATCAGTATCTCCATTTTATCTCTAAATGCGACATCCTCTATTTCACTTGGTAAGAAAATCGGGTAAGATAAAAATGACTTACATTGACGGATGATCTGTCGTACCACATAGTCATGTCGGTTCCCACAAATTCACGCCTCACCTTGGTCCTTGTTGCGGAGTCCTTCGAGGTGTGAATACCACCCCTCAGCTCTCCTCCATGGAGTTAAGCTCCCATTCCGGTGTTCAAAGGTGGTGCTGGTGGGTTAGCGGCAACTTCTTCACGTTCATGTCAGGTCCAGACGATAAGGTAGATGGGTCTCCGCGACGTCCTATAGGTCTTAATTTTATACTTGTATCCATGATGAGTGAGGAAAGCAACGGGAAACTACCTCACTCTTCATTTCCCTCTTGAGTGATGCCTAGGCCATCCATGACAGAGCTGTTGAGGATCCTACCAGCGTTAGCGCTGACGGACTGAACATACATACATCCATAGTGAACACTTACTCACCGAGCTCGATAGCTGCAGTCGCTTAAGTGCGGCCAGTATCCAGTAATCGGGAGATCGTGGATTCGAGCCCCACTGTCGGCAGCCCTGAAGATGGTTTGCCGTGGTTTCCCATTTTCACACCAGGCAAATGTCGGGGATATACCTTAATTTAGGCCACGGCCTCTTCCTTCCAATTCCTAGGCCTTTCCTGTCCCATCGTCGTCGTAAGACATACCTGTGTCGGTGCGACGTAAAGCAAAAAAAAAAAAAAAAAAAAAAAAAACAACGAAAGAAACTTTTAGACCCGCTCTTCACTTTGCAAAGTAATTGCTCCTGCGTAGTCTTGTTTCATATTTAGCACAATTCGTAGAACAAAATAAGTGTAATAGAAATTGCATTACCATGCACAATAATGACCTCTTCAACGAAATAAACACGTAAATCTGTATTCTACTTTGCAATACAGGATAGCCATGCTTAAATATAGTCAATTTTTAGTATGATGAATAACATAAAAATCGACGTAACCTGACCATGTCCCAAGTAATAATGTCCAACTGTTACACTTTGCCAAATATAACAACACTGCCCTATTAACAGCAAACACCGGATATTTTCACTACTTTGTATGATCTCTTTGCGTTTGACAGTTCATCTCACATTTAAATAACTCACATTTAATAATGTACTGGAACACACTGCCAAAAATGTACATGGGCTTCTACTAGCGTGTACTACTGTGCTTCGAAATCGCTGTTCAACTTAACAATTTAACAAATAGGCCTAATTGGAATGGTACTTTATAATACAATGCCACACTTCGCAACTGTTGTAACGACGATCTTCCGGAATGAAAAGAGAACGAAGTTCTTCTCTCCATGTTGTCCAAAGACGTCAGGCGGAAAGATGTATCGCTTCCCAGTATTACCGTGTGGTCCAAAGAACACATCGTGAAGATTACATACACGCGTGCGTAGGAAACATCGGGTTGGGTTCATAAATGTGACCATTTCGGGTACAATATGTACCGCTTTTTCCAATATTTATTTTAATTTTCTGTATTTTTTGTTTTTCTTGGTGTAGTTAACCAAGGTTAATAATTACATGAAGCCAACAGAACTTACAATTACTGGGAAATAATTCAAAACTAACAAATAGATAAGTGAAAATTATTTTAGGTATTTAATAATAGTAATACCAACAATTGTAATAATATTTTAACAGTAATAATAGTTAAATCTAAAGAGAAAGTTATTATTTCTTTGAAAGACGAGACCGACGTCAGAAGTTTCAACTCACGCAGCACCTACTGTAAAGGAGTGGGTTTTCTTATTTTGAGAGCGGGTGTGTAGCTGATGGGTCTCTGATAGCTTGGCAAAACCTGGATGCTTGGTACTGAGGTGTGGACTTACTTAGAGTGTCGTTAAGTACACACTGCGCATGGAGATGCCTTCTCATTTGCAAGTTTAACATAAACACTTTGTTACGATTTGGAGAGATATATTGACTCGGTTTCACGCTGAGAATGAAACGAATGCGGGAACGATGAGCTGTCTGTAGCCTACTAGCTGACTGTGAGTTAAGGTCGTAACCCACATCACAGTAGTAAATGAGGAGTACCATTAGAGTTTTAATTATGGTTAATTTCTGTTGCTGGAGGTAAGAATTCTCTGGCCCTTCTCAAGAGTGAAAGGACCACTACACTCTCGAACAGTCATAATTTACATGCTCTATCCAGGGGAAAGCCTTCGTCAAACACAACACCAATATTTTTTACTGTTTTGCTCACTACAACTTTCTTGTCACGAAACACAGTATCAGAGAAGTTCACAATTCTAATACGAGTTAAAGCTTTTTGATGTCTTATTATGATGATCTGAGTCTTTGCAGACTTAATTGCGAGTCTACTTTATATAACCCAGTTATAAAGAGATGACAGTTCTGAATTTATTTCTAGTGTACTTCCCGAGATGATACATGAATCGAAGTGTTTGTAAATCTGCGGATCATCAACACAAATGTGGCAACTAGAGATTGTCAATGTCTTACAAATATCGTTGATAGAAAAGTGTAAATACTAATGGGCGTAACACAGACCTTGAGGAACTCCATAAGTTACTTCGAACCTGGAAGATAAATTATCGCCCGTTACTTATTACTCGAGTAAAATATCTGTGTTCAACCGAGAGCGAATCGAAACTAGTTGGCGTGTCACGTGTAACCGATGCTGCTTTTCGGTGTCGAAGGATGGATATTAAAGTCTTTGTCAATGATCCATTGGAGGCCTATTTTGTCGGAAATATGTTAAACTATTAAATGTGAAAAACTGCATTTTTCATTTTAGACATTTTCTAATCTATTGAGGTAGACGCATCTCATGGCAAATTGCCGAATCTGTAACTTTTTTATTTTATTTATTAGCTGAGGCACCTGAGCTAAAGCTCGCTGTGGTGCAGTACATTCTAATATTATGGCTTCAGCGTATTTATAAAGTAAATTAATACACTCCAGTAATACAAGTTTGATACATCAAATCAGTTAATAGTAATTTTGGTTACATGAATAGAGCTAAGTACTACATATCACACATAAGTTACGTTAGTTTCATAAAATATTAATATATCCTATAAAATAATCATATGTACCGGTATATGTTTTGTTTTATATAATTGAATTGTTTCATAATGATACACTGTAAGAGTAAACAAGCAGTCACACCAACTACTAAATATACAAGAAAGAAAATGTAAAAGTCAGTTACAAAATTCGTTAAATTTATATTTTTTCTACTTAAGATAATTATTTAACTTCTTTTTGAACATTTTTATTGAAGAGGCGTTCTTTATATCTTCCGGCAGTTTATTGTAGAGACTAACAGAATAATGCCATATGGAATTAATTCCATATTTATTTGAATGGATGACAGTGCAGTGGATATTATTAGCATTCCTTGTATTATAATTGTGAATTACTGAATTTGTTTTACATGATGTATTTGAGTGTGCCAAATTACGAATAATTTTATATATCATAACCAATGAAGATTTCTGTCGTAGGCTATCAAGTGAGAGAACATTACACAGTCTGTACAATTGTTCAGTAGGAGTTAACAGAGGCAATTTAAAAAGTATTTTCAATGCTCTTTTATGCAGCATAACAACTCTAGCGAATAATTCCTTAATACAACATGCCCATACATGGATCATATAAGTAATATGGCTCTCAATTAGCGCTTGGAAAACACTTTTCAATAAATCATGAGAAACTTTGTATTTCAGTCTATTTAAAATGCCAATAGCTGGGATCAGTTTGTCACAGATAGATTCAACATGATCCTTCCACGTTAGTGATTCGTCAATAATTAGTCCAAGAAATTTAGCAGCCTTTACTCTAGGCACTGATTGCCCAAAAAACGTCAAGTGTAAATCTAAAAAAAATATTACTTTTAGGTTTATGAAATAAAATATAATTGGTTTTTGTCAGATTGATTGTTAATCGATTTGTACAGAACCACGTTTCAATTAAATTTGCATCATGCTGTATATTTTGTTCAAGTTCTTGAATGTTATCACCGGTATAGAATATATTGGTGTCATCTGCAAAAAGTGATAATCTACCTCTGAGATGTAAGTTACCAATATCGTTAATAAAAATAAGAAAAAGTAACGGTCCTAACACTGAGCCCTGTGGGACTCCGACTGAGATAGTTTGGTAATTACTGTTGGTATTCATACAATTCACAAATTGTTCCCTATCTGTGAGATAGTCTATAAACCAGTCTAGCGCAACACCCCTTACGCCAGCTGCTTCCAATTTATTGATTAAAATACCACAATCAACTGTATCAAAAGCTTTCTTGATATCTATAAATATGCCCGATGCTAATTGATCTAAATCTAAAGCTTCTTGTAATTTAATGACAATATCTTCAACAGCATTGTAAGTGCTTGAATTTTGTAAGAATCCGTATTGATATTTATAAAAGAAATTATTATTATCTAGAAATGTCAATAATCTCTCTTTAATTATATGCTCCAAAACTTTTAGCAGGATAGGAATGATAGAGATAGGCCTATAATTATTAAGTTCAGTTTTGTCCCCTCCTTTATAGATAGGTAAGACCACAGCTATTTTAAGTCTTTTAGGGACTTTACCCTCTTGTATAGATTTATTGATTAATTTAGTTATATGAGGAATTAAATGATATGCCAATTTCTTAATTGTACTGTTGCTAATACCATAGCAGTCTTCACTACGACTATTTTTTAATTTTTCTATTATATTAGCAACTTCATTTTCATTGGTTGGACTCAAAAACAAAGAATTACTCGATCCACTCCTAAATCAGGAGGATCATTAAATTGGATATTGCTGGGCATATATTTCGCTATACTAGTAAAATATTCATTAAATGTTGTAGAAATTTCTTTTGGATTTGTAACTAGTTCATCATGTATTCTCAAATGAATATCCTTACTTTTGTTAGTATTTCCTGTCAATATCTCATTTATAACTTTCCACTGATTCCTTGTGTTCCTTAAATTATTAATATAGTATGAGTTCTCTAATTCTCTCTTAAGTTTGGTAACCCTATTACACACCAATGAGTAATCTATCTTCAATTGTTGTGGTACATAACCACATCCCATTTTTAATCTAACTTGTTGCCTCTTAATTTTACTCTACAATTTATGTTTCTGGTTAATAAGATCTAAAAGTTCAGGAGTTATCCATGGGCAAAAACGTCTTGTCCTTTTAATATTTTTCTGCCTATTGTTTTGATTTGTAGCCTCTGTACTAGTTTTTGTTACATACTCAACAATTTTGTTAACTATGGTATCACAACAATCGCCTTCCGTAATCGTTAATGGATTTTTGAACATATACTCATCTACTTTACTAATATTAGTTTTCTTAAATGTTATGAGTTTTCTAGTTACGTTAGTCTTCGGTAATATCTCTAAGTCACAAACCAACATGTTATGGTCACTAAAGTCATGGAAGATGTTATATAAATTACATTTACAAGGTTTATTTATATATGCATGGTCTATGAGAGATTTACAGTTATTGGTGATTCTAGTGGGAAAAATTGTATTACAAGCATTCTGATTAAAGCTGTCACAGAGGTTCTTTAGATCTTTACTAAGTGGAGTCTGCTCTAATTTATCAATATTAAAATCACCCATAGCAATACATAGATGTTTGTTATGTTTATTCCAGACATCTTCTAATAAAGTTATGAAATCTTTAGAATATTGTACATGGGGGTTATAACATGCTAGAACTTTGAGACCAAGTACTGGTACTTCAAGTAATAGTAAGTTAAATGGAATATCAAGACTATTGATAGACAAGATTTCTATTGCTTTATAAGGCTCTTTGATATAAATAACTATTCCACCTCCTCGTTTACGGATTCGAGAACAGAAATAAGCATCATATCCCTTTAAGTTGTAATATTTCTCTTCATCCGGAAATAACCATGTTTAAACAATTATTATTATGTCTGGAAATTGTAAATCATGAATTAATATATAAAAATCACTCCATTTGTTACGAATACTTTGGGCATTTGCATAAAATATTCGTAAGTTATTTCCTCTTGCCACTAGCTCACGTAAACTTACTAACTGATGTTCAGTAGTTTCCATATTTTAATGAAAATTTGAACAGGCAACTGACTTTTTTTCTGCAGGGATGTTAAACCTATGAAGACTCAAGTGCAACTGTTACTGAAGAGCTAAAATGGTACTTTAACTTTGACGAAGATGATGTTATTCTTCAAATGACCGTGTTAAAGTAGCATATAAGTATGTTATATTAGAGTGTTGCTACTGTAATTTTACTATTCACCCTTGTCACGTGACATATTAACGAATACACCACATTCGCATTATTGCCGTACAGTATTGCTTCAGATTACGAAGATCTTGCTGAAAAGTAATCAGCATGCCACATTCGATACCTTGTGGTAAAGAGGGTAGTTAACCAGCTGATGACCCTCCGTAAAAACTAGCGAGCCTGTCACTGAGTTTCTGGGAAATTAGACCTTCCGATTGATTGTTATTTTATGTTGGCTAATGTGTATCTGGCATTAGGGTGAAATTTGAATCTTTTGTGGGAAAACTCCTATCATTTTCTGGAAATTGGTGCATTGGTTTGATTATTTAATCGATCGTGTAAGATGATGGTTGCTTTAACGTGTTTATCTTTTCGTGTTGCAGGTTTTTTTCTAAGCTGAAGAATGTCGTTTTTAGACTTTTGTTCCAGAAGGGCCTTCGTGAGTGGGAGACGCAGGCGAATAATACACCCACGGGATCTCCTGCCTGTCGTAAGATACGACTAAACGGGACGACCACGGGATTATGAAACTGGAACCATGAGATTACTCGTGATTAGTACCGTTAAGTGAGGAACACTATGGTCTGAGTTTTGCCTGTGGTTAGTATTATCGTGTGCATTCCATCGAAGCGGGGGAGTGGGTTCGCGGGAGGAGCTGCAGTGCACCGCGCTGAATTGCCTTGGTTCCCCATGTATTCAGAAGGGGTCTGCATTACCTATGAGTAGTTCCACTATATGAGGAACACCACTGGTCTGCATTACCTATGAGTAGTTCCACTATATGAGGAACACCACTGGTCTGCGTTGCCTATGAGTAGTTCCACTATATGAGGAACACCACTGGTCTGCGTTACCTATGAGTAGTTCCACTATATGAGGAACACCACTGGTCTGCGTTGCCTATGAGTAGTTCCACTATATGAGGAACACCACTGGTCTGCGTTACCTATGAGTAGTTCCACTATATGAGGAACACCACTGGTCTGCGTTGCCTATGAGTAGTTCCACTATATGAGGAACACCACTGGTCTGCGTTGCCTATGAGTAGTTCCACTATATGAGGAACACCACTGGTCTGCGTTGCCTATGAGTAGTTCCACTATATGAGGAACACCACTGGTCTGCGTTGCCTATGAGTAGTTCCACTATATGAGGAACACCACTGGTCTGCGTTGCCTATGAGTAGTTCCACTATATGAGGAACACCACTGGTCTGCGTTGCCTATGAGTAGTTCCACTATATGAGGAACACCACTGGTCTGCGTTGCCTATGAGTAGTTCCACTATATGAGGAACACCACTGGTCTGCGTTGCCTATGAGTAGTTCCACTATATGAGGAACACCACTGGTCTGCGTTGCCTATGAGTAGTTCCACTATATGAGGAACACCACTGGTCTGCGTTGCCTATGAGTAGTTCCACTATATGAGGAACACCACTGGTCTGCGTTGCCTATGAGTAGTTCCACTATATGAGGAACACCACTGGTCTGCGTTGCCTATGAGTAGTTCCACTATATGAGGAACACCACTGGTCTGCGTTACCTATGAGTAGTTCCACTATATGAGGAACACCACTGGTCTGCGTTGCCTATGATTAATACCACTATGTGAGTAACACCATGAGTGCGCGGCCTGTGATTAGTTCTACTACGCGAGGAACACCACGGGAATATCGACACCTGTGATTAGTCCCACTAAGTGAGGATCACCATGGATCTGCATTGCTTGTGATTAGTACCACCATACTGTCCGACTCGTTGGCTGAATGGTCAGCGTACTGGCCTTCGGTTCAGGGGGTCGCGGGTTCGATTCCCGGCCGGGTCGGGGATTTTAGCCTTCATTGGTTAATTCCGATGGCCCGGGAGCTGGGTGTTTGTGCTGTCCCCAACATCCCTGCAACTCACACACCACATATAACACTATCCTCCACCACAATAACACGCAGTTACTTACACATGGCAGATGCCACCCACCCTCATAGGAGGGTCTGCCTTATAAGGGCTGTACCTGGCTAGAAATAGCCACACGAAACAAAAAGCACCACCATACAAGGGACACGATAAGTGTACCTTACCTGTGATTAGTACCACTATAGGGGAAACACCGCGGTCCTGCTTTACCAGTGATCAGTACAATTATGAGAGGCCGGTGACCTGGATTTATGACCTCTATGGACAACATGCATCATCGCAGAATATGATGAAATGAAATGGCGTATGGCTTTTATTGCCGGGAGTGTCCGAGGACATGTTCGGCTCGCCAGATGCAGGTCTTTCGATTTGACTCCCGTAGGCGACCTGCGCGTCGTGATGAGGATGAAATGATGATGAAGGTGACACATACACTCAGCCCCTGTGCCAGAGAAATTAATCAATGATGATTAAAATTCCCTACCCTGCCGGAATTCGAACCCGGGACCTCTGTGACCAAAGGTCAGCACGCTAACCATTGAGCCATGGAGCCGGACATCGCAGAATATGATGCATTGTGAATTGGATCCACTGATTGTTCTGGATTCATCATCATTCGTTTTAGATATTAGCCAGTGGATATATTTTGGAGCGAGTTCGATACCTGCAGTCGCTTAAGTGCGGCCAGTATCCAGTATTCGGGGGATAGTAGGTTCGAACCCCACTGTCGGCAGCCCTGAAGATAGTTTTCCGTGGTTTCCCATTTTCACGCCAGGCAAATGCTGGGGCTTCTTTCTGTCGCCGTAAGACCTATCTGTGTCGGTGCGACGTAAAGCAACTAGCAAAAAAAGAAAAGATACATTTTGGAGTTTTGATTATTAATAATAAATAATGTTATTTGTTTTACTTCCCACCAACTTCTATTACGGTGTACGGAGACGCCGAGGTGCCGGAATTTAGTCCCGCGGGAGTTCTTTTACGTGCCAGTAAATCTACCGACACGAGGCTGACGTATTTGAGCACCTTCAAATACCACCGGACTGAGCCAGGATCGAACCTGCCACATCGGGGTCAGAAGGCCAGCTCCTCAACCGTCTGAGCCACTCAGCCTGGCGGAGTTTTGATTATCGTTTCATTTCGTTGCAGCTCGAATCATTAGGAGTCGATGACCTAGTTGTAAGACCCCCTAAAACAACAAATATCATCATCATGTTCCAGAACAGCTTTTGTTTTTAAATGGTAATAAATGCAATCCCCACTTTTCCTCTCTTAGCGTATAGTGCTGCAATCAACAGGCTGGGATCTGTGGCATACCATATATTCAGTCTGCCATGAAATTGATAGGCAGTAACTTAAGTATCCTTCAGGTCTGGGTGCAGGAGTGGAATTCTACCTGTCACGTCCAGTGTCAAAGTTCGTATGTATCACTCAGAAACAAGACGGATTTAATCTACCTCATAAGACCTAGTCCACGCTTAACAAGATATGGTCACAATGTGGCAAATGTGCTGACCTCTTTAATAAGTGGGGTAAACATGGGGTAAACTTTCTTCACTGCAGTATACATGTGGTGCCCCAGTACTATTCAGCACATTGTGGAAGATTGTACTCTAACTGCGTACAAAGGAACACCCCGAAGATTTCCTGACTGAACATCAGTCGCCATGACTACATCAATACCGAGCCAGTTGGCCGTGCGGTTAGAGGCGCGCAGCTGTGAGCTTGCATTCGGGAAATAGTGAGTTTGAATCCCAATGTCGGTAGATCTGAAGATGGTTTTCGTGGTTTACCATTTTCACACCAGGTAAATGCTGGGGGCTGTAGTTAATTAAGGCCACGGCCGCTTCCTTCTCACTCCTAACCCTTTCCTATCCCATTGTCGCCATAAGACCTCCCTGTGTCGAACGACGTAAAGCAACTCGTAAAAAACGACTACATCAATAATATCATGCTGTAAATTATGGCTTAATGTTCAAATAATGACTGGGCCTCGGTCTCAGGGTGGTGACCCTGCCTTTCACCAAGAGACACCGAGTACGATTGCCGGCCAAGTCAGGAATATTTTCCTGTATTTGAGGGTTCCGTCGGAGAATACCCAGTGTACGTGAGAACGAAGTGAATAGAAAGCTAGGAATAACGGCCGAGAAGATTCTTTTCACTGACCACGTGTCACTGGTAATCTGCAGGCATCATTAGGTTTCTGAACAATGTGTACAGTATATTTTATGTACAGCAAGAGAGAACAGTAGTATAGTAGTGTTTCAGTCTTTCATGTTACACATGTATTCACTGGTAAAATGTAAGGTAGGGACAAGCACCACAAACTGTGCGATTTAGAATATATCATCTATCTATATAATATGTTTGTGGATTAGCAATACGATAGATCGATCGATAGATAGATATATTATACTCGGTGAATCAGCAGCCCCTACCAATATTTTTTTTTTTTTTTTTTTTTTTTTTTTTTGCAAACCACAGTTTTATGTACGTCCTGAAAACACCTGTCTTTCCCGTACGCCCAGTAAACACAATAAAATGATATAGCAGTTGAGGCTTTCACGGCCGGCGCTACATATTATTATAACAGTGTTTTCCGTGCTTGTAGGCGGTATCCAGGAGCAAGTGATTCTCCCGACGTTTCGCCGAAGACTGCGTTCGGCATTGTCAAGGGTTTAGACTGACTTCGATAGTAGCGAAGCTCTTAGTGGAATGAAGTGGACAGACCACGCGTCTCGACGGATTGTGGGCGGAGCTCAGACCCATGGAGCAATTTTAGCTCTTCGGCCTGGTGGGCTTTGAGTACACTTTGACATATGTTTAGCTAGGCTGCATAGATGTTGAAGTGGTGGTACTTTGTGAAACGGAATCGAGCTGGTCAGGGTATGACCTACACTCTAAGGGGTGATTAGTTTAGAAGAGATTTGGGTCTTCTAAGTTTGAAATGAGGAGGGTGGAGTTGGAGTCTAGACCAGTATTCTTGTATAGATTTCATCAATGTTAAGGTCATTTTAAATTTCTCGATTCTGTTTGTACCATTGCGCACCCGTAATCATACGGAGGGTACGATCTTGAAAACGTTGGACTTACTCCAGGTGCGATTTGGCTGTGATCCCCCAGACGGGACTGGCATATTCGAGGATTGATCGAACGGAAGTTTTGTACAGCAGGAGCCTGTTTTCTGAGTTAAGCCCATTGTCGGCTTTCATAATGGGAATAATGTCATAGAGGCCTTTGTACGCCTGGGCCGAAATTCCGAATACATGATGTTTGAACGTCAATCCTGTGTCGAGAGAAATACCCAGGTATTTAGTAACACCAGACCACCGGATCGCCTCGCCGAAAACGATCAGTGGTTGAGGGTCAGATCTAGTACGTTTGGAGAAGAACGTAGCACTGCTCTTCGTGACATTAATTTTTATTCTCCACTGCGAAATCAATGTTTGAGAGTGTAGAGGGTTTCCTGGAGATAATTTTGAACTCTGTATGGTTGCCATGAAACAGATGATATGGCGGTGACATTTGCGTACATGTAAACATACATGCGCCGTGGACGGGGTGTGTCAGACATGTATGAATTAAAGAGCACAGGAGAGAGAATCTCAGCACTTGTTAACTTGAACCTGGAATTTTCCTATCTGAAAGATAACTATGGAGGAGGTGGACCAAGTAGTTAGGGAAGCCAAGAAGTTTGAGTTTATAAACAAGATCTATACCATGTTAAGCGAGCGTGAGATGTCAAGAAAACAGACTCCCGTGTGCCTCCTATGGGTATAATTTTTTGTAATTTCTTCAGTTATTCTTATTAGTTGGTATGTAGTAGAGTGATCACTTCTGAATCCGAACTGTTCGTCGTTGAGGAGGTGTTTATCATCGATGATGGCTTGGACATGGGTGAGTAAAATGGATTCGAAGAGTTTAGAGAGGATGGATAGGAAGGAGATGGGTCTATACTTTTGAGGGAAGGAGCGGTCGGAGAGTGCTTTGGGGATCATAATAACTTGGCGAGTTTCCTGGAGGTAGGTAAATGGGCGAATCTGAAGATAGCGTTAAAACGTTTATTGGTGAAGGTTAAGGCTTTTCTTGGAAGATTCTTCATAAAGATGGCCGAAATATTGTTGACACATGGGATTATCCTGTTTTTAAGTTTGCGTATAGCGTCCAGCAGTTCCGAGGCGTAATGAATATGAAGTCAGGTGGGAGTTGGTGCTCACATAGGTTATCGACTTCCTCCTCAACAAGATCGATGAAGTCATCGTCAGATGGATCAATGTTGCGAGTACATGTGTTTTCAAGTGTGTCTGCTAGAGCATTTGCCTTATCATAATCTGATTGGGCCAATCCTCGTTGTCCGTGCAGAGAGGGTTTGCCAGTCCGCTTCCTAGTGAACCTTCTAGCCATTATGTGCAGTGAGTTGTCAGCCACACTTAACTCAGCTAGACTGGATTTCCAGGCTCTGATCGTGTGGTTCCTGATGAGGATACGAGTAGCCAGTTTTCTTGTTTACCTGTTCGAGACTGATTTAAGATGGGGGTTTCGGGAAAGTTGCCATTGCTTGCAGGTGTGTGACTTGAGTTTAATTTGGTCCATGTTTTCTGCTGGTAGTGTCTCCGTCCTTGTCCTAGCTACAGAGGGTTCCACGGCGGAAAATTCTGCAGCAAAGTTGATAGTGGAATTTATCTCTGCTGTTAAGGTATATATATCCTCAGGAGTCTCCACACTGGGATTGCCATGGATATTCAGTTGGATGTAGTGTCCGACTTACCAGTTAATTTTGCGGAGATGGATGGGAATGGGCGATTTAAGAGGGCTGGAAGCTATGGTCATAAGAACTGGAATATGATCACAGTTGAGGGCGTCGATGGTGGAAGGTTTATCATAGTGATGGATATTAGGGAATATGGCAATGTCCAGTGTGTCGGGAATAACGTTGGGGTTATACAATCGTTCGTGTGACGATCCGGGCCGTGGATGAGCATTAGTTTGTCGTCACAGTAGCGAGCTAGTTGGTTGCCTCTGGTGGTGAGGTGTGGCTGTTTCAGTGTGGCTTTTCGGCGTTGAAGTCACCCGCAAGCAGGTGTTGTTGCTTTATCCAGATCAGGTGAGTCAAATGTGACTTTTGCAGAAATGTAGCATGCAGAGAGACTGAAGGGTCCTTTGTGAGTGGCAACTTCAATGGTGGTGGCTTAAAGAGAGATAAGGTCAGGAGGGGTAGGGATCCGTTGATGGAAGAGAGTATTGCGAATGAAGATAGCAGTTCCTCCGTGTTCTCGGGTGGGGCGATCTTTCCTGTAGGATTTAAATTTGGGGATTTGGAAATTATTGTCCACTTTAAGAATCCCTGAAAGATACACCTTGCAATTAGGAAATGAAATGGCGTATGGCTTTTAGTGCCGGGAATGTCTGAGGACATTTTCGGCTCGCCAAGCACAGGTCTTTTGATTTGACATCCGTAGGCGACCTCCGCGACGTGATGAGGATGAAATGATGATGAAGATGACACGTACACCCAGCCCCCGTGCCGTTGGAATTACCCAATGATGATCAAAATTACCGACCTTGCCGGGAATTGAACCCGGGACCCCTGTGACCAAAGGCCAGCACGCTAACCATTTAGCCATGGAGCGGGACTGCAATTAGGAATTATGAATATATACCGGTATATATTAATTTCTTAATCAGTTTTCCGTCCAGTGTTAATTTTACCTTCAGACTCTGTGAGGGATCTCACCTCTACCGCCTCAAGAGTAGAGTCCTAGAGCGTCAGACTTTGGGTCCGGGGATACAACTGAAGAGGAGGACCAGTACCTCGCCCAGACGGCCTCACCTGCTATGTTGAATAGGGGTCTTGTGTGTGGGAGGGGGGAGAAGAGAAGATTGGAAGGGAGAGATAAGGAAGACGGAGAAACATTTGGAGGATGGCTGAGATGGGAATCGAACCTTCTCTAGTCAATTGACCTCCCGAGGCTGAGTGGACTCCGTTCCAGCCCTCGCACCACTTTTCAAATTTCATGACAGAGCCGATATTTGGACCCGAGCCTCCGGGGTGGCAACTAATCACACTAAGCACTACACCCGGTATAGCCTATATTTACAAGCTGCTATACGTCGCACTGACACAGATAGGTCTTACGGCGACGATGGGAGAGGAAAAGGGCTCTTGAGTGGGAAGGAAGCCGCAATGGCCTTAATTAAGGTACAGCCGCAGCATTTGCCTGGTGTGAGGATGGGAAACTACGGAAAACCATCTTCAGGGCTACCGACATTGGGGTTGAAACCCGCTATTTCCCGAATGCAAGCTCTCAGGAATATTTCCATTAGAAAGATGAATTACTGTAGAATAATGAAAATCAAACACAAAGCTCACATATATATATATGAGGATTTAAAACTATTTAGTTCCATTTTTGGTCCTATCAAACAGCTATGAATAGAAATCGTTCACTATATTTGTCGTAAAAATTATCTTGAATTATCATGTCTCTGGTTCCTTTCTGTTTACAAACGTACACCGTACATCTATTAGCCGATTCGGACTGACTTTGCTCAATAAATTTGAACTGGATTTTCCATTGACAGCGAAAATTTAAAATAATTCTTCACATACCACTTGTATTCTATTTTACTTTTTAACCCTACTCGAGATATAGGCAATATTACTCCAACTAACCCCACCTGAGTAACATTCTATGTGGGGGCGTGCGATTTTTGAAATGAAATTTACAACACTGTGGTACCGATTTCACGTAAAATTATTGGTCTCGAGGGTGTGATTTCGGTATCTACAGACTCTTAAAACTAAAATCTTGGCCGTAGGATAAGTAAGTAAATTTTTGTCCCATTATTCCTCGAGATGGTTAAGTCTTTTAAGGAGTCGAAACCTCCCCTCCTAGGACGGCAAGCAATAGCTCTAACCCTTACAATAAATAGATGGACAAGTCGTAGAATAAAGTGATGAGTGACTCAGTAGCATAGTTTGAGGGCATTGCGTGGAACAGTATGAGGCTGTGTCGGCTTATCCTGTCTGTTATGAAATTACTGCAATTTATTAGAGGTGCAACTAGCCATTTGAGAAACAAGTTATATCCGAGACTTTTGAAGTATCATGACAGGTAAAAAATTTTCAGCCATATTCACGGAACAATGTCATACAAATTACTGATTTTCCTCGCCTCACTATACAAGAACAGAGTGATAAATCAACACAAAATAAATATTTGCCGTTTTTCAACTGCTTCATGTAAACTTCCTGATATAAAAACTGAGAAAACTCTTGTACACAGGAATCAGTGTCAAACCTCGTATTTCTAGTCATGTGCCATGAGCTTTCCTATGAATGAACACATTTTTCTAAAAATTAGAAATGTATTTGTTAGTTACAGGTTTATAGTGAAATTTCTTCTTTTTATTATTACCTATTAGGCTCTATTGTTACTTTTATTGTTGATGTTATCTTCGTTTCTATAGTTATTTCTGTTATCACCATCTCAACTTTTACATTCACGGTAATTTATTTTCTCATGGTTTGTTGTAATTTTTACTATTTCTGTTGCACACTGTATAAATTTAATGTTGTCTTTATATGCAACGAAGATGGCCTTGAGCATCATCTTCACCACGAATAAAGGCGTTATCAATCCATCTAATATATTTATCGTCATATTCTTTACTTCTCTAACACTTGCATTGTCAATAAACTTTCGTAGTTCTTTTATGGTCTGCCTCTGTGGTGTAGTGGTTTGTGTGATTAGCTGCCAGTCTCGGAGGCCCAGGTTCGATTCCCGGCTCTGACACGAAGTTTGAAAAGTGGTACGAGGGCTGGAACGGGATCCATTCAGCCTCGGGAGGTCAACTGAGCAGACGTGGATTGGATTCCCACTTCAGCCATCCTGGAAGTGGTTTTCGTGGTTTCTCACTTCTCCTCCAGGCAAATGCCGGGATGGTACCTAACTTAAGGCCACGGCCGCTTCCTTGTCTAACCCTTCCAATCTTCCCATCCCCCACCCCCGCAAGGCCCCTGTTCAGCATAGCAGGTGAGGCCTCCTGGGTGAGGTACTGGTCATTCTGCCCAGTTGTATCCTCCAACCAATGTCTCAACGTTCCAGAACACTGCCCTTGAGACGGTAGAGGTGGGATCCCTCGCTGAGTCTGAGGGAAAAGCCAACACTGGAGGGTAAACAGATTGATAAGAAGAAGTTCTTTTATGATAAAGAAGTGAAAACGCTTTGGACAATCTGTACCGTAGTGAATATTAACTCATGCTAAAAAAAAATACAATTTTTCGTTTTTTTTTATTTTTACAAGTTGCTTTAAGTCGCATCGACACAGATAGGTCTTTTGGCGATGATTGGATAGGAAAAGTGTAGGAGTGGGAAAGAAGCGGCCGGGGCCCTAATTAAGATACAGCCGCAGGATTTCCCTGGTGTTAAAAAGGGAAACCATGAAAAAACATCACCGGGTTGTCGACAGTGGGTTCGAACCCACTATCTCCCAGACGCAAGCTCTCAGCTGTGTGTGCCCCTAACCGCACGGCCAAGTCGCCCGGTACAGTACTATTCATCCTTTTATTGGTAAAGTGTAGATAGCCTATACCTCAATACATTAGCTAGCCAAGAAATCATCTTTTTGGACCTGCTTGTAGTTGGTAATTTTAAGACGATCATCTTTTGTGCCAGAAAATGTACAGTTTAGTGAAAGTGTATAATGAAAATAAAAGGAAATTATCCGCTTGGATAATTACACTTTTTTAATTTTACAATTTGCTTGACGTCGCACCAACAGGGACAAGTGTTATGGCGACGATGGGCTAGGAAAGGTCAAGGAATGGGAAGAAAATGACCGTGGACTTAAATAAGGTACAGCCTCAGAATTTTCCTGGTGTGAGAATGGGAAAGAACGGAAAATAATTTTCAGAGCTGCCGACAGTGGGGTTCGAACCCACTATTTCCTAAGAGCTACGTGACCTGAATCGCACAGCCACTCGCCGGATCTTAAAGAAATCATTGTCTTTGACATCGTCTGTGGACATATTTCGGATGTGGTATTTTTCACTTTTAAGCGTGGTTTTAAGTGAACGTAAAACGAAATGACCATCCCCTTTATCTATCAATAATAGCTCTGCTTCCATGTAAATAATTTCAAAACTAAATTGTTGGTGGATACATCGGTACCAAAGTTCCCCCAAAATGTCTATGATTTATTTTCTGGCTGTTCATGTAACACCTAGGTACTTGCATCATTACCAGTGAGGTGCTATCACCCCATCAACACAATAATTAAAACTGATATGACTTTTCCTCTTGCTGAAACAACTTGACTTTTCATCCCATTTACATTCATACCATTGTCTGCTGTCCATCTGACTACATTGTTGAGAACCGGGCGAGTTGGCCGTGCGCAGCTGTGAGCTTGCAATCCGAGAGATAGAGGGTTCGAACCCCACTGTCGACAGTCCTGAAGATGGTTTTCCATGGTTTCCCATTTTCAAACCAGGGAAATGCTGGGGCTGTACCTTAATTAAGGTCACGGCCGCTTCTTTCCTATTCCCAGACCTTTCCTATCCCATCGTCGCCGTAAGACCTATCTGTGCCGATGAGACGTAAAACAAATTGTAAAAAAAAAAAAAATGTTTAGGCTCCCTCGCAGTCGCTCACAAGAATGAATCTCATTTACTACTCTATACAGTATAACATAGTCCGCAAATATCCTTATGTGTGATTCCAGCTCTTCACTCATATCATTTATATATTTATAAGAAAACATTCAGTTCCAATAATACTGCGCTGCGGAACCCCCTCTTAATCATTACAGGATCAGATAACGCTTCACCTACTCTAATTCTCTGACTTCTGTTTTCTTTTGTCCAGCCCAATTGCCCTCATTTTCGTCAGTAATCTCCCATCAAATCTCCCTATCAAAAGCCTTGGATAGGTCAAATAGCGATACGGTGTATTTTACCTCCTGAATCTAAAATATTTGCTATATCTCGCTGCGAACCATGTGACCTTACCGTGGTGGGGAGGCTTGCGTGTCCTAATGACGCAGGTAGCCTATATCGGATGGGTATCAGTCGAGAGACTAGACTAACAAATGGTTCATCGAAAGGGGGGTAGCAGCCTTCCGGAAGTTGCAAAGGCGGCGGTCTCTATGATTGACTGATATGGTCTTGCAATAACACTTACATGGCTTAGCTGTGTCGATACTGCTACACGGCTGAAAGCAACAGGAAACTATCGCCTAACTAACTCCCGAGGACATGCAGCTATCTCTGTATGAATGATGTAGGCTACTGATGATGGCTTCCTACCGGGAAAAATGTTCCGGAGGAAAAATAGTCCCCCATTCGGATCTCCGGGTGGGGACTACACGAGAGTGGACATTCATCACGAAGATGGTTACTGACATTCTGCGAGTCGGAGCTTAGAATGTTAGAGAATCTGAAACGGGAGATGGATAGACTAAAGTTAGATGTAGTTGGCATAAGTGAAGTACGTTGGGAGGATGAGCGGATTTCTGGTCAGGCGACTACAGAATTATCAACACAAATCAAACAGGGGAAATGCAGGAGTAGGTTTAATAATGGATGCGAAAATGGGGCAGCGAGTAAGCCACTATGATCAGCATAGTTAAGGATTATTGTGGTCAAGATAGACACCAAGCCAATGCCCACCACAATAGTGTAGGTATATTTACCTACTAGTTCAGCGAATGATAAAGAAATCGAAGGAATATATGAAGAGATAGAAGATTTAATACAGTATGTAAAATGTAATGAGAATATAATTGTGATGGGAGACTGGAATGCAGTGGTAGGCCAAGGAAGAGAAGGTAATATAGTAGGAGAATTCGTACTGGGACAAAGGAATGAAAGAGGAAGCCGGCTGGTTGAATTCTGCAACGATCACAATTCAGTCCTGGCTAACACTTGGTTTAAACACCACAAACGACGGCTGTATACATGGACGAGACCTGGAGACAGTGGAAAGTATCAAATAGATTTCGGTATGATTAGGCAGAGATTTAGAAACCAGGTGCTGGATTGCAAGGCTTTCCCAAGAGTAGACGTGGAATCTGACCACAACCTATTGGTCAAGAAATATCATTGGAAGTTAAAGAAATTGAAGGAAGGAAAGAAAGCAGAGAGATGGGATATAAATGAAAAGACTAAAGGAAACCCAGTAGAGGAAGAATGGACAGTAAGGCTGCTGAAGGAAAGAAAGGAAGAAAGGAAAGGTCACCTAAGAAACAGTGGATAACTCAAGAGATACTAGACCTAACTGACGAATGGCGAAAGTACAAGAATGCAAAGAAATAGGAGGGCAGAAAAGAATACAGGCGAAAAAGGAATGAAGTAGATAGAAAGTGCAGGACAGCTAAGGAAGAATGGCTGAAGGAAAAGTGCAAGGATGTTGAACTTTGCATGGCCCTAGGAAAGGTAGATGCCGCATACAAGAAAATCAAGGAAACCTTAGGAGAAAGGAAAAGTAGGTGTATGAATATTAAAAGCTCAGATGGAAAACCACTTCTAGGGAAAGAAGACAAGTCAGAAAGATGGCAGGAACATATCCAACAGTTGTATCGAGGTAAAGAAGTGGAAGAGAGTGTTCTGGAACAAGACGAGGCTGTTGATTCTGATGACATGGGAGACCCAATTTTGAGGTCAGAATTCGACAAATCTTTGAGAGACCTAAGTAGGAGCAAGGCACCAGGAATTGATGACATACCATCAGAATTACTGACTGCCTTAGGAGAAACCAGCATGGAGAGGTTATTCCGTTTAGTGTGTAAGGTGTATGATACAGGAGAAGTGCCATCTGATTTTTGGCAGAATGTTGTTATACCTATTCCCTAGAAAGCCGGTGCTGACAAGTGTGAAAATTACCGCACCATTAGTTTAGTATCTCACGCCTGCAAAATTTTAACACCAAGCGAGTTGGTCGTGCGGTCAGAGGCACGCGGCTGTGAGTTTGCATCCAGAAGATAGTGCGTTTGAATCCCACTGCCGGCAGCCCTGAAGATGGTTTTCCGTGGTTTCCCATTCTCACACACCAGGCAAATGCTGGGGCTGTACCTTAATTAAGGCTACGGCCACTCCTTCCAACTCCTAGGCCCTTCCTGTCCCATCGTCGCCATAAAACCTATCTGTGTCGGTGCGACGTAAAACAACTAGCAAAAGAAATTAACACGTATTATTTACAGAAGAATGGTAAGACAAAATGAAACTGTGTTGGGAGAGGATCAGTTTGGCTTCAGGAGAAATGTGGGAACGCGTGAAGCAATCCTGACTTTACGTCTGATCTTAGAGGACCGAATTAAGAAAGACAAGCCCACGTACATGGCGTTCATATAGCTAGAAAAGGCATTTGATAATGTTGATTGGACCTAGCTCTTTGAGCTTCTGAAGGTGATCGGGATCAAATACCGAGAAAGGAAAATTATCTACAGTCTGTACAAAAATCAGTCTGCAGTGATTTGCTTTGAAAAAGAGGCAGCAATCCAGAAAGGAGTGAGGTGGGGCTGCAGTTTGTCCCCTCTCCTTTTAAATGTTTACGTAGAACAGGCAATAAAGAAAATCAAATAGGAATTTGGAAAGGATATCAACGTTCAAGGAGTGGAAATCGAAACCCTGAAATTTGCCGATGATATTGTTATTTTATCTGACTCTGCTAAAGATCTCGAGAAATTGCTGAATGGTATGGATATAGTCTTGGGGAAGGAATACAAGATGAAAATAAGTAAGTCCAAATAAAAGTAAAGGAGTGCGGTCGAATAAAGTCAGGTGATGCAGGAAATATTAGATTAGGAAATTAAATCTTAAAGGAAGTAGATGTCTATTGTTACTTGGGTAGTAAAATAACTAACAATGGCAGAAGTAAGGAGGACATAAAATTAAGGCTAGCACAAGCAAGGAAGGCCTTTCTTAAGAAAGAAATTTGCTCACCTCGAACATTGATATAGGAATTAGATGTTTTTGAAGACTTTCGTCTGGAGCGTGGCATAACTAGCTCAGAAAGAGAGAGAATAGAAGCTTTGGAAGAGTGGTGTTACAGAAGAATGCTGAAGGTGAGATGGGTAGATAGAATCGCGATGAAGTGATACTGAATCGAATTGGTGAGAGGAGATCGATTTGGCTAAATATAACCAGAAGGAGCACATCTTAAGACACCTAGGTCTTGTAAGGTTGGTTTTTGAGGGAAGTGAACGGGGTAAGTACGGTAGTGGTAGAACAAGGTTAGAATATGACAAGCAGATTAGAGCAGATATAGTATGTAGTAGTTACTAGATATTAAAAGGTTAGCACGGGATAGGGTGGCATGAGAGGCTGTATCAAACCAACCCATGGACTGATGACTCAAACAACAACTTGCTGGAATCCTATTATTTGAGATTCACTGGAATTACCTTTCCTAAACCCGGACTGCCTTCTATCAAACTAGTTAGTAATTTCGCAAGAATTATTTCGAAATAATTATTTCCCAGAGCTTACAAACTACACATGTCAAGCTGACTGGCCTGTAATTTTCCGCTTTATATTTGTCACCCTTTCCCTTGTACACTGGGGCTACTATCCAACTCTCCATTCATTTGGTACATCTCCTTCATTAAAACAGTAATCAAATAAGTACTTCAGATATGACACTATATCCCAACCCATAGCCTTTAGTATATCCCCAAATATCTTATCAACCCCAGCTGCCTTTCTAGCTTTCAACTTCTGTATTTTTTAAAAATTGTCCTTATTATATTAGGTAATTTTCAGAATTTCACCATTATTAGTCGCATCCTCTATCACGATGTTATCTTAATATCAACTACCTTTACATATTGCTGACTGAATACTTCTGCCTTCTGTAAGTTCTCGCGTATACACTCCCCTTGTTCATTAATGATCCCAGGCATGACCTTCCTGGAACCTGTTTCTTCCTTAAAGTATCTATATATATCTTTCCATAGCTCCCTTAAATTCATGTGGCTCCCAATTGTTTGCCATCATGTTATCCTTAGCTGATATTTTCACTGAATTCAATTTCTTTCACTAACTTTAACTCTATTTCTTTCTAATCTGCACTTCCTCCTTAATATCTTTATTTCTCTGTAATAATATAATGGGTCCTTACTGTTACTTACCACTTTTAAAAGTACATATCTGTTTTTATACTTCTCAACAGTTGCTTTAAACCCGTCCCATAGGCTGTTTATATTTTTATTTACCATTTTCCATTGATCATAATTGCTTTTTCTTTAAAGTCCCCATTCCCCCTCTTATCAGTCATATGGTATTTCCTAGCAGTCCTACTTTTACAACATTCCTTTCTAACACATTCATTTCTAACTCTGACAAAGACAGCTTTACGATCCTATCTATCACTCAGTTTCCCTATAGAGTTCATCTTGTTTTATCAGCACCACGTCTAGAATATTTTCCTCTCAAGTTGGTTCCATCACTTTCTTATTCAGCTGTCCCTCCCTTAATAACTTATTCACCATTTATTGATCAAGCTATCTATCGTTCACATTCCCTTCCTAGCTAACATTTGGCACGTTTAGATCGCCCGCTACAATAACGTTCCGCTCTGTATCGTTCTCCATATACCATAGCTGATTATCTTATCAAATAACTCTGCATCAGCGTCATTGCCAGCTTTGTCAGGTCCGTACACCCCAAACACATAAAGTTGCGTATTATCTTTAAAGATGACTAGAAAGTCCGCCTCCGTGGTGTAGTGGTTAGCGTGATTAGCTGCCACCCCCGGAGGTCCGGGTTCGATTCCCGGCTCTGTCACGAAATTTGAAAACTGGTACGAGGGCTGGAACGGGGTCCACTCAGCCTCGGAAGGTCAACTGAGTATAGGTGGGTTCGATTCCCACCTCAGCCATCCCGGAAGTGGTTTTCCTCTTCTCCTCCAGACAAATGCAGGGATAGTACCTAACTTAAGACCACGGCCACTTCCTTCCCTCATCCTTGCCTGTCCCATCCAATCTTCCCATCCCCCCACTAGGCCCCTGTTCAGCATAGCAGGTGAGGCCGCCTGGGCGAGGTACTGGTCATTCTCCCCAGTTGTATCCCCCGACCCAAAGTCTGAAACTCCAGGACACTGCCCTTGAGGCGGTAGAGGTGGGATCCCTCGCTGAGTCCGAGGGAAAAACCGACCCTGGAGGGTAAACAGATAAAGAAGAAGATGAGTAGAAAAATAAGCTTGAGTGGAGCTTTTAAAAGTAAGAAAGAAAGTATGAAGGTAAACCTGGAATTCAAGAGGACAGATTTGGGAAAATATTCATTTATAGGACGAGGAGTGAGGGATTGGAATAAATTATGAAGCGAAATGTTTGATAAATGTCCAAGTTCGTTGAAAAAGCTAGGTAATCAATTATAAATAAACGTAAATATGAGGTAAACGAAATGGAATGGCGTATGGCTTTTAGTGCCGGGAGTGTCCGAGGACATGTTCAGCTCGCCAGGTGCAGGTCTTTCGATTTTACTCCCTTAGGCGACCTGCGCTTCATGATGAGGATGAAATGATGATGAAGATGACACATACACCCAGTCCCCGTGCCAGAAAAATTAACCAATGATGGCTAAATTTCCTGACCCCGCCTGGAATCGAACCAGGGGCCCCTATGACCAAAGGCCAGCACGCTAACTATTTAGCTATGTAGCCGGACATGAGGTAAACAATTGATAGGGAATCTGCCACCTGGGTGACAGCCCTAAATGCAGATCATTGATAACTGATTGAAACCTAATTCATCATTCTGCGGCCGTTTAGCGTAAGGATGATCTTGGAATGCAACACTGGCGCCACATATGTAGAATACAGCCTTCATAATTGGAGTTACTCAGGTAGTCACTTATGTAAATATAAATATCATTCAATGTACTTTCCAAATGCTTGATGTGGAAGAACATGATGGTTATCTTGTAGCAAGTGTTGTGTGACAGCAGAATTATTTTGGAAGGCAAGGGCATAAATATATTTGGTGTTGTTTATCTCTTAATGCCATTTCTTGAGTTTTTGGCCATGTGGTGACATATATCACTCCAAAGGAAATTTTTAGTGAAGTTTAAACTATTCGGATGTTTTCACAGATCGTTCAAATAAAGCAGACCTCTTTGTATCTGAATGAATAGCCTTCCTAAAAATGAATACGAATGTAGCAAGTGTCAAAGCTTTACCGGGCAAATTCCAGGTGGTGGTGGTGACTATTGTTTTAAGAGGAAGTACAACTAGGAAACCTTCCTCTATTAACACTCATCAGAGAGAAAAAATGGAAGGGAGCCGACACTTCGAAAAATTGATGGCATCGGCCAAAGATAAACAAGGGCCACGGGTGACGTGAAAGACTCCCTGGGCTTCCATACGTCATACTGTCGGGGTCAGAAAACAATAAGAATTGACCAATTGGTGAAAGTGAAGAACCTGGAACATGTAAGTGGAAGCAATTCCTGGACTCAGCTAAAGGCCCTGTACCCGCTAACCACACTCCCAAATTAAGAGCCCCTGGCACCTCTTTTCGTCACTTCTAACGACAGGCAGGTGATACCGTGGGTGTTATTCTACCGCCCCCACCCACAGGATGACTGTTCGTGGTAGAGAGGCTGGCTAGACAGTAAGAAAATTGAACATTCAGGAGGTTAGATTAGGAAAGAAAGAAATAGAAATGAAGAATAAATAACACAGACAGCTCTCAGGGAACTCAGTGCATACCTTGTTAGCCTGACTATACACCGAGGCCAATCCAGCATGGGTGCCCTGAGCTGGCACAGCCCTCTGGAGCAAAGAACACACACGTCCTCACACCGACGTCAAGGTCATGGTGTCCGTAGAGGGGGCAGGCTCGAGGACGTTATCTGGCGCAGATATGGTTACCTGTGGAATGAAACACATTGACATGTTCTAGGATGTGTGCGATCGTCGACCGTTCCTTAGAAATTCGCGACATCGTTCAGTTGGACCACGGCTAGCTACTACCACAGTCTAATGTATACAGTCGCGAAGCTCTGATTATATTTTTCATCCGGAGTGCCTACAGCGCTCCAAGCGGCGAGGTGGAGGCAACTTGCTAGCAGTCAACAGGGAACGAATTACCACTACAGTCTAAAATGGTCATAACTTCTGAACGATTCATGCAAATAATGTCCTGAAAAGGGTATTGTAATCCTTATGAATTAATGGAGGAGGTCAAACAATTTATTTCGATGAGGAGTTCGAGGATAAGATCGAAATATTTATTGAATCTTAAGGAGATTTTTTTACCGCGGACTACAACATAAAATCGCTTCTAGAAGGCAACCGGTTCGAAATAAGTAAATACCATCCCGGACTTTTTTTTGTAGAGATTTCTATGCTCTACAATTATTACGGTTACACTTGGGGTCTATCGTTGACGGTTCACGCAGCGTATGCCAAGGCAGCAAGCGACCGACCGACCAACATCGAACCTGCCGAGTTGGGCTAAGAAGGCCAGCGCTCTACCATGGCCGGTCACTTGCTTTCTTGGCTTACGCTGCCTGAACCGTCAACGATAGACCCTAAGTGTAAGCGTACGAATTGTACAGCATAAAAACCTCTAAAAAAAGTCCGCGATGGTATAAACCTATTTCGAACCGGTTGCCCTCTAGAAGCGATTTTATGTTACAGTCTGCGGTAAAAAAGGTAACTCCTTAAGATTAAATAAATATTTCGATATTATCCTCGAACTCTTCATCGAAATAAATTGTTTGACCTCCTCCACTATTTCACAAGGATTACAATAACCTTGTCAGGACATTATTTGCACGAATGGTTCAGAAGTTATGACCATTTTAGACTGTAGTGGTAATTCGTCCCCTGTTGTCTGCTAACAACTTGCCTCTACCTCGCCGCTAGAGGTGCTAGTGTCGCTTCAGCTGTCAAGTGGATGAACCTTCCTCTTATTAGAGCTTCGAGACTGTATATATTAGACTGTGCTACTACCTTGAGAATGAAATGTCCTGAATTGAATGAAAGGGTCGTTGGTCTTAGTGAGAACGGCTCTGCGCGTCGTGTGGACATACAGTACATTCCAAAGAACAGAACAACGGCGGCTGTGAACGATGCAAAGAAGGTAATATATGACCCATCGATCCCATATTTCAAGGATATGTAGTCCTGTGAATTGTACATGTAATGAGCTTCCTTGCTGGTTCACGTGCTATTTCGAAGTCATTCGAGAAGTTTTGCCAGGACGACGGTCTTCCTAGGAGCATTAGTGATGACATCGCCGTTATTGTCCCTAAGAGATCATCCGACTTTTATTTCACCGTCTGAGTACTGACGCTGCCTTCTCCACACCTAATTACTCGTATATCTAGATGCTACACTTATCATTGCCATAAAAAATTATAGATGAGTATACGGAGTCCTTAAGGCTGTTAAGAGGCCGTAGTATAGACTGTATGTCCAACCCTTGTCCCGTTTCTCTACGGAGGTGGGTATGAATTGAGGTGAATCTTCGTAGCGAGTTCTTACGACCGGATGCTCTTCCTGACGTCAACGTCACCAGAGAGTTTAATGACCTGAAACTGATATACGATAGTAGGAAGGGAGAGGGTGAAATCCGAGCTGGCACATAGCCTACTCCCGCTCAAGGCACACCATCAGCAGCGTCATATGCCCTCACTCCATATGAAAATTGCGGAGAGAATTGGGACTGAATCCATGTTTTTGGCACGCAATCTAGTGATTAGAAATTGTATCCCATCACCTCTCCTACCCTGCCGGCCTACATTCTGATGGTGATACTTTTTTCAACCAGCGGGACTCGGTGGGCTAATAAATATATCGATGGCATAGTTCTAATACTACGTATCTTCCTATCCATTATTTTCATTAAGACAAGTCACACCTCCCGGCCACATATGGAAATTGACTTCAAATACATTATACTGTAGGGTGTGTAAACACGTCATGGAAACATATAATCCTTCAGTACCGAGTTCGATAGCTTCAGTGGCTTAAGTGCGGCCAGTATCCAGTAATCGGGAGATAGTGGGTTCGAGCCCCACTGTCGGCAGCCCTGAAGATGGTTTTCCGTGGTTTCCCATTTTCACACCAGGCAAATGCCGGGGCTGTACCTTAATTAAGGCCACGGCCGCTTCCTTCCACTTCCTAGGCCTTTCCTGTCCCATTGTCGCCATAAGACCCATCTGTGTCGGTGCGACGTAAAGCAAATAGCAAAAAAAAAAAAAAAAAAAATCCTCCAGTACGGCACAGTAAGGTTCGTTTTCCTTTACACATTAGCATAGGGAAATAAACACAACGAAACTTGATCTGATGGATGGCATATCCATATGTAACTGGGAGGCGTGACCAGTCTTAAGGAAAATAACGGATAGGAAGAGCATTGCTAGATACGTGGTATCGGGAAAGTTGGCCGTGCGGTTAGAGGCGCGCAGCTGTGAGCTTGCATCCGGGAGATAGTGAGTTCGAACCCTACTGTCGGCAGCCCTGAAGATGGTTTTCCTCGGTTTCCCATTTTCACATCTACCAAATGCTGGAGCTCTACCTTAGTTAAGGCCACGACCACTTCCATCCCACTCCTAGCCCTTTCCTATCCCATCGTCGCCGTAAGATCTATATGTGTCGGTGCGACGTAAAGCAAATCGTAAAAGAAAAGATACTTGGTGTTAGAACTAAGCCATCGATATATCGTCGTTGCTTCTCGAAATACCCTTATGTGACAATTTATTACAATAAGTAATCCTGGAATCTAGCAGTAGCAAACACTTCTATTCCGCGAATGGGAAGAATTATTTAAACCAATATTTTAATTACTCCCCCCACCCCCACCCTGCCATTTTTTTCCTGACTGTTTGGCTGTTACAATTATATTCCTGGAATGAAACATTTCTTTGGAGACTCTCGAACCGAAAGTTGCCTCCTGCAGTACAGTGAATAATTTCAGGAAAACGGTACCGGCCATACTACTTGTAGACATAATAGGCGAGTGCACTGGCTGATTGAGCAACTATTTCTGTATTTTTCTTACCAACAAACGATAGTCCTTTTCACTTTCATTTCGCGCACGAAACCACTATGATCTGCATTGTACTTAGTTCATCTAATACTGAACCTTAGATGGTAGAACCTTTCTGATCAGAGTTATAAGCTGAAATAATTTTCTAGGCGCAACGACGATAAGCCTTTAGTGATAATTAAGCCGGCAGTTTGCCTTCATGTTGTGCTATCTAAAATGACATAAATCTTATCCGTGAAAGATTAAGGAAGAGCTCAAAACATCCACTTTATTTATGATATACTGGCTGTTACCCGCAGCTTTGCTCGCGTAGATTTCGTAATTTGATAAAAGTAATTATTCCTCGTTACTGCATAAGATATTTTCTAAAAATTCCTAAGGTATGAAAACTCACTGAAGAATTGAGTTTCATCTACCACAGTACACTTTGCAATCTACGCTTGTGGTATTGCCTTTTGGGGCTAAGATGGCCAGGCTCCTGACAGAGCTAACTCTGGATCATGCGAACTGTCCATGTGAGAAACGGCCCAATTTTAAGTCGAAAAATAAAAATACGCGATTCTTTCCTTTTTAAGTAGATTCCAAATACCAATTTCCACGTCTGTAACATATGAATTTTGAGATATAAGTATCCCCATAAAAGTAATTCAACCCCTTCTTCAGCCCATCCCCCTCCCCATTTTAAGTGGATTTTCCGGAAAAGTACATGTTTCTTTACTTTTAAACGAGATTCGAAATACCAATTTTCATGTCTGTAACATCTTCAGTTTTTGACGTATAACTATCCTCATAAAAACAATTCATCTCCTTCTGAACTTCATTTCATACCCCACCCCTTAAATGGAATTTCCGAAGATAAAAAACAACGTGTTGCTTTACCTTTAAAGGATATTCCAAATACCGTTTTCACGTCTGTTACATCGTCAGTTTTTGAGATGTAAGTATCCTCACAAAAAGTATTAAACAATTTTATCACTTTCATTCAACCCTCGCCCCAAGGGATTTTCCGAAAACAAAAGAGACGTGTTATTTCATTTTTTAAAGAAGATTCCACACACCAGTTTTCACGACTGTAAACTCTTCAGTTTTTGAGGCAAATCTTCATAAAAGTGGATATTCCGAAAACAAAAAAAATGCGTGTTTCTTTATTTTTAAAAGAAATTCCAAATACGGATTATCACGTCTGTTACATCCGTTTTTGATATGTAAGTATTCCCATACAAAGAATTCAACCCCTTTTTTCAGTCCTTTTAACCCCCCTCTTAAGTGGATTTTCCGAAAACAAAACGATACGTGTTCCTTTAATTTTAAAGTAGATTCCAAATACCAATTATCATGTCTGTAACATCAGTTTATAAGTATCCCATAAAGAAAATTCAACCCATTTTTAACTTCTTTTCATCCCCCCGCTTAAACGGACCCTCCAAAAACAAAAATATACGTGTTGCTTCATTTTTAAAGAAGATTCCAAACACAAATGTTTCATATCTGTGTCATATTCAGTTTTTGAGATATAAGTATCCTAATAAAGATAATTCAACTCCTTCTTCAGTCCTTTTACCCCACCCCCAAAGATTGTTTATTTTAAAACAAAAATATCCATTTCTTTATTTTGAATTTATAAAAACTATAAATTTTCAAGCCTGTTACATGTTTTTTCGAGATACACTCTCCATATATTCATTGTAAAAACTTACCCCCTTTTTCACATCCCCTTAAGTGGATATTCGGAAAAATTATCCGTGTTTCTTTATTTTTACAGAAGATTCTAAATGCCAATGTTCACGTCTGTAACATGTTACGTTTTTTGAGATATGCTCATTTTAAAACATGTTACGTTTTTTTTGAGATACGCTCATTTTAAAATTTTACCACCTTTGTCAAACCTTTTTACCCCTAAACCCCCACCCTTAAGTGGATTTTCGAAAAACAGAAAAGTACATGTTTCTTTATTTTTAAAGAAGATTCCATATACGAATTTTCATGTCTGAAACATCTTCAGTTTTCAGATATAAGTAGCCACATAAAAGGTACTCAGTCCATATTTCACCTTTCTTCATCCCTCTTAAGGGGAGATTATTATTAAAGGGGATTCTAAATGCCATTGTTTACGCCTGTAAGCTGTTAGTTTTTTAGATATAAATATACTCATTTAAACTATTCACCTCCCCTCTCTTCTCCTCCTTAGCGATAGAATATCCAAAAATCCTCCCTTAGTGAGCACCTACACTCTAATATAAATGTATCCCCAAAATGTTGTTTCTTTATATCCAGCACCTTTTGATCGGCGATGATAAGTAAGTAAGTAAGTCAGTCAGTCGGTCAGTCGGTCGGTCGGTCAGTCAGTCAGTCAGTCAGTCAGTCAGTCAGTCAGTCAGTCAGTCAGTCAGTTAAGACGTGTTATTTGATGTATATAGTCTAGCTGTTACCCGCGACTTCACTCGCGTGGATGTCATCATTTGATTTAAAAAATCTTCGGTACTGCACTAAGACATTCTATGAAAATCCCCAAAATATAAAAGAAAAAACTGAGACTCATTTACCCCAGAACCTCTCTGTACAATAAACCACGTTTGTGGTATTGCTCTTTGGGGCTAAGATGATCAGGCTACTGTCAGAACTAACCCAGTAACATGCGACATGGGAGTCTACATGAGAGAAACAGTCCTCCCTCAAGTCGAAAATAATTAAATAAAATACGTGTTTCTTTATTTTTAAATGAGATTTCAAATACTTATTTCCAAGTCTGCAACATCTCATGTTACACATAAAATCATAAAAAATAATTCGCTTCCTTCTTCACTTATTTTCACCCTCGTTAAGTGGCTTTTCTGAAAAAAATATGTTAATTTACTTTTAAAGAAGATTCCAAATACCAGTCTTCACGTCTGTATTATCTTCCGTTTCGAGATACACTAAGGATGAATTCAATTTAAAAATTCACCCGCTCTTTTAATTCGCTTTACCCTCTTCAGTTGATTTTTCGAAAACAAATAATACCAGGAGGTACCCAAAAAAGGAATTATGTTTTAAAAGCTATATATTTTCAAATTTTTACAAAACAAACTTGTCCCTTTTAAAATACTCTGCATTACAACTAATGCATTTGTCTCACCGGTGCTTCCACTGTTCGGAACATTTTTTTGTAGTGGTCTGTAGAAATGGCTGATAGCTCCTCCCTCGTTTTTTCCTTGACCTCTTCCATGTTGTCAAATCGGTATCCTTTCAAGCCCCTTTTCGTGCGTGCAAATAAGAAAAAGTCCCACGGAGCCAGGTTAGGCGTGGAGCAGTGGAACCATGCCATTTTAAGCCGAAAACTGTCTAACAGAGACGGCTGTGTGTGCAGGTGCTTTTCCGTAGTGGACGAACCAGTCTCCTGTCTGCCACAATTCGGGTCTTTTTTGACAAACACTCTTGCGCAATCTTCTGAAAACTTCCCAATAAAAGGTTTGCACGTTTTTCACTTACACTTGCCATCATACAAAACGAAACAAGAACAAAACAGCGGTAGCAAAAACCATCACTACAGATGAACAGAACGAGCCAGGTCTACAACACAGGCGGCACTAGGGTTGGGCTGTTCATGAACTAACTAGTTCATTTGAACGATTTGTTTATTTGAGCTGGTACTATTTTGTTCAAATACTTTGAACGGGTCGTTCACGCGAGCATACAGCATGTTAGAGGACGAAGACCTAAGCAAGCACCATCAAGGGCGCCCATGCCCGGGGGCAAGGAGGGCCGCGGCCTCCCCCTTAGATCTCAGGGAAAGGAAAACTAATATAGTCACGTGTTTTTCTTACAAGAAAATTATTTAAATGTCGGTATTAGTCGGTGGTAGTACCGCCGCCTACCAACATGTAGGATATACCGTGGGTGTCATTCCACCGCGGAATACAAGTCACCCTTCATCTTTCAAAATATTAAAAATACTACATACCCCCAGGTCTAGGCTCTTCCCCCCCCCCCCCCACACACACACACAAACTGTTATATGGGCGCCCATGAGCACCATATTGTAAAATGTACGTACTAGCTCGCGCCGCTAGTGCTGTTGCTAAGACAGGTCATAATAAATTGCCTCGTTCATTTCAACGACTTCGCTCATTGAACGAAATGCTGCGAAAGCTGTTTCTATGAAGACAGCACAAATGAACTATCTCGTTCATTGAGCCAAGGGCCGCGAGAGCTGTTCCCACGATGGCAGCACAAATGAACTACTTCGTTCATTTGAACGACAAAAGGAAGCTCGCACGTGAATAACCAATGGCGTGCCGTGTTAATGGTCACATGATAGCACATCTCCCGTTGCCTACGTTATAATACAAGGCCTAGAAATAGAGCCATTAAAACGCTATGGAAGTGGTTACACTGAAGTTCAATGCCGGGCCGCTAGGATCGCTATCTTGACCCCTGTCGACCAGGCTCGCGCCTTTAAACGTGTTCATTAACTGAGTTGGTTGTGAATGTATTATGTATTTGTCTGTTGTTAAGCATTCGCAGTTCCAGTCATGGTTTATTCACGAGAAATTAAAGGTAGTGGAATTTCGTTTCACAAGTTTCCAGTGAATGTTCCTAAGTTTTGATCCGAGTTACGTCATAAGAATCGGGCGATCCCAAAATTTGGCACTGGACTTTTTTAAAAGTATGCTACCATGACCGGCAATCATGTGAGAGGCATCTTCAAACTCAGAAATCTTAAATTAGGAAACCAACGAGGAAAATAATTTGCCCAACAAATTTCACGAAAATGAATGTAGCAAGAGCTGAAAATATTGTATTTTCCCCTGAAACAATCTCTGGTTTGTAAAGTATGGAGGTGGTTTTGTCCCGAGAGCATAAAATACAGTTTAAAATAAGCCATTTGTTTTATGGAGCATTTTATTAAATTGTTCAATGCGCGCAACGTCTGCAACACCTCACATGGGACATATTCAGGAACGAGAACAAACGAGCATCTTTTAACCGGGCGAGTTGGTCGTACGGTTAGGGGCGCGCGGCTGTGAGCTTGCATCCGGGAGATAGTGGGTTCGAATCCCACTGTCGGCAGCCCTGAAGATGGTTTTCTGTGGTTTCCCATTCTGACACCAGGTAAATGCTGGGGCTGTACCTTAATTAAGGCCACGGCCGCTTCCTTCCAACTCCTAGGCCTTTCCTATCCCATCGTCGCCATAATACCTATCTGTGTCGGTGCGATCTAAAGTCACTAGCAAAAAAAATAAAAGTAAATAAAAGCAACTTTTAGTACTGAAGATGAACTCCTCACTTGGTTAATTAATTATTTCCTGTCATATATTAAGAAACTTAAAATGCATTCAGAGAAAGTAAAAAGGAATCATGGGAGAAATGTATCGGGCATAGATCTTGACTACCCAGTCCACTGTGGCCTGCGTAAAATACCTCATAAGTATACATTTGCATTATGCATTGATGAGGAACCTAACGAGCTATGACATCGAGCTCTTCTTCAGCTATCTAAGACGCCAAGCGGAATACAGTGACATTATGGTTCGTGTGGCAAAAGAAAAAACAGACTGTAAAGGCTGTTTAGAACATATCTGTTCTCCAGCTACCCAAATTCCAACATTGTGTCTTATTCGTTTTCAAGATCGAGGAGCCCTCAGATACTGAAAATCGTCTGTGGCACTTCTGCAGTGAACGACGAAATTTGTCACTTCCGCTACGCAGTACTTGTCCCGAAGAGAGTTACTAAAAGGTGTACGTTTATTTTTTCGAAAGACATGTTCAACCGTGAAATTAAGTGTGGAAAGTGTAAAGGCGACAAACCACCTCTTTTTCTACTATGAAAATTTCTGAGACCGCTGTTAGACAACACTGCTTTGAGCCACTCAAGTAGAAGAGAGAAAGTTTTGAAACTTGACAAGAAGCCCCTCAGAAGGAAAGTTTTGAAACTTCAATGACATATCCAAGCCAATGCAGCACCGCTCTATAAATAAAGTACTGTCAATACTCGCAAAAACATTCAGTTCTTTTTATTTAGGATATACTCTACTTATTGACATATACGGCCATGCGAATACAAGGGGGCAAGTCCGCGATCCTAGCGGCTAATGGTGAACTAGAAAGCAACCAGTTTCCACGAGTGCATTTCAAGGCCTTGTATTCTCAACTGGGGAGGGGGAGAAGAAGTTATAGAAAATTAGGAAGCTTATCTGTCTCTCCGTCTCTCGCAGATACCATTTCTTCACTTCGGCAAACTGGCGGCGGCACTGGGTAGCTGTTTTCTACTCGTGCTCATCATAAACTAACTGATTTGAACGAAGTGCCGCGAGAGCTGCTTCTATGACATCACCTGATGAACTACTTCGTTCATTTGAAGTAGTTCATTTGAACGACTCAAGGCTACGAACGGCATCGAATGATTTAGTTTAAGCAAATGAACTAACTGAACCCATCCCTAGCCGGCACTGAACAGGCAATGAGTTGCACTATACACGTCTAGCGGCAGAAATTAGCACTGCACAAGCTTCGCTCAGGGTAATGTTATTCCAGGTATTTTTGTGAACCCCTATCGTACGTCTTTACTTTCATAGGAGATTCGAAACACCAGTCGTCACATCGGTAACATCTTCATTTTTTTAGAAATATGTATATGTAACTTCAGTTCAAACGTGAAAATTGGTATTTCTCCTTTAAAAATAAAGAAACACATATCTTTTTTTCCGGAAAATCCACTTAAGAAGGGTAAAAATAAGATAAAAGTGGATTGAATCCCTTTTATGAGGATACTTATATCTCAAAAGCTGAAGATGTTACAGACGTGAAAATTCGTACATGGAATCCCTATTAAAAATAAAGAAACACATATTTGTTTGTTTTCGGAAAATCCACTTAAGGGTGGTGAAAAGAGGTGAAAAAGTGTGATTTTTTAAAATTAGTATATCTCATAAACTTAACATATTACAAACCTAAAAATTGGTATTTGGAATCTCTTTTGAAAATAAAGAAACATGCATTGTTTGTTTTCGGAAAATCCAATTAAGGGGTTAAAAAAGTAAATGTGGGGTGATTTTTAAAAGTAATAATTATATTTGGAATCTCCTTTAACAATAAAAAACACGTATTTTATTTTGGTTTTCAGAAAATGTACTTAAGGGGGAGGGGAGTGCTGAAAGGGACTGAAAATAGAGTTGAATCCTTTAATTGAGATATTTATATACAAAAAACCGAATATGTTAGAGGCGTGAAAATTGGTATTTGGAATCTCCTTTCAAAGTAATGAACAAACATTCTTTTGTTTTTGGAAAATCCATTTAAGGGGGTGAAAAAGGAATTAAAAAGTGGTTGAATTCTTTTTATGAAGATACATATGTCTCAAAAACTGAAGGTGTTACAGACGTGAAAATTGGTGCTTGCAATCTCCTGTAAAAATAAACACGTATTTTTTTTCAAAAAATCCACTTAAGAGGGTGAAACGAATCGAAAAAGCGGATGAATTTTTAAAATGAGTTTATCTCATGAACTTAACGTGTTACAGACATGAAAATTGGCATTTGTAATCTCCTTGAAAAATAAGGAAAAACTTGTTTTGTATTCGGAAAATCCACTTAAAAGGGGGAGAGGGAGAGGGGGTTGGAAAAAGTGAAGAAGAAGTTCAGTTTTTTATGAGATACTTATATCTAAATACGGAAGACATTACAGACGTTATAACTAGTATTTGGAATATCCTTTAAAAATAAAGGAACACGCATGTTTGTTTTCGGTAAATCCATTTAAAGGGGCGAAATTTAAAAAAATCGGGTGAATTTTAAAAATGAGTATATCTACAGTATATCTCAAAATCTGAAGATGTTACAGACGTGAAGATTGGTAATTGGAATCTTCTTTTTTTTAAAAAATTTTTCGGCTTGAGGGAGGACTGTTTCTCACATGTAGAGTTCCATGTCGCCGTTACAGAGTTAGCTCTGCCAGTATCCTGGTCATCTTAGCTCCCATGGTTTACAGACAGGTTCTGGGGTAAATGAAACTCAATTTTTCTGTGTTTTTTTCCTTATGGATTTTCAGATAAGGTTTTAGTGCAGTACCGAGGAACGATCACTTTTATCAAGTATGAAATCCACGCGAGCGAAGCCGCGGGTAACAGCTAGTTTTATATATAAGACTAGCTGATGTACCCGCGCTTCGCTACGGGATTCTCAGAAAGACTGACCTTGTGGTTTTCCTAAATGAAGTAAACAAAGGCCATTACTTTTGCTAGTTGCTTTACGTCGCACCGACACAGATACGTCTTATGACGACGATGGGACAGGAAAGGGCTAGGAGTGGGAAGGAAGCGGCCGTGGCCTTAATTAAGGTACAGCCCCAGAATTTTCCTGGTGTGAAAATGGGAAACCACGGAAAACCATTTTCAGGGCTGCCGACAGTGGGGTTCGAACCTATCTCCCGAATACTGGATACTGGCCGCACTTAAGCAACTGCAGCTATCAAGCTCGGTCAAGGCCATTACAGAAACGTCAGTAGGAAAGTAGCGATGTTATAATAATAATAATAATAATAATAATAATAATAATAATAATAGTTTCGTGTGGCTACTTCTAGCCGGGTGCAGCCCTTGGAAGGCAGACCCTCCGAAGAGGGTGGGCGGCATCTGCCATGTGTAGGTAACTGCGTGTTATTGTGATGGAGGATAGTGTTATGTGTGGTGTGTGAGTTGCAGGGATGTTGGGGACAGCACGAACACCCAGTCCCCGAGCCAAGGGAATTAACCATTTTAAGTTTAAAATCACCGACCCGGCCGGGAATCGAACCCGGGACTTCTGGACCAAAGACCAGCAGGCTAACCATTTAGCCATGGAGCCGGACAATGTTATCGTATAAAATACTCGATCAAATGCAAAACCGCACATTTTCTCACTTTTAACGAACAGCACTACGGTGCCGATCTAACAGTCCAAAGTTCCAGAGTCGGAATGACCAGGCCACAGACATCCGTCATCACTCCTCTGCCATAATTCTCTTAAATATGCAAACTGCTCATACCAATCAGTGCCTCAGAGTACGGATTGAAAGCTCGAATGCTATGATGAACCAGTGTGTTATGTACCAGTAGTATCAGAAAATGTATGAACCAGAGGAATAGCATGCTAAAGAAGAAAGTTATCCAACTCCCCAGCTACTTCCCGCTAATATTCAGGCAGGCTGTTACACTCTGTACGACCGGGCGAGTTGGCCGTGTGGTTAGGGGCGCGCAGTTGTGAGCTTGCATCCGGTGGATTCGAACCCCACTGTCGGCAACCCTGAAGAAGGTATTCCGTGGCTTCCCATTTTCACACCAGGCAAATGCTGGGGTTGTATCTTAATTAAGGTCAAGGCCGCTTCCTTCACACTCCTAGCCATTTCCTATCCCATCGTCGCCATAAGACCTATCTGTGTCGGTGCGACGTAAGGCAATTTTCATCCTAAGTATCGTAGATGTGTGTGCAACAGAAGACACAATGCCCAGCACAACAAACAATGGTCATTGTAATGTTATTGTTGATCAATGTTACGCGCTTTCAATATTGTAGGCCTTCACATTTAGTTTTCTTCCGACTCTGAAATACCACTCTTATCATAGTCGGTACGATAAATTTGAATAAAACATAAATGGCCGGAAATTGTATTCTCTATAACATTTGTTACGTAGTACTTTTCGATACGACCAATAACATAGGTATTTAAAAATTAAATGTTAGGCGTCTTCCCTTAAACTACAATTTCATACAGGGTGCATAAATTTTTTTTATAATTTAGACTGTAGTTTCTTATGCCTCGACTCTATATACCAACTTTCATTAAATTCTGTTAACCCATTTTCTCGCGGCTCGGCGTTGATATGAACTTGCCAACAAAAATACAAATTCATGAATATCTGTGTTATCAAAGCCGGTGCGGTAACAATGTATGACATAAATGATCGGAAATTTAATTCTTTATAACTTAAGTTATGTAGTATTTATCGATAGGACCACTAATAATATAAATATTTGATGGTTAAATTTTAGGCCTTCCCCTAAACTACTATTTCACTCAGCGTGAGTAAAATGATTTATAGCCTAGATTGTAGGGGCTCATCCCCCGACTTCACATACCGATTTTCATTAAATTCTCTTCAGCCGTTTTCTTGTGATGCGTGTACATACTTACATACATATAGACAGACAGACAGACAGACAGACAGACAGAAAGACAGACAGCAATTACGGAAAAGTAAAAAGTGCATTTCCTTGTTGCTGTGGACATGACCGATACAAAAATACAATTCTTTTCAAATTCTGAGCAATGTACAGACAAAACACTTATTTTATATATATTACATTTCAGGCCTTCCCCTAAACTACCATTTCACTCAGTGTGAATAACATTATTGATAGCCTAGATTATAGTGACCTACTCCCCGACTTTGCATACCAATTTTCGTGAAGATACGACCACTAATAAAATAAATATTTGACAATTAAATTTTAGGCCTTCCCCTAAACTACCATTTTTCTCAGCGTGTATAGCCTATATTGTAGCGACTTATTTCCCATCTTTGTCTGGCGATTTTCATTAAGACACCACCACTAATAACATAAATATTTGAGAATGAAATTTCAGGCCTTCCCCTAAACTACCATTTCACTCAGCGTGATTAAAATAATTTATAGCGTAGATTGTAGCAGTTCATCACCCGACTTTAAATTCCGATTTTCATTAAATTCTCTTCAGCCGTTTTCTTGTGATGCTTGTACATACATACATACATACATACATACAGACAGACAGACAGACAGACAGACAGACAGACAGACAGACAGACAGACAGACAGACAGAAATTACGGAAAAGTAAAAAATGCATTTTCTTGTTACTGAGGACATGACCGATACAGAAATACAATTCTTTTCAAATTCTGAGCAATGTACAGACAAAACTCTTATTTTATATATGTAGATTACATTTCAGGCCTTCCTCTAAACTACCATTTTACTCACTGTGAATAACATTATTGATAGCCTAGATTATAGTGACCTATTCCCCGACTTCGCATACCAATTTTCGTGAAGATACGACCACTAATAAAATAAATATTTGACAATTAAATTTTAGGCCTTCCCCTAAACTACCATTTTTCTCAGCGTGTATAGCCTATATTGTAGCGACTTATTTCCCATCTTTGTCTAGCGATTTTCATTAAGACACCACCACTAATAACATAAATATTTGAGAATTAAATTTCAGGCCTTCCCGTAAACTACCATTTCACTCAGCGTGATTAAAATAATTTATAGCGTAGATTGTAGCGGTTCATCACCCGACTTTACATTCCGATTTTCATTAAATTCTCTTCAGCCGTTTTCTTGTGATGCTTGTACATACACACATACATACATACAGACAGACAGACAGACAGAAATTACGGAAAAGTAAAAAATGCATTTTCTTGTTACTGAGGACATGACCGATACAGAAATACCATTCTTTTCAAATTCTGAGCAATGTACAGACAAAACTCTTATTTTATATATATAGATTACATTTCAGGCCTTCCTCTAAACTACCATTTTACTCACTGTGAATAACATTATTGATAGCCTAGATTATAGCGACCTATTCCCCGACTTTGCATACCAATTTTCGTGAAGATACGACCACTAATAACGTAAATATTTGAGAATTAAATTTCAGGCCTTCCCCTAAACTACCATTTCACTCGGCGTGATTAAAATAATTTATAGCCTAGATTGTAGCGGCTTATCACCCGACTTTACATTCCGATTTTCATTGAATTCTCTTCAGCCGTTTTCTCGTGATACGTGTATATACAGACAGACAAACAGACAGACAGACAGACAGACAGAAATTACGGAAAAGTAAAAAATGCATTTTCTTGTTACTGAGGACATGACCGATACAGAAATACCATTCTTTTCAAATTCTGAGCAATGTACAGACAAAACTCTTATTTTATATATATAGATGTTGCGCGAACATGTACCATACAATACATTCAGCGGTAGAGTGGACAGTACCTCTTCGTTTCAACGAGTATAATCACTGACATTGCTAGATCGTTTCTACTGAAAGAGATGATTTGCTTCTTATGGGTTGCTATATTTCTAGAAAATAGATCTCAGAGAATTAGAGTAGGTGAAACTTTATCTGACCCTGTATTAATTAAGAGGGGAATTCCTCAAGGCAGTATTATCGGACCTTTATGTTTTATATATATAAATGATATGAGTAAAGGAGTGAAATCAGAGGTAAGGCTTTTTGCGGGATGATGTTATTCTCTATAGAGTAATAAATAAGTTAGAAGATTGTGAGCAACTGCAACGTGACCTCGAAAATGTTGTGAGATGGACAGCAGGTAATGGTATGATGATAAACGTGGTTAAAAGTCAGGTTGTGAGTTTCACAAATAGGAAAAGTCCTCTCAGTTTTAATTACTGCGTTGATGGGGGTGAAGGTTCCTTTTGGGGATCATTGTAAGTATCTAGATGTTAATATAAGGAAAGATCTTCATTGGGGTAATCACATAAATGGGATTATAAATAAAGGGTACAGATCTCTGCACATGGTTATGAGGGTGTTTAGGGGTTGTAGTAACGAAGTAAAGGAGAGGGAATATAAGTCTCTGGTAAGACCCCAACTAGAGTATGGTTCCAGTGTATGGGACCTTCATCAGGATTACCTGATTCAAGAACTGGAAAAATTCCAAAGAAAAGCAGCTCGATTTGTTCTGGGAGATTTCCGACAAAAGAGTAGCGTTACAAAAATGTTGCAAAGTTTGGGCTGGGAAGAATTGAGAGAAAGAAGGAGAGCTGCTCGACTAAGTGGTATGATCCGAGCTGTCAGCGGAGAGATGCCGTGGAATTACATTAATAGACGATTAAGTTTGAGTGTCGTTTATAAAAGTAGGAAAGATCACATTATGAAGATAAAGTTGGAATTCAAGAGGACAAACTGGGGCAAATATTCATTTATAGGAAGGGGAGTTAGGGATTGGAATGACTTACCAAGGGAGATGTTCAATAAATTTCCAATTTCTTTGAAATCATTTAGGAAAAAGCTAGGAAAACAACAGATAGGGAATCTGCCACCTGGGCGACTGCCCTAAATGCAGATCAGTATTGATTGATTGATTATCTATTATTTATTAGGATTCGTATACCGGTTGGTGCACGAACAGCTGACACATTTACATTTAAAATTACAATGATAATTTACAATATATATAAATATCATGATAATATTTTAAAGGCCGCAGTCACTGATGTCAATCTTGAGCCAACCTTTTCAATTCAGTGTAGGTCTTGCAGTTCATCCTCAGAAGCAGGTTCTTGAAATAAGAGAAGGTGGTGGGTGGTGATTATTGGTTTGAAGTACAACTAGGCAACCATCCTCTATATAACACTAAACAGAGAGAAAAATGGAAGAGATCCAACACTTCGAAAACTGAAGGTATCGGGCAAAGAAAGGCAAGGGCCACGAAGGGCGTGAAAATGAGAGAGTCGCTAGGTCTCGAGTGCTCTAATACCATCGGAGTCGGGAAAGAACAAGAGTTGACCAATGGTGGTCGGATAGGATAGATGAAAGTGAGGAGCCTGGCACAAGTAAGTGGAAGAAATTCCAGGACTCAGCCTGGGACCCCGTGGTCACCAACCACGCTCCAAAGTTCAGAGACCCTGGGCCCCTTTTAGTCGCCTTTCACGACAGACAGAGGATACAGTGGGTGATATTCCACCTCCCCCATCCACAGGGGGATTGGATTGAAATAAGAGATTCTGGGTTCATCCGCTTCCTCTTTACCGGCAATTCTTCCTTCAATGTTGTTACAAAGGAACTCCTCATGCCACAGAATGTGATCAATACATTTTATTTTCCGATTTCCAGTTTCAGTTACCAAGCTCCGTTATTCTCCTATCTCTCTAAGGACTTCGGTATTGCTCTTCATTTGAGTCCAACTTTCCTCTGCATTCTCCTCCAGATCCACATTTCAATGGCCTCTAGTCTTTTGTTTTCCTGTTGTCCTAATGTCCAACTTTCGCAACCGTACAGAAGCACGCTCGATACAAAGGTTTTTGCAAAGGCCTTCCGAGTGTGAATATCTAAGTTTATTGGCCAGCAGATGCTTTTTATCTTGGAAAGGTCTCTTTGCCAATGCTGTCCTTTTCGTGACTTCTGATATGCTCCGATTATCACTCGTGATTAGGGTTCCTAGGTAGCAAAACAGTTTAACTTGTTCAATTTTATCAGGGCCAATTTTGAAGCGTGTTGTAGGAGTTTTTTTGGATTCACATATCGTCATGGGTTTTTACCTTGCATTAATTTGAGGTTCCATTTGCTTAAAGTTTCTGCTAGTTTCTGCATACTTTTGCCTGTTCCTGTTAGTCTGGCAATATCATCACCAAATCTCATAGAATGCCTTGTTTACTATTAATTTTGATCCTAGCTGTTTTCTCTTTCATGACTGTGGTGACTTTCGATGAAATTGAAGAAATAAGGAGAGAGTGGACATCCTTGCCCAACTCCTCTTCTTATTTTACCATTTCTCTTTGTCCCATTGATTTCAGAATCAGTGTTCTGCTTTCTGTTTTTCCACGGTAATGGAGAGCTGTTTACAGTCGACTCGGTCACAAGCTTTCTCTAAGTCGATGAAGATCACATATACTTTCCTATTCCTCTCAAGTATTCTCTCCAGAATTTAACGTAATACCAGTATTGCTTCCCTGATTAAAACCCACACTGGTCATTATCGATATAGTGTTCTAACTTTCCTTTAATTATATTCTTGAGCAGTATTTTTGAAGAATGGGGCAGGAGAGTGGTAGTTCAATAATCTGAACAGTTCGGTATTGCAAAAGTTCTGCTTCTTTTAAATAAATATATACAAATATAGTTACAATGTATAAAAGTGAAATTTCACACACAAATAACGTACTCCTTGGAAAACCGAGCTCGATAGCTGCAGTCGCTTAAGTGCGGCCAATATCCAGTATTCGGGAGATAGTGGGTTCGAACCCCACCGTCGCACAGTGCGGCGATCATACGGGAGTAGTGGACAAAACTCAAGACTGTTTTCGGAAGAGCCTTTAGAATCCCTCCGAAAAGAATTCCGTCACACTAGGTTAAAGCATACACGTATTGGATCGATAAGTTTTCCGTGTATGTTTTAACCCAGTGTGGTGGAATTCATTTCCCTTGGTTTCGAACCACAAATGAAACAATTTGAGGTTGCTTTGGTTCCTCTTTGTTACACAGGCTGCCATCTACCACAGTTAAACGCAAATCAAAAGTGACATCTACTGTACATTCACCAAGGACCAAGTTAAAATTCACAAGATCTTCTGTTTTTTCACGTGTTTATTGTCTGTGAAGGCCCTCGCTGGCCAATTTGACCTAAACAAAGATGTTTGCCGTCGTTGAACTTTTTAACTGTAAATATATAGAAAATACTATCCCGTCCGAAAGTCCCATATTAAACTTTACAAGGCAGTTGTAAACATAAATAATAATACCGAAAATATATCATAGGTTATAAACTTCATGGTTCTGATCCGTATTGAATTATAAGTACTATATAATTATTAAATTAATCTAGTATTGGTCCACCTTTCAATAATATAATATGCAATATTCTAAATTACATTAATTAGGGATTAGTTTCGGCCGGGGATGACCATCTTCAGCCTTAATGTAAAACATCTAATAACTAAACAAATGTACATACACACAATTGACATAAAACAAATGAAACAAATATATACAAATTGACATTAAAAACTGGGGTGAAATTATGATTAAATTTGAATTAAAACTAGGTTCTAACACCTTGAGTATGCTTATCATCGAGACTATTTCAAGTATTAATTTATATACACAGAAATGTTAGTTCTAATACTGCTAATCATTAATAATTAAATAGTAAATGGGAACTGGTAAAAGTTGATCCCTTAGTTCATCACCAATCTGTTTGAATGGTGTTAGCCATATGCAAGCTATTGGACACCGTTGTAAATAACCATTAGCTGACGGAGAATTATTAGATGTTGTTTCATCATCAATCAAAGTAATAAAATGAGATTATCTCGTGGTGCTTGTTAAATTATGCTAAAATGTTGTGGACATTGTCAGGACAGCATATGAAGAAGTGGTTAAAACAAATACATTGTGTCTGGTATAAAATTTGCAATTAATTGCGGTGCCCATGAAGTTAACCTGAATAAAAAAAATTAAATTAATGAATTGAATGAGAGAATGTGTTAAGATGGCATAGGTTATATGAGACTTACCTCTCAATACAGCATGAAGTGTGTGGCCTATTGTTGTGTGTGCTTCAGACTAACTGTTGTGAGATTCAAATTAAAATGAAGGAGAGGGGAAGGTCGTGAAGGAAAGTGGGTGAGTGGAAGGGGGAGGGGTTGGGGAGGGGAGGGGGAAATAAGGCGGGGCTGAAGGATGTGGGCAAAAAGGGGTGGCTGTTGAGGGAAGGTGCTGTGAATATTATGAGAAAGTGACTTATGACTTGTTGATTTGACGTTACTGAAAATGGGAATTAGAAGGTCAAAAAGGATATTTGGCTTTTCTGAAATTCCATTATGATTTGGGTTGAAATATTGATCTAAATATACGAAGGAGCTTTCGGTAATGTTATGGAGGGGTCTTTGGTTGATGATTTTGAGAATTTACATATCTTGTTTTATGTCTGTGAATTTGTGATTATAGTCATGCATATGCTGTCCTACAGATGAAAATGTATTGTATTTCCGGGAATTGACGTGTTACAAGTACCTTATATTAAAATTTCTCCCGGTCTGTCCGACGTAAGGAGAATTACAACTGTTGCCAATGATCCTGTATACTCCTGATTTTGAATAACTATTGAACTTTTTTACGGATGTGGCATTATGCAAGACTTGTGCGTTCCTATTGTTTGTTTTGAAAGCTACTTTTACATCGTGTTTTTAAAGATGTTGGTGACTTGGTAGATTTGTTCGTTGAGAGGATGGTTGCCTAGTTGTACTTCCTCTTAAAACAACAATCACCACCACCACCACCTTTGTTCGTTGAAGGTAAAGATAGAGAGAGAGGAGTTGTTTTTCTTATCTTTTTCAAGGTGGTAGAAGGGCGGTACTTACATTTATTTGTTATTTTTTCTATAAAGAAACTGTTGTATTCATTGGATTTAGCTATATTACGAATAATGTTCAACTCGTTTTTGAAGTCTCTTTTAGACATTGGAACACTGAAGGCTCGATGTACCATGCTGTTGTATGCTGCTCATTTGTGAATTTGGGGGTGTGAAGAATATTGACGGATTGTAGTGATTGTTTGGGTGGGTTTTCTGAAAATCTTAAGTCTTAAGTAGCTTGGGTGTCTGATAATAGTTAGGTCTAAAAAATTTACTTTATTTTCAATTTCGGAATCAAGTGTGAATTTTATATGTGGGTCAATGTTATTTAGATTAATGAGAGTGGTAGCTGCGTTTGTAATTCTCTCATCCATAATTACTATGATGTCACCTACAAATCTTGCCCAGAAAAGGATGTTGTTAAAGTTAATATTATTTTGGTGTGTTCCAAAAAAATCCAAGTAAATCTCAGCTAATATACTCGAGGCCCATACCCAATCCTTCTTGTTGATAAATAACATTATCGAAAGTTAATAGTTGTTGCTTATAACTAACTTAGACATGAAATCCTGTATTTCTAGTATACTTAGGCTGCTTAAATTGTTTTGAATGATGTGGTATATTTTGTAGGTTTGTATGCTAGGATACATGTTTACAATATCGAATGAGTGGAGAGAATGATTGGATTGAATGCTAACATTTTTTTAATTTGTCGATCAGTTCTTTGGTGTTTTCGACGGATTTGTTCGACAAGAAATTATAGTTTCTTCTTAAAAATCTTTGAATGAATTGTGATGCTTTGTATAACGGACTCGGTCTATAGTTAATGATCGTGCGAATGGGGACGCCGGTATTGTGTATTTTGGAGAGGGCTTTGGCGGTGGGTAAACCTGGTTTCATACTAGTTAGTTTTTACTTGATCTGTTAAAAGATATGAAGTATTTTTGATGGTCTGCTTAAGTTGATGTTGGATTTTCGCAGTAGGGTCTTTCATTATTGTAGAGAAGTTTTAATGTCAGAATCTTCTCGTAAAACCAACTCCGGGGATTATTTCGAGAACATGAATCTAATAGGTCTACAGTACGATTTTGATTTTGAACGATCGTTGCACCACAGAACTGTTCACGATATTACATTAATCAATTGAACAGGGACGAAGGCAATCAGGAGCATGAATTCCACCGTACATTCTACATCCGAATTATTTAATTTCTGTTTGTAAATAATACTGTGACCTTCACTGCCGTCAAATCTGCATTTACATATCAATCTGGCTGTTAGATCCTGTTCTACATTCAGCGATTTGTAAATGATTTCAACAGCATTATACAAAAGTTCTTGTAGGTCTACCTGTGCAGATGTTTCCGTGACTGAAATACCTTGGGGCATTTGCTTGCCTTACACAGGATAGGCTAGGGAAACAGTCTGCGTGAATGCCGTTGACGACCGACCTCAAAGTGGTGTATTGCTTTTCGGGAAGATCGGGACCTACAAATAAGGATAAGGGTTGCATAATGGATAGACATTTCGACTGGTCCGTATTTCTAGGTGTGTTTTCTTTCGCTGCTGCCTGTTTTACAGCAAAGGAAAGGTCCCATGCAGAGTTAGTCGCTAAAAGAGTTTCTACACGACTTTACTTTGTTTATAGCAAACAGTTCTCGAACTGTTTATAGCGCTCACCACGAGCAGAGCAAGCTCAATCGGTCTTCATTTTAACAGTTATCAATGTTGTTACATAGTCCGGGAGCATACCCGGACGATCGAAACACTCTGCATTTTTAGCTAGATAAAACACCGACCGAACCGTCCGGCTCCATGGCTAAATGGTTAGCGTGCTGGCCTTTGGCCACAGGGGTCCCGGGTTCGATTCCCGGCAGGGTCGGAAATTTTAACCATCATTGGTTAATTTCGCTGACACGGAGGCTGGGTGTATGTGTCGTCTTCATCATCATTTCATCCTCATCACGACGCGTAGGTCACCTACGGGTGTCAAATCAAAAGACCTGCACCTGGCGAGCCGAACTTGTCCTCGGACACTCCCGGCACTAAAAGCCATACGCCATTTCATTTCACCGACCGAACCCTGTGAGACATCCGCCATTTTTTGCTCAAAGCCACGTGCAGTAATTCACTGAATTTACGTAAACTGTTGTACACATCTTCTATGCAGTTTTCAAGTGTACAAGCACTACAAATAGCCTTCAGAATTTCCGCCTTCTTTCGAGTAGCGTCGGAGGATGACAACCAACTTTCAAAAATGTATAGGTGTTTCATGGTGCATTCTCCTGAAAAACACGTCATAAAAGGCAAACTTGCGGACAATTGCACACAAAGCATTGATAAACCTAAATAGAAATGTTAGAGGAAGATATTGCGGCAGAAATCTTTGGCTTTTTACCAGAAAAAACATGTTTACCAAACGTTCCCCTTAAAGAGAGCACGTACCTGTAACGGAAACTGTCCACTAGTGACATGAAGCCTCAGCCTTCACGGGTGGTCTCAAACACCGATTCACACGCTGGAAGAGCTGACTGACAAGTGGGGGGGGGGGGGGGGCAACGACTCGGGTTGTCGAATAGTGTCGCTTGGAGCACTCACTCTGCTGACTGTGAGAGTTTTCATCTCTTTGCGACCTGGGTTTTCTACCTTAGCAAGTAATTGTAATTCATTCTGTGCTACACAAATTTAAAATTCTTTTTTTTTTTTGTCCATTGTTCGACGCACTGTGGTCGGCAGCCCTGAAGATGGTCTTCCGTAGTTTCCCATTTTCACACCAGGCAAATGCTGGGGATGTACCTTACTTAAGGCCACGGCCATTTCCTTCACTCCCAGCCCTTTCCTGACCCATCGTCGCTATAAGACCTATCTGTGTCGTTGCGACGTAAATCAATTTGTAAAAAGAAATATCGTTGGAAATAAATTTCACCTTAACACATGTACGGTACAGTGTGGCTTCCATTACGGTGGATAACTTCTCCAAGACGAGTGCGTATGTTCGTGAAGACTTTACGGCACAAGTCTTCAACAATTCCACGATATGTTTCAACGATCCGCTGACGCATTTCGATTAGCTACATTACTGGTTATTACAGAAAAAACTTTCTCTGTCAAGAAGCCCCCACATAAATAAATACCGAGCGAGGTGGCTACGCGTTTAGGGTGACGTAAGAGTTTGCATTCGGGAGAAGGTAGGTTCAAACCCTGCTGTCATCAGGCCGAAGGATGGTTTCCCAATTTTATACTAGACCACATCACACCTTAATTAAGGTCACAGTCGCTTCCTTCCCAATTCTAGCCCTGTCCAATCTTATCGTTACCATAAGACCTGTCTGAGTCGGAGCAATGTAGAAGAAAGAAAAAAAGACAGAAAGCATAAATATTTAAATCTGAATCTGAACCTGAATCATGGCTCTCTGCGTCATCGTGACTCGATATCTATCTATATATCTATCAATGTTTTCATTCCCCACCCTAAAGGGGTGGAGCGGGCCACCTAGAGGGTTACGCCCTCTCTCTGGCCAAGAGATGCGGGCGGGTTGGGGGATGTGATGGAAGAAGGAAGGGGTAAAAGATGTGAAGAAGGAGGAAATGGGAGAGAAATTTTGCCTATGCGTAAGGGTTTTACAATATTTATTTATTTATTTAATTAATCAATTTATTTATTTATTATTTCTTTTTCTTTTTTATAGAAAGTACATACAATCTACAGTTTTAACAAATTATATACTAGGAATTTTCTTGTCCATCCTACGCCTAGAATGACATGTATAAAAAAAGAAAACTGAATTTAAATACAAAAATAAATTTGTTTTCCTAGCACACTGACAAACCAACAAGCAGGCCTATGTATCATAATTATGAGTGGGTACATTTATAAGTGAAGAAATGTATGAAAGGTGGAACTTATTTGCTGCAGTTAGAGATTGGGGAGTGATTTTAGAGGAGTGTTTCAAGAGGTGTGAAACTGAATTGGGAGTTTAAGCCTGAGTGAGTGATTGAAAAATGGAGGTTGAATGTTTGATTCGCCGCGGCTTGTAGATGAGTGAGGACCAACGATTTGTGGTAGGGATAAATATTCAGAAGGGAAATGGTTAAGAAGCAGAGAAGTTCTTCAGCTTTAGGTGGTAAAAAGGAAAATGGCGTATGGCTTTTAGTGCCGGGAGTGTCCGAGGACAAGTTCGGCTCGCCAGGTGCAGGTTTTTTGATTTGACACCCGTAGGCGACCTGCGCGTCGTGATAAGGATGAAGTGATGATGAAGACGACTCATACACCCAGGCACGTGCCAGCGGAATTAACCAATTATGATCAAAATTCTCGACCCTGCCGGGAATCAAACCCGTGGCCAAAGGTCAGCACGCTAACCACGTAGCCACGGAGCCGGACACTGTAGGTGGTGGGAAGAGGGAACGGTTGTGTGGTGTGGTGTGGTTTGTATAGGAGCTATGAGCTCAGGTCGGTTTTGGGGAGGTGCAGGGTGGCATTTGCAACGGCGTGAATATGCTGGACACAGTGTGACACAGGGGAAGGTGACGGGTGTTGGGGCAACTTGATGTAGAGTGCTGTCGGCTGCAATGGCCGCATACAGGATGTTTTGCTGTGCTCTGAGTGCTAGGGTGGTTATTTTATGTGAGGCATCGCTCACACCTGATGGATTGTAGTGGCGGGGCTCGGGATGGCTCCACTTTGTAATGGTATCTGTAGATTGAAACTCCGCTAACCAGTACTCGGTCCACGTCTTCAGGTGTCGGCAGTAAGATCCGAAACACGTAGGGGGGTCCTCTTGAGTTCTTTATCAAGAATACCTTTTTCGCTGGGATGCCATCGGCTTTAAGTTCGGCGAGGACGTTATCTTCAGTAATAGAGGGGCCTACACCTCGCATTACGCAGCTGAGGAGTCGATAGCGTGTAGGAGAAGGCGAAGCTTTGATGGGTAGGGATGGGAGGATTTGAAGGGAGGTGCTTGAAACGAGATGATGAGATCCTATTTTAGTGAGCAGGTTGGCAGCAGCATCCCCCGTTGACCTGCATGATTCCGGCAGTAGTTTTCCGGATGTCTGCGATAATCTCCGGGCGGATGTTGAAGCGAAGCAGAGTGCAAATATGGCGTGAGGAGACTAGAAAGCATGGGAGGGATGGGAAAGTATAAAGGAATGTGTACCCGACAGAGTTCGTTGAAGAAAACGGGAGTGATTAATAGGGTGTCTGGTGCCGGATTCAGCAATGAAGGAGAGCTGGGGAGGAATAGGTGTGGTGGTGGTTGTGATAGCAGGTGGAAGGTCTCTGCGCATGTTGACTTCCATTGCGAGCGGCGGGTCACGTGACGTGGCTGGTTGAGGTATCCGTTCCGAGGCCACTTCCTGGTGCCGTGTGGCTGGCACTTGTTCTTTTTTTTGCTAGGGGCTTTACGTCGCACCGACACAGATAGGTCTTATGGCGACGAGGGGATAGGAAAGGCCTGGGAGTTGGAAGGAAGCGGCCGTGGCCTTAATTAAGGTACAGCCCCAGCATTTGCCTGGTGTGAAAATGGGAAACCACGGAAAACCATTTTCAGGGCTGCCGATAGTGGCGGAACTTGTTCTGGAGTTGATCCTGGAGCCAGACTCGTAAAGTGACATTGCGTCTTGAATTATATAAAGGTGGAGCTGATTTCGCAGGAATATATCTGGCTTGATAATTAGGAGCAGCGTAGCTGGACATCACAGACGAATGGTAGGCATTCGGCTGTTTGGTTGAAGTCGGTAATGGTGCTGGTGGTGGTGGTGGTGATAGTGGTGACGTTGGTCGCCGTGAAGTGATGGTTACCAGGCTATAAAACGGGAATGGAAACATGGTAACTAATGTTCTGTAGTTCACTCAAAATGCGGTCGATCAGGCGGAGGTCGTCGATGATGGGCTCGTCCCGAGGAGAAACCTTCCGGATTTTCTTCACTCCACTTGATCAGCACACTTTTTAAAAATAGGGAATGTCCTACGTGAATGTATCAGTGTAGAAAACCATTGGATGGCGAAGGATCTCGTGACACGCACTGTCTCGGTGTAAATCAACACAGTTTGAGCGCGCTGTTGATCAGAGAGACGACTGTGATATATCCCATCGCAAAAACGACATTGAAACAAAAATAGTTGCCCAACGCATCCAGGACAATTATCTCCCTATAATTTTCCAGGAAACAATCAGACCGTGTACGAAAGTTGAATAGCATTGGACCCATGATTAAAAAGTTATTTGCTTTATAAATGTGGCAGGTGTTCGTGCCCCACTCTGCAGTTACAGTAAATATTTACAAATATCCGATGTCCTATTTTCTTTTTGCTAGTTACTTTACGTCGCACCGACACAGGTAGGTCTTACGGCGACGATGGGACAGGAAAGGCCTAGGAATGGGAAGGAAGCAGCCATGCCCTTAATTAAGGTACAGCCCCAGCATTTCCCTGGTGTGAAAATGGGAAACCATGGGAAACCATCTTCAGGGCTGCCGACAGTGGGGTTCGAACCCACTATCTCCCGGATGCGAGCTCACAGCTGCGTGCTCCTAACCGCACGGCCAAGTCACCCGGTGTACTATTCTCGACAGGTAGCTTTGAGCCCATAATTCCATATACTGACGAGTCATATCATTATAGAATTCTTTCAGAAGATAAACACTTAATTTAAAAAGATAGGTTATCTTGAATGAGTAATACTAATTCAAATAATAACGATCAGTTTGGATGTACACACGCAAGATAAATACAATACAGATATTTTGTGAAATGTCGCGGATTTGGTATAATTAAAACACAACTAGTTCTGCCGTACGTTTATGGGTACGTGATATAATTTATAGAACACCGGTAAATGAAAAAAAAAAATTATTATTATTATTATTATTATTATTATTATTATTATTATTATTATTATTATTATTATTATTATTATTTGAACATTGATATAAGAATTAGAAAGATGTTTTTGAAGACTTTCGTGTGGAGCGTGGCATTGTATGTAAGTGAAACATGGACGATAACTAGCTCAAAAAGAAAGAGAATAGAAGCTTTTGAAATGTGGTGTTACAGAAAAATGTTAAAGGCGAGATAGATAGATCGAATCACGAATGAAGAGATACTGAATCGAACTGGTGAGAGGAGATCAATTTGGCTATTTGACCAGAAGAAGAGATAGAATGATAGGACACATCTTAAGACACCCAGGACTTGTTCAGTTGGTTTTTGAAGGAAGTGTAGGTGGTAAGAAAGGTAGGGGTAGACCAAGGTATAAATATGACAAGCAGATGTAGGATGCAATAGTTACGTAGAAATGAAAACGTTTAGCACAGGATAGGGTGGCATGGAGGGGCTGCATCAAACCAGTCTATGGACTGATGACTCAAACAACAACAACAACAACAACAACAACAACAACAACAATTCTTATTCTTATTCTTCTTCTTCTTCTTCTTCTTCTTCTTCTACTACTTCTTCTTCTTCTTCTTCTTCTTATTATTATTATTATTATTATTATTGAGAGGCTGCCTAACCGAGGTGGTAAAGGCGTGCTTGGTTCGCCGGGAATTATCTGGCTTCGATTGCTCTTCAGGAAGTCGAAAAATTAAAGAAATGAGATTTCTGCTTCCGGAGGTACATATGAACCTGAACTTCACCCAGCGTAAAATAAAACTGAGAACCAGGTTAATTCTTGGTGGCAAAGACGGCTGGGTGTGGAGCTAACAACTCTACCTCACCGAATGGCAAGGTTATGGATAGTCTCCGAAAACCGTAAAAGTAGTGAGTGGGACGTAAAACTGATTGCATTATTATTATTATTATTATTATTATTATTATTATGTTGCGGATAGTGGAATCCTTTCCTTTTTGCCCCTCCAAGGGCCTTCATGGCCTGTATGGAGATGACCTGGCCACTTTTCCATAATCATAATTATTATTATTATTATTATTATTATTATTATTATTATTATTATTATTATTATTATTATTATTATTATTATTGTGATTCATTTATTTAATCGTGTCGGAAATACAACATATAGCGTTAAAGATATTAAATGATAGTACAAAATACATCCATAAATTGGTACTACAAGCATATTATCATTACTACTACCATATACAAATAAATGTAGTGTGACCAGTGTCTAATCCCACTGTGGGTGGGGGCGGTAGAACACCCACGGTATCCCCTGCCTGTCGTAAGAGGCAACTAAAAGAGGCTCCAGGGGCTCTGAACTTTGTAGCGTGGGTTGGTAACCACGGGGCCCTTAGCTGAGTCCTGGCATTGCTTCTACTTACTTGTGTCAGGCTCCTCACTTTCATCTATCCTATCCGACCTTCCTTGGTCAACTCTTGTTCTTTTCCGACCCCGACGGTATTACGTATGGAGGCCTAAGGGAGTCTTCCATTTCCAAGCCATTCGTGGCCCTTGCCTATCTTTGGCTGATACCTTCATATTTCGAAGTGTCGGATCTCTTCCATTTTTTCTCTCTGATTAGTGTTATATAGAGGATGGTTGCCTAGTTGTACTTCCTCTTAAAACAATAATCACCACCACCTGACCAGTGCCTAACCAATTCGCACGCTTCCTTGGTGCATCAGTCAGGTTCTGAGGAGAGCATGCAGTTGGGTACAACTTGGAGACAAGGAGATGGTACACGGTCCGCTTTCCACCGCATTCGCATAATGTGGAGTCGCAGGTGAATCCCCACTTTCTCATGTTGGCCTTTGATCTGCCAACTCCGGAGCACAACCTGTTGAGTGCCTTCCATGTTCACCAACTTTCCCCGTGACCTAAAGGGAGGCTTTCAGGAGGTACCATCCAGTCTGCGAGGTAGCTGTATCTATAACGCCATGAATTTACTCTAAATTTTGAAGGTGGTTTATTGAGGCTTTCTGCTGAATGAAGGAAGCTTTTCCTTGACCATATAAATAATAATAATAATAATAATAATAATAAGAAGAAGAAGAAGAAGAAGAAGAAGAAGAAGAAGAAGCCCAACCGGATAATCTCTGAGGAGGAGAGAAAAATACGAAGCGAGAGAATGAAAATGTTCTGGGGAGAGAAGAGAAGAAAGGCCAACAAGCCTTAAGTTATATGTGGTCCACAGTTGGCCAAATTCGGAAGAAGAAAAAGAAGAAGAAGAAGAATCTGGAAAAAAAGGAGAGGAGAATCTTAAGGAAAATTTTAGGGCCACAGAAAAATGCTGATGGGGAGTAGAGGAATAGAAAAAATGATGACCTCTACAAATACACCGAAAAAATCACTGTCACCATGCGAAAGCGAAGACTAAAATTCTATGGGCATCGAGAATGAATGAATGAGAAACGGCTAACTAAGAAAATATTCAAGAACATCACTGGACTGAAAGCTTCGACGAAGTGGGTAGAAGAGGTAAAAAGAGATGCAATAGAAAGCGGACTTACAATAGATATGGTTCACAACAGAAAAGAATTTAGAAGCCGAGTGTACAGCATCAAAACATTTCAGGAGAAACCACCAAAATGTAGACCCAAACTGGTCTTATCTGAGAAAGAAAGGAAGATCAGAAGTCAAAGGATGAAGAGGTTCAGGGAGAATAAGAATACGAATAAGAAGAAGAAGAAGAAGAAGAAGAAGAAGCCTGAAGTACAATGCGGTCCACAGGCGGCCAAATTCGGAATAATAATAATAATAATAGTCCTATGTATTATTATCATTGTATGTTATATATTATTTGATATTACGTTATTACAGAGAATCGCAAATCACTCTGCTGACTTGACTTCAATTTTCGTTATTCATGACATATTAATACGCTGCACGCAGAAACTAAATAAATGGCAAAGTCGGTCACACAACAACAATGATTGCAGCAGCACAAAAATCACGAGGAAATATCAAAAAGACATATGTCGTCTTCAAAATGCAGCACCTGAAATGCCTAAATATTGCAAAAAATGTCTACACATGATCGCTACAAAAAGAAACTAAATATTATCATGAAACCACTTTTTATTATTATTATTATTATTATTATTATTATTATTATTATTATCTCTTCTTGGGTGAGTGAATAAATATCATACAATCTTGCCTAAGGTATAGCTATCATAGTGATGACACAGCGTATAAATATAATTATGAGATGAAATCAAAAATCCATTTCTTATTGTAACTTCTCTCTTGAGTCCCGTGATTGAAGAAATAGCCATGCAATGCGGTCGCATAATATCAAAATGATGGAAAGATTTTGCCAAATAAATGTAACATGAGGTTACTAGGAAGGTATGACTTGTCGTTCGTGATAGAAGAAATGGCTGTTTGATGTCGAAAGATCAACCATTTAGGTAATTCCTTAGGCAAGTAATATTTTACGTGAGTGAGCTCCACAGCTACATCACATAGTGCTAACATCACACAGCAGGCGTGATCAAAATCACCAAATCCCAAGCAAGAATATAGTTATCTGAATCAGAACATCTTCTCAGTGACTTTAATGGCTAAACGACACAGTATCCAGAAACAAATCCACATATGAGCACGATCACATATCGTAACTCACGTAATTGCACCATCACAAAATTATACTCCACGATAAATCTCACTCATGAATCAATCGTCATAATTCTAATCAGTCCTATTACAGTACCTGGAATCGATCTACCAAGACTTCTTGGGCCGATGACAAAGATGTTAGCCCCTTTAAGAAACAAGTTTCTTCTTCTTCTTCGTCTTCTGTTATTATTATTATTGTACCGGGCGGTACACCTCTACACCGTTTATTTAAAAGTTGCGCCAGTTGAAACTCCTCTTCTGGAGGAAGGTTGAACTTTATCTATTCTATTAATTCTCTACTTTCTCAGAAGATGTCACCACGTGGAAAATTTTGAGTTTTTGAACTGTGTCACTTTTGATGTGTTTTTGTTTCGCTTGAAGTAAGAAGTGTGAACTTTCTCTTCTAGAGGACACTACTGAAGATCAACAATAGTGCGACCTAGTGCGGAGTCAAAGAACTATTTTGTTGGAGAAATTTTTATTTCAAGAGTTTGTTCTTTGTTAAATTTCCTTCTGTCATTGTTTAAGTTGGCTGTATACCCCTCTTTTTCCCCTTAGTTTGGATCTAGCCAATCCCGAATTTCTTTAATTAATTTTCCACCAATAATGTGTTTCTTTTTCCTCTATGTAGGGGTTTCTTTTCCCGAACCAATAAAGATTTTGTGGGAGGGTGTTTTCTTTCCCCTAACGCCTAGAATCTTCCGCGAGAGGATATAAACTGCTGATTTTGGGGTCTCCGGGCCACTTCTGTTCCATCTTTCAGTGTATTAAGTACATAGCAGGAGGCGGGAAGCGCCTCTTTCTTCTTCAGCCGTTCAACACCAGGTAATGGCCTATTAATAACTTCTTTTCTTGCTAGGTCGGCAGTTTAACACTCGCGGCGGGTTCGAAGCAGTTCCATCATGTAACCTTTTCCTAAAATGTAATTACTCTTTTCATCTTTTCTTGTAAAGCTACATATTGGGATAGAGAGTGCTAACCCTCTCGAGCTCCCACTCACATTTGTTTTGAGGTGAACTTATTTTCTCAAACTATTCTTCGTTTATGTAATGTAAAGTGTTCTTCTCTAAGTCACCTCTGTAGTATGGGATTAGCCCTTGCGTTAGTGGCCCAGAGCCAGATTAGGTTTTAAAAACAAGGTGTATTAGGAGTGCAAGTTCGCCTCCTCTCAAATGGTTATTTTAGAGGTCATGTAATCAACCTTCTTTTCATGTAATAGACCTCCGTAGTTTGGGTATTTTACCCCTGTAAATACGTCCTTAGAGGACAGCTTGAAGGTAGAGTTTGGTGTGGCCTTGTGATAGGCTTACAATTTTGAGAGCGGATCGCTCTTTGAAATTTGTTTCTGTATGCCTCGTGCAGGCTTTATGTGTAATGTTTGGAGCCAGTGCTCCTGGGCAGGAATGGGGTTTTCTGCCCCTTGGCTAAAATTTTCTTTGGGAGTAAGGCGGGGCTGATTGCCCAAGAGTTATGAAGTAAGGGCACTGAGCCCGAACCCAGTAATATTGTACCTACATTTTTGCTACTCTGTACCTGTTATGATTGTTATCTCTTGCCTTTGAAAAGAAAATATAACCTAGTTAAATTTTAAATTAATTTTACATTGCACGTTAATTTCGTAGCTTGAAACCCATTCACACCCGCACCTTCTTTTCACCTCTACCTACCACGGATATCTCCGTAACAAGTGGTAGCAGAGCGTGGTTGAATGGGTCTCAATTTAGCCCCTTTTGACGGCTAAACTTTGCTTTGATTCGAACTCTAACAATTTTCTCAGTTGCTGGAATTTTTTGAGTTTTTCAAAATTGTTCTGTCATCATGCCCGGCCCTCGCGATGTTCTCCTCCTTAACTACTTGCGCAAAGAGGAGTTGATATATGAGTTAACTATCAGAAACGTTCAATCTGGAGGCACGGTTGCAATAGACACTAACAAGCTTAGAGAGTCCCTTGATTTGCCCATTTCCATCCCCAATTTGGGAGAGAAAGAAATTGATGACTCTCTTTCCACGATTGTCGAGAATATTACTGGGCTAGCATCGGTAGTCAGCTTTTTTGATGAAAACGATCCATCTCCTAATCAAATTAAGCGTGTGCAAGGCAGGCTGTATCACTTTGCAAATAGAGTTAATGATCTATTGTCTCTAAAGGTGAATGACGTTCAGAGGAAGCAAGCTAATACGCTCCTTGAAACTATTTCTGAATTGTCTAATAAGGTCACTCAATTGCTAACCGGCGAAGCTCCTCCCAAAACTGATCAACCCGCCACGGTGAATGTAGGTAACGAGGAAGAGCCTCCTCAGGGAGAAGTCAATAGGATAACCGTTGCTGCTCAAACTATCTCTGCCCCATCGAACAACGAATCTGAACGTCGTGCATCATTGAGTAACATCCGTTCTGAATTGACTTCCTTGCCATTGAAACCTTTACCTACTATGTCACCCGGATTTAGTAGCTTGCCTCATCCATTGGCAATGTTGCTCAGAGGTATATCCAAGTTTTCTGTTAATACCACCAGTGACGTAATTTCATTTTTAAGATTTCTAGTGGAATTTCAGGATCATGCCCTTGTTTTTTCTCTGTCTCCATGTCAAATCTTGCAAATTATCTATCCGTATGCTATTGGTATTCTCTCCGACAAAATAGTTAGAGCCATTGCCGAGCAATCTTCTATTGAGGATTTCCATGCCCATTTGCTAGCTAACTTCATCCCGGCTAGGGCCAGGTCCTCCCTTATTCAGAAATACTATTATCGGGTACAGCGCTTGGATGAAAACCTGGCAGACTTCATCCAAGATATTAAGTTTTATACTAGGGTGTTTGCTCTCCACTTCCCTGAGGATCAGATCGTGCAAGCTATTGTCGAAGTGATTTCACCACCCTACAGGTCATATTTGTGTTTCGCGGCGTGCCCGCAAACCTTCTCTGAACTGGAAGCATTAGCCGTCTCTGCGGAAGGAGTTAGGTATGCCGATTCCTTGCGTGTCGCGAAAGAACCCCCGCCTTCCTTTAGTAACACTCGGCCTCCACCTCGCCGACCAGTCAATCCCCGTAAATGTTATGCTTGTGGGTCGCCTGACCATCTGCGGAATAAGTGTCCTCTGATCAAGTCAAGTGGGACAAGGAATGGAGCAGGGTCATCACAAGGCTGTTTTAAGTGTGGGGCCTTCTCACATATCGCCAAGAATTGCCCAAACTCAAATAGCACCCCCTCCTGCTCAACTTCTGGTGCAAATTCCAGCTATGCCAATAATAAAAAGTGACTAGTGGCGTCGGCTGAGCCGACTAATCCATCTTCCCGAGACTCAGCCCCTAGTAAACAGGTTGTAAATGCAGAGAACGACCAGCCTTCAAATTCATCTTTTGAATGCCCTAAAGAGTGTCTTAGGATTGCGGCGGATACCCCCGCACCTGTTCCTTTTCTTAAGATTGAGTTAAATAACGAGCCTATAACAGCTCTCTTAGATTCAGGCAGTGTTTGTTCCATTATTTCGGCTGATTGGTATTCTAAATTGAAATCTGTTTGTAAACTCCCTGACTATGTCTCTTCTCCTGTTCAATACGTTTCGGCTAATTCATCTCCATTAGAAATTCTAGGTTCCTTACTGGTCAAAATTCATGTTTTTAAGTTTACCTGGAAAGTTAAATTGTTTGTGGCCAAGCAATTGTCTTGCCCCATTATATTGGGAGCTGACTTTATTTCTCACACTGGTCTTGTGCTCGATCTCCAGAGTAGGTCGTGCACATTCAAATTTGCGTCCAATTGTAGAATTCCCTTGTTAAAGTGTAATTCTGTATCATGTTCATCTATTTCGCCTACCCAGGATGAGATGTTGTTAGACCTTAGACATCTACCTGAGGAGCAGGCTGATAGTATTCGCAAACTGTGTCAGTCGTTTTCCGAGGTGTTCTCTGATACTCTTGGTGTTACTGACCTTATTGAATACAAAATTGAGGTTACGGATTCGATTCCTGTCCGTTTTCCACCGTATAGGCTATCTCCACCTAAAATGAAGGCTCTGAAAGAAATCATCGATCAGATGTTGAAGGATGGTATTATTAGGCCCTCTAAGTCAGCGTATTCTTCGCCTATTTTTCTAGTCCCGAAACCCCAAGGAGGCTTCAGGCCTGTCATTGATTACAGGGCTCTCAATCGGAAGGTGGTGTTGCAATCTGTGCCCCTTCCCGACCTTCATTCTTGCTTTTCATGGTTTCGAAAGGCCAAGTTCTTCACTATCTTGGACTTGAATCAGGCCTATAATCAAATTCCCCTTGCCGAGGAGTCTAAACATCTTACAGCGTTTGCCACGGACTGGAATTTATACGAATACAACCGCGTGCCTTTCGGGCTCCCCACGGGGGCAGCTGTGCTCACTAGACTACTAGATAGGGTCTTTTCCGACATCAAATTTGAGTACTTATATCACTACTTGGATGATGTCGTCGTATTTTCCGAGACTTTTGAAGAACATCTAGATCATCTGCGAGAAGTTCTCGATCGCCTTCGTAAGGCTGGGTTAACTGTTAAGTTGTCCAAGGTTGCCTTTGCTAAGCCCTCAATGTCATTCCTGGGGCATATTGTGTCACCCGATGGGGTAGCTGTCGATCATTCTAGAACACAGGCCATCCGTGATTTTAAACCTCCTAAGGACATCAAAGGTATCGCTAGATTCATTGGTATGGTGAATTTCTTCAGGAAGTTTATTCCTAACTTCGCTAATAGAGCGGCGCCCTTAAACCTTCTTCGTAGGAAAGGCATCAAATTCGAGTGGGGACCTTCTCAACAAGCCGCTTTCGAAGATCTTAAATTAGCTCTCTGTAATGCCCCTGTACTTGCTATGCCTGATTTCTCGAAGAAATTCATCGTCCAAACGGACGCGTCGTCGTCAGCTGTAGCTGCAGTCCTTCTTCAAGAGACTGAACTAGGGAGGCGTCCCATCGCCTATGCATCTAGGACTCTATCGGCTCAAGAAGCCAAGTATTCCATCTATGAGCTCGAAGGGTTGGCAGTCTTATTCGCCTTAGAAAAGTTCCGTCTCTATCTGGAACATGTCAAATTCGACCTGGAGACAGATAATCAAGCCTTAAGCTGGGTCTTAGGTAGGCCGCGTCGTACTGGTCGTATAGCCCGTTGGGCCATCCGTATTTCTGCCTTCCAATTTGATGTACGACATATCAGAGGTACCGAAAATGTTGTTGCTGATGGACTCAGCCGTATGTTTCATAACGACGTCGAAACCCACGAACCGGTCGATAGTTCATCACCTTCCGAGTCCATACTATCTGGTGTTAATGCCATCTTAACAGATGCTCCCATGCTTTTTAGGGATATTGAGAAATACCAACGTGAAGATCCGACGCTGGCTCCTATAATGGAAACCCTTTCTTCTGGGGAACATGCTGTCCCTTATGTTCTGAGGAATGGTGTTCTATGTTGCCCTTCGAGGCATGATAAGTTGATGAAAGTTGTTGTTCCAGCGGTTCTTGTACCTATGATCTTCAAGTATTATCATGAGACCCCATTAGGAGGGCATCTGGGTATCTTTAAAACTCGTGAAAAGATTCGTGAAATGTTCATCTGGAAAGGTATGGACGGTGAAATTCGGGAACTCGTAAAAGCTTGTAAATCTTGTTTGATCAGTAAACCCACCATGTCCACTAAAGTAGGCCTTTTGTCTTCTCATCAAGCGTCGCGCCCCATGGAACGCCTGTATATTGATTATGTGGGACCCTTCCCCCAGTCAAAGGGCAATGCCAACAAGTTCATCTTTGTGTGTGTAGATGGTTTTACAAGATTTTCCTGGTTATTTCCGACTAAGCTGGCTACCGCTCAGTCAACTATTACTTGCTTAAATTCTATTTTTGCTTCTTTTGGTCCGTGTCAATATATTGTATCTGATAATGCTAAGGCGTTCACATCAAATTTATTTCGTAAATTCTGTTTTGACTTGTCCATCTCTCATGTAACTACTTCTGCTTATTACCCTCAACCTTCTCTGGCTGAACGGGTTAACCGTAATCTCAGGTCCGCACTTATTGCCTATCATCATGAAGATCCTTCCAGGTGGGACACGTCCCTGCATTGGATAGCTTTTGCTTTGAATTCGGCGGTTCATGAATCTCACAAGTTTACTCCAGCTTCTTTGATGTTCAAGTTTGTTCCCAACTCGCCGCTCTCTAACCTCTGGTCTTTGAATGACATTCTACCCGAGACAATAGATCCGGATAACATTAAAGATCTTTGGAAGAAGGCTAAAGCCAATCTTAAAGTGTCTCATGAAAAGGTTAGGGAAAGGTATGATCGTGGACGGAGACCCACCACTTTGAAGGTAGGTGACCAGGTTATGGTCAAAAATTTTGTTCCCGCGGGCAAGCTTGCCCCCAGATTTCATGGGCCTTGTATCATTCTCGATTTTCTTACGCCGGTTACCTTATTGCTAAGTAATCCAGCCACCGAGAGGATATTTAGAGTTCACCTGTCCCAGGTGAAACCGGTGTAATTTCTGTGTTAACTTGCTCCATATTATTTTGAAAGGATATGAAGGTTATATTTTTTTTTGAGTTTCACTTTTAAGGCTTTCTGCCCCTTCTGTAATATTTTGGTTTTAGATGTAAGCCTTGTGGAAAACCTGCCCCGACCCGTTAAACTGCCATCCTGTTCTTGCCACGGCCGTTACCACGCTCCCGTCTCCTGCTCCACCTTACACTGTGGCTTCATAATAGTAAATGCCATGGATATCTGCACGCCGCTGGCCCCTCAACCTCTCCACAAGCCTGTACCCTCAAAGAAGATGATAGTCCAACACAATTCTGCCGCCTAGCTTTAATGTTTCAGCGCCCCCGCAGCCGCGCAGCACCGTGCAGCGACTGGGGAGGGGGATGGGCCCCCTCCTCTCCAGCGAGGACGACATGTGCACGGCGAGCCGGAGCTCTCCCCCCGGCCAAGGCTGATGTGCGGCGCACGTCCTGCTACATGCCCGCAGCCTGTATCTGTTCACCGCGGGCGCGGCGTACTTCAACACCTCTGCTCCCCTCATAGTGCGGGCGAGCGGTATCTCAGGGTACTTAAGGGGTCCGAGCGGCCTCCGTTGGACGCAAGCTGCAACGGCCGGTCTGGCCATCCGACTCAATCTACATCAACTACATGGACAGTTACTATAAGAGATAACTACATTTGGGAATTCAACAACAATATTTGGTGGACATTGCAAAACTTTTCTTCACTTTTAAGCATTAAAGATTTATCTTCAGAAATTCAACTACTACAACAGAAAAACTTTACTGCACCTGCAACAACAAAATTTTGAAATTGCAACCAACCAAATTACTAAAATCTTATAAATGCTTCCGCAATTAATCTTAATATCAACATCAAAACTTGGACCTTATTTTGGAAACAAAGCTTATGTTCTTCTGTGTTACCCCTTGGAGGAACTTTTGGGGGGGGAGGTCTGTACCGGGCGGTACACCTCTACACCGTTTATTTAAAAGTTGCGCCAGTTGAAACTCCTCTTCTGGAGGAAGGTTGAACTTTATCTATTCTATTAATTCTCTACTTTCTCAGAAGATGTCACCACGTGGAAAATTTTGAGTTTTTGAACTGTGTCACTTTTGATGTGTTTTTGTTTCGCTTGAAGTAAGAAGTGTGAACTTTCTCTTCTAGAGGACACTACTGAAGATCAACAATAGTGCGACCTAGTGCGGAGTCAAAGAACTATTTTGTTGGAGAAATTTTTATTTCAAGAGTTTGTTCTTTGTTAAATTTCCTTCTGTCATTGTTTAAGTTGGCTGTATACCCCTCTTTTTCCCCTTAGTTTGGATCTAGCCAATCCCGAATTTCTTTAATTAATTTTCCACCAATAATGTGTTTCTTTTTCCTCTATGTAGGGGTTTCTTTTCCCGAACCAATAAAGATTTTGTGGGAGGGTGTTTTCTTTCCCCTAACGCCTAGAATCTTCCGCGAGAGGATATAAACTGCTGATTTTGGGGTCTCCGGGCCACTTCTGTTCCATCTTTCAGTGTATTAAGTACATAGCAGGAGGCGGGAAGCGCCTCTTTCTTCTTCAGCCGTTCAACACCAGGTAATGGCCTATTAATAACTTCTTTTCTTGCTAGGTCGGCAGTTTAACACTCGCGGCGGGTTCGAAGCAGTTCCATCATGTAACCTTTTCCTAAAATGTAATTACTCTTTTCATCTTTTCTTGTAAAGCTACATATTGGGATAGAGAGTGCTAACCCTCTCGAGCTCCCACTCACATTTGTTTTGAGGTGAACTTATTTTCTCAAACTATTCTTCGTTTATGTAATGTAAAGTGTTCTTCTCTAAGTCACCTCTGTAGTATGGGATTAGCCCTTGCGTTAGTGGCCCAGAGCCAGATTAGGTTTTAAAAACAAGGTGTATTAGGAGTGCAAGTTCGCCTCCTCTCAAATGGTTATTTTAGAGGTCATGTAATCAACCTTCTTTTCATGTAATAGACCTCCGTAGTTTGGGTATTTTACCCCTGTAAATACGTCCTTAGAGGACAGCTTGAAGGTAGAGTTTGGTGTGGCCTTGTGATAGGCTTACAATTTTGAGAGCGGATCGCTCTTTGAAATTTGTTTCTGTATGCCTCGTGCAGGCTTTATGTGTAATGTTTGGAGCCAGTGCTCCTGGGCAGGAATGGGGTTTTCTGCCCCTTGGCTAAAATTTTCTTTGGGAGTAAGGCGGGGCTGATTGCCCAAGAGTTATGAAGTAAGGGCACTGAGCCCGAACCCAGTAATATTGTACCTACATTTTTGCTACTCTGTACCTGTTATGATTGTTATCTCTTGCCTTTGAAAAGAAAATATAACCTAGTTAAATTTTAAATTAATTTTACATTGCACGTTAATTTCGTAGCTTGAAACCCATTCACACCCGCACCTTCTTTTCACCTCTACCTACCACGGATATCTCCGTAACAATTATTATTATTATTATTATTATTATTATTATTATTATTAGTATTATTATTATTATTATTATTATGGCTTGCTTACATCCAATATTGAATAGTAGTATGTAGCTGGATCAAAAGGTTAGTTGCACTAACGCGCCGCAGCAGCGCGCTGTGTGTCGCAAACGTGGGCACAGCGGAGAAAGGGACAGGCACTGCCCACACGTCTGTTAGGCAGGTCACTGTGGTGTCTCGTCTAGTATTGTGTGAATAGCGGCCAAATGCAATGGCACGTCAACTGGACGTTCACTCCAAATATGAGGGGCGTGCGACAATCCGATTCCTGTGGGCCAAAAGGAAGAATTTCACGGACATTCATCGTGAAATTAGTGCTGTGTATGGGGAGCGGGCCATTTCCCGGCAAGGTATCGTAAAGTGGTGTTAGCAATTCTTAGCCGGACACATGGATATCACGGACAACCATCGTGAAGGCAGGCCCGCAACGTCCAGGACCCGTGCAAAGGTCAACAGTGTGAATGTGATTAGACAGAACCGGCGCATTAAACTTAGAGAAATCGCGACGCAGCTGAACATGTCGTATGGCAGTGTGTTCGCCATTGTTCACCAGGATCTTGGATATCGTAAGCTGTGTCAAAGATGGGTCCCACGTTTTCTCACCGATGTGCACAAGGGACAACGTTTCCAATCCTCCCTGGCATTTTTGCAACGCTATGCCGCAGATGGCAACGGGTTTCTGCGGCGAATCGTCACAGGCGATGGAATGTGGGTCCACCACTTCACCCCCGAAACGAAGCGAACATCAGTGGAATGGGTGCACCCCTCATCACCACAAAGAAAGAAGGCCAAGGTTCAACCTTCAGCCGGTAAGGTTATGGCGACAGTGTTCATTGACATGGAGAGTTTGCTGCACGTGGAATTCATGCCGAAAGGAACGACGATCAACGCGGCGTCGTATTGTCAAACGTTGCACCGGTTGCGTAAAGCGATTAAAAAGAAGCGCCGGGGGGAATTGAGCGCCGGTGTGATTTTGTTGCACGATAACGCAACACCTCACAAGGCCCGCCAAACGAGAGAACTGCTGCAGCGTTTCAAGTGGGAAGTCTGGCAACATCCACCCTACAGTACCGGCCTAGCGCCGTGTGACTTTCATTTGTTCGGTAAGCTCAAAGCGGAGCTCGGTGGTCGACGTTTCCAGACCGATGAGGAGGTGAAGGCCGCTGTCTCCGAGTGGTTGCAGAACGCTGGAGGAAATTTCTATGCATCCGGCATCGACAAGTTGGTTGTGCGTTCGCAGAAATGTTTGTAGTCACTTGGAAACTATGTGGAAAAGTGACGTTACAGTGTATGTCGTTTGGTCGTGTTGCTGTTGGATAGGTGGTGTAATAAATGGCCATAACTGGGAAGTGGAACTTATTTTCTGATCTGCCCTCGTATCTTAGATTTAAAAAAGAAAGTAAGCTCGTGTCATCGTCTTGTGTCGGCGCAGCTCTTTCAAGAACATCCCTAATGGAGGTGGGCTGCATATAGGCCTACCATTTTAAGCATATACCTGCCATTCTAAAATCTCTGGCAGATCGGGAATCGAACCCGAGCCTCCGAGGATTGCTGCTAAGAGTGGTAATCGTTACGCTGCGGAGGCAAACAAGTTAATTCGTGTCCTCATCCCGAGGTGGTGCAGCTCTTTCAGGGACACCCCCCATGGAAGTGAAATGTATTTTAACCACATACCAGTCCTCCTACTATTCTTGCATTCCTTGACAGTTCCGGGAACCGAACCCGAGCCTCCGAGGACGGTAGCTAGTAGTCCTAACCGTTACACTGCGGAGGCGGACATTATTGTGACGAGTTGGCGGAGTAGTAAGATAAATTAACACTAGACTGGTAGCTTCTATACTAAAATTTATTAACTAATGCTAGTAAATCACTTACACCTCGGTACACAGTCAGGGTTCCCTCCTACACGATTCTTTTGAAGTCTTTCTTTACGCAATGTTTGTTTTACTCTCGACGCTACGACACTTTCTGCTGTTCTTTTTTTTTCTTCCCTCTGTTTTTCCGATCACAGAGTCTAAGAGTAAATGGGCGAACCAGATGGTGACGTCGCCAGACTCTCTCAAATTCCAACATAGCGGACACGGTAACCATTATATTATTTTAGATGAAAGCTTGGCTTATCAAAGATCATAATCTCCGCTTATCATTTCCAGTCAGATATCAGTAAAAAAGATCATAATCTCCGCTTATCATTTCCAGTCAGATATCAGTAAATATCTGCATACGTGGCAAGAAAATGTATACATTTATGTCGGGGGATGATAAATATTCGTTACATTATATTATTATAGCTTTCGGTGTACTGTTTAGTGAATATTTTAGAAGGAATATCCAATACTGAGCAAATGGCTTGTCTATCAGACAACGTTGTATGAAGATCATACGCAGAAATCAAAGTTCCACAACAACAAATATAGCTCTCAGAAAACGAATAAAGATAGTTAATTTGAGTTATGAAGTCCGGCTCCATGGCTAAATGGTTAGCGTGCTGGCCTTTGGTCACAGGGGTCCCGGGTTCGATTCCCGGCAGGGTCGGGAATTTTAACCATCATTGGTTAATTTCGCTGACACGGGGGCTGGGTGTATGTGTCGTCTTCATCATCATTTCATCCTCATCACGACGCGCAGGTCGCCTACGGGAGTCGAATCGAAAGACCTGCACTTGGCGAGCCGAACTTGTCCTCGGACACTCCCGGCACTAAAAGCCATACGCCATTTCATTTTTTCATGAGTTATGAAACACTCAGAAGAAATAAAAATATGAAAGGCAGCATGACTACATAGAACCTCTAACCACAAAAAGATTCCCTCTAATCAAGAAGCTGACATTTACAAACTATGGAAACATAAATTTGAAACTGGGTACGCAACGTAAATGGCTTCATTTAATTTAGATGCAGTCCATGGCATTCCAAAATTCTCTCCAGGCGAGTGTCATAGGTGACAATCGCTCCATCTTCTATCTTGTGGGAATATAAGTCCGTTCTCATTGTAATCCATACAGCAGGAATATGCAGCCTAGGAAGGCCACAATCCGCTCTACATCAGCGAAATGAAATATCGTATGGCTTTTAGTGCCGGGATATCCCAGGACGGGTTCGGCTCGCCAGGTGCAGGTCTTTCTATTTGACTCCGGTAGGCGACCTGCGCGTCGTGATGAGGATGAAATGATGATAAAGACAACACATATACCCAGCCCCCGTGTCATTGGAATTAACCAATTAAGGTTAAAATCCCCGATTCGGCCGGGAATCGAACCCGTGACTCTCTGAACCGAAGGCCAGTGACGCTGACCATTCATCCATCGAGTCGGACTTCTACATCAGTGATAACTAGAAAGAAAAACTAACTCCATGGTAGTACAGCCCTGAAGGGCCTTGGACTACCAAGCGACCGCTGCTCAGTCCGAAGACCTGCAGAGTACGAGGTGTCGTGTGGTCAGCACGACGAATATTCTCGGCCGTTATTCTTGGCTTTCTAGGCCGGAGCAGCTATCTCACCGTCAGATAATCACGTAGGCTGATTATACCTAGAACCAGCCCTCAGATCAGGTAAAAATCCCTGACATGGCCGGAAATCGAACCCGGAGCCTCCGGAAGTGAAACTGATAACACAGGTATCCTTGGACTGGAATGGCTAGGAGTTAAGACGGCAGCTTGTTCGTCCGTGCCGTTAGGTGGCTGTGCGTACCTTCCAGGTGTTCTAAATAGCGATACGAAAGTCAAAGCTCAGTTCACACACGCACACATACACACCCACACACGAAATCCCTCGTTGTTCCGGCCTGGTGTTCTCTTTCTTAAAGTCACAGCATAGGTTTCCTGAAAACTAAACCAAAATGGAAAGAAGATTTCTCAGTAAGTACACACATTCAATATTCAAAGAACAGTACTTAGATTATCATCGTATGAGAGTTCTCCTCTCGTCAAATGTCTCTTTATGGCTGCTTCTCAAAGCAGAGTCCAATGCAGAAAAGCAGCGAAGTCGACTGCCAAGTAACGTAGAATCCTGTAGAATAAAATACAAGTAGCAACGCCTTCGAATCAAATAGATTGTAGGTAGCAAGTTGATCCAATGCAGTAAGTGGGTAGGTAGATAATCAGGAAGTGGGCCTTCCTCGTTTTTCCAAATAGGCACTATTTTAATGATATAGAGGCCCGTTTTTACATGACCAAAATGTCCCAAACGTCACATAATTAATGAAAATGAAAATGAAAACCTACAACCTGTTTTCCTGTCATTGACCGGGTCAGGAATGGAATGAATGAAGCAGATATAGGCTATTAGTACGACGGGGTCGCCACTCCCAAAGTGATTTATTAATGACTGATAGATGCTATGAAATGAGAATGGAGAGTGTTGCTGGAATGAAAGATGACAGGGAAAACCGGAGTACCCGGAGAAAAACCTGTCCCGCCTCCGCTTTGTCCAGCACAAATCTCACATGGAGTGACCGGGATCCGAACCACGGTATCCAGCGGTGAGAGGCCGACGCGCTGCCGTCTGAGCCACGGAGGCGTTCTTCACATAATTAATATCGACATGAATTATTGTGATGTTTTTAAACACACGTCAGAGTTTAACGTAACAGTTACAAAGTACTGCTCTAATGTCACTTTACACGTAGAGCGCATAGGAATTCACACTTGAAACGAATCCCATCACCTCGTAAGACACATTAATTTTATGGGTATCCAGTATTCGGGAGATAGTAGGTTCGAACCCCACTGTCGACAGAACTGAAAATGGTTTTCCGTGGTTTCCCATTTTCACACCAGGCAAATGCTGGGGCTGTACCTTAATTAAAGCCACGGCCGCTTCCTTCCCACTCCTAGCCCTTTCCTGTCCCATCGTCGCCATAAGACCTATCTGTGTCGGTGCGACGTAAAGCCACTAGCAACAAACAAAAAAAAAAGATTATTATGGTGGATCGCTCATTTAGCATAGCATTCACTATCAGGCAAAAACTTAAAATACCCCAGGGGTGAAATAAAAGCGAAAGAATGGTTGAAACTGCGACTCGGCCAGAAAAAAATAAAACACGACCACAATGTTACCTGGCTATACAGTCCATGAAACAAGTATGATCGGGGTCAATAGAGTATATTATTTTAGTATCACGATTTTATATCCTTTTAAAGTTAATATCGAAAAAATATATAAACATTAACATACATATGGAATTTTTAATGGTTTCTGTTTTCATCTTAGGGTTGGGGAAATGATTAGTAGAAGTGGAGGAGATTAGATGACATTAAGGCCCCTAGGTGAGGTGTGGACGAGCACGCAGTGAAAGGATGGTGCGGTCGAGGGCTCGGAGGACGGATGTTTAGAATAGGAGGGTGAATGAGCCACCCCTACTACTAAATGTTGTCATTCCTTACCTGAAGGGGGAGGCGGGCCTCTTTAAAAGTGAAGTTAAGAGGGATCCTGTACTAGGAACTGTCCCGGCATTCGTCTTAGTGCAGTAGAATGGAAAACCACGGAAATCCATTCTTAGGACAGCCGATGGGGGACCAGCCCGTATTCGACTCCCGAATGCAGAGGAGCAGAGCCACGGTAGAGTCACAGTCATCGCTCCTCTACTCGGTTGGTTGGTCGGTCGGAGTGTAGAGCTGTCGGACCACGGACCAGCCGTGGCCACTTGTAGGCAGAAGCCTGCTCTACAACAGCCGACCTGAGCCGCTGACTGACTGACTGACAGACACGTTTTTATTCCCCACCCTGAAGGGGTGGAGCGGGCCACTTTGAGGATTACGCCCTCTCTCTGGCCAAGAGATGCGGGTAGGTTGGGGAGGTGTGATGGATGAGGGAGGAGGGAGGTGGTAAAATAATGTGAAAAAGGAGGAGTTTAGAGGGATTTGGCATCTTGACTAAGTTTTATTGAATTCTGCATTTCCGAAAGTTACAGAGCTGAATTAATAAATATAACATTAACATTACTTTTCGTTATGAGATAATTTTTAAAGTGTAATATACATACATTCACATGATAATGTAAGAACAGTTTCCTTTCTGCTATTAATGTTGATCATTTAGATAATATCTGCATGTGTATACGTTGAGTATTCAGCCCGAAGGCAGGTTTGATCCTCCACAGCTCCGCCAAAAGCTGTCAGAAATAGCTTAGGCCTCACTGAAGAGGCGTACTAGGGAAATGAGGAGTGAGGTAGTTTCCCGTTGCTTTCCTCACCCAGCCAGAAGTTGCTATTACATATCAATATTCCAAGCCAACTGAAGTGCATGCACCAGCTGACCCTATGAGCGATATTTTCACAGCATTCATAACAGGGACTGGCTGCGTAAGGAATGGTATTACTAACATCACTCATACCTCAGTCACTTTCATATTGTCAAAGCCAAGAATGAGATCGAGACAGGTCAATGAAAGTAAATTTGTTCTAGCCCATAACAGAAAACACTACATCTCACCAGCAAAGGCATAATATCTCTTTCTTCAATTAATGATTAATTGTTTGACCTTCTACGCCAAATGATACATAAAAAATTACAAGCTGTATTTTTATATAGAATAAAGGGGTTTGCAATGCAAGAATTAGGCAGTTCCAATTAAATGACACCCCTGAGCCACTGCTGAAAACCTCCTTTCAAGCACAATGCAGTAACCATTTGTTAGGGGATATATGTGCCCCTACTACTATAAATGTCTGCATAGACTTTCGTAATCTAACATTAAGTTCCTAGCATGGAGCCACAAAGTTAATTTCACCAAATGAGAACATCTAATCAATAGAAACTGAAACAGTTCACGCATTTTCAATTGAAAAATAACTAGCGTTTTACTCCACGAGACAGAGGGCTGATCAGTTGGAATACCACGTCTATCCAAGACGCAGAGTTGTAGGGTACACTGTTTGACCGAGCGGGTTGGTCGCGCGGTTTGGGCCGCATAGCTGTGAACTTACATTCGGAGATGGTTGGTTTGAATCTCACCGCCGGTAGACCTGAAATGGTTTCCCGTGTCTTCCTATTTTCTCACCAGATATGGTAAAAAAGGTGTCAACCTGGGAGGTAAGAGAATTGAATGTATAAGATTTGCTGATGATATGGCAGTAATAGCTGAAAATGTGAAGGACCTCCGCAAAATACTGAGAGAATTACACAAAGAGTGTGAAGAGTATGGAATGAGCATAAGCAGAAAGAAAGCGAAATTCATGATACTTGGAAGTAAAGGTGAAAAAGCGACAATCAAGATAGGGGGAGAAATTATTGAACAGGTGAATAAGTTTAAGTATTTTGGAAGTATTGTGACTGAAGACCTTCAGTCTATAACAGACATAAAAGCTCGAATTGCCTTAGCCAAGGAAAGCTTCAACAAGAAGAAAAAACTGCTTTGTGGCCCGCTAGAGAAAGATCTGAGGAAAAGACTTGCAAGGTGTTACCTATGGAGTATAGCTCTATATGGCGCTGAAACATGGACATTAAGGAAGAAGGAACATAGAAGAATAGAGGCCTTTGAGATGTCGATTTGGCGAAGAATTGAAGGAGTAAAGTGGGAAGATAAAATATCAAATGAGGAAGTTCTGAAGAGAGTGGGAGAAGTGAGGAACATGCTGACCATAATCCAAAATAGGAAGAAAAACTGGATAGGGCATAATCTAAGACACAACACTTTACTACGAGTAGCAATTGAAGGGATGATAAAAGGAAAACGAGGAAGGGGAAGGAGACGATATAGTTATTAGACAGCAGTAGAAAAAAAGGAAGATTATGCAGAAGTGAAGAAAAGGTCACACGATCGAGAGATATGGAGGTCGCAGCCATGACTGGACCTGCCGGATGGCAGAACAACCTATGATGATGATGATGATGATGATGATGATGATGATGATGATGATGATGGTTAATTCCTCTGGCATGGAAACTGGGTGTATGTGTCGTCTTCATCATCACTTCATTCCCATTACGACGTGCAGGTCACCTATGGGTGTCAAGAAAAGACCTGCAACTGGCAAGCCGAAGTCCTCGGAAACATCCCGGCACTAAAAGTCATACGTCATTTCATTTGTATCAGGGAAATGCTGGGGCTGTACCTCAAATAACGCCACGGGCGCTAGCATTCCAGTCCTGTCACTTTGCCATCCTTGTATCGCCGAAAATCTTCGATGTGTTCAACTACTACCAAGGAACAAAATACGCTATAGAGACACCACCTTTTAACGACTTTTCAATTGTCAAAAATTTTAGAAAACGCCACTATATCGGAGTTTGGCACCCCATGAGCCTTACAGACATTCTCAAACATGACCGAGTTCAGCCGGAATCAAGTACAGTAACTCGATAACAAGCAGGACAACGATTTAGTGACTGCACCGTTGGCGTCAGCATTATAAGTAAATTATGGGAAGTGGAACATTTAATAGCTTTAGTACAGGTGGCGCGACAATTGCGCGATAGGTTGTATATGAAAATGACTCTAACAAACATTAAAACACCGTAAATGATTTTTAATGACAGCTATAGATTGTGCGGGCCCTGGGCTAAAGACACGGAGTCCCCCTCTCTTTGTACGAAGTATTCAATGTTTACACCTAAAAAATATCGAACGTTAATCATATTCAGTTTGAAAGCATTAAAATGTAATGCTAAATAATTTACGGCGATTTGTTTGAAATGTGTGTGTTACAACTCTAAGACATGGATTTTCTGAACCTTTCATGATTATTTTGATAAGTTGTGTACAGTTTAGGTTTGAACAATATTTAGTTTGTCTGTGTATTTATGTAAATAGCCTATAAAACTGATATGGAAGAAATAATACTTCGTTATTAATTCCCTGAGGAAAATGTGATTTTGCCTATTACACGGGCTATACAGATAGTGCGATACTTAAAATGAACCATTAAAACGCCTTTATTGACTTGAGAATTTCTTATTGTTTATTCCTTATTGTAATAAAGGTGAAGAAAGGAAATGCAGCAACTAAAAGGTTTGTGTATTGAAGATAATTGTTGATGGCGCTCATTTTGAACATGTTTAACTTGTGAATATCACCAACTGAGTTATACTTTTAGTAACTTAACTGTTTATCGTGTAGGACTCTATGCTGCAGCCTAGTCAGCTTACCTCTAAATCCGGCTCTGAGTATTATATTGAACGCACTTTACAATATGCGCCGATGATGATTTTTCTTTCTTTTTTTGCTACTGGTTGAACGTCTCACTAACACACTGAATGTTTTCGACGACGCGACGCAAGGACAGGGCGGGGCTAGGATTGGAAAGGAAGCGTCCGTGACCTTAACTAAGGTACAGCCGCAGAATTTGCATGGTATGAATGTGGGAAACCACGGAAAACCATCCTCAGGGCTGCCGATGATGGGATTCGAACCCACTATCTCCCGAATGCAAACTCATTGATACACGACCCTAACCTCATGGCCAAGAAGATACAGTTATTAAGTTGTGTCGAAACTCATGATACATAAACATGTTTGTTTGTCTGCTTATTTGTTTGTGTTACAACCTAGTCTTCAAGTTTTCAGATTGATGCATATGAAGTTTCGAAGTTCGTTGTTTCGTAATCCTCACTTCTAACGCATGAAACAGAAATGAAATCTTGTGATTCTGAAGCAGTAACTGTACCATGGCATTGTTGACGGTAAATGGCAGAGATTTTTAATTGACCGTGTCGCCACAAACTACTCGGAGTAACTTTGATGACCTTTTAGTGTCCACTAATGGCGAAGTTGTCTTTCTTTTAGAGCTCCATATAGCGAGGCATTGTGCGGAATACGTATACGTAATGCACACACATACATTTTTTTAGAAATTACAATTTGCTTTACCTCACACCGACACAGATTATGGTGACGATGGGATAGGAAAGGGATAATAGAGGGAAGGATGCGCCCGTGGCCTTAATTAAGGTACAGTCCTAGCATTTGCTTGGTGTGAAAATGAAACAATGGAAAAACATCCCTGGGGCTGCCAACTGTGGGGTTCGAACACACTGTCTCCTGAATTCAAGTTGACAGCTACGTGACCTAAATCATGTAGCCACTCGCTCGGTAAAATTGTTTGTATAACTAAAATTACTACACAAAAATAATTTTGAAATAAGTTTGGACTTCTTAGGTCAGGATTGGTGCTAGCTTACTCTTATCTCAAGAAAATACGGAATGTAGTCCGCCTCTGTGGTGTAGTGGTTAATGTGATTAGTTGCAACTCCCGGAGGCACAGGTTCGATTCCCGGCTCTGACACGAAATTAGAAAAATGGTACGAGGGCTGAAATCGGGTTCACTTAGCCTCGGGTGGTCAAGTGAGTAGAGGGGACTTCAATTCCCTCCTCGTGATTTTTCAGTTCTCCTCCAGGAAAATGCAGGAATGGTACCTAACTTAACGTCACGGCCACTTCCTTCCCTCTTCTTTGTCTATCTCTTCCAATCTTCCCACTACCCTACAAGGCCCACGTTCTACGGAGTGAACTGAGCACGTTTCTACCAACTCAGCTAAGCAGTCCCAGTTCATAAGAAAAATGTAATATTATTTTGTACAGAATAGTGTGTCAGATCGTCTCCGGTGAAGGTTCAATCTTTCTTGTATCTGCAGTGGAAAGCAGAACATCTATTTTTCAATAGCACTTTCTAATGTTGACAGGACCACCTCAGTTTTTTTTCGCATCACCAGCCATGAAATTTTGATTTACAACAAGTTTGCTCTTCCAAGTTAATCTATATCTAATCATTGATAACAGTTTACCGGAAATCAACACGGGACTATCGCATTTTAATACCATCACACCGACCTCAGAAGGCCACCAATATCGGCGTTGCCGTTTTGTTTTTAAGTAGATTACTGATTTTTAAATAACCTTTCTTTTTATCCTCCCACGTTTATGTTGGCTTGCCAGAGTACCAGGGATCAATCTAGGACTTGGCAAGGTTTTTAAAACTGGGTGGCCTCCACGCCAACATGCACGCTTCTAGTGAAATTTCTATTGTAAGTAATAGGAATTTGAACTTGGAACTGAAGCTATCATTTATAGTCGTCAAAAGGGATACCTAAATTTACTAGCTAACTTAGCCGCGAGATACATTGTTGTGAAAGGAACATCCATTTTTCCATCATTACTTGATCATCACCCTGCGTCTTCTTCATGTTTCGTACCCACAGGACAAGAGCGCCGAAGCTGAATTGCAATCTCTTTGGGCCCGAAAGGAATCCAGATTTGTAAGATACTAGGGGAGAATTTCGGATGGATTCGAACATACTCGTGGCTAATTTCTCAAATGCGATAATTATCCAGAAGTAAGTTAAAACTTGGACTGGTACAGTGGAACGCCTAGTAAATTGAAAGAAATTGTCACGTAATCTGGCCAAAAATGGACAGATTTCTTTTGCTAGCTGCTTTACGTCGCACCGACACAGATAGGTCTAATGGCGACGATGGGATAGGAAAGGGCTAGAAATGGGAAGGAAGTGGCCGTGGCCCTAATTACGGTACAGCCCCAGAATTTGTCTGGTGTGAAAATGGGAAACCACGGAAAACCATCTTCAGGGCTGCCGACAGTGGGGTTCGAACCCACTGTCTCCCGGATGCAAGCTCACAGCGGCGCGCTCCTAACAGCACGGCTAACTCGCCCGGTAAAATGGAGAGATTGTTCTTGACTGTGGGAAGATTAAAAGCTACACGTATATGTCATGGAAGGGTAAAAGTATTTATTCAACCCACGCTTCAGTGTTTTATACCATTTAGAGGCAAATTAAAATTATAAAATAATGAGATTCATGTTCAGGAATTTTTTTCTGAACATTCATTATGGACATGAGACCCTTGGGGTAATGAAATTGTCTAATGTGGTGTAATTTTCTTACCACTTTTCGCGCACCAAAAGCCCGGGTATACTGAGAGTGACGAGGGAGTCAAGAATAATTCCTTCTTCGGTGGTACGCGAGTACAGATCTGTGTTCGTCTGGGCCAATTATTAATGTGCGGTTGATAAAATGAACACTCAAGATTCGTCATTGGTAATAGTGAAATACCAGTCTATGTTAAGAACTGATAGAGTGGAGTAAAATAAATACTAATATGCGTGTGAATATTAAATTTGCCCGAGTTTGGTGATTAAGTGAAATTAACGGCAAATCTCGGCACGGTAATATTAATACCGCCTTTTGCCTGGCAAATGTGTCAGATGGTGTGAATATTGAATTATGAATAAGATGTGAATTGATAATAATGTCTATGTGTGGTAAATGCACAATGTTTCGTGAAAATATTATTTAATGGTAAGGGTATTCAAGAAGAAGCGTGTGTGATAAACTTGAAGATTCACATATATTTATTAAGTGTGTAGAATGTAATAAAATGAAATTAAATAATGTTGTTAATAAAAATCTCCGAGAAAAAAAGGTGTGAAGTGTGTATAGTTTGTATCAACATGGAGTGTTAAGCCTTAATTGGGCAGTCGGCGAATGATAATGTCTGAGAACATGCCATTGTGCAGTAGAAATCCAGTGGGTGACATGATTTGTATTTAAAAAAAGTATATTTGCATCGTTATGTTCTACATAAATAAGGACCAAAGTTTCAGGCCGATGTTGACGATTTTCTTTGCGTTGGTTCAAATATTAAGTGCTATGTGGCACATAACATTCGGTTTAGGGACCGAAACGCTAAAATCACTGTACAAATCGCACCGCCTTTTATTTTTTGATAATTTTTCCTTCCCTCCTTCTCCCCACTACCCGTTATTTCGGATGGATTGTCATGGCCATTCTCTTCCATCGTGTTCTATCTGTCATGTTCTCAGTGGTCAGTTCTTTAGCCAACCTGCCATTTTGTAGAAATTCATCTAGATCTTGTACCATAGAAGTTTTGGAAATCTATTGAACTAATAATGAAAATCTAAAGAAGAAATAAACAGACATGTTCTTTCACAGTAGAATTTCACCGATCTCAGTGGTAAAGTCATTGGTTAATGTACCTCATAACGACCATCCTTGAACCCACCATGCGTATTCCTCTTAGATTTCTCTCCCCGGCTCTTCCTTCTTCTGGCAGCCTGGCTTAGATGCACAAACTTACGCCATTCCTCCTCCTAGGTACGTCGCGCCAGTCCTCAGACCATAGCCCAGAATAACATTCGAATTCTGTCATACCGTAACGATCTCTATGCTCATGACATAAAACACGTCTTTCCGTGTTATTAGAACATGCTAAGTTGATTATTTATTTATTAAATTTATTTCACACCACCAACAGAGATGTTTCTCCAATTAGAGGTGGCTTGGACTCTGTATATTAATTATTCAAAACAGCACAAATTAAGAAGAACCTAAATATCTAAACGTATCTAAAATCTAAATCTAAAATCTAAATATCTAAAAAATAAAAGTAAAAGAAAATGGTTACACAAATTTATTAAGGAGAAAGTAGCAATTGGAGTTTACAGTACATTAATACTTTTTCACATTCAAAGTAGACATATCACCTACAAAGATTAGCATATTTTGCCATTTCTGCCAGAAGAAATTTCAAACTGATATCAAAACCTCTGCTTTCGTTATGCTTTTTATGAACTGAATGTTGTTGTGCCAAAGCTAGTCGAGCATGTCTAGCTTAACAGATGGCATTGCTGGCCTTCTGTTTACTTGTGTATCACAGAACCATCACTTACGTTTAGTAACAATTTCTCCTCCACCCAAGTAGAAAAATTCATATCATCGTTACAGACATCTGCTTTCAGCTTGCATAATTAACAAGGTGTTGCTGAAGAAATAATTCTCTCCTCTGGCCCGGTGCCGGTACATAACCAATTCCTGTGGAATAAGTCTTTCTTTCTTGCTAGTGGCTTTACATCGCACCGACACAGATAGGTCTAACGGCAACGATGGGATAGGAAAGGCCTAGGATTTGGAAGGAAGCGGCCGTAGCCTTAATTAAGATGTGAAAATGGGAAACAACGGAAAACCATTCTTTAGGGCTGCCGACAGTGGGCTTCGAACCCACTATCTCCCGGATACAAGCTCACAGCCAACTCGCCCGGTCACAAGACTTAACGTCTCCATCCGACGGATGAGTCACCATCAACAGCATCATATGCTCTCACTCCATATTAACGTTGCAGAGAAGTTTGAAACTGAACCCAAGCTTTTCGCACTCAATCTAGTGATTATAAATTGTAAACCAATATCTCTCCTACCCTGTCGGCCAACATTCTTATGGTGATTCTTCCCCCTAATTGACTCGAACCAGCTAACTACAGTGTTGGATCTTAAAGACTTGACGCCTTAATTATGATCTTACGGGAAGAGCTGATCAATACATTTGAAACCTGAACTATTCTTGCTAGAATCCCTGCTCCTTGAAACAAATATGTACAGCTACCACAAGACGTATCAAAATACTTGCTGTACCTGCGTACTACAATCCCCTTCCTCCAACTGTTTGCTCTTAGTAATAACTAGAGCCCGGAAGTTAGGCAAAACACCATATTTAAAAAGGTGAATAAGTGTAACATAGCGACAAACATGTTTGCGTAATTTTGGGAAATGTAGGACCAGTTATTATTCTGTCATTTTTGCCTATTTTAGCTTCCATAGCCTATTTGATAGGTTAATGCCTTCTTTTGCCCTTTTTAAATTGTTGGGGATACCTTCTACTGTTATTTATGTATTCAAATTAATCATTGGAAAGAAAAACTATATAATTCCAATGTAACGTAGCCTATCTATACTAATATATAAAGAGGTAAAGATTGTTTTATGAAATAGCTAATCTCAGGAACTACTGGACCGATTCTAAGAATTATTTTACTAATATAAATATCCATTATCTCTGAGGGACATGGGCTGTATTTTATTTGCAAAACAATTGGAGGGGGTTGGGCACGGGGGAGGGAGATATAAAGATACTAGGCTATTATCGGCGAAATATCGAATTTGTCTTACAAGAATGAGACAAAGCTCAATTTAAGCCCCTTGACGCAAAGAATAAAACTCAGTAAGCCCTACGGCCCCAAAAATCAAATTTTAAGGCCCTAAAACCAACCGTTATGGATATATTGGCACCACACTACCCCTGCTCTAGGAATCGGATAAAGAAATGAGCTGCCGTAAACAGTGTTGGCAACTCAGCGGATTTTCCGCCAAATTTGGCGGATTTAAAAAATAGAACAGCGGATAAATTTTTCATTTAACGGGCAGCGGATTTTTGGACAGATTTTCAAACTTTTTTAAGCTATTTTCAGCGGTAACAACATCACCTTTCATCACCAGGAAGAAAAAATAATATAGAGCTTACTACGGCATAATAGTCTACTTAGCCTATTTCCCATGTATTGAACTTATGCTGCATACTACGACACGTTTTCTAGACCATCTCTGACCCACAGCCTCAGTCAGAATTTGTTACAATCGTTACTGTACTCTTGTTGAGCCGGGTAGTGTCGTGTTTGATAACGTGTTTTCTTTTGACATCAGGTTCTTTTTGATTAAAGACTAGTTGGTTGAGCTTCCCACTGATCCCAAATACAGACGGTGCATCTATTGGCAGTGCAATATAAATGCGTAAATGTTCGACATTATTTCTTTCCGCACTTATCAAAAACAATGAAAACAGTAATGAAAGTGAAAATAACTTTCGAAATAGATTTGAAAATTTCCGTATGTGTTTTTCTGCAGTGAACTGTCAGCATATACTGTACTTTGAAAAAGAATGGCAGCATGTAGCTTCACATGAAAACCACAGGACCTCAACCCAGCACATCTGTTTCAGAGCATATAGTTCGGGGAGGAGAAGATGAACTCCTCTTCTGAAACTAGTGAGTTTTGAGTTAATCTCTTTAATCAAAACAGCTCGTATATGCTATTTTCTTCGGTTCGAAATTTAGCGGAATTTAGCAGATATTCAACTAAAATTTAGTGGAGAAAATATTTATGGTTTGGCAACACTGGCCGTAACCATTGCAACGTCAGGTCCAGTATTCTTACAGCAGCGAGATTATCTACAATATACCACAGAAACCTAACATGTTGCAGACATTAAAACTGGTATTTGGAATCTCCTTTAAAAACAAATGAGCACAAATTTTTGTTTTCAGAAAATCAACTTAAGAGGTGCAGTGGGGTGGGGGTGGGGGTGAGATGGGGTGAAAAGAAGTTAGGAAGGAGTTGATTTCTTTATATGATGATACATATATCTCAGAAAGTAAAGATGTTACAGTCGTTAAAATTGATACTTGGAATCTCTTTTAAAAATAAATGAACACACTGTTTTTTTTGGAAAATCCACTTAAGGGGGATAAATAATAAAGAAATTGTGTGAATTTTTAAAATGAGTATCTTCTTCTTCTACCGCTCTTCCCACACTGTGGGGTCGCAGGTGCAAACTGTGTCGCACATGTGGATTTGATCCTGTTTTACGGCTGGATGCCCTTCCTGACGCTAACCACGTGTGTAGGGATGTAATTACTATTGCGTGTTCCTGTTGTGGTTGGTAATGTGGTGTGTTGATATAATATGAAGAAGAAAGTGTTGGGACAAACACAAACAACCTGTCCCCGAGCTAGATGGATTAATCACACGCGATTAAAATCCCCGACCCAGCCCGGAATCGAACCCGGAACCCTGTGAACGGGAGACCTCAACACTGACCACTCAGCCAAGGAGTGGGGCAGTATCTAAAATGAGTATGTCTATAGTTCATAAACTTTACATGTTACAGGCGCGAAAATGGGTATATGTAATCCATTTTAAAAATAAAGAAACAAGTACTTTTTGTTTTCGGAAAATCAACTTAAGCTGGAGATCGAAAATAAGTGAAGAAGGAGTTTAATTATCTTTATGAGGATATTTATATCTCAAAAACTAAGATGTTACAGGCGTGAAAATTGGTATGTGGAATCTCTCTTTAGAAATAAAGAAACTTGTTTTTCGACTTGACTGTTTCTCACATGTAGAGTTCCATGTCGCATGTTCCAGATTTAGCTCTGCCAGTAACCTGATCATCTTAGCCGCAAAAGGCAATTCCGCAAAGGTGGTTTACAAAGAGGTTCTGGGGTAAATTGAATGCAATTTTTCGGTGAGTTTTTATACTTTAGGGATTTTCAGATGTGTTAGTGCAGTACTGAAGAACTATTAATTTTTATCAACTTACCAAACCCTCGCGAGCGAAGCCGTGGGTAACAGCTAGTTAATCATCATCATCATCATCTGTTTACCCTCCAGGTTCGGTTTTTCCCTCGGACTTAGCGAGGAATCCCACCTCTACCGCCTCAAGGGCAGTGTCCTGGAGCTTCAGACTCTTGGTCGGGGGATACAACTGGGGAGTATGACCAGTACCTCGCCCAGGCGGCCTCACCTGCTATGCTGAACAGGGGCCTTGTGGAGGGATGGGGAGATTGGAAGGGATAGGCAAGGAAGAGGGAAGGAAGCGGCCGTGGCCTTAAGTTAGGTACCATCCCGGCATTCGCCTGGAGGAGAAGTGGGAAACCACGGAAAACCACTTCCAGGATGGCTGAGGTGGGAATCGAACCCACCTCTACTCAGTTGACCTCCCGAGGCTGAGTGGACCCCGTTCCAGCCCTCGTACCACTTTTCAAATTTTCGTGGCAGAGCCGGGAATCGAACCCGGACCTCCGGGGGTGGCAGCTAATCACGCTAACCACTACACCACAGAGGCGGACAACAGCTAGTTAATAATAAAGAAAAAATAATTTTATCTTAATAGATAAAAAAGTAATATTTATATACTGGATGAAGCGTATTTCGCGCACTCGGGCGTCGCAGCGCGACTCCTCACATGCCAGCAATAAAAAAAGTCTCTTTACAAATTTTCATCTTGCGAGTATATCCGGTAGAAAACGGACGTTGAAGAGTAGCAATCTGGCAACACTGTAACCATATGTAGGGTAACTACCGCTGTCAGCACATATTAGTCGTACTGTACAGTTGGTGCAGTGGGTAGAGTTTTTGGTTAGCATGCAGGAGGTCGATAGTTCGATCCTGGATTGAGGCGCATTTTTTATTTGCTAATTTCTATCTGACATTACCTACTGCAATACAGTAAGACACCCGTTCTGAGGTCACATGTATCCTACATTTACAACATTTTGTAACGCTGAAACAACAAATACCTGGTTAGACTAATAAGAAATAGACAGCTGAAACAAACAGGTTTCACATCTAGTAGATGAAGTGGTGCGAATAAATTGACGCCCACGACGTGGAAAGGGCGCCTTTCAAAGCTGACCAATGAAAACGGTTGTTCGTCCATTTCTAGGATCGTAGTATGTAAGTGAAAATGGTTTCTAGAGGACCCACTGCAATCGCTGTTGACGATTAAGATGCCTGATACAATACCACCTGGACTACATTTACGAAATAAAAAACATACGCCTCAACCCAGGATCGACCACTCGACCTCCTGCATGCTAACCCAAAACTCTATCCACTCCACCAACTGTACAGTACGACTAACTTTTGCTGACAGAGGTAGTTACCCTACATATGGTTACACTGTTGCCAGATTGCTACTCTTCAAGGTCATTTTTCTGCTGGATATACTCGCAAGACGAAATTTTGTAAGAGACATTTTTTTATTGCTGGCATGTGCGCGAATTACGCTTCACTCTGTATATGACAGGAGGGTTGCCAGGTCACGCCCTTACTACGTAAAATTAAGTGCTGGTGGTGATTACAGTTTTGAAAGGAAGAACAACTTGGTAACAATCCTCTGATAATACTAATCAGAAGGAAAACTGGAGAGGTCCGATACTTCGAAAAATGAAGGTATCGGCAAAAGAAAAGGAAGGGCCACGAAGAGCTCTAAAATAAAAAAAACTCTCCAGGCCTCGCAAATAAAATATCATCGGGGTCGGAAAAGAACGATAATTGACCAAGGGAGGTCAGACAGGAAAGGTATATGCGAAGAATCTGACACAAGTCAGTGGAAAGAACGCCAGGCTGAGCTAGGGGAACCGTGATCGCCAACCCACACTCCCAAGTTGAAGGGCCCTGGTCCACCTTTCAGTCGCCTCCACTTACGACAGACAGGGGATACCGTTGACGATATTCTATCATCACCACCCACAAGGGGATGTAAGACTAATCGTAAGTACTAAAATGTGATGTAGATGTGTGGTACGTAGTTTACATTAAGGCATCTTTATTATTTTAGTGCCCAATTTTTGACATTATAAATGCCTATTTTAATTATTTTACCGCCTATTTGTCCGCCTCTGTGGTGTAGTGGTTAGCGTGATTAGCTGCCACCCCCGGAGGCCCGGGTTCGATTCCCGGCTCTGCCACGAAATTTTGAAAAGTGGTACGAGGGCTGGAACGGGGTCCACTCAGCCTCGGGAGGTCAACTGAGTAGAGGTGGGTTCGATTCCCACCTCAGCCATCCTGGAAGTGGTTTTCCGTGGTTTCCCACTTCTCCTCCAGGCGAATGCCGGGATGGTCCCTAACTTAAGGCCACGGCCGCTTCCTTCCCTCTTCCTTGCCTATCCCTTCCAATCTTTCCATCCCTCCACAAGGCCCCTGTTCAGCATAGCAGGTGAGGCCGCCTGGGCGAGGTACTGGTCATACTCCCCAGTTGTATCCCCCGACCAAGAGTCTGAAGCTCCAGGACACTGCCCTTGAGGCGGTAGAGGTGGGATCCCTCGCTAAGTCCGAGGGAAAAACCGAACCTGGAGGGTAAACAGATGATGATGATGATGATGATTACCGCCTATTTTCTAAATGTTAAGCGTCTATTTGCCTGCCTATTTTAACAAAATTAAATGCTTGAACTTCCAGGCTCTAACTAATAACAAAGCTTGAAAACCATGTAGCAGCTTGTGAAGACTCTCAACGGAGTGGCAATTAATTCATTTTGTGCACGGCAAGGAAATGATTTACAGTATATATCGGATGAGTCCCACCTGAATGGCCAAAATCAAGGAGGTGATTCTGGAGGTGATAAAGGCTGATAACAAAACCAAGATATGTAGCCTAATTCACTGATGTTTATAAAATTGGACACTGCTTGGATAGCAATTGAGGTTACATCTGGGCCATGTGTAGGAAACTTTTCGCACTGCAATCTGCCGGCAGACTGCTGATGAGTTCGCCTCGTGTAACAAGGGCGAGAAACAGCGACAGAGCAGGTGCTCGAGGTGACATCCGGTGGTATGAAAGAGGCAACGCAACACGATGTGCATTCTCCTCTAATTTTCATAAATTATTGGCTACCTATAAAAATAAAAATATGGTGCTATATTCCTGATGGGTTTTGGCCTACCAAGCGACCGCAGCTCAGCTCGAAGGACTGCAGATTACGAGGTGTTGCATGGTCAGTGCGACGAATCCTCTCGCCGATTATTTTTGGTATAAAAGACCGGGGTCGCTATCTTACCATCAGATAGCTCCTCAGTTGTAATCACGTAAGGCGAATAGATCTCGAAACAACCCTTAGGTCCAGGTAAAATCCTTAAGTTGGCTGGGAATCAAACGCGCATCTGAACTTGGTACAAAATGTTCGATCCCGTCCGATAGACATTTCCTTGTCGATCATTGTACTAATCCCCGGAGGCCCGGGTTCGATTCCCGGCTCTGCCACGAAATTTGAAAAGTGGTATGAGGGCTGGAACGGGGTCCACTCAGTCTCGGGAGGTCAACTGAGTAGAGATGGGTTCGATTCCCACCTCAGCCATCCTGGAAGTGGTTTTCCGTGGTTTCCCACTTCTCCTCCAGGCGAATGCCGGGATGGTACCTAACATAAGGCCACGGCCGCTTCCTTCCCTCTTCCTTGCCTATCCCTTCCAATCTTCCCATCCCTCCACAAGGCCCCTGTTCAGCATAGCAGGTGAGGCCGCCTGGGCGAGGTACTGGTCATTCTCCCCAGTTGTATCCCCGACCAAGAGTCTGAAGCTCCAGGACACTGCCCTTGAGGCGGTAGAGGTGGGATCCCTCGCTGTGTCCGAGGGAAAAGCCGACCCTGGAGGGTAAACAGATGATGATGATGATGATGATCATTGTACTATCGCTATATTCCCCTGTTTACTGGGCATTTTTTTGTTCAATCAATAACAATTTTTCAGCTTTCCGAAGAGATGGCAATCATTAGGCACTAGTTGCCTCTGTGAATCGGTGGAAGATTGTCGGCCTCCGCATCCCAAGATAGAGGGTTCAACGCCAGCAGAAAGTAGTCGAATTTTTGAAGGACGGAAAAAAGTCCATTCAACACTCCATGTCGTACGATGTCGGCATATCAAAGATCTCTGGTGACATATTTGGTGTTCAGCCGACAAAATTAATTAAAACTTAGCCATAGACGCCTAAGAGAGATTCCGCTTACTCTGCCATCTGGTAGACCGAGAGTAAAACGGAACGTCAAATTTCACGAGCAGACAGGCAGATGGAGACAAATTAAAATATCTTCACACGGTAGCTATAGCCATACAATTATTGTTATTACTTTTGTTATTATTATTTATATATGAAAAAGCCAACGGCTGTAGCCATGTTGAAACTCCGGATCCCGTGAGATTTCCAAAGTTAAGCAACATTAGGCGTGGTCAAGAAGTGGATGGGTTGCCACGCGCTGTTGGTGTAAGGGAATGGAGGAGCGGAAAGGAACTGGCCACCCTACCGTACGTAAACTCCGGCTCGGGCACGCCTCTGCGAAGGTTCGGACCTGCCTTCGGGCAGAATACACCCTTACCTTACAGTATATATGAAAAGAGTTTACTAAAAACAGCCTTGGCAAATCAATTCGTCCGTTCTACTGGACCGATTTGCTTCATTTCTGTTTTATTCTCTCCGGAAATATCTGCCGGTTAATCATGAGACACTGATAGATCTCTAAGTTCAGTCAACTTCGAGTAGTCATAAAATCAAATCATTAAATGATCACTGCAATAATGGCAGGTGAAGGCTTATCCTAACCCGCAATACATTGGTAAGCGATTAACGCTTTCATTAATATTCGGATATACCCTATGCGAGTTTCATTCTTAGTAATGTGATTACAGAAGCCATATTTGATTTCTACCTATGAAGCCAGAGAGTATACACTTCCTCTGATGATGAAAGAATACTATTCTCTGCTAGATACTCTTCTAAATATACTCAACATATGGAAGAACTTTCCTAATAATATACATGCTGCTAAGGAGAAAACAGTCGAAGTACGGACAGACGGGAGAGTATCAAGTCGACCAGCCTTCTGTATGACCCGAACCAGTATTCATTCACGGCCAATTGTACGTTCTACTGTCTCGGGCAAGATATGTGACGAGGACTAAGGTATTGGAATACCCCTTTCAGACCGAGTACGCACAATTGTGCGGGTTCGTATTTTAGTTATCCCTGACCGTATTTTATGTTTTTTCGGCGCTACACCGGACTGCAGTTATTGTGCAGGACACGTGGCGTGTATTTCAATTGATTTTAGTATGCGCTTGACCGCCAGGGCGAAGGAAGAAGAGTTTAAAAAGCACAGTTGATCGGCAAGATGGCAGGAAGCAGTAGTGCCGAAAGTAAGTATTTATTTACTGCGTTTATATTAATCTAGAAGCTTTACTGAATACCGGAATATATTCAATGAAGTGTGTACATTGGTTAGTGAACGTAAATTTTGAAGCTACACCATCGTACGTGATACAACGAGGTTTTGAATTTTGATACGCACAATTGTGTGGGTCCTGTTTTTCGGATGTTAGTTTTTATTTTGTAAAATAAACTATTAATATGTGTACTGAGGAGCATTTTAGTCAGTTCTTGACGTACAAACAAAAATTCACACCTCCAGTTTTCTTTCAGGTCTGAAAGGGATACATTATTAAGGTCAATTTTTTATAAATTTCCGAGTTCTTTGAAAATGTTTTAAGAGAAAGCCAGGTAAACAACTGAGAGGGAATCTGCCAACTGGGTTATATCCTTAAATGCAGATCATTGATTACTGATTGATGATGAGACTCAGGTAAGTACTGTTGGGAGATCAAAAGAATGTACATGCCCGGTGAGGCACGCGGCGAAGGGCTTTTCACCAGCAGAGCCAGTGGCGCAATGGTTATCATAGCAACTCCGCTACTATCCAGGGTTACGTCTCAAAATTAACGACTCTGGACAGAAGGTGCTTGCAGGAGGGATGAGGTGCGCGGTGACTCACAATTCCCTTAAGACAGGTAGGGGATACTGAGGATGTTATTCTGCCAACCCAACCCACAGGGGAAAAATAATCGCTGATAAATGAAAGAAACCGAGTTGTGTTATTATTATTATTATTATTATTATTATTATTATTATTATTATTATTATTATTATTAAAATATTTTACTGTTGTCTTAAAGCTAATATAATGCATATTTTACCTTTCATATAAATTTATAATAATGATGTGTGGCCTCCGGAGAGGTCTGATGCAGGTCTTTATAGTTGACGCCGTATAGGCGACCTGCACGTCTGTGAGGACGAGGCCCTACCTAAGATGAAGTCTAATGCTGAAGACGGCACGAATACCCAGTCCCCGAGCCATAGGAATTAACTAACGAAAGTTCAAAATCTCCCACCCGACCGGAAACCGAACCCTGGACCCCCTGGACCCCTTGGACCAAAGGTCAGCATGCTAACAATGCATACATGCAGTCGGACGACATAAAATTATTGCCCGCTGCCCGCTGCTAGTTAAAAGAAACTGTCAGTTGGTAGTTCCTGCTCATAGTTCCATTATACGACCAGAAGGCGGCATTTACTTCAATAAGGAATTTTATTTAGAGATATTAACGATCAAGACAGATAATTCACTCATTTAGTTTCAATACTTGCAGATTCATTTGGAAAAAAGGCGTATTTCTATTTTTCGCAAGAGTTCATCTATTCGCTTATTTCAATAGATTGTCTACCCGACACACCTAAACCGAAAGCAATTATTCATGACGCATCTGATTATTCTGTGCGATATAACTGAATGATATTTAAAAACCATTCGATTATTTAAATTGATTATTCATTCAATTATTTAAATAATCGAATGGAAGTTATTCGATTATTAAAAGTATTCCATTATCCCATCACTATAAGTGTGTACATTTATCCATTCAAAGAAGAACTGGCCCTGCTCGTGAGTTTTGAGACTGGCCCAGGTAGAGAAACCTGTTCTTACTAATCCTCTTCCTGGAATTCGTGAGTTTTGAAACTCGTGACTTTTGAGACGACACGACTATCCAGGTGACTTTATATTATCTTCTACTGGCAGCGCTTCACTTTTGTCAGTTGCAATTCAGCGAACTGCAAAGTGTTAATCAATGTTTTCGTGTAGCAGATACGAGCAGATAAGAGCCGATCTGTCTGGACAGAACAGGAAGTTCGTGCTTGCAGGCCACATTCCTCATCCTTGCATTCTTCTCATATCTACACAGTACTCTTTACGTCAGTTACCTGAAGCGAAAATAGCCTGTTACACATTACCAGATACAGATTTCTGAAAACCCGGTTATTCACTTAGGGTCTTACTAATAAAAAGTCCTTATACCGTTGTTTAACTCTTGATTAGTTATACAGTGAATAAACCCTGTATAAGCGTTTTACATTTTTCTTACTAATAAACGAGGTATACGCATTGTATTACTACACAGCACGTATACACTCGTTCCAACGAGTAGGAATCTCTTCCTGCAGTTCACTGACGTATTTCGCACGTTCACCGCCTTTATGATCGCTTCTGCTGGTTATCTACGTGCAAAACTTTCCGGAAAGTCGCACAGTAGCACGGCATATCGAAAAGGCAGTGGCAACACTAAGTGAGACAGCTGGAAATTCGCTTATACTGATATCAACATTTCTTCAGCTTGCTTGTGTAATGAACGCCAAAAAAAAGAAATGGAATGGCTTAAGAAAAGATCAATAGCTCCTAACTGGGATAGTACGGAAAACGTAAGCAATTGTAATTGAATCGGCGGGTTGAAAAGGGTACACATTCCAAAATCCTTACTTTTCAGGAGAAAGGAAAACCTGTTTTGTAGCTAAACGAAAGGTTAGATCAAAAAAGTTTCTATTGGGCATTTATACATCACATTTCTACGTATTCAACTACAAAGTATGGAAATCATATTACGTACGGTTTTCAAGTTATACCATTTTTTATGTCAAGGAATATGTCCCTTTTTATACTCAAATTTGAGAAAGATCTAAGATCTTTGTAGAGGCAGATAGTGTATAATAAACTCGCAATTTAAAGTCTATTGAGCAGTAACACCTTAATACACAAACATACGCCCAACCACAATTTCTTTTATAGTTATTCATTGTCATTCCGTGAGACAGCTGGAAATTGACTTATGTTGATATCAACATTTCTTCAGCTTGCTTGTGTAATGGACGATAAAAAAGAAATGGAAAAGCTTAAGAAAAGATCAATAGCTCCTAACTGGGATAGTACGGAAAACGTAAGCAATTGTAATTGAATCGGCGGGTTGAAAAGGGTACACATTCCAAAATCCTTACTTTTCAGGAGAAAGGAAAACCTGTTTTGTAGCTAAACGAAAGGTTAGATCAAAAAAGTTTCTATTGGGCATTTATACATCACATTTCTACGTATTCAACTACAAAGTATGGAAATCATATTACGTACGGTTTTCAAGTTATACCATTTTTTATGTCAAGGAATATGTCCCTTTTTATACTCAAATTTGAGAAAGATCTAAGATCTTTGTAGAGGCAGATAGTGTATAATAAACTCGCAATTTAAAGTCTATTGAGCAGTAACACCTTAATACACAAACATACGCCCAACCACAATTTCTTTTATAGTTATTCATTGTCATTCCGTGAGACAGCTGGAAATTGACTTATGTTGATATCAACATTTCTTCAGCTTGCTTGTGTAATGGACGATAAAAAAGAAATGGAAAAGCTTAAGAAAATATCAAAAGCTCCTAACTGGGGTAGTTCGGAAAACGTGAGCAATTGTAATTGAATCGGCGAGTTGAAAAGGGTACACATTCCAAAATCCTTACTTTTCAGGAGAAAGGAAAAACCTGTTTTGTAGCTAAACGAAAGGTTAGATCAAAAAAGTTTCTATTAGGCATTTATACATCACATTTCTACGTATTCAACTACAAAGTATGGAAATCATATTACGTATGGTTTTCAAGTTATGCCACTTTTTATCTCGAGGAATATGTCCCATTGTATAGGGTAGGTACCTACTCAATTAAGAAAGATCTTTGTAGGGACAGATAGTGTATAATAAACTCGCAATATCAAAGGTCTATTAAGCTGTAACACATTTTTACACAAAAATACGCCCAACCATCATTTCTTTTATAGTTATTCATTGTCATTCCGTCTCTTTAAAGTGTTTTACTTGACGAAGATGTCTAGCTTCCATAACCTCTGAATGGTGTACGGTACCGTTTGTCTTCTATGTTTAAAATATCGTGAAGATCATCAACGTTATCGTCATTCTTTCAACGTGTGTTCAATGTTAAATGGATAAGTCGAATATTTTACAACGATTATACTACTGTCGACAATAAATACTACGAAAATAAACTGCTCACTCGTTTCTTTTTTTCCGCTACACGCTCCTATACAACGCTTATACAAGGGTCCTGGACTGTATAAGCAATTCAGTGAATAACTATAACAGATGTATACATAGGAGGCTTATACACGGTTTATTAGTAACGAATTTCGCGTAAACGGTGTATAAACCTTGTATAAAAGTTATACATCGTTTATTAGTAAGACGGTTACCCGCTACACCTAGTATCATTCATGCCTGATGATACTATAAGTTGCTTATATGTGCTCCCGGATGTACTCATACTAATGAGCCTCTGCTAGTAATGAAATGAAATACAGTGTAACATAATTTCAGATGTAATGGGTTAGGAGTAAACGCCTCGCTTCTACTGGATATACAATATTTGCTCGCGCTGTACACCCATGACCTTTCTTTTTTTTCAGTAAAGCAATGTAAGCTTGGAAATATTCTGACGTCACAAGAAAGTTGACTAAATACTGCTTCCCTCGACTGAATCAACACTAGATAATTTTTAGTTACTGATTATAACATATCGATTTTGTTTTAAGAAACTGTGAAGAGAAACTATAAAAATAATCATTAATAGGCCTATTGTTAGAAGCCTCCGTGACTGAGGTGGCACCGCGCCAGCCTCTAATCGCTGGGTTTCGTGGTTCAAATCGCGGCCGCTCTATGTGAGATTTGTGCTGGACAAAGCGAAGGCGGAACAGGTTTTTCACCGAGTATTTCGGTTTTCTCTGTCATTTTTCATTCCAGCGACACTCTCCAATATTATTTCATCTATCAGCCATTAAACATTGCCGCAGAGGAGTGCGATAGGCTTCGGCAACAAGCACAGCTCCCAATACTCGCCGCTAGATGGGGACTCCATACATTACATTGCTTACCGGGTTGAAACTGGAAACATGCTGTGGATTTCCATTTTCAATCATTAATTGTTATGAGGCAAATCATCAAGTCCCTTGTGTCTATTTCATAAATGCCTATTCTTTAGGTCATTTTATCGGATAACTAACCCATCATACTGAAACTTGTCATTTAAGAAGAACCGTAATGAATTTTACTTCTTCGTGGCCTTTTTTCCCAATTTCTTGAGGCCGTCACTTTCCGTGAATTTAGCCCGGATGCCCTTCCAGACACCCTAGCCACCGTGCTGACGCCAACCATGTGAGGAGGGAGGTATTCACTATTGCGTATTTCAGTTGTGACGTGTAGTGTGGTGTGTTATGTGTGGATGAAGAGAAGTGTATTGAGACAAACCTAAATACCCAGTCCCCGAGCCAGTGGAATTAACCATACGCAGTTAACATCCCCAACTTGGCCAGGAATCGTACCCGGAGCTCTGTGAACCGAAGACCAATATGCTAAAGAATCATCCAAGAAGCCAGACTGTATTGGTTCGTTCATTCGGTTGCACTGCCTGAATATTTTACATGACGACCACACAATCCAGACAGAATTTTTACTGAAATTTCTCCGGGCTTCATTTCTTCTACTCTAGTAGTCTAGCTGTAACATGCCTATGAGTGCACCTTTTTAACATAGATATTGTTTGGGTTGTAGTCTATCTGGAATTAGCAAAATCAATTAAGCATAGACAATTTTGCGTGTACAGAAACCTGACACGGTGGTAACCAGGCAAACAGTGTTCGTCATCTATCTATACTAATACCCGGTCGCAGAAAAGCCAATCAAAGCTTGACTGGAGTGTGATTGGCAATCAGTGTGGGTTTGATTTTCAATCATTCTATGTGAGTTGCAGAAACAGCAATCAGTGTTCGATAGACTATCAATTTCCCATCAGATTTGACCAGCAAATTCATGTTGATCAAGCACTGAATCTCCAATCAGTGCTTGCAGTCTTTAAACTCAAGGATGCTTTTCTTTCACTAAGTACTGTACATCCGATTAAACGTTTAAATGATAAATAAATTCAAGTTCATGTAGAAAGTGCGATTTAAATGACGTACTATTTTGTTTTCCGTAGTCATTATTATCACATATAACCTCGATCTTGAATATGGAACGAGTTTATTTATATAAACCAAATCTTGAAATAAATACTTATCTCTAGTATGTTAATATCCATGTAAACCCAGACCTTTGAGAATTAATAAGCCAACGTGACAAAACTTCAACCTATCCTTGTTTACCCTTTTGACCCTTTTGTAATTGTTCGTACCGTGCCGTACTCCGATCATGCATCATCAGTCATTGAAATCGGAAGCAATTTCCTTCCAAGCTGTCTATATCTGTTTTGCCCAGACAGCACCCGTTTTTTATTATTTTTAATTAGATGTAAGTATCCCTCAACTATATTAAGTAAGAGGGCTCTGTTATTCAATGAAAAATTTGGCCCTCTCACTTTCTTAGTGGGGATAACATTCATATTGTCAAAAATTAAATAAATCAAACGAAAGCCTCAAAATCCGCTCTTTTTTCACCTTTCCGAAACACGATCAGGATCAGCTGTTCCCTGATCCACTGCCACTTTGATGTCTTTGATAGACACCAAAGAAAATTGAATAGACACCATCCTTAATAATCAACACGGCAGTGGTCACTAATTGCGCTGTTGCCAGATTTATTTCCTTCTCGGATCTTCAATCAGTAAATTGGAGAAAGTTGATCGGGGTTTAGGTTTTATCCATCGCACTCTGAAATTAAAGTTGATTGGCAATCAGCTGATCTGCCATCGAGGATTGATTTGATGGACCTTTCTGCGACCGGCCAGTCATCTTCTTCCTCACATAATTACCGTGTGCAAGAACTCTGCCTTCTGGTGCCGTGTCCTTGACTGGCGTTTCGTCTAAGTCACAGCAAAGTCCCTTATACTGTATACGGTAACGTCACCTAGGGTAGCAGAATTTTGACATAAATATGTCTTATGGCTGGGGATAATCTGGAAATTTGCGTTACGAAATTACCGTCTCAAAATGTGAGACGGAAGTGTAACCTAGCAACTGTGGACACTCTCGAAAGTGCACAGCTTTCCGAAGAGACAGCACGACTAGCACTATCTAGCGGCTCGCAGTGTAAAAACGATCAGCTGTCGACTGCTCCTTTTGGCTGCTATGGCATAATACCTGAACCAGAGATTTCGAAATTTCACCTGTACACGAAAATATATTCGTTTTAAATTTTAAAGGAACTGTGGAATAGCTTTTCAAGTAAACAATGTTTGATGTGGGGTTATAACATTTTATTAGTCACTAAATAAGGCATGAAAAGTAACATCCATTTGATGCCTACAGATAGACCAAAACTACCGGATTTTTTATGTGATAGCCTACTGTCTACAATTTTCACATATGTCATGAAGACGGACAACTATACACATTCAAAAATAACTTAGCCTACTGTACACATGCTATTTTCCACACATTAAAGTTTAATCATAACCAATTTCTATAAAAAAATGGCATATATGCACATACTGTAATATATATATCGTCGTTGCCGGGACAAAACCTAATATGTGATAATATGTTTGGAGATTTTCTGACCCGCAGCATGTACATTGTGAAGAGCGAGAATGCCTTGACAATATTTACTCAATAGGCACCTTAGATGACAGAACATAACCGGCCAAAGTTCTAGGTTAAAATATTTCACATAGGAGGTTTTGTCCCGGCAGCGACGATATACTATATCATGTACATCCAAATCCACTTGAACATGAAATTACACATGTGTTGCTTTCTGTAAATTGTCAGTTTTCTTTTTCTGCTGAAATGTGTAGGAACCATTTGTTTTATTTACAAAAGCTTTATTGAGGAGTGCAAAGTATTTATGGGCCAACAAGGAATAAAAATTGTCATACATACCTTCTACACTAACATATTATTTCATTAAGGTCTTCACAAACTTGTCTTTGACACCTTGAGTGCTTGCACATATGAATTTATTTACATTATTCTCAAAAACACTGGACATTTTAGAACACAATATGTGAGGACATTCATTGGGGAAAATCATGTTACTTGATTCATATTTCTTCACTAATATGAGGAAGTTTTCAGGGTCATGGGAATTAAGTTCAAGTGATATCAAAACACTTTTACACTCATTGTGTGGCAGTCTTGAGATTTCCACCTGTAACATTTGTTTTCATTTCTTTTCTTCTTAGGTTAACATAGTTTTAAGTTTCATTTATGTTTTGTATTAACCCCTGTTTTCACTATTCTTTTTAATCGCAGCGAGTTGTTGTATGCTCGATATGATGATGTAATTATTGTATATTGTGCTAACTTTGTTTTCGTCATGTCTCCCTTTCATTTCATTTGTTCCTTCATTATGTTTCTTGGCATTTTTAAGCTAGATTATGTAAATTATTTCATACGACACCCGTCCTTTCCACTGAAAGCTCAAACGAGCCGAAACATGTCTGAATGTGATTACTCCATCTAATGATGGAATTATATGATATATTGAACAGGAGAATACACTCAATGTTTTACCTTTGTAAAGTCTTGAGATTGCCAACGAATAACATAATTGTAGAGTGCACATTACTGTCGAAGATCTCATTTTCTTCATTACAACTAGGTCTCTTATCACTAATATTTAATCTTTCAATGACAGTGTAACTCATTTTCAAATAATTGTATTTGGTTAGGAATACTGCAGCATCAGCCTCACAATTGCTATCTTGTGATGGAGATTGTAACTTGTTTATCATAACAGTTCTTAATGCACTGCAAAATTTAGATTCATCTGGAGTGACATTGTTGCCCCCTTTACTCCTGACTATGGTAAATATATTTTCCAGACAATCTTGTGCTAATCTTCTAGTCAAGATAAATTGAAAATCAAATTGCTCCTTCAATTCAGACCACAGAATCTTAAGAGCAGAATCTTGATTGTACAGTATTGTACCCGCTCAAAGCCTGAGTCCCAACCAGCATTTATCTCAGGGAGTGTTACGGTCCGAATCTATCGCAACTAATACACACTAAAAAAATATTTTGAGATGTAAGATCTCAAACTAAATGTAAGGGCGCCATCCAATCAGTACTACAGGGTTGAACGGGACACTCTAATTCTTAACATTAAGGCTCATCATAAAACACACAAATTATATATATACATTCAGATCAAAGGGAAATTATGAAGGCTCCGTCCTAGGAATGGGGACGGATATTTAAACGGTCACCAAGGGTTTACTATTCTACAAGAACAAGAACCTGGAACTGTTTCCTTGCAAATGCTAAAGGAGCATTTTATTTCAGTAAAAAAAATAATTTTTACACACAATCAAAATCTGTTGACCCTTGATTTGCCGGTAATTTGGCAAATTATTCCTGAAAAATGATTACATAATATTTATCACTTTTGACCACCCTTCAATTTGGGTGGTGGAACCGTTGATATCTGAAGGTATCAGATTTACCTTCGTTAACACCATGACCGTATTTGGTCATGGACCAATTACCTGTTGGCTAAGTGGGCGCGATCACATGAACTATGTTATCGCCTCCACTTTGATTGAGATGAGACCAACCCGGGAAACTACAAACTCTCCCCGGGTTCCTAACCAAGATATGCTAATCGTTAGTTGAAGGAAACGACAAAGGGACTATAACCTAATGGTCCAGATGTAGGGATTTACCTTCATTTTACAACTATTAACTTAACTCATTATTCACAACACTTGACATTATTACGTTAACTCGCCAGCTGACTTCCCTAGTATCATTCATCATCAGCATCCGAAATAATAAAATAAAATAAAATATTAAATATTATTATTATTATTATTATTATTAATAGTGGAAATCGTGATTATCGTAACCCGTAATCATCCTCGCTATAATACTCCAATTTCTCGCTCTTATTATTCTCACAAAAAAAGTAGCTTCCTTTTTTATTCTTCTTCTCCTTCTTCAAATATTCTCATTAATATTATTTTTAGTTACAAATCTCAAATTTTTCATTTCAACTCCCAACATCATTATTATGTCCAAAATACAAAAAAGTAAATTCTTCTTCTTCTTCAAATATTTATTATTATTATTATTATTATTATTATTATTATTATTATTATTAATTTTTAAAAAATTATTTCGCTTGTTACACGATGGTCCACTCTTAATATGTTTAACGCATAACCCCTTTTACAATTCCGATTTATTTTGGTACTAATCAATCCAGACATGATTTACTTGGAATATTATTATTATTATTATTATTATTATTATTATTATTATTATTATTATTATTAATATTGTTATGCTTTCGAGAATCTTTATTTTTATTCCCCATCTTTATAATTTAGTCACATACGTTCTCTCCCAAACAGAAATTACCAAGATCCGAATTCACATCGATCGGGACATAATAGTGTTCGAACCCGCAACCTTATTTTCGTACTGTCGTTAATTCATGGAGACCATATGCTCCTAAGACAATTCTCAAATCCCATAACACCTCGCAGTTGGGCAAATACCTCCAATCTCTGCAAGTGTTAAATTATTCCTTCCTTTTCCATTTTGAAGTCCATTTATCCATCGGAACTCTTCAAAACATTTTCATTAATTAACCCTCGGTGTGTGGACTCTCTTCTGCCACTCATACCACCGGTATAGAAATATAACCTCTATGTAGGCCTTAAGATCCATCTATTTCTTCATCAACATCAGTACAATTCACTTTTATTTCGGGCCGGATTTCTGTCCCACAAAACTCCAAATCTCAACCTTTGGCTCAAATCACTCTGGGCTTCAAACATAGCGTGACCATATTATCAAAATGCCTATCTCGTTTCTACCAAAATTTATTTATGATTATTATGGAGTCCAAAAACGTTAAATCAACAATTAGTGTTAAAATCGGATTCAATGCCCAAATAAAATATTCATGCCACATAATATCCCCACCTTTAAATTACTTTGATTTGCCATCATTCTATCCAACTAGGCCCATGCCTTTATTCTCAAAGATTATTATTAAACACGCCTTTACACATTACCCAATATTAATGTAATACTTCGACACTTGTACAGATTATTATTTTGTTCACTGGCGAACTTCGCGATATTTACAAACAAATCAATGGACTTCATTCCGTCCCACAACAATTTAAATCACTTGGCAACCCTACCTCTGGATTATCTTAACAACATGCCTTAATATCTATAAAATTTCCGATAACGGAAAAACACTTTGGAAGCACTTCTAAATGAATATTAACATTACGTGAAACGTGCTCCATATCATATCAAACAACTCAAGCACTTGAATTAACCAATCAACCCTACTCTACTCTATTTAATAATCAAAATTTTGATGAGTGCTTGATCTAATTATGTACATATTAATTTGTCCCTTTGTCTATCTATCTTTGAATTTATACGAGCCGGAAACGGCTCGTTTCACAATTAAGTTACATGATAAAGTTATATGATTTCCTCCCCCTAACGATAGCAATCTACAAATATTTTAAAAGGTTACTCATCTCTGCCCTTGTAGTCTGCTAAAACCGGACGAGAAGCACAGGCCCCGTCCAGTCTTAGCCCTGCATCCTACTGGATTTCATACCAGCTTGAAGAAGTAATCCAATGCACTTTTCAGATTTACACATTTTGAATAAAAACAAATAAAATAACTGTTGCACTCTGGAATAATTTCCACCCTAAATTCTACTCACAAATTTTACACTCTCGGCCTTGTATCTAGCCCACTGAATGTAGATATACATTCTTCATTCCTTTCCCGGACACTAGGAACATGGGATACCTCGGGATCCCCTTTACAACGGCCCGTGCACGCACTTGAATTTCCCGTCTCACGTTCGTGTAGCTGACCAGGTATAAGTTTAGAATCGACTATTACTGGGTGACATAAACACTCGTGACCGTTCTCACGTAACGCACTTCCTAATCTGTTGGTAGAATCTCACACTCCGTAAGTTATGCTTTACTGAGTCCTGTAACTATTTGAAACACTTCATACTAGTATACTGCTCAAGACTGTAATATGAGCTACATCACGTTATGAATCACTGTACTATGTAACAATATAATACTTCGAACCCTACTCCACGAGTAAGTACACACACGCACCCCTGGCGTAATCACGGCTCGAACAAAATATCAGAAGTTGTCACGCACCCCAGGCGTGGTATCAGCTTCAGCACTTTGTCAGAAGTAGTTGTCAGTCCTTGTCCACGACCTCATATTTATACTTGTACCCCCTCTCTTCCGAGTTCAGAGGAGGTCATCTTAGGACGCGCAGTCGCGATATCCTCCTACGACACTTTGCGGTTTGGCCCGTGGCTTTAATATATGATCCAATGATGTAATTATGTTCTCAAATGCTCTATACCAATTCTCAACTATTTTCGTTCGCTGGTAATCGTTATATTTGCGAATTCAGCTGCCGTATCCCGGCTCGGGGTTTCGCGCTCTATTGTGGCGTCCTTTGCCTCCAGCCAATCATCGGATAGCATTCATTAAGTCTCGGAATTACACCATGCAATCTCCCGCAATTATTAACCTTTTATAAGTTTTATAATATAGTAAGGCTCCTAAATTCCACCTTATTATGAATTGATAACTCACTCCCTTCTATCAGTTTAATCCGCGGAGTTAGCCTCGCTAGTGCTTCTTACAATACGAAGTTGTCGCCTTGCTTTGGTCAAGTGAATTTTTCCATTGGTCCACCTAAACCACGGGACCGGGAAGGCTCATATTTTTTTCTTCCAGTGCCAACCCCGCGTTCAACTCCCGCTAGTACATGGAGATACCCTGCCATCATTTCTCAGAAATTTGCACCCGGCTCTCTGCGCTGTTGCCACTACCTATTCTGCCCGGGCCTATGAAAACCTTGGCAACAAATTATCCTCTCTCTTTCCTCGTCGTCACAATTTCTGAGAATTCTAATTCTGCCGTTCATTGTGTTTGTTAATCTCAGTGGAGACAATAGTCTGTGCATGTTTCACCATACCATCTCGGCCTGGCCTGCTCTTACTGTATGTACAGTAAGATATTCTTTATTCTGAAAATGAAATATATATTCCTCAATAATTCATCATAATTGCATGACGTTTATCACATCCCCACCAGGGCGCAGTATATTTGGTTGAGTTTACTATTAGCTCCTCTGTTTAACGCAATGATCTACCTTACACATTTTTCTATTTCTACCAATTTTTATAAATGATTAGAATTACTGCAAAGGGGTTTTCTATAATGCTTAGGGCTACTTATATTTTGGGGAATAGTAGATATCAAATAGTAATTTCAATGAAATAAACTATAATGGCTACAGAGGAGCATGAATATTTATGCCACAAGCAACAGAACGACTCAAAGTCAGGAAAATGCTAAACACACTCTTATTGGTGAAAAGGGGGGAAGTGAAATACATTGTTTTGTTAATTTTGGGGCTAGTCTGGAAACAATGGTTGAATCTTTGTTATACAATTATTCAGTATGAGAACAGCAACAAAATTCCCCTCTTACAGTGAAATCATACTTCTTTAGATTGTTTCTCAGAGATTTAATCAAGTGAGGGTCATCATAGCAAAAGTATATTTTTCATCATTTATTTCAATATATGGTTTGTCAGAACTGACCCCCAGAATGATCCGAATTTTAGCATTGTTTGCCCCTTGATCACAAACTACAGTCTTGGGTACTAGTCCAGTGTCCTTAATTTTCACTAATGCATTAATTAACATATAATTAATGCTCTGCCCTAACATAGCATTTCTGGTCAAATAATATCCTATAATTTGCTTGAAATTGAGGTTCAGACCTTTAACCATTACGAGCATAGCCTCATTACATAACTCTCCTTCAGTGATATTTCAGTCAGATAAGATTTCTGAACCTGTGTACAAACCCTTCAAACTAGTAATTTTGGGCACTATAGGTCAACAACACCTAAGAGATATTTCATCGACTACTACACATACCGGTACGTCTTTTTCTTGGTGTTTCATATTTTCACACACAATTTGTAACAAATCAAGAACAATGCCATTCATAGCCGGCATTACCTCTGAATTTTGTAGCCAACTTCTCAATGACCTAGTAGTAAGTAATCAAAAGCATATCTGCAAGAACCTGTATGATTTTGGAGAACTCTTACATTTAGCTCAGCCTTTCTGTCCATAAGTTTAGCCTGGAAATTTTATGAAGTTATCTGCTACATCACTACAAAAAATACCTACACAATCACTAATAATATCCTTTTCTGTAGATTTACTTCTCAGTTTAGTATGATTTAAGCTACTTACCCTAGCTTTCAACACACAATTCTGTTTCTTAAATCTGGACACTGTTTTCTTGCAACGCTCTGCACTATTTTTCCATTTGTGTACACTTCGTGCACTCTTCTTTAACTTTGAAGGTGTCATTACTCACCACTTCACTTTCACTGTTATTTCTGACTCCAGTTCCTTTTCTCTCTTCTTTTTCTTTGGGCTTCTCTTGGGATTGATTTCCTTCGCGGTTGGCAAAACTGCGGGGATAGATCCAGGCCAGAGTCTGTAAAGATCAATTAGAAATTAAAAAGTAATAAAGCTATCTTATATAAATTATATATAATCTCAAATCCTAATGTGTTCAAAATAACCCTGACTTAATCAATTCTCGTTTCTAAAGTATTTCTTTACAAAACTATCTGAACATACAACATAACTTTTGTTCAAATCTTCTGGTCCATCTCTTTTGAATATATCATCCAGGTCTGCTCGTGTGCTCCGAATAACCCATTGCTTGCATCTAATAAGATCAGTAATATCAATTAGTACATCACTTTCTACTACTTTCTACTGCAGTAAACTCAAGTATTCATTCTATATAAACTGAATTTGTGTAAACATAAATCTAACCAAAAATCTAAACTCGTACTTACATTTCTTTATTTTTCTGAAATCTGTAGAATGACTTTGACGCACATAGACCGCTGTAATTATTGCAACATAGTATTAACATGTATCACTGAATTACTTAACAGCTGTTGATACCCAGTTTTACGTCTGCACTGCGAGCCTCCAGAGCGAGCCACAGTCGCTGTCGCACGTTTTCACGCCTACTTTCCGCTATTGTCGTTATAACCTACTAGTAAAGGTACCCGTGTTTCGCTACGGTATTCTACATTGTATTCAAATATCGAAGTAAATACTGTGCATGCAGGAAATATGATTGTTTTAAAATTGCATGTCTCTTAGCGTTATCCGGGAAACAGCATAGACAGGTTCCCATACGTTGCTTCCAATGCAAAGATTTGTTACGGATTTGTGATGATAACGGCAGGCTCACTTGCCTACTGCCATTCACAATCGAGTTGGGAAGTTTACATTATAATTGTAGGCCCCATTGACTACTGCGCGGTCACAATCGATTTGGGGAGTTTTCGTTACAATGGCAGGCCCCCTCTCCTACTTCCAGACAGATTACATTTGAGGAGTTTTTATTATAATGGCAGGCAACGTCCCTACTGCCAGTCAAAATTGAGTTGTGTAGTTATCATTATAATGACAGACCCCTTTTCCTTCTGCCAGCCAGCTTACTGCCAGTCACACAGAGTTGGTGAGTTTCCATTAAGATAGCAGGCCACCATGCCTAATGCTAGTCACATTTTAGATGGGTACATTTGTTTATAAAGGCGGTCACCCTGGCCTACAGCCAAACATAATTGGGTAGGGGAGTTTTGAACAAAATTACATGCTCCCTTGCCTTCTGCAAGTCACATCGAAAAGTGAATTATTCATTACAATGGTAGGCCCTCCTTACTAATGCCAGTTACACAGGAGTGAGAGAAGGACCCAATTCCTACTGCCAGTCAAAGTCGGCGTGGGTAGTACTGATTAAATAGCAGACACACCCTTTCTCGATCGCTACAAATCGACATCAGTGAATATATAGATTGACATACGAAAGTATATGCATGTTTACAATATGGCATAAATTCACTTATTGATTAAATGCTGCTAAGAAGGACGTCATATCGACAAAGGATTGTACCATAAGACGTAGTATTTTTCGGCCTAAATTGCTGGTCCTATGATATTTTCTCGCATCTCATCTATTTGTGGGTCAGATTGAGTTAGAAACGTTGAATAGGGTGATATTTGTGTAAGATTATCTTGCATCGCGTGACTTTTCGGATAATTATGTGACATAGCATTTGGCTCACATACGGGTACTGGGTGGGCCAATGTTCGTGTAGAGTTCGGTGATTCTATCTTTCCTGTAATTGATTGAAAGTATGAATTATGCATGTAAAAAGTCCAAATTTAATTAAAATCGAGAAATAGAGACGAATCTAACGTATAAAGGATACAGATGAGACACAAAATCATAAGACCAAGGTTGAAGATCACTCCAAATTGAACGGAGATTGTGTCATCCGTTATGTGATAGAATTTCCCGTTTATTCCACAAATACCTCGAAACGAAGGTCTGCACCATAATTGAAATTACCTCCATATTTCGATATTCTTCGGGGATAGAAAGTAAAAAATTTAAAGATCATGGAAGTTTTCCGTCCGTTACAGGTTAAAACGTATAATATTGCCAAATTTCAATTTTCTTGTTCGTCTGGCAGATTATGCCGCAATCTGGATTTTGGGCGAGGAGGGTAAAAATTAGGACTTTCAGGAAACTAAGCCAAAAATATGCAGATGGTCATTATTATCCCTTAAACGGGTAGCTGTACAAAAATTTCGGCAAATAGGTCAATATGTAGGCACACAGTCGTTACGATTTTATTTATATAGATAGATAAGGAATCTGCTCCAGGTACAACACTTTTGGGCTATGGCCGCTGGACTTAACCTGCAAAACCGACCGTTCATGTTATCTCCCTTATTAATCCTCCTGCGGAAAAAATGTAAGTTACATGAAAAAAGTTTTAGAAATGGATTTCCATCAAGTTTGGTCGATGTCCAGTCAGGTTGGTCTTGTACTATATATATTGTGGAAGAGTAAAAACACCATTTCGGTTCCCTATAAACCGCCAGTCCATTCATGGAATATGAAATGTTATTGACCTTTAAATCCTACCTTTGGACAGGTGGATGCTAAACCTAAAGTTTGGTTCAAATATCTTCAGTAGTTTTCTCTTGTAAAAATTGCGCTTTACACGGACACGCTCTTGAGTTATGTCCGGTGGGACTTGTACGAAAAACGGTCCGTTAATGATATCTCTCTTATTAATCCTCGTAACGAAATGATGCACATGAGGAAAATGGTTTAGAAATTAATTTCCTTTAAGGCAGGTAGATTTCCATTAGGTTTAGTTGTGTATATGTTGTGGGAGTGCAAAATCACGGTTTCGGTTTCGTATAATCCCCCAGTCAGTTCAGGGATTTAGAAACAATACTTACCCTAAAACCTACCCAAGGACAGGTGGATTCTAAATATGAAGTTTTGTGGAAATATGTCCAGTAGTTTCCAAGTTATAGACAAACAGACAAACAGACAGACAAACAGACAGACAAACAAACAAACAAACAAACAAACAAACAAACAAACAAACAAACAAACAAACAAACAGACAGATAGATACCAAAGCTGAAAATATGGAGATGAACATTATTACACCTGAAACGGACAACTGTATGGAAATTTCACCAAAACAGTCAATGTCCAAACACACTCTAGAAGTGCAGGCCTTTTTATCGAGAGTTACTGCTTTGAAACTGTACGACACATCTACAAATGGACTTCACCATCAGGCGCCTCTTTTAGTGTTCTACATGATTAGACCTACGACATCTTCTCGTTTCTCTTATATTTATGGGTTAGATGTAGTTACAGTCATTGAACGGGGTGAAATTTTGTACAGTTTTCACATACTACTTTTTATTTTTGATCAGGGCCTCTCAAACGCCCAAAATCTCATGCGTGCAAACTGCGGCGCAGGGTTCCTGTGCACAGTGCATCGGTCCCACTCGGCTCGGCTCGGACCAACGCTTCGCCTCTGGGCTACTCGGCTAAGCTCAGCTCAACTCGGCTCAACTCGCCTCGGATTTGGAGCGCTACGGAGCAAGTGAGGAAGAGGGAGACAAGGGGAGTGAGCTAGACAGGCTTGGTGGAAGAGAGGGACAGCGCTATGGCACCAAATCGAGGAGTGGGGATATGCACTCTGGTCAACCAAGCGAAGTCGTCTTTTGCACCGTGCACAGTGTATGCACCTGGTGCATGCACCCTGAGAGGCCCTGTTTTTGATACTCATGTGACAGCTGGAATCATACAATTTGGCTATCACATGGCTACCGGCCATGTTAATGTGCGTGCCGAATGTCATGATTCTATCTTTCCTATAAGTGTGACAAATGATAACATATACGTGTAAAAGTACAAAATTAACTTGAAATCGAGAAATACAGCTCTATTTAACGTATACGTGATAGAAATACTACAAAAAGTTATAGGACCAATGTTGTAGATCTCTCCAAAATTAAAGGCGATTGCTCTTTCTGATTTGTGATACGACTTACCGATTAGCCACCAATTATCCCGAAACGAAGGTCTGCACCGTCGTCAAAATTGCATCCATATTTCGATATTTTCCGGGGCCAAAACTTATACATTTGCATTGCTTAGAATAATTCTTCAAATAAATAAGTGCCCAGCTTTTGGGATTAGCACTCGCATATATACGGAGTAATTTAGGTAGAAAATAATACAGTTAAGAAAGTTGAAATTAACAGAAAATGGATTATAACTGAGGACAGCCCGATGACGACAAATAAGTAAATACCAAGTAAATGTACTGGAAAATCAAATGCTCCTCAATAAATTATGCTGGTGTGAGTTATGGGCATAAGAAAATGGTAACAAAGGAGAAACTTAGGCGCAGTGATTCTTAGGTAAACAGATAAGAAGATGACTATTGATGTTATAACTTAAGCTATTCGAGGACGGTTATAACCTCCGACGATATTCCGTTAATAGTCCGCAGAATGGCCGGTTGACGCCGCTGTTTCTTTCTACCCAAGGAACAACCACGAATTTAAAGGAATGATGGGAAAAATAGCTAAATGTTACTTCCCTGCTGGCAAGCAGTCAGAGACTGGTAACCTGTAGGTTCGTTATCGGTCCCTCGGTCACTCAATGACAGAGCATTTGAAGAGTAAGGTAAATTATTAAAATATCGAAAGTTGTTTATAATAAGGAGACGTTTCACATACGGTCCACAGAGTTTACAGAAAATCAATAGTATGAGAGAAAATAGAGGAAACCTATCCTGGCTTTTCTATAAACCCCCGTCTGTTCAAATACTTTAAAATAATATGAATATCGAAAACGTCCTTGGGATGAGTATACTCTAAATATGAAGTTTGGTTGAGATCTGTCCAACCGTTTCGCCATGACGGTGGAACAAACGGACAAACAGACAAACAGACATGAAAAATAAAAACCACAGATTCGGTCTTGAGTTGACCTAAAACGGATAAATATCTGAAAAATTGGCAAAACAAACGAAATTACAGATAGCGGACCCCCTACAACTTTATTTATATACATTTGATGTAATGTATGGATGGAAAGCCTGACAATGTTACCTAGCAACCGTGTAGGCTGTGTCTTGTGACCAGTTCTCATCTGAAATTAGCAGCCGTTGATAGATGACCATGACGAGAGACATATTATTTACTAGCAAATGTACCCGTGCTTCACTACGGTATTCTACATTGTATACGGATTTCTCTGTAAATTACTGCAAAGGCAGTGATTAAGATTATATTAAATTGCATGCTTTTCAGCGCTATCCTAGAAAAAGCAGGGAGGACACCATACGTTGTTTCCGATGTAAGTAAGGCATTGGGAAAGTTTTGAGGATAATGGACAGCCAGATTTCCTACTGACAATCACAATCGAGTTCGGGAGTTTCTACTATAACGGCAGGTTCAGTTGGTAACTGCCATTCACAATAGAGATGGAGAGTTTTCATGATACAGACATACCATATTTCCTAAGCAAGTAACAATCGAGTTCGAAAGATTTGATTATAATCGAAAAATGTAGCGCTATCTAACCTATCAACAATCGAGATACGACAATAAGTCATAGGAGAAAAGTTGTTCTGTAATACGACTTACCGTTTAGCCATCAATTATACCGAAACGAAGGTCTGTACCATCATTAAAATGCATCCATATTTCGATATATTCCGGGGCCAAAAGTTATACATTTCAACAGCTTGTAAATTTTCCTTAAAGACAAGAGTGTCCAGGTTCCGGTATTAGCACTCGCATACATACGGAGTAATTAAGGGAGAAAGTACTCGTAATACAGTTAAAAAGAAATTAATAGAAAATAGGATCCTAACTGAGGACAGCCGGATAGGACAAATATGTAAATACCAAGTGGATGTAGTGGAAAATAAAATATTCCTCAATAAATTATGATTGTGTGAGTTACGGATATAAGAAAGCGTTAACAGAGGAAAAATTTAGGCACAGGGATTCTTAGGTAGACAGGCAGGAAAATGATTTACGTTGTTATTACTAGCTCTTAGAGGACGGTTGTAACCACCAGCAATATTCCGCCAATATCCCGCAGATTGGCCGATTGACGTCTCTCTTGCTTTCTACCCAAGGAACAACCACGAGTTTACAGCAATGATGACGAAAATGGCAATACTTTAGTTTCCCGCTGCCAAGCAGTCAGAGACGTTGCCATCGTAATCTGTAGGTTTGCTGTCGGTCTGTCAGTCACTCAATGCAGAGCATGATACCTGCAGAAAATAGTAATTTTTCCGTCATTTGAAGAGTAAGCTAAATTATGAACATAACAAAAGTTGGTTATAATGATGAGACGTTCCACATATAGTCCACGGATTTTAGAGGAAATCAATAGTATAAGAGAAAATGGAGGAAAACTATTCTGGCTTTTCTATAAACCCCTCATCTATTCAAAGACTTTTAAATATTATGCATATCAAAACCTTACCCGGGATGAGTACAGTATACTCTAAAGGTCGATTCACACATCTCCGGGACGTGACGGCGCTTTCCGTGCCGTGACGGCATCTTCCGTGGAAATAAAATATCGTCGCCTTGTAAACGAAGGGATGAGTTCATACACTTCCGTTGACGTCATTCGCCGTGGCCTTCAGTGCTTCTCCGTGATCCGTGCCGGCAATACGTATTCGCTCGCCAACGATATTTTCTTGCTTTCACGGACGTGATTTCTGTCATCGCGCCTTCCTGCTTCTCTGCTTTCGTAGAGTACTGAGGTTATCTGTGTACGTTTGAACTTTATCTCCCAAACTGAAGGACGAGCTGCTGATTGAATTAGTGAAGGCACACTCTTTTCTATATAATTTAGCTGATTCGAAATATATGGATAGTGGTTTGAAGAAGCGTGTATGGGAGGAAATTGGCGAGAAAATGGAAGCTGAAGGTAGGTAACCAATTTTTTCTGCTCTTAAGATTAAGAAAATCAGTCTGTCTGTACATAGGCACCGACTTTATCGCGACAAGGCACTTTCTGCCCCCAACCTACAAAGTCAGGGGCATTAAAAATTAATCAACAATTTCATTTATTTAATTTTTCAAGTAATTAAAAGCAAATGTAGTGTACTAATACCATTAATACCTTCTTCGCTAGTAGTTGTAGTAAATAATTTACTAATACCTCACTTTATTGCACAACCCCCCCCCCCGCCCCCACCTTCTAAATGTTTAACAAGTCGACGCCTATGTACCTGCGACAATGTGAATATCAATCCAAATTTAATATAGTGATAAACATTATAAACAACTTTTATAACAATTATACGAGTATAATCATATACAGTAGGCCTATATAAAATAATATAATAATCATAATATACTAATTATGTTACTAAAAATTGACATTCTCAGAACTTAATATACTAGCATATCGGAAATTCAGCCACTCACTAAGTGACGTTATCGACATCTTTCATATGTGTTCTTGCCACGGTACTGAACCAGCTTCTGAGCAGAAATAATCTTTTAACTTATCCCTTATGCAGAAAGCCTCTCTGGTCGAATTCCCACCACGAGGGGGTAAGTTTTGGAGCTGTGGATTGACAAACTCTTGGTTTGTGGAATCACTTGTTTCTTCCTCTCTTTCTCCTCTTCATCCAAGATTATAGCTATCATTAACAGTTTATCATCACTAAGAAAACTCATCATGGAACACTTGATTGCCGACTTATAACTGCACGGAACTGCACGGAACTGAAGTGTGAGAACAGACGTGAAATATTCATGTCGGAAAGGACGGATACGGAAACGGAGAGCGCCGTCACGTCCCGGAGATGTGTGAATCGACCTTAAATGTGACGTTCCGTCGAGATCTATTGAGCCGTTTCACCGTGATGGTGGAACAAACAGACAGACACGAATAATAAAAAAAACACCGATGCGGCCTTGAGTTGACCTAAAACGTATAGATATCTGAAAAATTGGCAAATCGAACTAATTACAGACAGCGGACCTCCTACAACTATATTTATGTAGATCTAGAAAATATACCCGTTCTTTGCTACGGTAATCAACATTAAATGCGAATATCGAAGTAAATTACTGTACACGCAGTGAATAAGAATTTTTAAATTGCATATCTCCTAGCGGTATCCAAGAAACAGCATGGGAAGGTCCCCATACGTTGTTGCCATTGTAAAGTGCGAGTTGCGGAGTAGTGAAGATAACGGAAGGCTCACTTGCCTACTGTCATTCACAATCGAGTTGAGAAGTTTCCATTATAATAGAAGGCCTCTTGAAGAAACACAATCCATCACGAACATCGGTGAATCTCCTTGTACGTTGCATCTGGAACAGGGAGAGTTCAGGAAAACCAACAGGTTTAAGTACTTGGGAGAATGGTTGGAATCTAATCTCACTGTAGGAACAGCTTTTTCAACTCGAGTTAACAGGCTTGAAATGGCCTACCAACTGACGAAGAATACCTATAATAAAAAGTGTCTCTCTCGTATGAAGCACTACCGGACGGTCATCCGCCCTGAAGCCTTATATGCTTCAGAATGTTTAACACTCAACAGGAAGGGACTTATGGAAAAACTTGAAATCCGGAAAAGAAAGATAATGAGGAAGATACTGGGGCCAGTCAAGGAAGGTGACAGTTATAGAAGACGGCTTAACCAAGAGCTCTACAAGTACTGTGAAAGAATAACGAATGTAGCAAGGAAGAGACGCCTAGCATTCTATGGGCACATCTATAGGATGCATCCGACCAGGTTGAGCAACCAGATTCTCAGCTACTGGCAAAATAGGAAGACCAAGACACCATGGTTGATGGAAGTGGATAAAGATCTACAGGAACTGGGAATAACAGAAGGAAACTTAAAGGATCGGACAACACTCAGGAATATACTTAAACATATGGAGTTCCAGGACAGACTACCAACGAAGAAGACTGGCGCCCTTTGGACAAAGGAGAGGAAGGAGCAACACAGCCTGAGGATGCGCAACTACTGGGCAAACATCAAAGCCCATTCCAAAATGTAATAGTTGAATGTCGTGGTCCTTAGCTGGCCTATACGAAACAAGAAGAAGAAGAAAGAAGGCCTCCTTGTCTACGGTGCGGTCACAATCGGTTTGGGGAGTTTTCGTTACAAAGTTAGGCTCCCTTTCATACTTCCAGACACAATCGGGTAGGGGATTTTGAAGGAAATTGCACGTTCCCTTGCCTTCTGCCAGTCAAATCGAGAAGGGAATTATTCATAACAATGGAAGGCCTCCCTTACTAATGCCAGTTACACAGGGGTTGAAGGACCCCATTCCTGCTGACAAGTCGATGTGGGGAGTATTGATTACAATAGCAGACGTCTTCGTGCTGACAGTCACTATCGATTTGTAAAGTATTAATTATAATGGCAGACACACCCCTTCTAGATCGCTACAGATTGACTTCAATAAATATACACAGTTCGACATATGAAAGTATTTGCATGTTTACAACATTGTAGACCCTCATTTAAAGATTTACTGCTCTTAAGTGGTACGTTATATCGACACACGGATTGCATCATAAGTCGCCTCTTTTAGTGGCCTAATGGTATCTCCTCTATTTATGGGTTAGATTGAGTCAGAAACTTAGAAACTTTCAATAGAGAGAAATTTGGGTAAGGTTTCCGCACACTGCATTACTTTTCGGATACTTTATGTGACAGCTAGAAACATAAAAGTTGGCTCACATTTGGCTACCGGAAAGGCCAATGTTCGTGCCGAATTTGATGATTCCATCTTTCATATAAGAGTGTCAAAGCATGAATTATACGGGTAAAAACTGCAAATTTACGTACAATCGAGAAACACAGCCAAGTTTAACCCATGAGCGGTAGAGATAGCACAAAAAGTAACAGGACCAAAGTTGTAGATCACTCCGAATTGAACACGGATTGTGCTATCCGTTTCGTGATACAACTTACCGTTTAGCCACGAAATACATCGAAACGAATATCTTCACCGTCATTAAATTTACCTCCATATATCGATATTTTCCGGGAGTAAAAAGTGAACAATTTAAACATCTTGGAATTTTTCCGTCAGTTACAGGCTAAACCTATAATTTTGCCTCGTCTGGCAGGTTGTGCCGTCATCTTAATTTTGGAAAGAGGGATAAAAATGAAGACTTTCCAGAAACGAAAGCTAAAATATATGTAGATGGTTAGTATTGCACCTGAAACGGATAACTGTACGATAATTTCGCCAAAATAGTCAGTGTACAGACACACGGTTGTTACGATTGTCTGTATATTGATAAGCATCATAATAAAAATATTTCAACCTCTATTTCACTTCTTTTCAAGCCTCCTTAAGTGTTTCTTTATTTTTAATGAATATTCCAAATACCAATTTTCACGTCTGTAACATATTTAGTTTTTGAGATATAAGTATTTTCATAAAAAGTGTTGAACCCTTTTTTCACCATTTTTCACTCCCTGGGGATTTTACAAAAAACATATTTTGTTTATTTTTAAAGTAGATCCAAATACCAATTTTTACGTCTGTAAACTGTTAAGATTTTGAGGTATAGATGTACTCATTCATACAGTTCACCCCCTTAGCGACAGGATAGCCAGAAATCCTCCCTTAGTGAGCACCTACACTGGAATATAATAATGTACACTCAAAATTTCATTTCCTTATGTCACATAGTTTTGGCTGGGCGTTGATTACAGTATCCCAATATATCGGCTGTGGGTTTCATCGAAATAACACTTAAAACTTGTTGATTGTGCGGTCTGTGCTCAAATGTATGATTGAAGATGTTTCAGTGCGCTATTCTGATGAACTGATATAAAAACAAGTACACGTAGGTATGATAAAACGGTGATAACACGAAAACTATAAATTTGCGGCGATAGACAGCTGTTAATTGGTTGCAGTTTCTGATATTAATATACCGGATAGGTCGTTGGAGCCATGAAAAAAAGTCTCTGAAAGATCATGATCTACTTACAGCTTTTGCCGAGGAATGTAGTAATGAGATTTTAATGAAACATTGTGTTGCATGATGTTGATATTTGAATCATCATTCCATAGACTGGTTTATTACAGCTCTCCATGCCACCTTAACCTGTGCTAATCTTTTTATTTATATGTAACTAGTACATACTACATCTCCACTAATCTGCGTGTCATATTCATACCTTGGTCTACCCCTGCCGTTCTTATCACCCACACTTCCCTCAAATAAATCAACCGAACAATTACTGGCTGTCTTAAGATGTGTCCTATCATTCTCTGTCTTCTTATCATCAAATTTAGCCATATAGATCTCCTCTCACCAATTCGATTCAGTATCTCTTCAATCGTGTTTCGATCTACCCATCACACTTTTAGTATTTTCTATAACACCACATCAAAAGCTTTTATTCTTTTTCTTTCTCAGCTAGTTATCGTAAATGTTTCACTTCCATACAATGTCACGCTACAGATGAAAGCCTTCAAAACATTTTTCTAATTCCTATATCACTATTCGAAATTAGCAAATTTCTTTTCTTAAGGAAGGTCTTTCTTGCTTGCGCTAGTCTGCATTTTATGTCCTCCTTACTTCTGCCAGAGTTAGGTATTTTACTACCAAAGTAACAATATTCGTCTACTTCATTAAGTCTTCATTTCCTAATGTAATATTTTCTGCGTCACCTGACTTCGTTCGACTGAATACCATTACTTTTTTCCGACTTATATATTTTCATATTTTACTCCTTGTTGATTGTGCGGTCTGTGCTCAAATGTATGATTGAAGATGTTTCAGTGCGCTATTCTGATGAACTGATATAAAAGCAAGTACACGTAGGTATGATAAAACGGTGATAACACGAAAACTATAAATTTGCGGCGATAGACAGCTGTTAATTGGTTGCAGTTCCTGATATTAATATACCGGATAGGTCGTTGGAGCCATGAAAAAAATAGTCTCTGAAAGATCATGATCTACTTACAGCTTTTGCCGAGGAATGTAGTAATGAGATTTTAATGAAACATTGTGTTGCATGATGTTGATATTTGAATCATCATTCCATAGACTGGTTTATTACAGCTCTCCATGCCACCCTAACCTGTGCTAATCTTTTTATTTATATGTAAGTAGTACATACTACATCTTCACTAATCTGCGTGTCATATTCATACCTATCCATACCACTCAACAATTCCTTCAGATCTTCTGCAGTTTCAGATAAAATAACAGTATCATTGGCAAATCCCAGGGTTTTGATTTCTTCTCCTTGGATTATGTTTCCCTTTCCAAATTTCTCTACACTGGGCGAGTTGGCCGTGCGGTTAGGAGCGCGCAGCTGTGAGCTCGCATCCGGGAGATAGTGGGTTCGAACCCCACTGTCGGAAGCCCTGAAAATGGTTTTCCGTAGTTTCCCATTTTCACACCAGGCAAATGCTGGGGCTGTCCCTTAATTAAGGCCACGTCCGTTTCCTTCCCATTCCGAGGCCTTGCCTCCCCCATCGTCGCCATAAGACCTATCTGTGTCGGTGCGACGTAAAGCCCCTAGCAAAAATAAAAAGAGACGTTTTAAGCGCGTTAGACCGGTGCTGGTAGATTTATCCACAGGCAAATCCTTTCTCACGACAAAATTCTAGTGATGCGGTGCATCTTAATATCGATGACAGTAGGAATTTCATAAATATATAAAACACATGCCATTTTCATTTTTGAAAAATGAGAGTAAGTGTACAGACAGAAAATATAAAGTCCGTTTTCACCCGTCTTTCCTAATTTCTGTATGGACTACTTCGATGAGATAACTCCCTTCAGTGGTCATCGAACCGAAGATTTAATGATTCATTAGTAGTAGCCTGTGAATCCTGAGAAATGTTTTCACTTCCTAGAGTGTCTGAATGAGCATCCCTCAATACAGTTCGCCCTGAGAAAATGTTGTAGTAAGCAACGGAGACAGACATATCCCTTGGGCAAATTGCCTACTGCAAGCCTAGTAATACAAACAGCTCTCTCTACACCACCATCCCACTCAAAAACAGGCAATTTTCCCGTCCCTCACGACTAGAACAAAACTCATTTGCGAGTCACCAACTACACAAGAGATTTTAAAAACATGCAAAGTCGTTTCCGTACATACCAGAAATGCTCTTGAAGGGGCGGAAAGTAAAGGCTTCCAGTAGTCGTAACCTCGTCACATGATGGGGTAGAGTGGTTTGTTTTAAGCCCGGCTGCCTTTGCTCCCAGAAATTAACATGGTACTCATTTTAGGTGTAGGCTCAGTGAACCTCAGAAAATTGAAATTTCGTTTCTTCAAAATTGTGTGACTTCTTGACACGAAAGAGATTGTGTCATTACGAAATGTCACACAATGTCTAGTTCATGTAGTCATTATTAGCCGGGATGCAGGATTATAACATTTATACGTTGTTGTTACATTGTGTGTTTCTTTTAACGATATCGGCAACGCTGTATTTTGCCGACCTCGAAGTATGATTCATTATCAGCACACAGTAAGATGGTATTTCAGTGTTGTTTGCATAGACTACGAATATTTGACATTTATTTCATTTGATTTGTAATTCTCAGTTCTTCCGCAAGAAACATATCCGTTACTTTTCATCAGAGAAAGCCGTTTTATAGTACACCATTCTTCTTCTCAGATGCACATACCTAATGAAAAAATTCAGGATTATTATTAAACTAGCTGTAGTACCTGGCGTTGCCCGGAGAGTTTCTGAATATTTACCTTTAAGATTTGCATTACCAGTTAGTTCTGTGTGATGTGAATTTTTATAGAATTCCTTTTTGACTTGCAGATTGATATGTTATGATCTATTATGTAGTTTTAATATTATTTATATGTGTTTGATTTCAAGTTTTAGATTATTTAATTTTCGAGTAAAACTTCGTCCTTGTGGAAGCTCGAATCGACTGGAAAGTATTTGATCCTGTCAAAAATTAATAAGTGATAACTATATGTATTTAGCTGTCGCACTATAGATACGATGTACAGGATTTCAACTGTCAATGAGACTGTCCCCCTCCCGCCCTCCACCACTAAGAGATATAAAATCTGGATTGTCACCATTAATCTCAATGACCCAGAAAACTGTAGATTCGACACTGTTTTCGATTATTTTTATATCTCACCCCACTCACCCACACCCCAAAGGGGGCTGAATATGAATGTTAAAAAATTCGGAGTGTCACTAATTATTTCAGCTACCACGAAAACTATGGATTCGATAATATTCTAGATTATTTTATACCACCCCCCTCGCCCCTGCCCATAAGGGTGCTAGGGGTGTCTTACCCTCACGCGGTTTGTCTCCTGATACTAACTGATAAGTGTACCAAGTTTGGTGAAATTGCTCCAGTGGTTTAGGAGGAGATTTGTCATTTACACACCCACACCCACACACCCACGCACACACATACATCAATTTTTATATATAGTAAGAAGAAGAAGATAATATTTCATCTCAGAGACCCTGAAATCTATGGATTCGAAAGTGTTTTTAATGATTTCTATATCTCACCCCCCCCCCCTTTGCTCCCCACCTAAAAGGGGGCTGGACTTTAAAAAATTCTAGAGTATTACTTTTCAACTCAGCGACCCCGAAAACTATGAATTCGACACTATTCTCGATTATTATTGTAACTAAATCCCCCCCCCGACCCTCTCTTTTAAGGGCGCTAGGGATGGCTTACCCCCCACAGTACTCGTCTCCCGATAGTAAGTAATACGTGTACCAAGTTTGGTTGAAATTGCTCCAGTGGTTTAGGAGGAGATGTGTCATTTACACACACACTTCCCTTTCTATATATAGTAAGATTTTTATACTCGTACTTCACCCCCTTTCCATCCCCGCCCAAAGGAGTCCTATGAGTGCCTTACACAACAGTATATTTTTTCCAGATATTAAGTCTTATTTGTACCAATTTTGGTTGGCAGCTATGCCCAAACGTACATAATCTCACTGCTCTAGAATCCTGGAGCTGACGTTGCCATGGTTACGGCAGCTCATTTCTTTATCCGATTCCTAGAGCAGGGGTAGTGTGGTGCCAATATCTCCGTAACGGTTGGTTTTAGGGCCTTAAACATGGTTTTCGGGCCCATAGGGCTTACCGAGTTTTGTTCTTTGCGTCAAGAGGATTAAATTGAGCTTTGTCTCGTCCTTATACGACAAATTCGATATTTTGCCTATAATAGTATAAGAGAAAAACGGTTTTCCTATAAAAAACCCCGTCTTTTCAAAGATTTTAAAATTATATGCATATCGAAACCTTCCCCGGGGTGAGTATACTCTAAATATGAAGTTTGGTTGAGATCTATCCAGCCGTTTCGACGTGATGGTGGAACAAACAAACAGACAAACAGACACGAACAACTTTATTTATAAGAAGAAGATTAAAATATCAATGTTTGATGTGAAACTTTCTAGGAGGAAAGGGAAATATTCCAAGGGATGTTAGTTTTGGTTATCTGTATGATATATAAAATAGGAGTTGTATCTGTACATTGCTCAAATTTTTTAAAAAAGGTTTGTTTGTACCGGTAGTGTCCACAGAAACCAGGAAAGGCACTTTTTAATTTTCCGTCATATCTGTCTGTCTGTTTGTCTGCTTGTCTGTATTTATGCCCATCACGAGAAAATAGCTAAAGAAAATTTAATGAAAATCGGTATATAAATTCGGGGAATCAGACGCTACAATCTAGGATGTAAATAAATCACGCTGAGTGAAATGTGGGAGGGCTAACATTTACTTCTCAAAAAATTATGTTATTAGTGGCCCTATCGATAAATACTACACCGGGCGAGTTGGCCGTGCGCGTAGAGGCACGCGACTGTGAGCTTGCATCCGGGAAATAGTAGGTTCGAATCCCACTATCGGCAGCTCTGAAGATGGTTTTCCGTGGTTTCCCATTTTCACACCAGACAAATGCTGGGGCTGTACATTAATTAAGGCCACGGCCGCTTCCTTCCAACTCCTAGGCCTTTCCTATCCCATCGTCGCCATAAGACCTATCTGTGTCGGTGCGACGTAAAGCCCCTAGCAAAAAAAAAAAAAGATAAATACTACATAACTAAAGTTATAAAATATTAAATTTCCGATCATGTATGTCTTATGCATTTTTACAGTACCGGCTATAACTAATATATTCATGAATGTGGATTTTTTTTGCTAAGTCCATGTCACTGCCGAACCACGACAACATGGATTGCCAGAATTTAATGATTCGGTATGTAAAATCAGGGAATAAGGCACTACAGTCTAGGTTATAAATAGATCCCGGAAGTTCAAGCATTTATTTGTGCTAAAATAGGCAGGTAAATAAGCACTTAACATTTAGGAAATAGGAAGTAAAATAATTAAAATAGGCATTTATAATGACAAAAATGAGCACTAAAATAATAAAGACGCTTTAATGCAGGATACGTAACACACATCTGCATCATACTGTAGTACTTAATCTTACATCCCCCGTGTGGGTGGGGATGATAGAATAGCGTCAACGGTATCTCCTGTCTGTCGTAAGACGAGGCGACTGAAAGGGGGACCAGGGAGTGTGGGTTAGCCACCACAGTTCCCCTAGCTGAGTCTGGCGTTCCTCCCACTTATGTTAGGTTGCTCGCTCTTACCTTTCGTGTCTGACATCTCTTGGTCAACTCATCTTCTATTCCGACCCCAACGGTATTAGATTTGCGAGGCCTAAGGAATCTTTCATTTTAAAGCTCTTTTGCCAATGCCTTCATTTTACGAAGTATGTGACCTCTTCCGTTTTCCTTGTGATCAGTGTTAGTAGAGGATGATTACCAAGTTGTTCTTCCTCTTAAAACACTAATCACCACCAGCACTTAATTTTACGTAGCAAGGACGGGACTTGGCAACCCTCTCAACCATTTGGCTTGTGGAGCTTTCAGTAGACATTTGTGTAATATGAATATATCGTTTATGTAAATGACATTTTATATCTATGAAGTTAAAATGAAGTTTTTTCTTTGTTATTAATATAGTACATTGAAATTAAATATTTTTCCTTTACATTGATTACTTTTAATGCATAAATAATAGCAGAAAATATCCACAACAATTTAAAAATGCAAGAAAGGCATTATACTATCAAATAGGCTACGGAAACTATTATAGGAAAAATAGTAACTGGTCCTATCGTTCGCAAACGTACGGAAACATGTTTCTCTATGTGACACTTCGATATATACACCCACATAAATAAAGGCATTTTGGCTAACTTTCGGGCTCTAGTTATGAATAATTTTATTCATGCTGGATGAAATGGTAGTTTAGGGAAAGGCGCCTAAAATGTTACGTGGAAATACCTATGTTATTGGTCCTGTCGAAAAGAACTACGTAAAAAGTTAAAAAACACAATTCACGATCATATACGTCTTGTACAGTTTTACCGTACCGACTATGATAATAGAATTAACCTTAGGATGCATACCCTGGGTCCACTGGACCCGGTAAGAATTTTAGCATAATATATCGTCCCTGTTCTGCCAAAACGGGGAATGTTACAATGCTCTTCCTATGAATTATTTTCCTTAAGTCTGGCCACGCCAGTCCATCAGAACAATTTTCGTTGAGTTCTGAGTACTGTACCATAATGAAGGAATGTATGTTTGCATGGCATTTACCCACTCCTAGAGTTTGATGTATTTAAGGTTAATTTTCCTTTACACACCCGCATAGGAAAATAAACTCAACGAACATTATTCTGATGGAATGCATATCCATATGTGGCTGGAAGGCGTGACCAGTCTTAAGGGAAATAATGGATAGGAAGAGCATTATCACATTCGCCGTTTTGGCAGAACAGGGACGATATTTTAGCAGTTCTTCACTCAGAAGTTTTGCGCATCTGCATATTATCCTATTGGGCTTTCTTTATGCTATCCATTGCGAAATAACACCTGATTTCTTTCTTCTTCGTAACGATTTAACTGATTTTCCTTAAAACAACGAGTTTACATAATCTGGGTTCTTTGAACCTTTATATTTGTTGTTATATTTCCCGGTATGTACTGTATTGCCACCTACATCCACTGCTGTGAACTATTAGAATTTGATGTACAAGAATGAGCGATGGTAACGGTCTCCTTGAGCATTGTTTATGGCTTGCAGTAGGATATAAACCTGTATTTGGAAGGTAAAGTGCCTTGGTATTTTGTGCTGGTTTTTTGTCATAACTCTACTTTGTTTCACATGAAACCAAAGGAGGTGTGGACGTAATGGATCAAAAAGTAGCTAGCTACACTTGCAAGAGACAAGTTGCTAACCGATGACACTGTGATATAATATTTTGGATGTGGTTGGTGGATGCAGAGTGGGTCTCGACAAACAGGTGGCCACGGCAGGTCTCCACCGTCGGCTGTCCTGAGAATGGTTTCCCGTGGTTTTCCCATTCTCCTGCACTAAGGCGAATGCCGGGACAGATTCTAGGCCACGGCATCTAACCCTCTCATCTTCTCCCATATCTCGTTCTCCGATACAAACCTCCTGGCCTAAGGGACGGCGTCAGCTTCTATGAGGCCCGCCTTCGCCTTCAGGGGAGGAATGCAAACAGTAGTAGTAGTAGTAGTAGCTTTGGCTGTGCCAGTTCTAAATGCGTTCACTCTTTACTGTGCGATACATCCTTCTTACCACTAAGGTCTTTCTTATAAAAGGAGATTATTCATCAAGGATCTTTCAATCGAAATGATCCAGTCATACATAATCCGAAAATATACCTATCTATTTCTCCTGAAATCTCTTTATTTGGATGTGGGGAAGTTTATTAACATCCCTGCTTTAGCAGATTGTGACAGGAACAAACAGAGAGGCAATGTGAAATGAAGATATGCATAGTGGCCTATGTTTCAAGTGCTCAAAGGGCGTGCGCCAGGAACATAGCTCAGTAATCTGCATTCATTGCACAGGATGAGAAAGTGTGATCGAGCTGGAACGTTACGTGTCATTCTGCATGTGCGTCAAGGAAGTCAGTTATGATTTTTAGCAATGTAAAACAGTATACAATACTTGAATTGTGATGTGACATTTATTGATTTTAAGGTATGTTAAATAATGCAAAACTAAAACAAATTTGTTAATACAATGTATCTGACCGGGGCTAGTAACTATTAATTATATACCTAATACTCATGTAACTACTTAAGGGTCCAACGGACCCGGGGTATGTAAATGTGTAGGAATGAGAGGGTATGTATCCTAGGATTCATGAATTTAGACTTTTGTTGCTAATTCCATATCAACGTCGAGCATTGCTAATAGGGAAATATTGTTCAATTGTGTTAATTGGCGATGGTTTTTGTCATACTTGTCTCAAGGTGTAAAACTGCGTGGTCGTAAGTCAGTATTGACAAGGAAAATTGTGAATATGATCATTAAATAATAAGAAAAATCGTAAAGGAACGGTCGCTTGAAGAACAAGACAAGAGGTAATGTATCCACAAAGACACACACGAAATGGTACCAGTTAGTACAGTTATTTATTCACATCTATTTACAAACTGAACACACATAACCTTAATCACTGTATCACAAACAAAACACTTCACTCCAAGAACATCAACATCCACCATTTTAACAATTGCGTATCACAGCACATAGAGATTACAAGGTTGAAACACAGTTTTAACAGATTACTACCGACTGCCTACATCGGCATGTCAGTTCCACAACACGTGTTCACTAGTGAAACTCCTACTACACCATAATCCTACTAAACAATAACTCGTCATTACCATCAAGATCACCTCCTTATATACGTGCCTGGCCAGACTTCCAGAAAGATAGGTTACAAAAAATACCTCCTCGAAAATTCTAGAGTGCTTAACAACATTTTAATAATGTACAGAATATTCTATCATGACCTACTGCAATTCTGGAAGTTACAGTGTGTTCCACAATTTTGTAGTGGATTACAAATTATATATATAGGTAAGAATACATTATATACAGGTTCTTAAATTAATTGAACTCATATAAATGTCTAAGTTTCATGACATAACCTCACAAACAACGCGATCGTATCGTATGTACATATGATGTAATAATAATAATAATAATAATAATAATAATAATAATAATAATAATAATGTAATATTAAAACTAAATGGATGTAAACACTTCATAGCTATATATGACCAGTAATAATAATAATAATAATCATTCGAATTCGTTACTTGCATTATTTACCCATGTTTTCAAGTTATATCTATTTATCACACTTGCGTCAGAGGGAGCCATGAAAGAAGGAAGGGCGCCCTCTACATTAGATGCCCTAATATCCCAGAGTCGGAACAAAACTAAATGTGAAGGCCTTCGATATCGAAAGTTCATAAAATTGGTCAACAATAACATTACATTGACCATTGCTGCGATGTGATTTGACTCTTCTGTTGCCACTCATCTCCGATAGATGGGATTACTGCTGCATCCCGACTAGAGCAGCCTCCCTGAATTCAGGCGGAATACCTGGGGAGTTAGATAACTTTGCACATGCTGTAAGATTGTGCCGTCAACCAGAGGTACTACAGCTAGTCGTGAATAACAAGTTTCATATCATTTCGAGTGCACGGTCAACTCGGAGAAGGCACTGTGATTACACTCGTTTGCTAAATAAAACTATTTTCTCATTTGAATACTGATATTATTTTAACCAGAAGTTTTAATGTGGATGTTGTGAGCGTGTAAGCAACAAAAACCACTGGGAAATTAGCATAACATCTAGAGCTATTTACAGTGGCCGATTCAAGCGAGTTGAAATTGTGCAAATGTGCTCAAACTGACAAAGCGGATCAAGAAACCCAGAAAAAGTTACAGTAGGCTGTGGGTGACGCTGTACGAATCAGAAAGTACGCAGTCACCAAAAAGCCAAATACGCGGAGACTGCTCAGTCGGGTACGGACACTGCCGGCCCTTCTACGGCTTTCATGTCCAATAATTATATGTCCTTACTGAACCCTTTAAGGCCCTTCGCAGGATAACTACCTTCCTTACCTATCAGAAAATCGACATGAGATATTTCTCTTGGGTCCCTTATAGGTTCTTCGCCACTTGCTTAGGTAAGAAGCGGGTTTCAGTAATTTAAAACTAATGTCTACAATGAGTGAACTCGATTTAAAAGTGTAGATTTATTGACCATTTGAAAAGAAATCTAAAAATAAACTTGTGATATTTCACAACAGCTGATCAAAGAACTAATACGAGTACCTGTCCTTTTAGGAATAACAACGGCGATGAGAGACGCTGGCTTTGGAGACCTTAATTGCCTGAGAGGCATCCTTACTAGAAACCACCGTCTTAATTTGAGAATAAAATAAAGTCTGGCGATCCCTAAGATCGGCTTCCATGTGAGACTGCATGTACCACCATAATGATTCGTGATAATCCAGCCCCCGTAACAGGAGCTTTGGACTCTTGGTATAATTAAGGCTGTCCAATCGATAAGTGCTACACAGTGGTTGTACGGCATGGACCCTTATTGAATTTGAATCGATGTGACCTGCGGCCATGTCATGGACCGACTCTGTGATTTACGTTAAAGTCATTGTGTATGATGACTGCAAGAAGAATGATGCTACAATGGCAGTGGCCCTAATCTAAGTCACTGAGGTTGATGACCCCATGACCATCCAAACTTCTAGGCTAAAGGCTGAACACAATTAAGTTAAGTAGATGGTAAATTCCTCAGCACATCTGGTGCTCAATCAAATCAAAATAAAAAAATACAACAACAACAAACGCTCACAACACTTGTGGCAGTAGAGTCCCTTGGTATCGGACATGTCCCCTTAATCGTTACGTTCATAAGTTGAATTTTCCCAGCAAATAAAACTAAGAGACTGCATGTACCACCACATTTTCAAGTCAGTCACTTGGTTAGCTAATTCTCAAAATACGGTTTCACTTAATTTCATAAATGAATAAATGAAGTAATCTCATAATCCTAATTAACAACGAATTTATCTATCCCGGACGAAGTGGTTTCTTTGAACTCCCTAACTGTTTCAATTAAATTTACGTGTTCACTTGGACATGTTTATCAGAAACATTCCTTTAAAAGAAAATATTAATCTAAGTTTATTCTCATAGTTTTCGTGTTTCGCAACTGTAATACGAAAGACATTGTCATAACTACCGGTACCATTTGTTTATTTCATTACGTCACTCAAAAAGTCTACGTTATAATACTAATACCTATTGAGACACTAGCTTGGATAATCCTAACCTTAAATCCTATAATTTACATACGTTACACGAAACGCAAAATAAAACAACCCATCTTAAACTCTTATAACGTCTACGGTTATCCTTTGGACTTTTTCCGGTACTTCCTTCCGATATGATTTCATTCTGATGAAAATCAAGAGTCGTAATGCACCTCACCCAAACTCTAGGGTGGATGGACAACTGCATCGCCATCTACTCCACAGGCATGACCTCATACCACACGAACCTATACATGTGCTTTGGAAACCAACAACAACAACTCATCCATCACGAACTCTATGGATTGACAAGCTATCCTGACATTGAAATAAAATAATTGCAAGACCTTGGACAATCCTCAACAACACGAAGCAGCATTACTAAAGATTCTCAAATTTTGACACTCCTCACAATGGTTATTTACAACATAACACAACATCGTATCATTTCCGTCACACCTATAATGAATCTTAAGTTCTCTACCAAACGATTCTCTTCTTAAGTAATGAAATCTATTTCCAAACATTTATTATAGTTGACAAAATCTCAGTTACAATTCCTTTCTGACAAATGAGCTGGCTTGCTCGCCGAAACAGGTGGTTTACCTGGAAGAAAGACCCTTCTCGTGATCTATATGAAAGCAAACACCACATCTCTTCTAACCATTTCAATGATGAAATCTCGCCTCGTTGACAACTTGCGTGAAAGACAATACTTAACCAATACAGAATATGCGAAGAGATTTTATTTAAAACGTCACTTGAGAGGTTCCTATCCACCACTTCCTACGGTTTCACGTGGGACCCTTACTATGGAATGATCCTGTTCCCATACCATTAAATTACACAAATTAATCGTCGGGTCCCCTATAATGAAAATTCCCGGCAACAAAAATCACTTCACCACTATAGGATTTCAACCACCTGAGCCACATTTCCTCCTAATCCTGCAAGACTTAAACCACTTGCTACCTCAAATTCTCTACACGACAATAATACGGAATATCTCTCTCATGTAAGCCACTGTGCTGTTACATAACACAATCTGTGACAAACTAACTATCTCTCCTCGCATATCCGAGTCTGACAAACAAATATTTCAAAACCAAAACTCACAACTTGACTTACAAAATGTTTACCGTTATTTTCTCCTCAGCAATTCTACACATATTTTAATAGATGTTTGGAGTAGCACTTCCCTTCCACAAATCATACGCCAGTTTCGCCTCGTACATTTCTTCTAGACAAATTCTACAGCTCCAATCATATTACGACGTGCGCTCCGCAACAGCTGGCGTTTCATCATTACTACACAATCGCTTTAAATGGTAAACCATGGATTACAATTAAGGGAACTGCAACTTTACACTGAACAGAATTTCGTGATAAATTAATGTCTTAACTTGGGCAAACAACAAATATAGGAATAAATATGCGGAAATGAAAGCTCGCTCTACATATTACATTTGTTTTTACAACCAACAAATCTGCTATTCAGCAACATTTCACACGCTAGTTTAACGGCTCTACCAATTATCCAATAAACATAAATTGGCCTTTCGTCGTATACTTCTGACATTTCCATGAAATAAAAGGGTGACCAAAGTGCGGCACAGATTCACAAATAAAATGGCGGCATAATGAAATAAACAAATGCACTTTACAAAGGGTAGCTTACATACCTGGAAGTCGTTCGTGACCTTGCATCGTTATAGGCCCACCAACCCCTCTCAATCTCTTATCAGGCCATCCAAACGGGTAGTGGCTTTACAAAACATACTTTTACTTTCATCAGAATTCCTATTCTGGGTATAATGTTTTATGGATTATTTTATATCATTCATCTGAAAATAATGACATACAAAAATATAAATGCGTTTCACACGTTTCTTCCTTGTACGGACCGAACATGTTTGTAGACCCACCGATCCGCACACGCAATACTTTATATATTAACAATGATATTTGCTAATTCAACTGCAGGACTTCGGCATTAGAATGACCGTCTGTTGTCTGAACCTGAATCTGAATAATGATTCCACATTTTGGAATTCCGTCGATTTATCTTTTAACTTATCTCCTCTTGGAAATTATGTTACAGCCCCCTTCGGCCAAACTATCTTTTGCGATTTTACTCTGAAATGCGTGGATTCGCCTTGAATTCACCGGACAACAATGGGTACTCGCAAATAGCGCGGCGTGGTTTTATACTGTGTTCTCCCACTCCCATGCCATTTGCATTTACCGCCAAAAGTTTACTGACACAGTTTTACCTCACAGAAAATGTAACTGGGGCTGATTCTGAAATAACACATAATTGTTTAGTTTAGTAGCGGTGCTGATGATAAGCATTAAGGGGTTCTTTTGACAAATTTGAGTCTTTAAATTAACTCATAAGCTAGGCACTATATTTTGGTCGTAGTAACAGAGTTTAAAGTGGGTTTCATATGACCCAAAGGATGTTTTCACTTATTGCATCTCTAAGAGACATCTGTTGTGAATGATTGGCACTTCCCTTACACTATAAATATTCCATGTACAGTACACGTTCGCGTTTTACTCACCAGAGAACATGAAATGATAGTATTGTATATCTTTGTAGATATCTCTAGGGAGTAGGCTATTTTGATTAATGAACAACATTGCACAGCAAGTTTAATTCACAGGAGTTTATTATATGCTTTATAAAAATATAACGCTGTCTTTTGAAGCCTTTAGAGGTACTCTGCATTGATATTTTACTCAATTACCTGATTTTCAAGTGCCATGTTTGATAGTATAGTTGTGTTCCTCCTGAGACCCATCATGCAGTGAGCTCAAAATGGTGCAAGATAGTGAATGTGAACATGTGGGCCTTTGTATACGTGTGTTTCGTAAAAGTAGACTGGTGAAGCATTTATAAACACAGTGTACGCAGAATATGTTTGTTGTGGTTCTTGTCTGAGGGGCGGAGCGGTAAAGTCATCAGCCCCTAAACAAAGTATACATGAATTTTGCATCACAGAACAATTTGTAAGTTACAGTATAACCTGATATTTTCAGTAGCGTTGTAAGGTGACTATCAGGATGAATGTGGAATACTTAGATGATGATCACCTGGAGTCTGCTTTGGAAAAGATATTAGACCTTCCTTCTGGCAGTGAAAATGGTTTTAACTCTTCAGATGATGATGATGATGATGATGATGATGATGAAGACTATGGTGATGATACCGAGAGCAAAAATCACCAAATTCCTCTGGCTGATGATCAACCCCCACCCGCATCAACTGCATCTGCAGGAAACTACATTCATCAGCTCCCTACGAAAAGGCATGTTCATATGGCGGATGATCCACCCCCATCTACCTCAACTGGATCTGTAAGAAACTACAAGTGGGTTGCTACCATACTACGATCAAGTGACATCAGTTCTCTCCGAGACAGTGCAAAGTACAGACTTCCCATATGGAAGATGAGGAACATTCAACGTTCAGATAATGACATAAAAATCACTGAAGTAACAACATTTCTGGAAGATATAATGTGTTTACAAACTCCCTTTCAGTTATTCAGCTTCTTCTTTGATGATAATTTTTTTAGAAGAAAACCTTTTGTTCTAACGGAGGATGAACTAAGAAAGTACAGTATATACGTATCTGCATACTTACTGTATGTCCATAGTGTTTCCAGTGTGGGAGACTATTGGAAAGACATAATAGGCAATGCAACCTTTAGGGAAGCAATGTCTGTCAACAAATTTGAAAAATGAGACGTTTCCTTCATTTTAATCATAATGATTTAGCAGTTCCTTCTGGTGACTCTGAACATGACAGATTACATAAAACAAGGCCACTTATGGATCATCTAAATAATAAATTTTCTGCTCTTCCTAGGGAGGAGTTCTTGTCAGTTGATGAACAACTGTGTTCAACTTAAGCCAGGCATTTCCTGAAGTAGTACATGCCAGATAAGCCTCACAAATGGGGATACACAATTTTCATCATCTGTGGCGTTAATGGCTATCCATATAGAGTGGAGATATATAGTGATTTGGAGTATGATCTCCTTCTTCGAGCTGAACTAGGAGGACCTGACTTAGGTGCCAGCTCCAACATCGTCATGAGGCTATCAAGAATTATTCCGAATGGCTGCCATCACAAACGGTACTAGGATAATTATTACACATCTTTGCCTCTCTTAGTTGAGCTGGAGAAGAAGCAAATCCATTGTCTTGTTATATTTAGGAGAAACAGATTTCCTAGTGTCAAGAGTCCAAGGACAGTGAAATAAAGAGTCAGCCAAGAGGATATAGTCAATCAATCAATCAATCAATCAATCAATCAATCAATCAATCAATCAATCAATCAATCAATCAGTCAATCAGTACTGATCTGCATTTAGGGCAGTCGCCCAGGTGGCAGATTCCCTATTTGTTGTTTTCCTAGCCTTTTCCTAAATGATTTCAAAGAAATTGGAAATTTATTGAACATCCCTCTTGGTTATTCCAATCCCTAACTCCCCTTCCTATAAATGAATATTTGCCCCAGTTTGTCCTCTTGGATTCCAACGTTATCTTCATATTGTGATCTTTCATACTTTTAAAGACGCTACTCAAACTTATTCGTCTACTAATGTCATTACACGCCATCTCTCCGCTGACAGCTCGGAACATACCACTTAGTCGAGCAGCTCGTCTTCTTTCTCTCATTTCTTCCCAACCCAAACATTGCAACATTTTTATAACGCTACTCTTTTGTCGGAAAACACCCAGAACAAATCGAGCTGCTTTTCTTTGGATGTTTTCCAGTTCTTGAATCAGGTAATCCTGGTGAGGGTCCCATACACTGGAACCATACTCTAGTTGGGGTCTTACCAGAGACATGTATGCCCTCTCCTTTACATCCTTACTACAAACCCAAACACCCTCATAACCATGTGCAGAGATCTGTACCCTTTATTTACAATCCCATTTATGTGATTACCCCAATGAAGATCTTTCCTTATATTAACACCCAGATACTTACAATGATCCCCAAACGGAACGTTCACCCCATCAACGCAGTAACCAAAACTGAGAGGACTTTTCCTATTTGTGAAAGTCACAACCTGACTTTTAACCCCGTTTATCAACATACCATTGCCTGCTGTCCATCTCACAACATTTTCGAGGTCACGTTGCAGTTGCTCACAATCTTGTAACTTATTTATCACTCTATAGAGAATAACATCATCCGCAAAAAGCCTTACCTCCGATTCCACTCCTTTACTCATATCATTTATATATATAAGAAAACATAAAGGTCCGATAATACTGCCTTGAGGAATTCCCCTCTTAATTATTACAGGGTCAGATAAAGCTTCACCTACTCTAATTCTCTGAGATCTATTTTCTAGAAATATAGCAACCCATTCAGTCACTCTTTTGTCTAGTCCAATTGCACTCATTTTTGCCAGTAGTCTCCCATGATCCACCCTATCAAATGCTTTAGACAGGTCAATCGCGATACAGTCCATTTGACCTCCTGAATCCAAGATATCTGCTATATCTTGCTGGAATCCTACAAGTTGAGCTTCAGTGGAATAACCTTTCCTAAAGCCGAATTGCCTTCTATCGAACCAGTTATTAATTTCACAAACATGTCTAATATAATCAGAAAGAATGCCTTCCCAAAGCTTACATACAATGCATGTCAAACTTACTGGCCTGTAATTTTCAGCTTTATGTCTATCACCCTTTCCTTTATACACAGGGGCAACTATAGCAACTCTCCATTCATCTGGTATAGCTCCTCCGACCAAACAATAATCAAATAAGTACTTCAGATATGGTACTATATCCCAACCCATTGTCTTTAGTATATCCCCAGAAATCTGATCAATTCCAGTCGCTTTTCTAGTTTTTAACTTTTGTATCTTATTGTAAATGTCATTGTTATCATATGTAAATTTTATTTCTTCTTTGGCCTTAGTCTCCTCCTCTATCTAGACATTATCCTTGTAACCATAATCTTTACATACTGCTGACTGAATACTTCTGCCTTTTGAAGATCCTCACATACACACTCCCCTTGTTCATTAATTATTCCTGGAATGTCCTTCTTGGAACCTGTTTCTGCCTTAGAATACCTATACATACCCTTCCATTTTTCACTAAAATTCGTATGACTGCCAATTATGCTTGCCATCATATTATCCTTAGCTGCCTTCTTTGCTTGATTCAATTTTCTAGTAAGTTAGTTCAATTTCTCCTTACTACCACAGCCATTTCTAACTCTATTTCTTTCCAGTCTGCACCTCCTTCTTAGTCTCTTTACTTCTCTATTATAATAAGGTGGGTCTTTACGATTCCTTACCACCCATAATGGTACAAACCTGTTTTCGCATTCCTCAACAATTTCTTTAAACCCATCCCAGAGTCTGTTTACATTTATATTTACCGTTTTCCACCGATCATAGCTACTTTTTAGAAACTGCCTCATGCCTGCTTTATCAGCCATGTGGTACTGCCTAACAGTCCTACTTTTAAGACCTTCCTTTCTATCACATTTATTTTTAACTACCACAAAAACAGCTTCATGATCATTAATACCATCTATTACTTCAGTTTCCCTATAGAGCTCATCTGGTTTTATCAGCACGACATCCAGGATATTTTTCCCTCTGGTTGGTTCCATCACTTTCTGAATCAGCTGTCCTTCCCATATTAACTTATTTGCCATTTGTTGGTCATGCTTTCTGTCGTTCGCATTTCCTTCCCAATTGACATCTGGCAAATTCAGATCTCCCGCTACAATCACATTTCTTTCCATGTCGTTTCCCACATAGCTGACTATCCTATCAAATAATTCTGAATCCGCGTCAGTGCTACCCTTTCCCGATCTGAACACTCCAAATATATCAAGTTGCCTATTATCTTTAGAAATGAGCCTCACACCTAGAATTTCATGTGTCTCATCTTTAACTTTTTCGTAGCTTACAAATTCTTCTTTCACCAGAATGAACACTCCGCCTCCCACCCTTCCTATCCTATCTCTACGATACACACTCCAGTGCCGTGGGAAAATTTCTGCATCCATTATATCATTTCTCAGCCATGATTCAACACCTATTACAATATCTGGTGAATATATATCTATTAAATTAATTCTATTCCTTTCCTTACAATACTTCTACAGTTCAACACTAACAATTTTATGTCATCCCTACTTGATTTCCAGTTCCCTTTTCCCTTATCACCGCTCCCTAGGCCATCCCGTTTCCCTGAATGTACCTCCCTATTACCCTTCCAAACAAATTTCCTAACTTATACGTACCACTGCGGTTTAAATGAAGGCCATCTGAGCGCAGATCCATATCTCCTACCCACCCATTAGGATCTAGAAATTTCACTCCCAGTTTCCCACATACCCACTCCATAGTCTCATTTAAATCCCCAATCACCCTCCAGTCAGTATCCCTTCTACACAGTATTCCACTAATAACAATCTGTGTATGTTCCATAGATTATGTTGAAGTTACAATTGTTATGTGTGAGGACAACAAATCTGTATCCCTTGCTTCAATATTCGTTGGCGAGGAGCCGAAAACAACCGTTAAACGATATGACAAAAAAGAAAAATTGTGAAAATTCCTCGTCCCAAGATAGTTTGCGTCTATAATCTTCACATAGGTGGGGTTTATTTACTGGTTAGTCTCATTGATAGATACCAGAACAAAATGAGAAGTAAAACATGGTATTTCAGAATGCTTTACCATCTGTTAGATTTGACTGTAGTCAATTCGTGCCTCTTACTCAAACGATGTTGTGCTCAAAATGGTGTGCGATGCATTATGCCATTAGCTCGTTTTTGGGTAGAGCCTGCCGTATCATTGTGTAAATATGCCTCTGACATTGCGGCATTGAGGTTCAAATACAGTTAAAGAAGAGGTAAGGACCTGCTTCAACAGCACCTCCACAGGATGCCCGACTCGATCAAGTCTCCCATTGGCCAGAGTTCACGGATGACAAGCAGCGATGCAAACATCCACAGCGCAGTGCTAAAACGTCTTCAAGGTGCATCAAATGTCGAGAATTCTTGTGTTTCCATTGCAAGAAAAATTGTTTCACTGTCTACCATAATTATTGACATGTGAAAAAACACTGATGACCATGCAGTTTTCATAGTAACTGTCTTGTAAAATGTATTGGGAGTACTTTACTAGGCCAAGTTGCAGGAAATATGAAGTCTTATACAGTTTCAACATAAAGATGAATTATTTGAACTTGATATCACTGGAGCTACCGATTGCTACCTTAAGCAGCAGCAATGCATGAGGTCCCTTATGAGGGACAGACCAGTTTTTTGGTCCTACTGTAAATGTAAGTTGCATTAAAATTATTTGAATTTGATTTGAATTTGATATTACAACCCATATAATTAATTCACGAAAAACCAAAAAGAATCATGCAGTGCTGGGCTGCAAACAGGCGCGTCTTTTCGGTAATTTTCCTTCTTGGGGCATTTAGTTGTCTCAATCAATCAATCATCAGTCAATACTGATCTGCATTTAGGGCAGTCGCCCAGGTGGCAGATTCCCTATCTGTTGCTTTCCTAGCCTTTTCCGAAATGATTTCAAAGAAATTGGAAATTTATTGAACATCTCCCTTGGTAAGTTATTCCAATCCCTAACTCTCCTTCCTATAAATGAATATTTGCCCCAGTTTGTACTCTTGAATTCCAAATTTATCTTCATATTGTGATCTTTCCTACTTTTATAGACGCCATTCAAACCTGTTCGTCTACTAATGTCATTCCACGCCATCTCTCCGCTGACAGCTCGGAACATACCACTTAGTCGAGCAGCTCTTCTTCTTTCTCTCAATTCTTCCCAACCCAAACATTGCAACATTTTTGTAACGCTACTCTTTTGTCGGAAATCACCCAGAACAAATCGAGCTGCTTTTCTTTGGATTTTTTCCAGTTCTTGAATCAGGTAATCCTGGTGAGGGTCCCATACACTGGAACCATACTCTAGTTGGGGTCTTACCAGAGACTTATATGCACTCTCCTTTACATCCTTACTACAACCCCTAAACACCCTCATAACCATGTGCAGAGATCGGTACCCTTTATTTACAATCCCATTTATGTGATTACCCCAGTGAAGATCTTTCCTTATATTAACACCTAGATACTTACAATGATCCCCAAAAGGAACTTTCACCCCATCAACGCAGTAATTAAAACTGAGAGGCCTTTTCCTATTTGTGAAACTCACAACCTGACTTTTCGCCCCGTTTATCAACATACCATTGCATGCTGTCCATCTCACAATATTTTCGAGGTCACGTTGCAGTTGCTCACAATCTTGTAACTTATTTATCACTCTATAGAGAATAACATCATCCGCAAAAAGCCTTACCTCCGATTCCACTCCTTTACTCATATCATTTACATATATAAGAAAACATAAAGGTCCGATAACACTGCCCTGAGGAACTCCCCTCTCAACTATTACAGGGTCAGACAAAGCTTCACCTACTCTAACTCTCTGAGATCTATTTTCTAGAAATAAAGTCTTTATCACTACCAAATTGTTTCATTTACGTCCTCCTGACATTTATCACGGCGGTTTCATCGCCAAATCTCCTTGAAACGGAATTTCAGCTAAAATAGTTCCGTGCCAAATTAGTTTGTATCCCTGCATATTTTACACATGTGGGTGACGTAATTTCTGTTGTGTGAGAATGAGAATATCACACCTGTTCTCCACGTGTCGTCTCTGGTCAGAAATAAAAAATGCACCTAGGTCTCCTCATGACCTGGCACGCTGGAACGAAATGGATCCTCATGTAATGGATTTAGGACTGTGGCTCCTTACGACTCAAAGGTATTGGGTTCAATATTGTGGAATCAATAGAGAAGTTTGCACTGTAACTCAAAGAAGGTGGCACTTACTAATGCTGAACGTCAGAGTGTGGCGCGCAGTAAAGGAAGCACGACTGTAGTTCAAACGACTGCATATTCACCGCCTAGTTCTTATAAGTTACCACGCAAATCAGCCACACCCCACCTACAAGCAGAACAAAAAAAAAAAAAGTCAATTCACTTACACATATAATATATGCCAGTTTTATTTTAATTGAAGTACTGCAATGTATTTATTCAGTGTATGGATTTTAGTACTGGAAGTGTCCGAGGACATGTTCGGTTCGCCTGGTGTAGTGCTATCTATTTGACGCACATGGGTGACCTGTGCGTCTGGGAGTGAGATGATAAGGTTGATGATGATGGTGATGGCGATAAACAGGCATGGAGATGTTGAAACCTGGTGTTAGCACATACCTTACTGCTATCGAATAACACCAAGGGGTCTGATCAAGGCTTAACGTCGCCATCCGACGAACGAATCGCCGTCAACCGCGTCATATGCCCTCACTTCGTATGAATATTGCGGAGCGTTTAGAATTGAATTCATGTTTCTGGCACGCAATTTAATGAGTAGAAATTTTATACCACTACCTCTCGCACCCTGCTGGCCAACATTCTGATAGTAATTATTTCCAGCTACGGGCCCGAGCAAGCTAACCACCGGTGTACCGAGCAAGTGGCTGCGCGGCTTGGGTTAGGAAGCTATCAGCTTACATTCGGGAGATAGTGGGTTCGAACTCCGCTGTCGCAGGCCTGAAGATGGTTTTCTGTAGTTTCATTTTTCACACCAGGAAAATGCTTGACCTGTACCTTAATTAAGGCCACGGTCGCTTCCTTCCCACTTCTAGCCCTTTCCTATCCCATCCTCGCCATAAAGCCCATCTGTGTCGGTGCGACGTAAAGCAAATTGTAAAAAAAAAAAAAAAAGAAAAACCACGGTGTCAGACCCTAAAGACTTGACGTCATAATTATCATGAACACTAAACGGGCTAATTATTACAATTTATAGAATAAATATTTACAAGAGATTAGAAAATCTTCTTCATTATATTCTGAATTATTAACAATATTTTGCATATGCATGTTATTAGAATGGAACTTGTAGTAATATGCGTGTTCTGCTACTTACCCGGAGGTCCCGGGTTCGATTCCCGGCCAGGTTAGGGAATTTTACCTAGATCTGAGGTCTGGTGCGAGCTCCACTCAGCCTACGTGATTACAATTGAGGAGTTGGCTGACGGTGAGATGCTGGACACGGTCCATCAACTTTACTGTAGTGTTAACGATCTTCAGATATACTCACACTTTAAAGTCTCCGACATTGAAAAAGCAATCCACGAAATGAACTGGACTTTAAATTCAATTAGATTGTATGCAAAAGAGATCTGCTTTTTAATTAACCAGAAGAAAACGCAAGCAATCATAATAGGACAATCTAGGCTTCTAAATACGCTAAACACAACAGCCTACTTTCATGCTCTACGGTGAAGCTATACCTTTTCAGAAGTCAGTAAAAAACCAAGGCATTGTCATGAATGACACATTAAACGGGAATGACCATATAACATATGTCTGGAGAAAGGTATATGCATCTCTTCACCCCCTAGAAATGAAACAATCCATTCTTCCCTATAGCATGCAAATACAACTTATTCAAACTCCCATTTTTCCAATAATTTATTAAGTACTGTGATGTCGTATTAACCGATGCAACTGCAGAGCAAACTATGAAACTTCAAAGGGCAATGAGCTCTTGCATACGATTTGAACTTTAGGACACATATTTCCCCTTATCATGGGAAACTATTCTGGCTGAAAATCGATCAACTAAGAAATCTAAATACTAAAAAAGCAAAGTCTTCTCCGTACAGGCTATGAAGGCCCTTGGAGGTGTGGAAGGTAAAGGCTTCCACTATCCGTAACCTCGGCACTTGATGGGGTAGAGTGGTTAGCTCTACGCCCGGCCGCCTTTACCCCCAGGAATTAACCTGGTACTCATTTTTTGTGTAGGCTGAGTGAACCTCAGGGCCATATGCCCCTCCGGAAATGGAAATCTCATTTCTTAAATTTTACGACTTCCTGGCGGAGATTCGAACCCACTTCCTTCCGGGCGAACCGAACACGCCTTTATCGCATCGGCCAGGCAACCCCAAAAATTACCTGACCCTGCTGGGAATCGAACCCGGGCCCCCCTACACCGCGGGGCCGGACTGCGACACTAATTTTTCGACTTCTGATCAAATCTACACCTGAATACCTATCCTCACGTTTTAACTTCTTTTCATCTATCCATGGGCATAATACCAGATCGATTTCTACCCTTACGATACCGGTTAATCACTCATCTGTATACAGCTACTCATTCCAAGTGTCAGGGGTAAGGCCATGGAACACTCTCGCTGTCAGTGTACCTAATAGCACTTCAATAGTCTCATTTAAACCGTCTTGTCGAGATTTCCTCTTAAACACGAGATCAGCGTGTATGAGTGCAAGTATGATTTAGAGCTATTGTTAGGTAATTAATGGCGTGTGGCCTGCAGAGAGGCCTGGTGCAGGTCTTTTGATTTGACACCCTTAGGCGACTTGATGTAGGCAGATAACATTAATCATTTAAAAAATGATGATATGTTGTAATATTACTCCATTAATTCAGGTTGTTTCTAGAGACTGTTAACAATGTTATTTATCCAAATCATGTGACTATGTACTGCATGTTGTGGTTAAGTTTAACAGAGGGCCGTGAGCCCTAACTTCGCCACATACAAAAGCATAAAACAAATAAATAAATAAATAAATAAATAAATAAATAAATAAATAAATAAATAAATAAATAAATAAATAAATAAATAAATAAATAAATAAATAAATAAATAAATAAATAAATAAATAAATAAATAAATAAAAAGCCAAGAATGACGACCGACGGGATTCGTCGTGCTGACAACACGACACCTCATAATCTGCAGGCCATCGCGCTAAGCTGGTGTCGCTTGGTAGGCCATGTCCCTTCGGGCTGTTGCACCGCAGGGTTTGGTTTGGGTTTCGTTAATATGCGTATTAATTATACCGTTACACAATATTGAATTTCACCGCATACAAGCTCACGGCTACGTGACTTAAACCGCGTAGCCATCTCGCTCGGTGTAAACCATAATCTCAACTTCACCACAAAGTCACTTACATGGTATTAGAACTAGGCCATCGATTCGTATTTTGAGAAGTTAGCTACTGTTTGACGTAATCGCACCAAAATGCTGCCAGTGGTGGTGTCTGAGATACAAAGAGAGAACTAGATGTATATCCCTATGAGTTTGGACGGTAGAACACATCCACTGTATCCCTTGGATTCCGTAAAAGGCGATTAAAAGGGGACCCAGGAGCGTGTGTTGGCGACCATGAGTCTCCTAGCTGAGTTTGGCATTAATTCCATTCATTTGTGTCGCAGTATCCAATATTCGGGAGATAGTAGGTTCGAACCCCCTTGGTTTTCCGTTGTTTCCCATTTTCACACCAGGAAAATGCTGGGGCTGTACCTTAATTAAGGCCACGGCCGCTTCCTTCCCACTCCTAGCCCTTTCCTGTCCCATCGTCGCCGTAAGACCTATCTGTGTCGGTGCGACGTAAAACAACTAGCATTTGTGTCGGGTTTTGTGTCAGGTTCCTCGCTTTCATCTATCCTATCCAACCTCCCTTGGTCAACTCTTGTTCTTTTCCTAACCCGATTGTATTAGGTTTGCGAGGCCTGGAGAGTCTCTCATTTACGCCTTTCGTGAACTTTGACTTTTTCTGCCGTTACGTTCATTTCTCGAAGTGTCGGCCCTGTCCCAATTTCCCCTCTGGTTAGTGTTAATAGAGGATGGTTGACCAGTTGTACTTCCTCTTAAAATAATAGTCACCGAGCTCGATAGCTGCAGTCGCTTAAGTGCGGCCAGTATCCAGTATTCGGGAGATAGTAGGTTCGAACCCCACTGTCGGCAGCCCTGAAAATGGTTTTCCGTGGTTTCCCATTTTCACACCAGGCAAATGCTGGGGCTGTACCTTAATTAAGGCCACGGCCGCTTCCTTCCCACTCCTAGCCCTTCCCTGTCCCATCGTCGCCATAAGACCTATCTGTGTCGGTGCGACGTAAAGCAACTAGCAAAAAAAAAAATAATAATAATAATAATAATAATAATAGTCAACAGTACCACGACCACTGGTTGGTTGCTCCTTGCGCCAACGTGGTGACTCGAAGATTAACATCAAGCTACGGTACCAAACACTTGTACTGGTATTCCAACAGTAAGCACAACCATCATGATCATTACAAACATCCTTGTTGCGAATATAAAATCGAGAAACCCATAAACATTATAATCAACTGGAGCAGAATGTTGCGCACAAATAGAGTGCGCATCTTGATTAACTGATAAGTCTACAGAGGTCAATGTTTAATGCTCCCGATATGAAATAGATATTTCCCTTTGGAAGTGGTACTGACCCTAAGCGCAGTGATGAGTTGGAATCATAAATAACCTCATCATAGCACAACTCGTACTGTTTAGTCCTCATAACATCACTTATCAGAATCCTTAAACAGTACATTTTTAGGACAGCTAAATTATCTACTTCCTTTAATGAAATCAGTGTTGTAGCGGGAACTCATGCATCCACGTACTATGTGTATGCAAAGTTTGATAAACAGTGTTGATGTTTGTACTGGTGCGTTCATTTTTAATTATGTGGGTCAGTAATTGAAATGGAAGCAGGTCTGGTCTACATAATATGATGTTCTATTTAATTGTATGGCCTCAGTTACCATGTGCGAGCATTGTAATTCGACGGCATTGGGCTGGTTGCTCGTCATTTTTCGACCCTTTTCTTTGCTAGTGTCTTTATGTCCCACCTACACAGATAGGTCTTATGGCAACGATGGGATAGGAAAGGCTTAGGAGTTGGAAGGAAGCGGCCTTGGCCTTAATTAAGGTACAGCCCCAGCATTTCACTGATGTGAAAATGGGAAACCACAGAAAACCATCCTCAGGTTTGCCGACAGTGGGATTCGAACCCACTATCTCCCAGATACAATCTCACAGCCGCATACCTCCAACCGCACGGCCAATCACCAGGTATTTTTGACCATCTAGGCCTACTAAATGTCAGGGTAAACCGAATCTCTTTTGGGCGACTATGGCTGAGTTTCCTAATGAATTTTATTGGATGAACACTAAATGTCTCATCAAAGATCTTTTACATGGCGATATCGCATAACATGGAATGTCGAATGGACATTTTTTGCGTCCTTGAAAATACCGACAACCTCTATCGGGTTCGAACCTGTTAATTATGGATACAGAGGCTGGCACTCTATTACTGGCCCGCAGAAGGACCTTCCAACCTAAGTGTCCCGGGCTCAATTTCCGGCGATTTCAAATGGGATTTTTACTAGCTACAACGTGTTGTGTCTGGAAGGGTATCCGACTTTAAATCCCTCATACAAACAAGGGAATGGAGCGACGGGAAAGTAAAACCATATCTCATATTTTATTTGGTCATTACAAAATGCAAGAGAGAGTGTCGAAATAATTTAAACGATGTTTTAAACATTTTATCACTTTACCTTCCAGGGTTGGTTTTTCCACCTCCACTGCCTCAAGGGCAGTGTCATAATAATAATAATAATAATAATAATAATAATAATAATAATAATAATAATAATAATAATAATAATAATAATAATGTTATATGTTTTACGTCCCTCTAACTATTTTTTCGGTCTTCGGAGACGCCGAGGTGCCGGAATTTAGTCCCGCGGGAGTTCTTTTACGTGCCAGTAAATCTACCGACACCAGGCTGATGTATTTGAGCCCCTTCAAATACCACCGGACTGAGCCAGGATCGAACCTGCCAAATTGGGGTCTGAGCCACTCAGCCCGGCGGGCAGTGTCCTGGAGCATGAGATATTTGGTCGGGTTTACAACTGGTGGGGAAGGGGGCGGGGGTCAGGACCAGTACCTCATCCAGGTGGCCTCACCTGCCATGCTGAACAGGGATCTTGTGGGCGATTGTAAGATTGGTGGCCTTATTTAGGTGCCATCCCGACATTTACCTGGAAAATAAGTGGGAAACCACGGAAAACCACTTCGAGGATCGCAGAGGGGGGGAATCGAACCCCTCTACTCAGCTGACCTCCCGAGGGTGAGCGAATACTTTGCAGTCCTCATACAACTTTTCAAATTTAGTAGCAGATTCGGGAATCAAAACCGGGCTTCCGGGAGTGGCAGCTAATCACACTAACTACTACACCACAAATGCGAGCACGATTTGCATTAATTACTACAAAATAATCGTTATGCAATAAAGGTGATTAAATAAACTAATATATTGTTGAAGGCCAGACGGGAAGACTAGTAATAGTAATCGATTATAGTGCTATTTGGGTTGACATATTTCCAGCAGTTATGGGCAGTAATCGCAGCATACCAAAAAGTCCTCAACAATCGTCTTCCTCAAGGCTCAGTCTTATCCCCCACATTTTTTTTACCTGTACATTGATGATATGCTCAACATCATCTCCTACAAATTTGCCTAAGCTGATGATCTCGCAGTAGTCGTCCAGTGGATGAAACTGAGAGAAATATCAACTTACACCTTCATACCTTTCAACAGTTCTTCAGATAAAGGGGTATTGCCTTCAGAACAAATAAAAGAGAAACGTCCCTGTTCCATTCAAACCATAAACAAGCTCAGCCTACTCATTGGAACACTCTTTCCTCAAAATCCCAACCCGAGGTATCTTGGAATAACTCTTGCTGACCGAACACTCTCCTTCAGCAAAAACTTAACTACACTTCCGAAATTAACTCGAGGAACATTGTTATTCAGAAACCCACTGAAATTAATTGAGGAACTTATGCATCCACTTTGCGCACCTCGGCATTGATCACCGTCTATTCCACCTAGCGTCCTTAATCAAAACTTGCGGATCATCTGTGCTACAGTGAAGTCTCCACTTTCCTGCCTTGCGTTGTTAAGTCATACTGTAGCTGGACCTACGTATTCGTGACGACCAGGTCCTTATCTTGGCAGAACAGAAACAGTCTACCACCAACTTCTTTCTCTGCCCAGGTCATATGGTCCCACATACTTACCAACCTGTCCTTGACAGAAGTGTGCATTGCCGGGCGAGTTGGACGTGCGGTTAGGGGCGCGCGGCTGTGACCTTGCATACGGGAGATAGTGGGATCGAATCCCACTGTCGGCAGCCTTGAAGATATTTTTCCGCCTCTAGCTGTAGAGCCAGTCTCAAGCTTGGATAAAGGAGGAGGGACATCCTAATTCGGATAAAAGTTCACATGAATTAAACGCACGCTTTTAATGCGCAGTCGTTTACTTAGCATGACACTCAGCAGTCCAAAGGGAAGAGCTCTGGGTTCCATTCCCTGTCATACGTAGTGCGAAGGCTTTTCAGTTCTGAACACAATGTTTTAATCTCTAAGTGATGTAAACAATATTGTAAGCTACTATAAGTCTCTAGAGTTCAAGTCCATAGGCTTGAAATGTTAAAATCAAGAATTCAGTGTTCTAAATACTAAAAACCAACAGCGCATTACGCATCAGTTCATTTGCTAGCGTCTTTGACTCTGCAGCCGCTCAGCTTCAAGACCTTGAAGTAGCTTTGCTTTCTAAAGTTATGTCCCTATAAATAGTGGTGGCTTTACGTCACACCGACACAGATAGGTCTTACGGCTCCCTATGAATAAAGCACATGTATTAAACCTTACACCATCTTCCTAGTCCCATGTCACCATCTTGTTCCAAGTTCACCTCTAAGCCCTAGGTCATAGTTCATTCAATTTTTCAATTCTGCTCTTGTGCCCTTTTGCCCTTCTGTCCTTTTGCCCTTTAACACTTTAGTCCTTTTTTGGCCTTTTGTCTTTTAGCCATTTAGCCCTTTTTTGCAATTTCGACATTTAACCCTTTTTGCCCCTTTGCCATTTATGTGGTCCTAAGCTCCAAGACCTAATGTCGCCTTTCAGCGTTAAGTCCGTATGAATAAAGCATATGTATGAAGTCTGACACCACATCCATAGTCCCATGTGCAGCCACCATCTTGTTCCGAGTTCAGCTTCCAGCGTTACGGCCCCTATGAATAAAGCACATGTATTAAACCTTACCTTAGTCCTATCAGAACAATGTGTGTAGCCGCTGTCTTGTCATAGCCGCTATCGTCTTCAAGATTCCAAGTTCAGTTCCAAGCCCCCGTGCGGTTACCTACCAACGTTACGCCCCTATGAATAAAGCGTATGTATTAGGTCTTACACCACCTCCCGAGTCCTATTAGTACAACGTGTAGCTGCTAAGGTCCTGTAGGGAAGGGCAACCGTTAGGTTAACGCATGGTCAGCATGCGGTTAAGCCTAGGGTGTAAAGTTATTTCCGAGCTGGTGTAGGGAAGGACAATCAGCCAAAGTTCAAACGTATGCATATTTTCTCACATGCATAATAACATGTACGAACACCTGCGCAAAAAGCTACATTCGCAATTCTTTTGCTAAATTAGTAACCCTTGCTCCTTGCAGAAACAATTCTGCTGAGACGTGACATTGTTCGCTTCATAATACTTTTTCAGCATTCCTTTTTCTGTAGCGGATGAGCTGTTAGGTTACACTAGTCTTCTGTTCAAAAAGAATCTAGTGTTCGATTTCCTGGTTATGTTGAGCTTCTGTCTAAGAGGGTTCCAGCTTCGATGTCCGTTCTTCTTTTGCTCAAGGGAGTCCTAGACTCGATCCCTGTGTAGGTTAGATATTTTCACTAAATGTTACTTTTGTTCGAGGGCACTCCCAGACTCGATCTCTGTTTTAGGACACATATTAATAATGTTATTAACTTTATGTCCTATTAACTGCTTTTTAGATACACCGAAGTGCCGGAATTTACTACCGCAGTCGTTTTTATCTTGTTCAAGGGAGTGCCAGACACGATCTCTTTTTGGGTCAACTATTTAAAATGATATTGGCTTTACGTCCCACTAAATAGATTTAGAGTCCCCGAAGTGCCGGAATTTAGTCTCGCAGTAGTTCTTCTTTAGTTCAAGGGAGTTCCGAACTCGATTTCCGTTTTGGGTCAAAGTCCAAGTTCACACACTAAAAATATGAATAAAGTATATGTATTAAGCCTTACCCCATCTTCCTGGCCCCTTGTGCATCCGCCATTTTGTTCCTAGTTCAGCTCTAAGCCCCGAAGTCACCTTCCGACAATACGCCCCTATGAATAAAGCATACAAATTAAGCCTTATAGCCATCATCTTGTTCCAATTTCATCTCAAAGCACGTGGAGGTTAGATTAACGCGTGGTCAGTTCAAGATTAAGCCACCACTTTTAGCCTGGGTGTAGAGAAGGGCAACCAGTTAAGTTAACGCCTTGTCAGCGTGAGGCTAAACCAGCCCTTAGCTAGCATGTAAAGTTATGCCCGAGCTAATGTACGGGAGGGCAACCGGTTCCTTTAACGCCTGGTCAGCGTGAGGCTAAGCCAACACTCTTAGCTAGCGTGTAAAGTTATGTCCGAGCTAGTGTACGGGAGGGCAACCGGTTAGGTTAACGCCTGCTCAGCATGAGCCTAAGCCAACACTCTTAGCTAGCGTGTAACGTTATGTTCGAGGTGGTGTAAGGAAGGGCATCCGGTTACGTTAACGCCTGGTCAGCGTGAGGCTAAGCCAACAATCTTTGCTAGCGTGTAAAGTTATGTTCGAGCTGGTGTAAGGAAGGGCAACCGGTTGGGTTAACGCCTGGTCAGCGTGAGCTTAAGCCTGAACAATTAGTTAGGTGTAACGTTATGTCCGAGCTAGTGTACGGAAGGGCAACTGGTTAGGTTAACGCCCGGTCAGCGTGCGGCTAAGCTAACACTCTTTGCTAGCGAGTAACATTATGTTCGAGCTGGTGTAAGGAAGGGCAACCGGTTAGGTTAACGCCTGGTCAGCGTGAGTTTCAGCCTGGAAAATTACTTAGGTGTAATGTTATGTCCGAGCTAGTGTACGGAAGGGCAACCGGTTAGGTTAACGCCTGGTCAGCGTGAGCTTAAGCCTGAACAATTAGTTAGGTGTAACGTTATGTCCGAGCTAGTGTATGGAAGGGCAACTGGTTAGGTTAATGCCTGGTCAGCGTGAGTTTCAGCCTGCACAATTAGTTAGGTGTAATGTTATGTCCGAGTTAGTGTACGGAAGGGCAACCGGTTAGGTTAACACGTGCTCAGGGTAAGCTTAAGCCTGAACAATTAGTTAGGTGTAATGTTATGTCCGGGCTAGTGTGCGGAAGGGCAAACGGTTAAGCTAACGCCTGGTCAGCGTGAGCTATTGCCTGCACAATTAGTTACGTGTAATGTTATGTCCAAGCTGGTGTAAGGAAGGTCAATCGGTTACGTTAACGCCTGGTCAGCGTGAGCTTAAGCCTGCACAATTAGCTAGGGTGTAATGTTATGTCCGAGCTGATGTAAGGAAGGGCAACTGGTTAGGTTACCGCCTGGTCAGCGTGTGTATAAGCCTGAACAATTAGCTAGGGTGTAATGTTATGTCCGAGCTGGTGTGGGAAGGGCAACCGGTTAGGTTAACGCCTGGTCAGCGTGTGCATAAGCCTGAACAATTAGCTAGGGTGTAATGTTATGTCCGAGCTGATGTAAGGAAGGGCAACCGGTTAGGTTAACGCCTGGCCAGCGTGTGCATAAGCCTGAACAATTAGCTAGGGTGTAATGTTATGTCCGAGCTGGTGTAAGGAAGGGCAACCGGTTACGTTAACGCCTGGTCAGCGTGAGTTTCAGTCTGGAAAATTAGTTAGGTGTAATGTTATGTCGGAGCTAGTGTAAGAAAGGGCAACCGGTTACGTTAACGCCTGGTCAGCGTGAGCTTAAGCCTGCACAATTAGCTACGGTGTAATGTTATATCGGAGCTGGTGTAAGGAAGGACAACCGGTTACGTTAACGCCTGGTCAGCGTGAGCTTAAGCCTGGACAATTAGCCAGGGTGAAATGTTTTGTCCGAGCTGGTGTAAGGAAGGGCAACCGGTTAGGTTAACGCCTGGTCAGCGTGAGGCTAAGCCAACACTCTTTGCTAGCGTGTAAAGTTATGTTCGAGCTGATGTAAGGAAGGGCAAACGGTTCGGTTAACGCCCGGTCAGCGTGAGCTTAAGCCTGCACAATTAGCTGGGGTGTAATGTTATGTCCGAGCTGGTGTAAGGAAGGGCAACCGGTTAGGTTAACGCCTGGTCAGCGTGAGCTCAAGCCTGCACAATTAGCTAGGGTGTAATATTATGTCCCAGCTGGTGTAAGCAAGGGCAACCGGTTACTTTAACGCCTTGTCAGCGTCAGCTTAAGCCTGCACAATTAGCTAGGGTATAATGTTATATCGGAGCTGGTGTAAGGAAGGACAACCGGTTACGTTAACGCCTGGTCAGCGTGAGCTTAAGCCTGGACAATTATCCAGGGTGTAATGTTATGTCCGAGCTGGTGTAAGGAAGGGCAACCGGTTACGTTAACGCCCGGTCAGCGTGCGGCTAAGCTAACACTCTTTGCTAGCGTGTAACATTATGTTCGAGCTGGTGTAAGGAAGGGCAACCGGTTCGGTTAACGCCCGGTCAGCGTGAGCTTAAGCCTGCACAATTAGCTGGGGTGTAATGTTATGTCCGAGCTGGTGTAAGGAAGGGCAACCGGTTAGGTTAACGCCTGGTCAGCGTGAGCTCAAGCCTGCACAATTAGCTAGGGTGTAATATTATGTCCCAGCTGGTGTAAGCAAGGGCAACCGGTTACTTTAACGCCTTGTCAGCGTCAGCTTAAGCCTGCACAATTAGCTAGGGTATAATGTTATATCGGAGCTGGTGTAAGGAAGGACAACCGGTTACGTTAACGCCTGGTCAGCGTGAGCTTAAGCCTGGACAATTATCCAGGGTGTAATGTTATGTCCGAGCTGGTGTAAGGAAGGGCAACCGGTTACGTTAACGCCCGGTCAGCGTGCGGCTAAGCTAACACTCTTTGCTAGCGTGTAACATTATGTTCGAGCTGGTGTAAGGAAGGGCAACCGGTTAGGTTAACGCCTGGTCAGCGTGAGCTTAAGCCTGCACAATTAGCTGGGGTGTAATGTTATTTCCGAGCTGTTGTAAGGAAGGGCAACCGGTTAGGTTAACGCCTGGTCAGCGTGAGCTTAAGCCTGCACAATTAGCTAGGGTGTAATGTTATGTCCGAGCTGGTGTAAGGAAGGGCAACCGGTTACTTTAACGCCTGGTCAGCGTCAGGCTAAGCCAACAATCTTTGCTAGCGTGTAAAGTTATGTTCGAGCTGGTGTAAGGAAGGGCAACCGGTTAGTTTAACGCCTGGTCAGCGTGAGTTTCAGCCTGGACAATTAGTTAGGTGTAATGTTATGTCCGAGCTGGTGTAAGGAAGGGCAACCGGTTACGTTAACGCCTGGTCAGCGTAAGGCTAAGCCAACACTCTTTGCTAGCGTGCAAAGTTATGTTCGAGCTGGTGTAAGGAAGGGCAACTGGTCAGGTTAACGCCTTGTCAGCATGAGCTTTAGCCTGCACAATTAGCTAGGATGTAATGTTATGTCCAAGCTGGTGTAAGGAAGCGCAACCGGTTACGTTAACGCCTGGTCAGCGTGAGCTTAAGCCTGCACAATTAGCTAGGGTGTAACGTTATGTCCAAGCTGGTGTAAGGAAGGGAACCGGTTAGGTTAACGCCTGGTCAGCATAAGGATATGCCTTTACTGTAATGCTGTTAGCCTCAGCATCGAACTTAGGTCTGTAAGGTTAACGCTCTGAGATCGAGGGTCGAACCTGGGATCTGTAAGGTTACGCTTGGACACGTGCTTCGAACTTGGGTCTCTTCGGTTAACACCCTTAGGTCTTATGGCGACGATGAAATAGAAAAGTGATACACCTCAATACTCACTAAAACAGCAACGAATATATCTGCCGCTTTCGAATTGTGGGTTTATCACCAAAAGTTCCTGGTCAGCTGAACGGAGATTATTCGGAATGAGAGGGTTTCCCAAAGGTTGAGAAACGCGGAAGAAGTTATGAAGACCATTAAAGTTTGGAAGCTCCAGTACTTTGCACGTAGAATGAGGCAACCAGAAAATTACAGCCTGCTGCATCTCTTTTTATAAGTGAAGACAGCTGGTACGGCCGCAGCATTTGCCTGGTGTGAACACGGGGAAACACGGAAATTCGTCACCAGTACTGCCGACAGTGGGAGTTCGAACCCACTATCTCCCGAATGCAAGCTGGCTGTTACGTGACTCTAGCCACACAGCTCGGTACTATGTTCACAGAAAACAATAGACAGGAAGTATGCCTCAGTTTGCAAAGTGATTGTCAACAATGGACGCTGTTAACGAGATTACATCTCCTTTCAGGAAAAACAAAGTCGCGAAGAGGTATAGAGGCACTAGCGGAGTTGTGAGGTGCTGAGAAGAAGAAATCACGAACTTTGCCGATGCTCCCATCCTTCAAATACTTCAAAGAGTCAAACTTTTCTTCTGTTTAAGAAAAGATGGTTACTTAGGTGTACTTCCTCTTCAAACAATCGCCACCCATTTTCAAATTATCCGTTCGATAGAGCGGCCATTAGAGTAGTAGAAGTAATTTACGTGTTCTATAGCGAATGCACTCATCATACGGTATGCTTAAGAATATTCTTAGCTTACGTACGTGTTCTGTAGTGAATGCAGTCAGCATATGGCTTATTTTAACATTCCTAACCACTCTTAAATAAGAGGTTCTAGAGTGAAAAGACCCAGCCTTTCTTCTCGTGAATAAACACTGCGTTGTACTTATACAAAATTCGGCAAGATACAAAGATAGACAGATATATATAAGATAGATAGACAGATACGCATGCGTCAAAATAAACGACTCTTAAACTATTGCTCATCTGCTGTTCACATTTCCCCACCAATTAAGTATTTATTGTAAATAACAGTTTGACATAGATATGATATAGGCTTTTTGGCTTATGCCGTGTCAAGATAATAAGGTGAAATTCTTTACGTGTCGCAGAGAACTCTGTTCTGTGTCATGAGAAGAAAATCTCGACTGTCCTCGAGAAAGGCTTAAATAGAAGCGTCTCCTTTCAGGAAAAACAACGTCGCGATACATAGCGCGAAGAGGTATAGAGGCACTAGCTTAGTTGTGAGGTGCTGAGAAGAAGAAATCATGAACTTTGCCGATGCCCTCATCCCTCACATACTTCAAAGGGTCAAAACTTTTCTTCTGTTTAAGTTGTACTTCCTCTTCAAACAATCGCCACCCATTTTCAAAATATCCGTTCGATAGAGCGGCCATTACAGTAGTAGAAGTAATTTACGTGTCCTATAGCGAATGCACTCATCATACGGCATGCTTACTTAAGAATATTCTTAGCTTACGTACGTGTTCTGTAGTGAATGCAGTCAGCATATGGCTTAAATAGAAGCCTTTCTCGAGGACAGTCGAGCATAGTTCTCTGCGAAACCTAAAGAATTTCACCTTATTTTCTTGACACGGCATAAGCCCAAAATGCCTATATGCCTCTAAGTACGGGCCGTGAAAGCATCAATGGCAACAATAGTTTGACATATTACGAATTCATTGTTTTGTTATGTTCTGCAATTATGGTTCTCACAATAGAGGAGACCGGGAGAGTTGGCCGTGCGTGTAGAGGCGCGCGGCTGTGAGCTTACATCCGGGAGATAGTAGGTTCGAATCCCACTATCGGCAGCCCTGAAAATGGTTTTCCGTGGTTTCCCATTTTCACACCAGGCAAATGCTGGGGCTGTACCTTAATTAAGGCCACGGCCGCTTCCTTCCAACTCCTAGGCCTTTCCTATCCCATCGTCGCCATAAGACCTATCTGTGTCGGCGCGACGTAAAAGCCCCTAGCAAAAAAAAAAAAACAATAGAGGAGAAGGTGTTTATCACGGAACATTATTTGCTATATCATGTCTGATTCCGTAGCATTACGGTTAGCGTTATCGGCTGCCGTCCTCAGATGTCTGGGTTCGATTCCCGGTACTGCTAGAGATTTAAGGATGGTGGGAGCTCCAGGCTCAGTGGCTCAGATAGTTGAGGTGCTAATCTGCCCCTACTCAGCAGGTTCGAGCTTGGTTCAGTCTGATGGTACTTGAAAGTGCACAAATACTCAGCCTCGTGTCGGAAGATTTACTGGCATGTAAAAGAACCGCTGTGGGGCACATTTTCAGCACTTTGGCGTCTCCGAAAACCGTCAAAAGTAGTTTGTGGGACGTAAAATAATAACATTATTTGTTTAATGGCAGGAGGTCTGGTATGCGGTTCATGCAGCTCACTTCTTTTAGTTTGCTGTTCCCCGCCCAGCACACGACTGCGCCAGCTAGCTCCCTGCGAGGCCAGACCGCGTGTATGATATGGAAGCACTGGCGAAGCCGCGAGCTGGGCGAGGATACAACAGTGATGGCCACAACTGAACCATCACAGTACTTTATTAATAAAATATTTACAAAGAATGCCACGAGAGCCATTTAGCAAAGAAATATAAATAAAGAGAAAATACAATTAATATAGAACACAAAATATTACAATCTTGAAGCTGTAGTCCATGCCCGTCTGGCTTCCGGGCGACTGGCTGCTGGAGGATCGGACGGTGGTGATGATGGTGGCGGGAGTGTCACCGGAGCGGGTTGTGGTACCAGGTTGGACGGGTGGTCCCTGGTAAAGGTCCCTGCTGCCACCGACCGCCGTTGCCGTACTATTTTCCCGCGCCCCCTCGTGTTCTGCAGCCCCGTCCACGGGACCGTCCGCGGATGACCGGGGTTGGACGCGGTTGAGGCTGAAAGGAAAATTCCTCCGGGGTCCATGTGAGGGTCTCCGACGTTGCGGCATCGAGCTGGATTGCTGCTTGCCATCCCTTGTTTATTGCAACATAGAGCAGATTTGCCCTGCTTGCAAAGTAACTTTGTTGTGCTGCGTCGAGGTGGTCCCAGGCGCTGAGACCCCAGAGGACGGTCTCCATACCGTGGCGGTCGTGTCCCGCCGATGCCCCCACAAGTTATCTCGAAACGAGGATAAGGCAGCTTATTATATCTTACAAGGAAAATGAATAGGCTTGGTCTGTGGAAGACAGAATGGTGGACACCACTTCAACATAACATATGTCACTTACTAGAGAAGGCTGGTAATGAGTACGTAACCTCATTGTCCAATCTGGTAGAAGGGATGAAACCATGCGTTCAGAGACTTGACCTCAGGAATGAATATAACACCCAATTCGAAGAACTTAGCGCAAGGAAGTTAAGTGAAATGCTAAGGAAAAAATAGTATAGCAAATGGTGTGCATTAAGAACGCACGGTAAGGGAGCCTTTCTCTATCAGGAATACACACCAGCTACCGATTGATCGGCACCCTACAGTAAATTAACTCTTGGATCAGAGGGAAAGACGCGCTGAAAATGCAATACAACGTGGTTCCTGTACGGACCCTTCCTGGATGTAGTAAACACTGCAATGAGCCTGAAATAGTAGCTTAAGTTCTTGGTTCATGTCCACTGGGGGTACTTGCTTAGGAATGTTAGACACAACAGAATAAGCAGCAGCATTCTCCCAGAAAGATTACGAGGTACATGAAGAGGTGCCATGTGGTGCTGACGGTGGAAGCAACTGGAGAATAGATATAATCGCAATTGACCGAGAGAAAGACTTTACATATATTTTGGACCCCTCCATTAGATGTGAGCTCGACTCAAGTCAGCCAGCAGAGGTAGACGCGAAGAAGCGAGCCTTCTATGAACCAACCATCCACTAGTTAAAAGAATCATACAGCATCTTCTGCATAGGGCTTGTAGGATTTTTCATCGGAGCAAGAGGAATTCTTAATTGAGTTTTTCAAAAGTGTTTCATTCCCAAGAATCTCTACTATGAATTAGCCATCTTGGTCATTAAATGCTCCGGTTAGAAATCACCTCTATAGTACTGCACACGAGAAGGATTAACTCCAGGAAACTCTTCATGGTTACACATATATTCAATATTTCAATGTTATGGTATCCTTTGTCAGATTTAGGCAGCCTATCATTGTAGGAAGTATAAATAAATAAAAATCTGATCATACGAAGTGGAGTGTCAGAATGGGCCGAGTTTGATTCAAGTTAAAGAACAGTACGAGGAGTGAATTAATAAGAAGGCACCAAATAACAGAGCAATGTTAGATGTCGTTGATAAGTTTTATCATCCGGGTTCAGTCTTATGTCAATTAAAGGGGACAAAAGGGCGCCTTGGAACCGTCACCAAGCAAGAATCATGGGCGACTTCTCCTACAAGTGTGGCAGTGCCCAAAGTGTAGTCTCCGACGAATATCGCTGAAACTCGGGTTGAGCGGTAGGTTTGTTTAGCGGATGATTTAAGAGCTTGGTGGGTTTGTACACCGCATTAGTCCGACTCGTTGGCTGAATGGTCAGCGTACTGGCCTTCGGTTCAGAGGGTCCCGGGTTCGATTCCCGGCCGGATCGGGGATTTTAACCTTCATTGGTTAATTCCATTGTCCCGGGGGCTGGGTGTTTGTGCTGTCCCTAACATCCCTGCAACTCACACACCACATGTAACACTATGCTCCACCACAGTAACACGCAGTTACCTACACACGGCAGATGCCGCCCATCCTCATCGGAGGGTCTGCCTTACAAGGGCTGCACTCGGATAGAAATAGCAACACGAAATTTAAAAAAATGAACACTGCATTAAAGTTGCTCCTGTCTAACAGAAATAAATAAGCAGGCTTAATTACATTATTACCGCCGAGTGTTGTCCATGACGTATTGAAACCGTTCAATACTCCATGGCCGGAGCACATACAGTATGGGGATCCGGATTTCTTCTGCAACATACGGTTTTCAGATGAAAGCCACATTTACGCTACGTTATTGGCTACGTCAACCGACAAAAAACTAGTTATTAGGATTGGAACGACCTGATCTGATTATACAGTCCAAAAACCACTACAGAATATAAGCGTTACGATTTGGTGCGCTGTTTCCGGTCATGTAATATGGAACCCTTATTTCGTCGGGATTGCTGCGCAGAATAAAATAAATCGATCACCTAGTCTGCAGAGACCTTAATATTACCACGTTTGTGCGGGATTTGCACCATTTTTGTCGCGCCTGAAATTTACTCCTGCAACGAAAAAGGATGCTGCTAAATGAGGTGAATTCCAAGTCATAGTATTTCCATTTCGTTTCTTTTCCGGCATATGGTATGTAAAAGTGTTCGAAGTTTCTATTTTCTTGTTTTCTTTTGTTAATATGCGAGATGAGTCACTACATAGATGGTGTTCGAAGCTGCTTTAAATAACTCCTCGATAAAAATGTTTCCCGAGACTTAATAGTGAACTAGGCAACCCATGTGCTATCTATGCCGTTACGATTCGAACCAGATTTCAGTACTACCATGCGCATGGTTTTATTCATCTCACGTGGGCATTAGTCCACCCTATTTTTTTAATGACAGGTGAATGATTCTCGGGGACACTGCAGGTTGTTGTACAGTGGATATTGCCCGTATAGTTATTCATCTGCTGCTAGGTGTTTCTATCTTCTCTTTCAATTGCGTGACTTATAGCACCGGAAAAATGCCTATAGTTAGGTCCTTGATACAAATCACCTGACAGTTGTCGTTTATCTTGGTTTTAAAGATGAAGAAACAAAGACTGCTATGCACACATGTAATAACATGTACCAATTACAACGCAAGAATACCTATTTCCCGCGATTGCGCAGCAAAACGAAATTGCCGTGGCATTGAAATGTCGTACGCTATGTTATTACCACGCGAATCACATTAGTAGACGAATGGAGCTTTTACAGGTAAAAGCTTGGAATTCAACAGGACAAATTGGGGAAAATGTTCATTTATAAGAAGAGGAATTGTCCGTAGTGGTTAGTGTGATTAACTGTCATCATCGGAGGCCCGAGTTTGGGGCTGGGTGTATGTGTCGTCTTCATCATCATTTCATCCTCATCACCGCGCAGGTCGCCTACGGGTCTCAAATCAAAAGACCTGCACCTGGCGAGTCGAACTTGTCCTCTGACACTCCCGGCACTAAAAGCCATACGCCATTTCATTTTTTTTTTACCAAAAGACCTATCTGTGTCAGTGCGATGTAGAGCCAATTGCATATATATATGTACACACACACACACATAACGGACAATGGATTAATACAGTATGTTTTGTGAAAAATATACTCCTGTTTCCATTGTTATCTTGAAATGTCGCAGATCGTAAGTTCCCTAGTAATATGCACTCCCTTATCTTCAGGCCATCTGGCAGGGCAGCACAGTCCATATAGGACCTTAAAGGGATGGATGAACTATATGTTTCTTTGTTTGTTGTGTACGAAATTCGAAATTCTACGTAGTAATAAAAATACTGGATCATCCAGTTATCTCGGAACCGGAACGGTCGCTGGGATTGACAAAGCCGACAGCTGCGCAGGAGAGGGGAGAGCCTGCAGGGACTACCGGTTCTGGCTTTGTCTACCAACATAGTTTTTCGTGTTTCATTGAAAGTGACAACGGGGTGCAAATTGAAGTCAGAATAAATGAACAATCAGTTCTAATTATTATATTCTAAATCGAGTGTTTATTTTCGATTCGTATGTCCTTGCCGAATCTGCTAATGCTGTAAGGGGATTAGTTCAATAGAGATTCCCAGGTGTTCGAGTTCTAAGTCGTGGGACGGTTCATTGATTAGCTGAATAAATTTCATGAAACGGGAAATATTATGATAAGAAGCTAAGAAGGTGGCGTACAGTGCTAAGAGAAGAATATCTTGAAGACAGTGGACAACGCCTTAAGCGTCTTTTTCAGCAAACGGGAATTGTTTATGTAAATATAATAACGAAGCAGTCCCGGGAAGCGACCGGGCATGCAAACTCTCGGGCTTCGGTCAGAGACGAGGCATCTCCGAGGGCGCTCTCGTCTGCTCCTCTCGCTCTGCCGCGGCTGCGTCGGTGCTCATTAATTTTATACTAGTGTTCATCAAAATCTCGTGGCCAGAGATATTCATTTCAGGCAAGGAAATTAGTACAGCCCTCAGAACCACCCAGTACCAGCTTACACTTTCTCTCTCTTATTGGTCAGATCCATGCTGAAGCATAACACGTACACACCTTGAAGAGCGAGGGGAGATGGAGAGAACGAATGACTGGAGGTCTAACATGAACCAAACACGCGCAGAGGGGGAGGTACTTGCTTCCCCACGTGTCAATACGCCCCCTGACTTGACCTAGAGAGGGGAATGAAGGGAGAAACCACACGTGCACGTATGTCAATTTATTGGGGGTCAATTTCTCTTGTTTCTTGCAATTATTTTGTGCGAAGGCTCGACATAACCTTATTGTCAAATGGCAGCACACGCCACCATTGTAAGAATGAATTACCCTTATTTTTTCAACACAGGCCCTATTAAATTACTCTGTATTAATAACTTTGCAAGCGCTGTCAAAAGAAGATGTGATATACACTGAGTGGCCAAAAGTCATGGGAAGACACTGAATGTGATGTAACTAACGAGTTGCCCTCCTGCGAGCCATCAAAACGGCAGCAATACGGTAAGACATCGAATCTAAAATGTGTTGGAATCGTTGTGGAGGGATCTGAACCCACTGCTACCTACAATTGGCCTTGTGTAGTTGGTGTGAAGTTCTTGGAGCGTACACCAAGCATCGACAGCATCCCATAAATGCTCGACTGGATTAAGATCGGGGGATCTGGAAGGCCAATCCAAGGTTATAACTTCACTGGAGTGATCTTCCAACCACCTGTGTGCCACCACAGAGGGGTGACATTGTGCATTGTCCTGTTGAAACATGACATCTCCATCGGGGTACTTCTTGGGCCAGAAAGGGATGCAGATGGTCTGAAAGAATGTCCACATAGTGTGCACCTGTCAGCGCTTCCTGCAGCCAGACTGTGGGGCCTAATAACGGTAATGAGAACGCCACCCAGACCAGAAATGAGCCACCTCCCACCTAGACACAAGCTTGTTGACACGCTGGGTTCTTAGCTTCATGGGGCATACGCCATGTTCCCACGCGCTCATCAGCTGGATACAACTGGAACCGGGATTCATCGAACCATACCACACGCCACCACAGTTCCATGGTCCATCGCCGATGTTCACGGGCCCTTGCACGTCATTGAGGTCTGTGCCGAGGTGTCAGCAAAGGGACTCGAGTTGGTCGACGGCTGGTGAAACCTATGTGTTGCAGTTGCCTCCTTACAGTACTGGTAGAAATGGGCAACTAAACCTATCACCTCCTGGCATATAAATGGTGAAACAATGGAGGTTGTTCCTAGTTTCATCTACTTGGGTTCCAAAATAACTGCTGACGGCGATTGCAGCCATGAAATTAAGAGACGCTTGCTCCTTGGGAGGAAGGCAATGGCCAACCTTGATAACATTTTCAAGAGTAGAGACGTAACTCTAAAAACGAAGATTCGTATAGTGAAGGCTATGGTCTTCCCAGTAGCAATGTACGGAAGCAAAATCTGGACAGTAAGAAAGGCTGAGCGCCGAAGAATGGACGCATTTGAACTATGGTGTTGGGGAAAACTGCTTAGAGTTCCGTGGACTGCGAAGAGATCTAATAAGTCCATATTACAGGAAATCATCCCAGGCTGTTCACTGGAAGGTCAAATGCTCAGACAAAAACTGAAGTACTTCGGTCATATTATGAGAAAACATGATTCACTGGAAAATGCCTTAATGCTGGGGAAGACTGATGGTAACAGGAGAAGAGGGCGACAACGGATGAGGTGGATTGAAGCCACGGCTCTCAATTTAGGAAGACTTCGGAAAATAGTATACGACAGGAAGAAATGGCGCACTTTGGTCTATGGGGTCACGGAGAGTCGAAAGCGACTAAACGACTAACAACAACAACAAGAAATGGGTTCCCTACCCCTAACATTCAACTGGGCGGTAATCTGACTCACAGTAATTCGTCGGGCGCCCGGTATGGCTCTGAGGAGGCGACGTGATGTCCGTTCGTTTAACACCTGTGGTCTTCCCGTGCGGCGGTTTTGCGTGGATGGTAACATTCTCTCTCCACCCTCGGCACTGTTGACCTCGAAAACCGGAATTCGCGTGTAAACTCCGCAATGCTATGACCCAAGCGCCGATGATCATCCAACGTTCAAAGTCGGTTAACTCGCTCTGTGTTGCCATCCTCACGACACTGGTGTCTGTGACAGACTGCTCGGGTACACCGCAGCTAGCCGCAACGTTCAGGGGTCATACACAGCACATTTTCTAATGGGACACCCCGTCCTGTGACTTTTGGCATCTCAGTGTATATTACTACTATTCATATTATTATTATTCTACCCCTTTTCCCACACCTGTGGGTTCTCGGGTCCAAACTGTATCACACAAGTGGATTTGGCTCTGTTTTATGGTCGGATGCCCTATATTTTTGGAGGAATGTTTCTGTGGTAGTTGATAGTGTGATGTGTTGTCTGAATATGAAGAGGAGAAATATAAACAGCAAGTCCCCAAGCCAGAAGAATTAATCAGACGAGATTAAAGTCCCCGACTCTCTGAATCGAAGGTCTCAACGCGCTGACCATTCAGTCAATGAATCGGACATTATTATTACTAATAATAATAGTAGTAATAATAATAATAATAATAATAATAATAGTAATAATAACGTATATGCCTTGTTGTCCGATTTAATCGAAAGAAGTGCAATCCTTTTTAAAGGAGATGTGAAATTTAGCACGGAATCGGTGATAATTTTTCTGACTGCGAATGCTGTGCCAAATTGTGGAAGTTCATTGGATGTGGATATTGCCGGCAGTCCCTTCTAGAATCTGGAATTTTCTGATTCGAAGTTTCTTGTAATGTTAGAATTTGTATGTCAAGTTTGTCCATTATCTGTTAATTGCTTCAGTTTTCCAATTTTGAGTAATGTTCTGATATTTAAAGTTCCTATGAAGTTTTGGTTTACCGAGCTCGATAGCTGCAGTCGCTTAAGTGCGGCCAGTGTCCAGTATTCGGGAGATAGTAGGTTCGAACCCCACTGTCGGCAGCCCTGAAAATGGTTTTCCGTGGTTTCCCATTTTCACACCAGGCAAATGCTGGGGCTGTACCGTAATTAAGGCCACGGCCGCTTCCTTCCCACTCCTAGCCCTTCCCTGTCCCATCGTCGCCATAAGACCTATCTGTGTCGGTGCGACGTAAAGCAACTACCAAAAATAAAAAGTTTTGGTTTGAGAGATTTGCGAAGCTCCGACACATTCCCGTATAATGTTTCCATCATACTCCACGAAATATTACAGGACATCTGCCATACTGAGAAAATCTCCAAAGAATGGAAGTGTTCATTAATTCGCCCACTTCATAAGAAAGCGGGCAAATCAGTTATGGGCAACTACGGAGGAATTTCTCTACTGTCGATCATCTATGAAATCCTCTCTAAAGCCCTGATTAATAGATTGGAAGAAAAAACTGAGCACTTAATTGGTGAATATCAGGCAGGATTTCGTACAGCGAGATCGTGTGTAGAGCAAATTTTCAACCTTAAAACCATTCTTCAAATTCGAAAAACCAGAAAAACAGTAGTTACATTTATTGATTTCAAAAAGGCATACGACTCCGTAGACCGATAGACAGTGTTTAACATGCTAAAGGAATTCTAATTTGACAAAAAATGCAAGATAATTGATCAAGCAAATATTGACAACACAACTTCGAAAGTAAAATTTTTAGGAGAAATTTCTGAAACATTTGAAATCAAAACAGGAATCAGACCAAGGGGATGGATTATCTCTCTTGTTATTTAATTTAGTTCTGGAAAAGTGATTAAGATATGGCAAATGAAACAAAAGGTAAAAATGTGGGTAGATGTAGCCAAAACAAAAATTCACCTTCCTTGCTTAGCAGGTGCTGATGACATTGCTATCCTATCTAAACAACACAAAGGAAGCAAGTCTGTAGACAAACTCCATGAAATAGCAGCCAAAATAGGACTCCAAATTTCTTATGAAAAGACAAAGTATATGTAAGGGACTAGATCAGGTTTCAACAATCAACCTTTAATCACCAAATACGGAAATATTGCTCAAGTAGACAAATTTAAGTATCTAGGTGAAATTATTGAACCAGCAGGGTTAAATCAGCCAGCCAACAAAGAAATGAAAAACTTCAAAGAGAGTACAAAATAACTTGGAACAGATACAATAAAGGGCAAAATTACAACATTACAACACAGTAGTTCAAACAGAAGTATTTTATGCATCTGAAAATTTTAAAACGAAGATGATCGAAAAACAAGAAAGAAAAATACTAAGGAACATCATAGCACCAAAGTGCAAAAATATAATTTGGTTGAAAAAATCACGTGACATTTATCAAATTACAAAAAAATCACAGATACAATCAGGATACGACTTTTACGATTTTATGGTCACTTATATTGAATGGATAAAAACAGGCTCACAAAGAAAATTTTTAACTAAACTTAGCCTTATCAATGAAAAATCACAACAATTGGCTGAAAGAAATCAGGGAGGACCTAAATGAAATTGGTATTAATGAAGAAACCATTCAAGTCAGAATAAAATTCGCAATTTTAATTCATAAACAGAAATTTTCTTTAAAGCCCACCCGACTAAATAGAGCGTGGACTGAACAACGTAAAAAGGAACGCAGCGAGAGGTTGAAGAGATATTGGCAAGAGAAGAAGAAAAACCACGAAAGTGCTAAAAAGTTCAAACGCGCTCCTTAGTTGGGCATAACGAATAATAATAATAATAATAATAATAATAATAATAATAATAATAATAATAATAATAATAATAATGTATCCTCAACAACCAAAGTAAAAATAACCTGTCATTAAACCGTTATGATCATCAGAGAAGCAAGGGTATTTGTCAGCGCTGATCAAACACGTAAATGGCACACGTATTGGGGAGGGATTACATCGTGCACATTTCTTCACAATTAAATTACAGTTGATTAAATGTTTTCCTTCATTAGTAGAAGCGAGCATAGCCAGAATGTTTAATCATAATCACTTCCTGACGAAATGGATTTGGAAGTAATATTTGAATGCGTAACGTCACAAGCCACACCTCCTGGAAGACGAATATATGCCTCGCTTGCTCCTCCTCCATCCTCAGGGTTGGCCAAAATCTACGCCCAAACGTGATCTGTTTTCCTTTTCACCCGAAATTCTTCTGATCACAAGTGTACACGTGCTCATCCATTGGCTATATAATGCGGAAGAGTGCAGAGCTCCGGTGTAGCCGTCGGTGGAAGTGGAAAGAAAAGACAACAACAATACAAAGGTCTACGAATTTCTCCTATAAATGTTCTGTGGTGCAATAACTTAAAGCGGTTGATCATGTGTGTAGGACTATATTTAGCGAATGGATCTTGAATAAAGTTCATGACGAAAAAATTTATCCCAATCACATTATCTTCTCAGACGAAGGGTGGTTTTACTTACATGAGTACGTAAATAATCAAAACATCTGATAATGGAGTGCCGAAAAACCTAATCTGCTCCATGACGAGAAATTAGGGGCGAGTATATTTAAAGTGCATTAGCATTTATCAGACAGGCTGCCGTATTGCTCGGCCAGCGGGAAGCCTTACCTCAGCTGCGGTTCTGCGTTAAGTGGATGACCCTGTGTAACAGAAATATCGACCCTGTGGTACCTACCTGTTGTCCGGAGGCCGCGGGTTCGATTCCCAGCAAGGTCAGGATATTTTACCTGGATCTGAGGGCTGGCTTCTGGTCCACTCAGCCTACGTGATTACAAATGAGGAGCGTTCTGACGGTCAGGTGGCAACCCCGGTCTAGAAAGCCATGAATAGCGACCGAGAGGATTTGTCGTGCTGACCACACGATACCTCCAATCTACAGCCCTTCGTGATGAGCAGCGGTAGCTTGGTTGACTTTGGCTCTTCGGGGCTGTTGTGCCATGAGGTTTCTTTTTGTATAACAGAAATACAGTACGGTAATTAAAAAGTGTTTACGATTGCAATAAACTTCCGCCTAAATTTTTCAGCTGTTGTTGTAAAGTGGTTATTGTGAAAACATTCAATCAATCACTGATCTGCATTTAGGACTGCTGTCCTAGTAGCAGACTCCCTATCAATATTGTTTACTTTGTCTTTTATTAAATTATTTTAAAGTTGGGAGTATGAAGAAAATATCACTTATTCATAGCATTTTAACATTGCCGTCAGAAGTAAACCTACTATAAATCTGATTTTAAGAAAGTTTTGGCCACCTTATAAACAATCGTTGGGCAGAAGTATAGCCGCAGGTAAGAAAGTGATTGCCTGCTGCCATTTCTTGATGATACAGTACTTTTGTATCCATCTCTTGGCACAGGCCAGAGTAAAGTGTAGCTTCCACCGAAGTCCCAGTCAACATCCATGGCTGTGACAATATGGAAGCTGCTGAGGTGTGGGTGGTGCTGAGTAATGACATTCATAGCATGACTAGTGCATCTGAGTGTTATGAAAGGTGTTGCTCATAGGGTCAGTCGTGCTGCAATAGCACTTTCTGACCCAGTGACGAAAGCAATGGCAAACTACCTCACTCCTCGTCTTGCCTAGTACGCCTCATTTTGGTGCTGCCATTGGTTTTTGCGGTTTCCTTATAACCACATAACCTTTGGTGGTGCTATTTGAGGATCCAACCAGCCTCTGGGCTGATGACCTAACAGACAGACAGAAGAAAGTGATCGGCACTCTTCACCTCCAGTTTCAACAAGTTGTTAAGAGCTTGTATGTGCTGATTTGAAGCAAGATGTAAGGTATCGTGCCATATTTTGAATCAGGCTTGAATTCAGCACTCTGCATCTCACAAATATTTTCAAGGATTGGTTGCAGAAGGGAATGTTTCTAATGACGGACCATTTCACTCCTTCTCATGTACTGTACCCTACTGGGAGCGTTATGTGTATGACATGAGATATCGTCGTTGCGCCTCGAAATGTGACAATGTTGAAGGGAGAAATACTGACCCGCAGCACATGTATCACACACTCCGCACCGCGTTACTTCTAAATTTAAGTTTCGGCCGATTTTGGCTCTGGTGGTTATGCGCTGAATCACAGACATACAACCAATCCCAAGCTGCCATTTATGTCACCGGAAGAGTTGGCCATGCGGTTAGGGGCGCGCAGCTGTGAGCTTGCATCCGGGAGATAGTGGGTTCGGACCCCACTGTCGGAAACCCTGAAGATGGTTTTCATATATCTCTCTAGTATAGTACAGTATATCGTAGTTTTCAGTTTAGCACAGCATGAGTTAGTACAATACAGGTTTTGTAGTTCAATGTGTAGAAATAGCTGTAGTTTTATTTACGTTCGTGTATTGGTTAGTGTACTTAGTCCGTGCGTATTTACCATGTCTCGGTGTAGTTCGGAAAAGTCAAGTGGCAAGAAAGTGACTCTGAGATCACTGGAGTGTTCCCTTTGTAGCCCATAACCTCCTTCCTGTGCTAGCCATTAGCAGTGAGTGATGTGTTATTTCCTCATTCTGTTTTATTCTTAATAATGTATTCTCATTTTAGTGTCGGAAGTTGTTAGTAAGTGTAGTGTTTGTGAATTTGTTTCCAATCCCGATGGATTAGCTTTTATGAGTACGGTATTACATTTCACGAGGACTGTTTACCGCGGGCGTATTGAATCAGCTGTTCTCGCGGTGGTAGCGCGCTGGCAATAGATGTAACGCGATGCTCATTTGTTTTGTTGAACGTCTATTTTGAAGTAAAGCTGTGCGGAGTATAGAACAAAAATTCGTTGATGCAGTTCATGCAGTACTGAACCTTAGATGACAGGACTTTTCTGGTCAGAGGTTCGAAAGTAAAATACAGGTCTGCTACCTTGCTAGGGGTTTCACTACTGGATGACCCGCTGCTCATCACTAACGTCCAGGTTCTATTAACAGAAGATACAATAACAGCCTTACCTCATTGAGTTCAAATTGTGATTTAAATTTTACAGAGGATCCTTTAAAGGGGAGTAGCTTCTTGAAGTGAATTATGCAACCGCGCTCGAAGGTTTCTGAAGAAAAATGACTGTTTTTTACTGTGAGATTTAGTTAAGGACGCATCTCATGTGGATGAGGATAGCGGCTCGTCTTGAGCTATAATGTCAACTATCTTATCGCTTCATTATTAGCGGTCATCTAACTCCAATGGTGCAACCAAAACAGTGCCAGCGTCATGGACCTAACTGACGTCGTCACACATCACAATATTAACTTGGACACCCTTTTTGCTAGTACTTTCCTCACGAGGCCGAGCTGTTTTGAACTTCCTGTATTTTAATGTTGGTAAATATTAAGATGGTAACACACCTTGATGGTAACAATGGTGTGCAGAAGTTGTACTGTACCACAACGAATAGAAAAGCTATGAACAAAATAGGCGTCATCGTATTATTTCGTGAAGAAGTGACTGGATCCGTTTGGATTCGTGAAAAATATTCATGCAAATAAGCAAAAAAGATCTATTTATTAAACCTCCATGAGCCAAACAAGGAATTATTATTATTATTATTATGTTACTTGATTTACGTCCCACTAACTACTTTTACGGTTTTCGGAGACGCCGAGGTGACGGAATTTAGTACCGCAGGAGTTCTTTTACGTGTCAGTAAATCTACCGATACAAGGCTGACGTATTTGAGCACCTTCAGATACCACCGGACTGGGCCAGGATCGAACCTGCCAAGTTGGGATCAGAAGGTCAGCGTCTCAACCGTCTGAGCCACTCAGCCAGGGAAGCAAAGAAGATATGGGGAAAACTGTGAAAGGGTATTTCTGTTAAAGCAATTATCACTTCCCCTCTTAAAATTCATTGTGACGCCTCCGTATTTACGCGTATTTCCGTAAAGCGGTAAACGGTATAAGAGCGATTATCGAAAACAGTGTTGTCAGGCTAGGGGATTTATTCCACAGCAAAGAGATTTACCATAGTGCTTGAGGGATTTTTTTTAAGAACTGTCCTGAAAGTAGCTATTTTTGTAATATTCCATTTTCTCAACAATTCTCTCACCATTCATAAAAAGAAACTACTTTTTTTAAATTCTACTACAATTCTAGAAGGAAATTCATCATCACGAAAAATACCAAAATCTGTATATTATTATTGTTAGAGTGCCGGAGAATATTTTCCAAAACAATCGACCAAAAACAAAGAAAATAATTTTATTGTACTCGAAAACGATTCCTTCATATGTAAATAACAATTTATATGTGTAAGTAAATAAATACCGCTATACCTATCATATTGCTTAATGTAGGCTACATTAAAATCGCTGAGCGGTAAAATGTACACATAAAGTAAGGAGAAAGACTCAAGTAGCTATTACATGCAGAATCAGGGTAGAGTAACCCTCAGCGGACGACTGTAGGGCATTTCCCGACGTCCTGGTTTCCTGTTCTGGACCTATGTTGGGATACACCCACCAGCTGTTTCCATGGTAAATGTATACGCGTGTGAAGCAAGTATGCGTGCTGCTGCTCCCTGTAGTTATTGTATAGAAATTTTAGCCATGTCACAGCCTTCTAGATGCGTTAAAACTTTGTTTTACGAATTTTACAGGCAAATAAAGAACGATCTGTTGTTTACGTTGGTCAGCTGTGAAAATGGCGGCGCACAGACAGGGTAGTGCTACTTCGTCTGCTATAGATCGATTTTAGATGAAATTGACATCAGTGCACCCATCCTGCGTCCAGGTACGACACAAGTAAAAGTACTCCGACAGCTCAATAATCTCTCAGGGTAAATCATGTAAATAATTCGGCTTATCGTGAATTCAGAAGAGAAATTCGACCTCATGAAAAATAATTCAATTCCGGATGAACGTCTCCATCCTGCCGCATACTTTTCCAATGCATGTATCATCAGAAATCGCAAGAATTCACTTAAGACGAGATTATCCTACGTCAATTATCTATAACTCAATTACTCACACATACAGAAATCTAAAATAAGAAGTTTATTAATCTAATGTAATTTAATTCAAAAGAAAAGAGAAAGTAACTTGTTAAAATATTTGTTCAATAACTCATAAAATAAATTAACATTATTCAGGGATTTCATTTATATCTGCGCTGTCTTAATAAAATTCAATATCGATCCAGACATGAGCTAACATCTTGTTTTCACATCATTGTTTGATATGTAAATATTTAATTAGTCAATCACATTATTTAAATAATAATCAAATTGAAAAATCAATCATATCACTGCTCAACATAACAGTTGATTCATATTTAAATATTTTATTTCAAGTTACGCAATCTAAATTGTTTTGCGAATATCGCTTCATCTCCATTGTCTCCGTTGAATGACATGCTAAGGTTACTAACACCTATTGCCACTTCACACCTCTTTCGAAAATGAAAATTATCTAAACCTCATTAGTAACTCTACTAGTTCTTAATTAGACATAATTTCATCCTCTTATTCCATATTTGACTTTACATAAAGTCATATTTGCATTGACAAGTTAAGTGACTTCTCTTAATTTTAATATGATAGCTCAATATTATCTCTGACGTCTATGTTATTCAACACAGCTACACACACATCTCATTTTTCAATTCGTGTATTACTTCTATGTAACATTGGCTATGGATATTTCCTAACAACACAGCCTTATTTTAATATAGCAAGAACCATCTACTCTGTTATACGCGTCTGGGTTAGCCAGGCCTACCTTGTCTTTTGATATTCTCACCAAGTATTAATCATTCCATGTACTTGCTTCTTATAATTGATCCAGAATGTGAATATTTACAGTTAACATCCATCATTACATCTTTGCTGCAACTATTTTCCTAACACTTCATTTCAACTCCTTCATATTATTCCATTAAATTCTATATATCGCTCAATTCAATCATTTATAAATACCAACATAACCATTTCTCTTCATATCATAACCTCTTCATATATAACGCAATTCCTACGACGTATTAAGCTTCATTGCATATATATTCACTGCATTGGATCATAATTCATCTCACATAATAATATTTAACCTCTAGTATTCCATAATATCATTTCATGACGTAGATCGACAAGGAATAAGTCATATAAACTACACTCCTTTTCTATATAATTTCATTATGACGCTTAATAAACATGTTCGGGTTCCGAACCCATTTGAAATCTAATATGTACATATACTCTCATTCTGCTTTGTGAAATCTGCTTTTATTTTTTCAAATAAACATAATTTTATCAGCTATCATAATACACTCCATACATGTATAATCCCTTCTTCGAGATATATCGATTTTATCTCAACTTAACCTCGTAAAATATAATTCAATCATTGCACTTCACTGAGTCATTCGTTATCTTAAATACTTCACAATTATTATAAGTTTCATGAGGATATTACGTTCTAAGTTAATTAAGAACTATAATTTAGTAAACTTAGCTTGACATTTTCTGGCTATGGCGACTTTGTAGCCCTCGGCCGGCTGGATACTATGGGTCAGCTGGAGTCCTCTCCTTCATCAGGTTGGTTCGCTGGCTGGTTGCATATTCACCTCTAGGTCGGTCCCATCTCGAATTTAGCAAGTCATAATCATATTTTCCCTTGAACTAAAGTTAACATAAAATAATCCCAAGAAGTAATAGTTCATTTTAATGCCTTTTGAAGATCAAACAGCTCTTCAATACTCTTATATTTGCTTATTGAGCTGATGTTTCCCAAAATAGTTAACACTGGGTTCAGTGTATCTTCAATCTTACCGTGCTTTAATTTTTATATTGAATTTTATATAATAATTCTGTTTTTTAAGGTTTAAAAATCTCTTAATCTCGTTTTCTCGGCAACAGTTCTTGGTTATTTCCGTCCTCCAATCTCTATTCTTAAATAAGTTTCGACGTGTCGTTTCGCTCCTTGTCTGACCAGTTGGTGAGCGTATTTAAATCAAATCTCCTTACATCACGCCGCAATTCCTTTCTTCTGCGCTGAACATTGTGTATTTCGCCGTATCTTCTGTTTTAAAACGAGTAATATTTGAGTATTTCATTTAACTTGGCTGATATCTTTCTTTCGTTCTCGAAAGCCAAGAATAACGGCCGAGAGGATTCGTCGTGCTGACCACACGACACCTCGTAATCTGCAGGCCTTCGGCTGAGCAGCGGTCGCTTGGTAGGCCAAGGCCCTTCAAGGGTTGTAGTACCATGGGGTTTGGTTTAGTATGGTTTCGATATCTTTCTTTTCTGACGCAGCGAAATGTTTCGTGTCCTTACAATATCTCGGCAGATTAGTTAGTGTAATAATATATTAATATTTACTTGTTTCTTTTCAAACAATCCACTTGACATTTTTATGTTCTCTCCTCACAGCCTTTGAAACTGTGCGCTCTTTACTCGATCTTGGCCTCCTGTGAACTTTTAATTTATAGTTCACTTTATACAATTCTGACTTGTGTAGTCCATATCTCCACTCTGACGCCATTTTGGAACACGTCAGAAAATGCAGTGGGCACAACAGTGATGACGGATCATCAGTTATGGACAGTGAGTTTAATATTTCTGAGAGTGATGATGACAGTTTTAGTGAAATAGAAGTAGTTGAAACCGAGAATGAAAGTGATACATGTAGTAGTGAACCAGACAATGGTTGGAGCGTTTATCGCTCATTTGATCCGAACTTTGTAAAGAAACCACACACTTTGATTAATGGTTTCTCACCTCCCGCAGGTAAGAAACCATCTACTCTCGTTGAATTTTTAAACTATTTTTACGGAAGAATTGGTACAATAAATTGCTGATGAGACTAAACGCTATGCAAGAGAAAGACTACGAATGAATACACCATTGAGGGAGAGGAGTATCTTGGCTAATTGGGCTGATGTGACAATCGCAGAAATGAGGGCTTTTCTTGGTGTGGTGCTCAGTATGGACTTGAATCCTAAACCAGATTTAAAGGATTACTTTTCTGAAGCGTGGGTAGACAAATGCTCATTTTTCAAAGTTGTGCTTTCCAGAGACCATTTTCTAACCATTTTTGGATGTTTCACGTCTGCGCTCCTAGTCCTGCTTCTGATAGAAACAGGGTAGAAAAAGCACGTAATGTGGTGGATTATTTGGAATGGAAATTTGGAGAGTATTATGTTCCAGGGTGTAATATTTCTATTGGTGAAAGTACGGTGAGCTTCAAAGGAGGCGTCGTTTTCAAGTGTTACAATCCCCAGAAACCGACTAAGTGGGGACTGCGCATATTTGTAGCAGCAGATTCAAAGACAGCTTTTGTACGCTCATTCATTCCATACTAGGGCGCTCCCACAATAAATGCACTAACACACCCGAATCATCCGTTTGCAACAAGAATTGTTCTTCAGTTATGCCAACAGATGCTTCAGCATAACAATGGTATTGCTGTCTTCCACATATACACCAGTAGATTCTCTATCAGTTGTGATTTGGCTGAGGAACTGCTGAAATTAGGGTTTCACATAACGGGAACAGTGTCGATTTAAATGAAATCAACGGCTTTGAAAAAGGTGAAGAATCATGATGTTGTGGCATTTACGAAGGAGGATAATTATAATGGTCGCTCTTTCATGGAAGGACAAAAGGATTGTGTCGATGTTGAGTACATGGCACAACATCAGCATGCAGCAATACACACCTAAAAGTAGGCTGGATGTTGATCCTATTCTGAAGCCTGTAATGATTTGTGATTCCACTGACCATATGGAAGGAATGGACATATCCGACTAATATACGTCAACATATAATTTTGGGAGGAAATCTTACCAATTGTTCTTCTGGTTGCTGGACAACTGTGTGGTGAACAGCTTCTTATTATTCAACATGGAGAGGAAATCACAGCAACAGAGGCCACTGAGGCAAAGGCAATACAGGAAATAACTGGTACGAGAGTTGGTTGGTGATGTCCGTAACCGGAATGTCAACAAGAGAGGACGACCATCAACCAGCAATGAAGAAAAATGGCTGAATGGGAAGCCTCACTTCATACATTCGAACATCAAGGGAAATTACATATATTGTACAGTGTGCAGCAACAGGCAGAAAAAGGGCGGAACAAGAGAAACAGTGTATTTTTACAACACCTGCACCAAGAAACCTCGACTTCATCATTCTGGAATATGTTTCGAAAAGTACCACACCGAGAAGAAATATAAGTAGGAAAGGGGCAAACTGTCTGCCTTACTACATGTTTATTGTTTATTGTGTGTATCTAGATTGAAAAATTAATTCGTAATGTTGTGAGTCAGACTTTGTATCTTCATTATACCCCCCCCCCCCTGCCACGGCACTTAACGCCCTTGAAAGCGACCGCTGCTCAGCCCAAAAGCCTGCAGATTACGAAGGGCCGTGTGGTCAGCACGACGCATCCTCTCGGCCGTTATTCTGGGCTTTCGAGACCTGGGCCGCCATCTCACCGTCAGATAGCTCCTCAATTCAAATCACGTAGGCTGAGTGGACCTCGAATCAGCCCTCAGGTCGAGAGAAAAATCCCTGACCTGGCCGGGAAACGAACCCGGGGTCTCCGGGCGAAAGGCAGGCACGCTACCCCTACGGGGCCGGCATCTTCATTATACCGTCATTGTAAACGTACAGATTTTTTGAAGAAAAAATCCGATTATTAAATTATTATACAAGAAACAAATTCGTATGCTAAGGGCTAGAACTGATGATTTTAAATGATATAAGTTCATTCTAAAAAAAAAGTTAAACAATAACAGTTATAGGTATTTCACATCAAATATGAACAACCTTCTTGGCTTGTTAATAATTATAATTGTTATTATTTAAACTTAAGCCTCCGTGGCTCAGACGGCAGCACGTCGGCCTCTCACCGCTGGGTTCGTGGTTCGAATCCCGGTCACTCCATGTGAGATTTGTGCTGGACAAAGCGGAGGCGGGACAGGTTTTTCTCCAGGTACTCCGGTTTTCCCTGTCCTTTTTCATTCCAGCAACACTCTCCACTATCATTTCATTTCATCTGTCATTCATTAATTATTGCCCCAGAGGAGTGCGACATATTTCGGCAGCCGGTACAATTCCTATCCTCGCCGCAAGATGGGGCTTCATTCAATCCATCGGTGATCCGGTCACTGACTGGAAAACAGGTTGTAGCTTTTCATTATTTAAACTGATAATACCAGAAGTAGAATATTTTGTAATATGAGGTATTTTAAAGGGATTTTACTTCCCTGAGACGTGCCAACAGATATTCACCAGTCCAATGTTTGTAACTTATTCAGCAAAGAATAATTTTTGTAGTAGTTATTAATCCTGTTGTGTTTCTGATCTAGTGGCATGAAGAGGAGATACGATGAGGGAATAACCATTCCGGTTCGTGGAATGTTCTAAGTAGTTCTTGTTCTTCATTCGTAGGTTTGTACAGCCGGTATCATCTCATGTTTCTTCTATACTGAGAGTCAACTCAAGACCTAAGCACTCCCTTTAATGTTAGCACATTGACGACCGGTCCCAGAGATCTCCGATTTTACGCACGGGTATGGTTTGTAACTTGTTGTGCTAACTGTTGGCTGTAATTTTAGCTACTTTTAATCATGTCATGGAGTAGAGGGATCGTAGATTTTAATGTCAATGTATTTTTTTATTGTTCTATCGTTGTAGCCATGGAAACTTCGTATATCCCCCCCCCCCAAAGGCGCTACAGCCCTTGAAGGGCCTTGACCTACTAAGCGACCGCTACTCAGCCTGAAGGTCTGCAGATTACGAGGTGTCGTGTGGTCAGCACGACGAATCCTCTCGGCCGTTATTCTTAGCTTTCTAGACCGGGGCCCACCTCAATTCTAATCTCGTAGGCAGAGTGGACCTCGAACCAGCCCTCAGGTCCAGGTAAAAATCCCTGATCTGGACGGGAATCGAACCCGGGGCCTGCGAGTAAGGCCGTCCACAAAATGAGACGCAGGTCCGTGAGGTGACGCAGGGTGACTCACGTCGAATTCTTAACGGCAGAGTGAGTCACGGCGACAATCGTCGCAAGTTGGATCGCATTTTCTGTACGCAGTTTACCACGGAACTTTAGCTCTGGCAGAGATGGCGAATACTGATGCTTTGTTAATAGACTTGAGTTCAGAATCGGATTCCGCTACCGAGTTTGTGTTCGAAACGGTATGTTACAGATACAGCCGGTGCTCCACTTTTCATGTATTTTTGCTCTCTTCTGAGAGCATCTCTCAGCGAATGTCTCAGTTTCTCCCACATCGCCTTCGCTTCAGCACCTGCAACAATGGCTTTGTGGCTTGTATCATACAGAACTTCGCCAACACGCACGACTTCAATTAGTTTTTCTTCCATTTCGAACTACAAAACACAATATGAACAGCCAAAATCACCGTGAGTCTTGCAGGAAACTGCGGAAGAGAGACTGCGGTGGCAGGGTCACCACGGGCAGCAACTGCGTCACGTCACCCTGCGCCGTAACATGCGCGGGTCCGGTCAGTTCTGTGGTTCGCAGAAACTCACCGTGAGGCACCCTGCGTCACCTCACGGACCTGCGTCTCATTTTGCGGCCGGGCTAAGAGGCAGGCACGCTACCTCTACATCACGGGGCCGGCCCATCTAAAGTTCGTATATACATGGGTATTCTTACGCGCCGAGAATCATTATACAAGATGGCGCTCCCATAGCCATATGAAGACAAACTATTTCAACATTTATATGCAGATTCATTAACTGATGTGCCACATGGGTGATGAGCACTTAGAATTCTCGTAGTTTCCAGTTGACAGTAGGCGACAGCCGACAGTAGGTGACAGGCTACGGGAAGTCTCGCTTTTATGCACCTTGTATTTTCTTGATTATTGATGAAATTGTGGGCGATATTATGAGTTCGAAATGGCGTAGTCATGGAATATAAATTATTACTGCATCTTTCTTTCTTTCTTTCTTTCTTTAAATCTTCATATATTAAACAAAATAATGTCAGATATGTAGAGTTATTCCCTGGAGCACCTGTGCTGATGTCAACATGGCGCGGCTTATTCAGTTGCCGACGTCTACCGATGATTGTGATTAATTATGTACAGACCGGTTATAATAGGTACCGAGTGACAGTGAATTACATATTTCTAATGATTAACGGCTAACAATAAACGCGGAGTAGCCGTAAACAGAAATCCTTGCATACTTGAAAACGAGTAGCCTATATGAATGGCACAAATACGGCATTCATACTACACTGTGCTTAGAACGACTATTGAATGGAACCACAAACGGTCTTGCTTTGAAACGTATCACAATGTACAGACTATCAAGCAACCTAGTGAGTACAGGTTCCAAGTTTGAGGTCGATATCTTGAATACATTTCGAATTACAGTAGTTTGGGTGCAGCAGTGAAACTTATTTCTTGGAGGCTTGAACTTCCGCAGCAGTAAATAGTTCCTACCGTAGGTTTATTGCTTGTTTCTGAAGTCAGGAGCTTCCCTCAGTTTGATTAGATATTCTGGTGAACTGACTTGACCAGTTCAAAATGTTTGCCGTGTAAAAATATGGAAAACATTTCACAAGTTTTATGCTATTCGGGTTCGTTGCCAACTCTTATCTTTCATACGCAGATAATTGTTGTGAATAGTTATTGTTCTCGGTGGTATTTGTAGCAAAATACATAATTATTTAACATGAACTTGATATCTTATTGCATTGTGTACTTACTAAGCCTTGTTCGACTTCATTCCACTGCTGTTTATTTCGCATCATTTTTACGACGTTGAAAAGGGATCCAAGACAATTGTTGGCAGTACTGGTTGCAATAGCATGCTCATTCTCAGTACTCATAATGGCTGCCAGCTGTGAGCAACATGCGGGTAAAGCTGTATCACTTGAGTCACCAGTGAATTACTTTAAAGCTAATACAATTGAAGGGAAATTAAGTAGGAAGTGTAAACAAATTGTTCTGAACGTTTGCAGTAGCCTACGAGATGAGAATCCTCTGTGGACTATGGAAGAAGTGGTGAAAAATACTGCTCAGCTGACAGCATTTCTACGTACAGTGGTTTTTTTTTTTTTTTTTTTTTTTTTTTTTTTTTTTTTGTTGCTTACGTCGCACCGACTAGGTCTTACAGTGTTTACACGGCTCGCGCGGAATAGAAAGGAATTCATTTGTTTTCTTGTGGAGCTATATCGTATATGCTGTTCTGTGGTTATTTATAAATGTCATGAATGTTGCTGACGATATGCCTCCCTAATGTTGCTGAAAATTTAGTTTTAGTTTTAAGAAAGTGTCTGAATTGTATAAACAGGCAATCAAGGCGATAAGGAAAGTGAAACAAAACGTAACTCAACTAAGCTGTATGCTAGATTTATGTGACAGAAAACATTTGTTTGTTTGTTTGTTTGTTTGTTTGTTTGTTCGTTCGTTTGGATGTTCGTCAGTAGGTCTATGTGTCGTACCACCTCAGTTCGAAGTATACACTCGCCGTGAGTAAAACAGGAAGGGCCCTAACACAGTATAGGCATAGGACCCTTAGCGTACTTGGAATAATAATAATAATAATAATAATAATAATAATAACAATAACAATAATAATAATAATAATAATAATAATAATAATAATAATAATAATAATAATAATTGTTACGGGGATACCGTGGAGCACAGGGATGTAAGAAGGCGCGGACATGAATGGTTGGACGGTGAAAAGATCAAAGTACAATTTAAAATTCTAAAATTTGAAATGTTATTTTTCCCTCTTTTTTTAATTTTAGACTCTGTTAAATAACAGCAAAACAGGAGTTCGTTGACTCAAATAACAAGAATGGACAAGGTTCAGGTACACAACAAGTAGTTTGAAATAAGCCCGTAGCTCGTAAGTTACATATTCAAAAGAGCACCATTCCTCCAATCAATGGATGCTCTAGGAGACCAATCTCCAAACCTTATTACAACCAAGACTCTCCAAGGCACAATCTAAAATTTACACTATATCATTACACAAATGATTTACTGTCTTACCCACTCGACAGTCTGATTTACAATTGGATATGGATATTTAAATTTTAACAGAGGCAACAAATACCGATTGTACGTGGCCTTATGATCAAGAGAGAATGTTTAAAATGTCCGACGTAAATCAAAATGCTGTGAGGCGAACACTTACACATCTTTGAAAACACTCTGAAACACTTAAAACCCTATGTGAGCTTAAGGAACGAAGTTACAGAGGCTAAGCCTATACAACAGAGGTGACTGGATGGTGAGAAAAAAATTAAATTAAAAAAAGTCGAGATCAATTTTAAGGTTTACAAAATCATAGTCACCCCAATACCAAGTTGAATGGGAACTACAACAGGGTTATCATTCTTTATTCCCTAAATCAGAATCATATCCTTACACTTGCTTAAAGAATTTACATTGAAAAGATGATAGATTTACATTAAGTAAGAATTTTGAAACTTCCCCTCAAGTCAGCTTTCTGAGACTATCACATGATTAAAAGGTGTCTGCCGTTACTTTGAGCTCGTGGGCCTTTCGGTGACGGCCAAGACTTGACCCTGCCTCCTCTACGAACGCACTCTAAACCTCTTGACTGGAGCGATGGAAAAGACAACGTGGCCTAAAAGGTCCCAGCTTTTATAGCGGAGAGGAAGATTGCAGAACTCTCTGGGCCGAAGCCCTGTACAAACCCTCAATTTTGATTGGTTAATTTTATAAATATCCAAAATTTATGATTGGTTAACTTTTTGATGAAGAAGGGAGGGATAGCATTGCTACTAGCCTTAGAACACAAAAACAATCTACAAACAGCAGATTTCATGTCACATACTGGTCTAGTGCTAGATCATCAAAGCAAGTCTTACACATTCAAATTTGAAAGTAATTTCCATATTCCCCTTTTAAAATGTAACTCTGCTTCATCTTCTTCAATTTCGCCTACCCAGGGGAAGATGTCGTTAGACCTTAGACATTTACCTGAGGACCAGGCTGATACCATTCTGAGTTATGTCAGTCATTTCCCGATTTATTTTCCGAAACCCTTCGTGTTACCGACTTAATCTAATGCAAGGTATAGGTGACGGATTCGGTCCCTGTAAGGTTTCCTCCAAATAGACTATCTCCACCTAAAATGAAGGCCCTTAAGGAGATTATTGATCAAATGTTGAAGGATGACATTATTCGACCTTCAAAGTCGGCGTACTCATCGCCCATCTTTCTTGTACCGAAATCCCTAGGTGGTTTCAGGCCTATTATTGATTACAAGCATTAAAACGTAAGATCGTATTACAATCAATGCCCCTTCTTATTTATATTCATGTTTATCTTGGTTTCGTAAGGTTAAATTCTTCACCATCCTGGATCTTAACCTTAATCATAATCTTGACGGCTTTCGCTACCGACTGGAACTGTACAAATACAACCGCGTGCCTTTCGGGATCGCCAGGAGCGCACGGGTGCGGATGTTCTTACTAGATTGCTAGATAGGGTCTTCTCCGACATCAAATTCAAATATCTGTGCCATTATCTCGATGGTGTCGTAATTTTCTCTGAAACCTTTGCAGAACCCTTAGATCATCTTAAGGAAGTCTTAAATCGACTTCGTAAGGCCGGATTGACAGTAAAGTTATCTAAGGTAGCTTTTGCTAAGTCTTCTACGTACTTCTTAGGGCATGTTATGTCAGCGATGGAGTTTCAATCGACCATTCCAGAACGCAGGCAATTCGTGACTTTAAGCCTCCGAAAGATGTTAAAGGAATCGCTAGATTCATTGGTGTGGCGAATTTCCTCAGGAAATTTATTCCTAACTTTGCTAATAGGACGGCGCCCCTCAAGTTCGAATGGGGGCCATCGCATCAAGCTGCGTTCGAAGACTTGAAGTTAGCTCTCAGTTACGGCCCAGTCTTAGCTATGCCAGATTTCTCGAGAACGTTCATCGTTCAGACAGACGCCTCATAATCTGCAGTCACTGCTGTCCTTCTCCAAGAAACTGAACTCAGAAGGCGGCCAATTGCCTATGCGTCTAGGACATTATCGGCTCAAGAAGCCAAGTACTCCATTTATGAGTTAGAAGGACTGGCTGTTCTTTTCGCTTTGGAGAAAGTTCCCCTGTATCGGGAATATTTTAAGTTCGAATTAGTGACCGACAGTCAGGTTCTGAGCTGGTTTTGGCTAGGCTCCATCGCACACGATGTTCGCCCGTTGGGCTATCCGCATTTTAGTTTAGTGTTCCAGTTCGACGTGCGACACGTTCGGGGATCCGATAATGTGGTCGCAGATGAACTAAGCCGTATGCTTTCCGGCGAGGTTGATTCCACTGAGCCGAAGAAAAATTCTCCTCCTTCTATTTCCATACCTCCTTGTGTGAGTGCCATTTCGTCTGATGCCCCTATGTTATTCCGTGACATTGAAAAATATCAACTGGAACATCCAGTGCTGGCTCCTATTATGGAAACCATTCCTTCTGGGGAACATGTCCTTTATGTTCTGAGGAATAGGCTTCTGTGTTAACCTTCGAAGCATGATCAAAAGATGAAGGTTGTAGTCCCAACTGTTCTGGTGCCCATGATCTTCAAGTATTATCGTGAGACACCATTAGGGGGACATTTAGGCATCTTCAAAATTAGAGAAAAAATTAGAGAAATGTTGATCTGGAAATGTATGGACGGCAAAATTAGGGAAATGTTTAAAGCTTGTAAATCTTGCTTAGTTAGTAAGCCCACGTTGTCCATTAAGCTAGGCCTATTGTCATTTCATCAAGCATCTCGCCCTATGGAGCGATTATACATAGATTACGTCGGACCCTTCCCTCAATCTAAGGTGAACGGGAATAAATTCATCCTTGTGTGTGTAGATGGTTTTACAAGGTTTTCATGGTTATTTCCGACTAAGCTGACTACCGCTCAGTCTAGCATTTCTTTCCTTAACCCTGGAGTGGTCGCATGGCTTTTGTCAATATTAGTGGTCGCACAGGGTCTTTCAGACCCATTTTTCTCAGTGTTTTACTAGTAGATTTTTATACTTTATTTTTAATTATAGGACATTGTTTAGTTTATTTTAATGCAGTTTACATGGCTACAATATTTAACTATCCTGTTTCTTAGCCAAAAACTGTATTTTTATAATTAAACTGAAAAATTACGAAAGTAATCTGAAGGCTTCTCATGAGAAAGTGTAAAAGAGATATGATCGTGGACGGAGACCGACCAAGTTAAAGGTTGGAGACCAAGTCACGGTGAAAAATTTTGTTCCTGCAGGCAAGCTTGCCCCCAGATTTCATGGACCGTCCATTATTCTGGATTTCTTAACCCTGGTCACCCTCCTGGTGAGTAACCCCGACACAGAGCAATTACAGTGTTCATCTGTCCCAAGTAAAACCAGTACAAATCTAGGTTCAGTATAGGCCACCAAGTCATGGTATTGCGAATGTAATTATATTTCTTCTTTTTTTGCTAGGGGCTTTACGTCGCACCGACACAGATAGGTCGTATGGCGACGATGGGATATGAATGGCCTAGGAGTTGGAAGGAAGCGGCCGTGGCCTTAATTAACGTACAGCCCCAGCATTTGCCTGGTGTGAAAATGGGAAACCACGGAAAACCATCTTCAGGGCTGCCGACAGTGGGATTCGAATCCCCTATCTCCCGGATGCAAGCTCACAGCCGCGCGCCTCTACGCGCACGGCCAACTGGCCCGGTATATTTCTTTCCTTAGCAGCTTAGAATATTAGGTTTACATAGGATCCAAATAAAGGAGGCCTTCTGCTCCTGTTTACAGTAAAAAATCCTAAGCCTTGTAGTTCATTTCTTCTCTCTATCACCGAGCTCGATAGCTGCAGTCGCTTCAGTGCGGCCAGTATCCAGTATTCGGGAGATAGTAGGTTTGAACCCCACTCTCGGCAGCCCTGAAAATGGTTTTCCGTGGTTTCCCAATTTCACACCAGGCAAATGCTGGGGCTGTACCTTAATTAAAGCCACGGCCGCTTCCTTCCCACTCCTAGCCCTTTCCTGTCCCATCGTCGCCATAAGACCTATCTGTGTCGGTGCGACGTAAAGCAACTAGCAAAAAAATCTTCTCTGTATCCTCTTGCAAAATCCTTCCCTTCAGTAAAAATTGTTTCTCTCCCCCTGTCTGCCTTTAACTTGCCCCTGCCTCCAAGCTTGAGCCTGGATTCCACGCACTCGTCCTCTATGCCGCCTGCCTTAACGGCACCACCTACCCAAAAACAAACTCTCTCCATAAAATCAGTTACTGTTGCTCAGGAATTATTATTGCAGTGCCCTAAGGTCATCTGAGACCGTATCACAACAACTGGCGAGAGGTGCCGGCGTGGGGTAAAGGCCCACCTCGTTCTGGCCCAGTCTCCTTCACCACGGCAAACTTGGGCACCATCATTAGTGAAAATGGCGGGAGTGGCTCCACAACAGCCCACTTCATCATTGGGCGGAACTTCAATATTGGGTCCATAGCGACCATCACCATGGTTACCCCTCTCAAGGTAACGGGAGAGAGGTATCTGTGGGTACTTTGGGGGGTGTCCGTGGGACCTCACCCTGGCATCGGCGATGGCGCCCGCTCTTAACGTAAACCTTGGGCATAACTGACCGTACTTCTACGACTTCATAAAATACATCAAGAATTATTTCTTCACATAGCTTGTAAATGAAATCTCCATCAAATATTTTTCTGACTTCGATCTCTAAATTTAAAATGTTCTAATGGGCTAAATTTATGGGCGGAGGTCTGTACCGGAGGTATAACTACTCCGGACATTTAAACCGAGCGCCTTCTAGAAGGCCATCTATAATACGAACAGTGAACTGGTTATTAGAAGAGATACGGCGCTGGAGGTTAACAGGGTTCGAAAGCTGCATTACTGACGATGGAGGGTGGAAGTTGTGGTGGTTAATTAACTTGTTTAGATAGGGGAGAAGTTAGTTGTTTGTGGGCAGATTCTCTACTCCCAGAAGACTTATTAGGGTCCTCTTCAGTTTGTACGTTTACTGGTGGAAGATAGTCACCCTTATCACTAGCGGCTCCAGTAAACAATTGATTGACCTTATTTGATAAATCCGAAATGTGTTCCACTAGAATGTTAGCCACACTAGCATGATCTTCCTTAAATTTCAGAGACAATAGGTCTCTAGTTCTATTATTAGTTGATTTCCAGAGGGTTCACCTACTTCATAAAAACTTAAACGGAGGCAAGGTCAGTAATGTTGGCAGTGATGGTGGACAGAGCCTCATCCATTTCCTTCTCCCCATACACCGGATGGGAAAATCTAAAGATCCTTTAAGTCTAGCTGCATCTGTTGAAACCGTGCCACCACACTGGACCTTTCTGATTAAAAGTTCGTAAATTAGTTCTTCCCTGCGCAGATACCATGGTGCAAGGACTCCTCTAGAACCAGACATAGTGAACGAGAATTTGAAAAAATGGACAATTCCGGAAACAGAAAATCTTTTAGAGTTCGATATCATATTCTATGAACAGCCGCCAAAAGGGGCTTTGCCCAGACCCATTCAACCACGCTCTGCTGCCACTTGTTATGGGGATACCGTGGAGCACAGAGGTGTAAGGAAGTGCGGGCGTGAATGAATGGACAGATAAAAGATCAAAGTACAATTTAAAACTCTAAATTTTGAAATGTTATTTTTCCTCTTTTTATTTTATTTTAGACTTTGTTAAATAACAACAAAACACCAGCTCGTTGGCTTAAATAACAAGAAAGAACAAGATTCAGGTACACAATAAGTAGTTTGAAATGAGCTCGTAGCTCATAAGTTATATATTCAAAAGAGCACCATTGCTCCATTCAATTGTTACTCTAGAAGACCACTCTCCAAAGCTTAGTACAACCAAGCCTCTCCAAGGCACAATCTACACTACATCATTACACAAAGGATTTAATATCTAGCCCACTCGACAGTCTGATTTACAATTGGCTATGCATATTTAAATTTTAACAGAGACAATAAGTGCCCATTGTGCGTGGCCTTATGATAAAAAAAGAAAAAATGTTTAAAATGGCGAACACTTGCACTCCTTTGAAAATATACTCTGAAACACTTAAAACCCTATGTGGGCTTAAGGCCCGAAGTTACAGAAGCTAAGCCTATACAGCAGAGGTGACTGGATGGAGAGGAAAAAATAAATTCCAAAAAGTCTAGATCAATTTTAAGGTTTACAAAGTCATAGTCACCCCAATACCAAGTTGAATGGGAATTAAAATAGGGTTATTACGCTTTATTCCCCAAATTAGAATGAAGTCCTTAGACTTGCTTAAGTAATTTACATTGAAAAGATGATAGATTTACATTAAGAATTTTGAAACCTTCCCCTCAAGTCAGCTTTCTGAGACTATCACATGATTAAAAGATGTCTGCCATTACCTTGAGCTGGTGGGCCTTTCGGTGACGGGCAAGGCTTGCCCTCTGTCTCCGTTACGAACACACTCTAAACCTCTTGACTGGAACGAAGGAAAAGATAACACAAAAGCTCCCAGCTTTTATAGCGAAAAGGAAGGTTCTAGAACTCTCTGGGCCGAAGCCTGGTATACACACTGAATCATATCCAAAATTTATGATTGGTTATTTTTTTTATGAAGAACGAAAACTATGACGTTATATGTATATGATTCCGTTCTCGAGCACAAAAATTAGAACAATCTACACCGGGCGATTTGGCCGTGCAGTTAGGGGCGCACAGCTGTGAGCTTGCATCCGGGAGATAGTGGGTTCGAATAACACTGTCGGCAGCCCTGAAGATGGTTTTCCCTTGTTTCCTACATTCACACCAGGCAAATGCTGGGGTTGTACCTTAATTAAGGCGATGGTTGCTTCCTTCCAACTCCTAGACCTTTCCTATCCCATCGTCGCCATAAGACCTATCTGTGTCCGTGCGACGTAAAGGCGCTAGCAAAAAATTCTACAAACATTCTTGTTTAGAAAACCTATAAATACAAAAATTCTCTTGAAAATTAATGGTCCATCCTCCCACCAGAGGGGGCACGAAAGTCGACAGTAGAGACACCCGATGATAAAGTTCGAAACTTCTTCTGATAGACATTTCACTGTTCGTATTACTGATTACCTTCTAAATGGTGCTCGGTTTAAATGTGCGGAGTAGGTGTACCTGTAATAATAATAATAATAATAATAATAATAAGTAATTTGTACTTTACTTTATATTCGCTACTGCCCTCTACCTGCAGAATTGTCATGAGGGGATCATGAGTTCGTTTTTATCTTCCGAATGACGAAATTACAATATTTATAACATTACTGGAAACGTTTTATTTTGTAAGCCCACTCACAGGCGGATTTTCAGCTTGTTGAACTGTGGGAAACTGCCACTGACAGACGTTGCACGAGAGCGGAATCGTATACATATATCGTCATAGTTGTTGTTGTAAGTCCCCATGTGCCTCATACAAATTGCATTATGAAATAAATATAAGCCTTGCTTCACTTGCCTCCGCATTCGTCAGAAATCTGTAGACTTTACATGATCAATAAATGAATAAATAGGTACGGTACGGCCCAGTGGCGGCTGGTGGTATCAGAAACTGGGCGTTGCACCAATATTTTCAGTTTCACATTTTTATAGCTTACAGAAATAACAAGAAACTGTGTTATCGTCAAGTAATGAATTACATTCCTACTAAAACTGTAATATATCTTGCAATTACAACCCAGTTACGTTTGCCTCACTTGAATTGAAAATTTGCCGTCCTGTTTTTCACTGAAGCAAGATGTTGGTAATATTGTGGGTGGTCTGGTATGGCGTGGGAAAGAAATTACCCAGCAAATTGGCGGTGCGGTTAGGATCGCGTAGCTGTGAGCTTGCATACGGGAGATAGTGGATTCGAACACCACTATCGGAAGCCCTGAAGATGGTTTTCCGCAGTTTACCCTCTTCACACCAGGTAAATGCTGTGGCTGTACCTGAATTACAGCCACGGTCGCTTCCTTCCAACTCCTAGCTCGTTCCTATCCCATCGTCGCCGTAATACTTACGTGCCTCGGTGCAACATAAATGAAATTTGCAAATTTAAAAAATTGGAAATGAATTACCTTTGCGAGAGGAAAGTAGGAATGAAGTAATCTCCGCAGAGTGGCGCTTTCTAATGGGGACATTTGGAACTGTTTCTCGGTAGGGGACTTGCTGGTCTCGTGCAACTCCCTGAGACCGATACTAGCGAGCTTGCTACCTGATGCTATGCAGACTTAGGCTCGTCCCTGCTGAGGTACATTGCGCCGCGCTGTCCGCTAGGGAGTTGCCGTAGGAAAGTAAACCCCCTGAGTTTGATTCGAAGCCAGTAGCGTTTGTTGGTCCGTTACGAAGCATTAGTACAGCGAACGACCGAAGATGGTTGATTTTAACATATTTTTGAATACATGTTAGGTTTATTAAACTAAACATTAGAAGAAAATACGACAAATGAAGTGCAAAATTATTGGGAGTTGTGCAACCCTGCAACAATACCACACACCGCCCCTGCGGATCGTAATAAAAGTACAACGATGTGAAAGGAAGTAATTTATTTTGATGCTACACTATTTGAGAATGAAGTATTTGTCAGATGGTTGATCGACGTTAATAATAAACCGGTTGTGGCAGACAAGGAGAACCGAGACGGGAAAGGAAACAGGGGACGTGCTCACACGCGGAAGGATAATTTTTCTCAACTTTTGAGTTACGTCCACCATAGTGTGGACCACGTCAGTTTGTTTACTCTTTCAGACGTTCCACCCACGTTATGATGTGGCATTTTCAGCGACCCAGTGTAAATTAATTGACGCAGTTTCCACCGGAGGTCATATTATATACGTAGTCATTACTGTTCCTCTGTGGTGTGCCATTAGATGATACCCCCAGAGGCCCAGGTTCGATTCTCGGCTCTGCCACGAAATTTGAAAAGTGATAGGAGGACTGGGACGGGGTCAACTCAGCCTCGAGAGTTCAGCTGAGTAGAGGGGGGTTTGACTCTCACCTCAGCCATCCTCGAAGTGGTTTTTCGTGGTTTCCCCCTTCTCCTACAGGCAAATTCCGGAATGGTACCTAACTTGAGCCCATGACCGCTTCCTTCTCTTTTCCTTGCATATCACTTCCAATCTTCCCATCCCTCCCACCACAAGGTCCCCGTTCAGCAAAACAGGCGAGACCGCCTGGGCGAGGTAGTGGTCCTTCTCCCCAGGTGTATTCCCGGCGCAAAGTATCACGCCCCAGGACGCTACCCTTGAGGCGGTACAGGTGGGTCTCTGACTGAGTCCGAAATAAAAATCAACCCTCGACGGTAAACGGATTAAGAAAGAAAGAAGTGGTTACAGTTTTTTCTCTCTCCATTTTAACATTGATAAATTTTCTTCTTCTTCTTCTCCTTCTTCTTAATCTGATTACAAATCAATCAATCAATACTGATCTGCATTACCCTCCAGGGTTGGTTTTTGCCTCGGACTCAGCGAGGGGTCCCACCTGCCCTTGAGGTAGAGGTGGGATCCTCGCTGAGTCTGAGGGAAAAGCCAACCCTGGACAAACTGCAGCCTTACCTCACTCCTTTCTGGATTGCTGTTCCTTTTTCAAAGCCCTCTATTCTTATCGCTGCAGACTGATTTTTATACAGATTATAGATGATTCTCCGTTCTCGGTACCTGATCCCAATCACCTTCAGAATCTTAAATAGCTTGGTCCAATCAACATTATCGAATGCCTTTTCTAGATCTAAGAATGCTATGTACGTGGGCTTTCCTTCTTGATTCGATCCTCTAAGATCAAACGTAAAGTCAGGACTGCTTCCCGTGTTCCTACATTTTTTCTGAAGCAAAATTGATCTTCTCCCAACTCAGCTTCAACTTGTTTTTCTATTCTTCTGTAAATAATACATGTTAACATTTTGCAGGCATGAGATACTAAACTAATGGTGTGATAGTTTCCACACCTGTCAGCACCGGCTTTCTTGGGAATAGGTATAACAACATTATGAATAAAAGCGAATGGGTTTTCTCCTGTCTCATACATCTTACACACTAAATGGAATAACCTTGCCATGCTGGTTTTTCCTAAGGCAGTCAGTAATTCAGAGGGAATGTCATCAATCCCAGGTGCCAGATGCCTTGTTCCTATTTAGGTCCCTCACAGCTCTGTAAAACTCTGATCTCAAAATTGGGTCACCCATTTCATCAGCATCAACAGCCTCTTCTTGTTCCAGAACCAAATTATCTACATCTTTACCTTGATACAACTGTTGGATATGTTCCTGCCATCTTTCTGCGTTGTCTTCTTTCCCTGGAAGTGGCTTTCCATCTGTGCTCTTAATATTCATACAGCTAGATTTTCTTTCTCCAAATGTTTCCTTGATTTTCCTGTATACAGCATCTACCCCTCCTAGGACCGTACAACCTTCAACATCCTTGCACTTCTCCTTCAGCCAGTCTTCCTTAGCTACCTTGCATTTTCTATCCACTTCATTCTTTAATCGCCTGTATTCTTTTCTGCCCTCTTCATTTCTAGCATTCTTGTATTTTCGTCGTTCATCAATCAGGTCTAGTATCTCCTGAGTTATCCACTGATTCTTAGTTGATCTTTTCTTCCTTCCTAACATTTCTTCAGCAGCCCTGCTGACTTCATTTTTCATGACTATCCACTCTTCCTCTATTGTGTTTCCTTCAGCCTCTTCATTTAGTCCTTTTGCAACATGTTCCTTGAAACAATGCCTCGCACTCTTTTCTTTCAACTTGTCTATATCCCACCTTTTTGCATTCTTTCCTTTCTTCAATTTCTTCAGCTTCAGATTGTATTTCATGACCAACAAGTTGTAGTCAGAGTCCACGTCTGCTCCTGGGAAAGTTTTGCAATCCAACACCTGGTTTCTGAATCTCTGCCTAATCGTAATGAAGTCTATTTGATACCTTCCAGTGTCTCCAGGTCTCGTCCACGTATAAAGCCGTCGTTTGTTGTTTTGAACCAAGTATTGGCACGGACGAAATTATGATCAGTGCAGAATTCAACCAGCCGACTTCCTCTTTTGTTCCTTTGTCCCAACCCGAATTCTCCTACTGTATTACCTTCTCTTCCTTGGACTACCACTGCATTCCAGTCTCCCATCACAATTAGATTCTCGTCACCTTTTACATATTGTATTAAATCTTCTCTCTCTTCATACGTTCTTTCGATTTCCTCATCATCCGCTGAGCTGGTAGGCATATAGACCTGCACTATTGTGGTGGGCATTGGTTTGGTGTCTATCTTGACGACAATAATTATTTCACTATGCTGGTCGTAGTAGCTTACCCGCTGCCCTATTTACTTATTCATTATTAAACCAACTCCTGCATTTCCTCTGTTTGATTCTGTGTTGATAATTCGGTAGTCGCCTGACCAAAAATCCTGTTCTTCCTGCCAACGTACTTCACTTATACCAACTACATCTAAATTTAGTCTATCCATCTCCCTTTTCAAATTCTCGTATCTACCACAACGATTCAAACTTCTAACATTCCACACTCCGACTCGCAGAATGTCAGTATCCATCTTCCTGATGATTCGGAGATCCGAATGGGGGACTAGTTTACCTCCGGAATATTTTACCCGGGAGGAAGCCATCATCAGTACACCATTCATACAGACAGAGCGGCATATCCTCAGGAGTTAGTTACGGCTGTAGTTTCCCGTTGCGTTCAGCCGTGTAGCAGTATCAACCCAGCTAAGCCATGTTGAATATTATTACAATGCCATATCAGTCAATCATCCAGAATGCCGCCCTTGCAACTTCCGAAATGCTGCTACCCCTCCTTTCAATGAACCATTCCTTAGCCTGGTCCCTCAACAGATACTCATCCGATATGGTTGCACCTGCGGCTCGGCTATCTGCTTCATTGGGACACGCAAGCCTCCCCACCGCGGCAAGGTCACATGGTTTGATCTGACGTTTCTTAATACGGCAATTTTTAACCATTGCAAGGCACTCCGCTGCATAGAAGGACTCCGGGCGGATTAGGTGCGGTATTATTATTATTATTATTATTATTATTATTATTATTATTATTATTATTATTATTATTATTATCGTTAAAAATAACATGTATTGAAATATATAAAAGTATAGGCTTTTTCTTTTATCTCGTTGTCCTATCATTGCATATGTTCAATACCGTAACTTAATAACATTTATAAGGGAGTATATTTTCGCATTCGGGCAGAACCATGTGGTCGTTAACATAAACCATACCTGCTGTATAGCAATGCTTTGTCCCTACTCACTAAGCCTGCTGTTGTTCCGTCATTTTCCTTGAACTTTAACACTTGAACTGTACACCTTCCGACAACATTTGAGATTTCCATAAGTGCCGTATGAGGAAACAAAAAAGAGGTTTAAGACAGTAAAGTAGAAAAGGTTCCGGAACGATAGCTCGTAGGCTGTAATGGCAGTTACCTTTTGTACTAGCGATCATATCCCTCGTGGGGGCTTTCTCTGTGTTTTGAGAAGCAGTGCAATCCTGTTTGAAGGATGGGTAATTCCTCCAGCTTTCTATACATTTTGAAATAATAATTTTGATGAAGTTATGGCGATCACGCTCAATATTTTCTGGAAGGTTTGGTTAATATTGTAAAACGAGATGGTAACGCGAGATGTGAGCAGCATTGTGTAGAACACAGTCTGCATGGTAATAAAGATACTTTTTATGGCGTACTTGGAGTTCTCAAACATGTTCATGCAGTTAATTGCTGAGATAACCATTCGCTGTGACAACACAGCTGTGTAGCTCCATTTCGTATTCACTTCACTGGACTTGCTATTAACGATAAGACAATTAGGAATGTCCTTTGTTACGGTCTCCGTGCAAATCTACTGAGAAATATGTGTCTTTTGCATTCTTCGCGTTTTTACCACACTGCACATTAATGGCAAGATCAAGGGCGCTGTTTAATACGCAATATTTACGATCACGTCAGTTTAGCAGCATCGAGCATAAAACAGGAAACTCTGCCTTTTCCGGTATCAGATACATTTGTCGATCAGGTTGGAATCCAAAATGTTTGATTTACAATAATAACGTTCATGTGATTAAATGTTATCAACTCAGTATTAACACATACATAATCGTTTCTTGAAGAGCCTCCGTGGCTCTGACGGCAGCGCGTCGGCCTCTCACCGCTGGATACCGTGGTTCAAATCCCGGTCACTCCATGTGAGATTTGTGCTGGACAAAGCGGAGGCGAGACAGGTTTTTCTCCGGGTACTCCGGTTTTCCCTGTCATCTTTCATCCCAGCAACACTCTCCATTATCATTTCATAACATTTATCACTCATTAATAAATCACCTTGGGAGTGGCGACCCCATTGTAATAACAGCCTTATATATGTTTCATTCATTACATCCCTGACCTGGTCAATGACTGGAAAACAGGCTGTAGGTTTTAATTTTTTTCAATCGTTTCTTGAATTATTTTAAGAAGGATGCAGTTTTAACGAATCCTACCTTCCTGTCACTGTAGAGAAATAGCAATGTTAAATGCATACTAACATCAACATTATGGTCTCATTCGACATGCACCGAGACTGATCCACAACAATTTTCGTTGTGCCATATTACGCTTGTTCAGAATAACATATACGCCTCCATCTGTTCTACGGTAATCGTAAATATTATCAGTTACTCTTGTAATGTAATAGCACAGGGAATAAGATAAGTCTCTGGTAAGACCCCAACTAGAGTATGGTTCCAGTGTATGGGACCCTCACCAGGATTACCTGATTCAAGAACTGGAAAAAAATCCAAAGAAAAGCAGCTCGATTTGTTCTGAGTGATTTACGACAAAAGAGTAGCGTTACAAAAATGTTGCAATGTTTGGGTTGGGAAGAATTGAGAGAAAGAAGAAGAGCTGCTCGACTAAGTGGTATGTTCCGAGCTGTCAGCGGAGAGATGGCGTGGTATGATATTAGTAGACGAATAAGTTTGAAAGGCGTTTATAAAAGTAGGAAAGATCACAATATGAAGATAAAGTTGGAATTCAAGAGGACAAACTGGCAAATATTCATTTATAGGAAGGGGAGTTAGGGATTGGAATAATTTACCAAGGGAGATGTTCAATAAATTTCCAATTTCTTTGCAATCATTTCAGAAAAGGCTAGGAAAACAACAGATAGGGAATCTGCCACCTGGGCGACTGCCCTAAATGCAGATCAGTATTGATTGAAGATAAGACACTTATGGGTAAAATGTCTGTAAATATCCAAGCTTGATAGGCTTTCTCAACCGTGAAATGACCAGCGTTCATCAGTTGGATTGCAACTACTCTCCAGGACGCTATACGAAATATGGCACTAAGAACACTATACCATCCCGGTAAAAGGAACACATTTATGACATGTTTCTTTCTACAAGAACGTCCGCAGATTCTAGCAAATCCCTTTCAACCATGCGTAAAACTGCACAATATTATTAAAAAAACAAAGGAAGAACACCATAAACACCAGGCCTGTGAACATGAAATACTTAGTCCTCAATTACGTGAACAAGAACACGTACAAGACAGCCAACATCATCAGCGTTCTTTACTTACGTCTGCCGCCCAGGTGGAAGATTATTTATCTATGGTTTATGAAGTATTGAAAAAAACCTACAACCTGTTTTCCAGTCATTGACCGGGTCAGGGATGTAATGAATGAAGCAGATATAGGCTGTTAGTACGATGGGGTCGCCACTCCCAAAGTGATATATTAACGACTGATAGATGCTATGAAATGAGAATGGAGAGTGTTGCTGGAATGAAAGATGACAGGGAAAACCGGAGTACCCGGAGAAAAACCTGTCCCGCCTCCGCCTTGTCCAGCACAAATCTCACATGGAGTGACCGGGATTTGAACCACGGTATCCAGCGGTGAGACGCCGACGCGCTGCCGTCTGAGTTATGAAGTATTATCTTAAATTATTTCAAAGAACTGGGAAATTTATCGAAAATTTTCCTTGATAAATTATTCCATTCCCTAATTCATTCTCCCGTTAATGAATATTTGTACCAAATTGTTCTCTCGAATTCCAACTTTATCTTCGTATTATGGACATTCCTAATTTTAAAAGCTCTATTCAAAATTATTCGTACTCTAATGTTATCCCATGCCATCTCTCCACTGAAAACTCGGAACGTACAGCTTAGTCGAGCAGCTCGTCTTCTTACATCTAACTCTTCCCAGCCCAAAATTTTGCAACATTTTCATAACAGTATATGCTTTGTAATGAACTTCCAACGGACGAGCTACAAGTGGTAGACTGGTCCTCGCTTTTGTTTTCCCACTGTTTTTGTTGTTGTTGTTGTTGTAAATATGCAGTCTTCCAGCGGTAGTTTGTGAATGTATTTATGCATATTTTTGTGTGTTGAGGTGCTTATGCACGGATGTCATTTAGAATATAAGTTAGTTATTTTCGAATCAGTGGAGTTATTGGTGAACCTAGGTGCAGTTCCTAACTATTTAGTCGTTTTCAGGAGGATAGGTAAGGCCTGGAGCAGATGTACCAGCACGCTGCTTCGCTTTGGAGACTGCAACACCTGATTGAGGACACGCCCATGATTTTCATTTGTGGACACAGTTACTGGTCTACCAGACCTTCCCTTGCGTTGACACAATACACTACCCGTACGACGAATTTTTTTAACAATAGATAGCATAACTGTGTTGCTAGGTGCTGGCTTATTGAAGTGTTCACGATATTGTTCTGCCACTAACTTTTAAACTCGGCCCACCTTGATAACCGTTTCCGTACGAGTGAAAATAATACTCCACTACAAACACTTTTTCCACCGTCGCGAGACCCATTGTCAGTTCCAATCACAGAGCACAACGTTCTTTACACAACTAACAATTCATCATGGCGATGTAACAACACTCAGAGGCTCAGGCGTGCACATGCGCACTGCACGAAAATGAGTATTGTATATTTTGGCGCATACCGTATATATGCGGATGAATACCCTTCGCTGTCTCTGTGTATCAACAAAACATGCATATTTTCATAATTGGCACTTATTATGTCACACAGATACTGTAATTTATAATACTGTGTTCACTGACTCTAACACTTGGTTTAAAGGTACATTCACCTGAGCAGCACATGTTTGCTGTTCCAGAACATAAATTATGGAAAGTCTGAAATACAGCACTCCATAGCTCTCACCAACATATAATACCAAGCCGCCACAAGTGGTACAATACCAAGTGCCTAAGCAGTCCACAGTTGTAGGTTATTACCACACTTCACAAACATAATTAGACCACGTTCCACAAAAGTTACATCTCCTATCCTTTGCAGCTTGAAGTGAAGTCTAGTATGCCTCTCGCCGTTTGATCACATGCCTATATAGACCTCAGCTTCCCCTTTCTCTGACACGATTCGTCGAGATTGATCCTGACCATCCAATCACGAGTAGATCCTTTTGTCAAGACCACGCGCTGAACCTCTTTCGTGTCACAAGACAATATCAAGGCCACCTTAACGGACTCTTGGATATCCACATGACAATAATAACATCAACGGACTCTGGGGTGTTCCACATGACTCATACGAATTTTCCAAGTTGAAATAACCACTGTTTTCCCATCCGTTTGTAGAAAACAAATCACTCATATCACATATGGAAACCTTCCAGTCTGAAATATTAAAAACAAAATATACAACTGAAATACTGATAATAATGATGACGATAATAATAATAATAATAATAATAATAATAATAATAATAATAATAATTGTTCCGGGGTTACCCGTGGAGCAGAAAGAGGTTAAAGAAGGTGCCGGGGCGAATGAGTCTATCTACAATATCAAAATCAATTTTAAACTTAAATGGAGGTTATATTCTTAGCACTTCAAACTTAACAATTTTATTTTTCATAATAATGAAACATCAGGTTCAGTGACAATCTTGAAACAAGTCAAGGAAAATACAAGACTAGTGAACTTTACAGTTCCTGGGCTTCGAGCCCCTCGCTTTACAACTCTTGAGCTCCCAGCTCAAATTTACAATTCAAAAATGAGAACAAATTTATTCAAGGGCAGAAATCCCCTAATTCAAAGAGCACTTGCTCCTAAAATTACAACATCTAGCCTTCCAGAGGCACTCTTTACAATTACAAAACTTGAAAAAGACCTAACAGGCTCTCATGGCTCACATGGAGTAACCGGAATTTGAACCACGGTATCCAGCGGTGAGAGGATGGCGCGCAGCCGCCTGAGCCACGGAGGCTCTAGTAGTGTGATATTAACATTAAAACTTAATTTCACAACAACAAGAACAAGGGCACAAGAAGCAATTCCATTGAAATAAAATATTACAAGAAATACTATTAGATTAACATTCTAAATCCAGCAACTTAATTTGCAACTTCACATACAACTTAACTATTTCCAGTGCTATACCTCTAATAACGAAAGTTGGCGTTTGGCATTTTTTTTTAGAGGGAGGTCCGTTTACTGCCTGCCGGGGCGGGATAAAGGGAGTGGCGGTATGGTTGCCATGGAAACGAGGGTGGGGCGACTGCAGTTGCCATGGAGATAAAACTTCTGGGCAGCTCGTCTTGCTGGGAGTTGCCAAACCTCTCACTTCAATAGTGAGTTAGATATTGTCGCAAGCAGTTCAGTGTGATTGGTATTCTATTTCTGTTTTGTGGCCGATAGTAAGTTTCTAATTGTATTTTAAATACTATTTACGTACGTACGTACAATCATTGTATTTTGATTTATATTTCGAGTAAAGTGAAAAGCGCCAGGTACTCTACCGCTGGGTGGTGTGGAAAAGAGTACACATGATTTATGACTCTTCGTCCTCCCCGCGCACCCTTGTCCCCTTGAACTCACTTTTTCTTATTTGTTTTACGTCCTGTACTTATGCCAATAAGGTGTACACAGACAAAGTATAGGACAAAGACCATGTTGAAGGATTTGTCAGGCTATAGGTACCACCCCTGTCAAAGAATAATAATGTTATTGATTTTACGTTCTGTAGCACTTTCAAATACCACCAGACTGAGCCAGGATCGAACCTGCTAAGTTGGAATCAGAAGGCCAGCACTCTACTGCCTGAGCTTATCAGGCCGGTCCCTGTTAAAAATAACGCAACATGAGACCAAGTCAGTCACAGTCACAGCAAAATTTGTCCCATTTGCGATCACTCCCATTACAGTGGAAAACAAGAATGTGAAGAAAGACCAGTTCCTGTCACAGCGGTCAGAATGAAGGAGGGAACAAGTGAGCCGGAAGCGAGGGGTAAGAGAATGTAGAAAGGAATACTGGAATGTGGCAACATCGTGAAATGGCACGTGCAATGCTCCTCCCTCCAAACTTACCTGTCAAACGCCAACTTTAGTTAAGTCTAGTATAGATTGAACTTACTACTAGTTCAACATTACAACACCGTCATATACAAATTCACACGTACCTTAAGTATTTCGAAATTGTACTCTATGAATTACAACAATAACAACAACAACAACAAAAACTAAAACCACAAGAGTACAACAAGCAATTACATGGAAAGAAAATATTGCAAAAAATACTACTATTTTAACATGTTAATTCCAGCATCATAATATACAAATTTACACACATCTTAAGTATTTCCAGTGCTTAAGATTACGGCTTACAATACTATAGTTTTAACTTTCTCCTAGCTTAGTATTACAACATCGTCATATACAAATTCACACTACCCTAGTATTCCAAAATGTTACAGTTATGTCTTACAGGAGATCGAGCGGTCCAATTACTAACCATTATCTTAGTATTGTAAATACAGCATGTTCATATACAAATTCACACATGCCTTAAATAATAAAGATGTCTTAATACTTCATTTTACAGTGGATTGAGCGTTACATTAAAATATGACACCATCACATAGAAAATTACATCCAATTTACAGAATGCTGGAGTCTTATTGAAGTAGGCTATCTTACATTTTTGGGAAAAGGCTCTAAGACAGCTGCATGTAATACATTCCTATCATTAATTCCCCGATTTTAAACGAATATTTACCACAGTTAGTTTTCTGCAATCTACCTTTTACTTCAACATAACATGTGTGTTGCTGGAATTACCTTGTTACGTCGTGGTAGACTCGTGTGCTGTAACAATCCGTTCCGGTTGTTGACTGCGGCTTCGCCGTTAACTGCTTCTGTATCTGAACTTGACCTACTTTCTTATCAAATGTAATAACCAGATGTGGTCACGTTCACTTGCGTGAATAGTCAGGAATGAAGACCTTACTGAATATCCTATGATATACAGGCACGTTAACTACTCTGGTTTCCCACGTCCCGACGGATGAAATTTAGAGACTGTTGATGTACATATATATGAGAACTTTGCTCTTCCATTTACGTTGTCATGTGGTTGATCGCTTTAGGAACCAGCAGAAATCACTCATAAGTTTGGTTCGTATTGACCCTGATCAATTATAATCCTTGTTATGTCCCAAGCTTCGAGTTCAAGGGCACACTCAGTTTTGAAAATAAATCATTTAATATTATTTCTGTTTTTTTTTATTGAATCATATACAAACACTCACATTAGGGGAAATCAACAGTCAAGAACACCCCTGACGATTAGTGCTGAAAGTCATGATAATTAATAATACAATCTAAATGATGAAAATCAGAATATAAAATGTAATTAATCGGGTCAATTAATGATGATAATTATGATGAATGCTGAATGAAGTCTGTAACCCAGTTGTACGGTTACACTACAGATCAGTCCGTTCTTTTCTATCACGTACCGAGCTCGATAGCTGCAGTCGCTTAAGTGCGGCCAGTATCCAGTATTCGGGAGATAGTAGGTTCGAACCCCACTGTCGGCAGCCCTGAAAATGGTTTTCCGTGGTTTCCCATTTTCACACCAGGCAAATGCTGGGGCTGTACCTTAATTAAGGCCGCGGATGCTCCCTTCCCACTCCTAGCCCTTCCCTGTCCCATCGTCGCCGTAAGACCTATCTGAATCGGTGCGACGTAAAGCAATTAACGAAAAAAAAAAATTCTATCACGTTACAATTTTAAAATAATATTTATTTTATTTATTTTATTTATTTTATTATTACATCCTCAGATACGTGAGATTACGTAATTATATTGTAAGTATGCCCCATTTGATGCCTTAATTAGTCAATTCTTTAACATTTCCGAAACTATTCATCAGGGGTATTCTTGTCTGACTCGTTGGCTGAACGGTCAGCGTACTAGCCTTCGGTTCAGAGGGCCCCGGGTTCGATTCCCGGCCGGGTCGGGGATTTTAACCTTAATTGGTTAATTCCAAAGGCACGGGGGCTGGGTGTATGTGTTGTCTTCATCATCATTTCATCCTCATGACGACGAGCAGGTCGCCTACGGGTGTCAAATAGAAAGACCTGCACCTGGCGAGCCGAACCCGTCCTGGGATATCCCGGCACTAAAAGCCATACGACATTTCATTACATTTCAGGGGTATTCTTGATTGTTGATTTCCAGTAAAGTGAGTCTTTGTAGTGATTCTGTGATTCGATAAAAACAGAAGTTATATTAACAGATTTATTTTCAAAACTGAGTGCTCTGGGACACATTTGTGCTATTGTCAACTAGATTTTTAGGAAATCATCGAGCTGGCAATTACGTTGAGCTAGTATGTAACATAGGCTACTTAGAGAATTTCAGAATCCAGGTTGTCACATGTTTTTATAAATGCAATTTCTTCATTCTTACATTGAATTTTTCTATCAGATATCGGCGCTGTAAGTTACGAACGTGGTGAGAGGTTCCGTGAGGACCTATTAACGATGGAATCCAGGTACCAGGGTCAACGTGAAGCGAGACTATGGGTAATTTCTGCTGATTCCTAAAGCGATCAACCACATGACAACATAAACGGAAAAACAAAGTTCTCAAACACGTTTAACAGAGATTTTATTGCTTACTACATATTTTAAGTGTTTATATTTTTTTTTAAAGTATTGAAAAATAATATTCCAACTTCGGAACAATATAAAAACTAAGCTCAGTTAATATTACTGACTATTGAATAACAGGATTTAGAATCACTGTTACACTCCCATAACTAAAAAATATGATGTGCTATGACAAATATTATAACAGATCTGGAATCACCGCATCAACTTCAGTATATAAAAAAAAAAAAAACTTGACAAATCCTCAGTAGTATACAAAAAGTATTTTCAGACCAGTATACGAGGTTTGTACGGAAAATACGTATAAATCCGTCGGGGTGACGTATCACGTATCGTGGAGGCGCCGCCAAGTGGCACTGCTGTTGTCGCCAATCTTCTCAACGCTCAGTTCGAGTCGGAGAGCTCTGCGTGTCAGCAGCAGTGTGCGGCTGCTTGTTGAAAGTTACCCGTTTTCACCTGCCGTCGGTATGGAGCTCTCTCTGATTGAGGAACAGCGTATCAATCAAGTCTCAGAGCTCGTGTGGCCCGAGTTCGACCGGATTTGGCACAAGGGGGCAGGTGGATCCTTCATCACGACAATGCGCCCGCTCACACGTCGCTCGTTGTGCGTGAGTTTTTGGCCCGAAGCTCAATCACCGTGACAGACCACCCGCCTTATTCACCCGATTTAGCCCCTTGTGACTTCTTCCTATTCCCGAAACGCAAAATGGTGCTTCGGGGGCGGCACTTGGGTGATGTGGAAGCCATCAAGGGAGAAACGACACGGCAACTGAACAGCATCACAACTGAAGACTTTCAACAATGTTATCAACAGTGGAAACGGCGTTGGCAGAAGTGCATCTTGTCTCAGGGAGAGTACTTTGAAGGAGACCATATTGTAATACCTGAATAATTGTCAAATAAAGTTATTATTCAACTTTTATACGTATTTTCCGGACAAACCTCGTAATGAGCTAAAACTTTCAATCAGGAAGAGCAACGTCGTGGTACACAGCGCGATGAGAGAGATCACCATCTTCGCGAGTGTTACGAAGTGCTGTGAGGACAATTTGCGGGTAAAAATGTTTATAGGAACTTTAAAAAAGTATTCGATAGAATGCGAATTAGACTGACAGGTGTGTGGGTTCTAGTATCTTTCTTCCTTCCCTTGTACCACTTTTTTCCCCGGTCCCTGCTGTGGTCGAGAATGTGATCCGTATCGCACATTAAAATGTGGCCCTGTTTTACGGACGAATGCTGTTCCTGATCCAGACCCTATTTGGAGGGACATAATTCACTACCACATGTCTCTGTGGTAGTTTGAGTGTGTATTGAGACTTACACTAGTACCTAGTCTCCGTCTGGCTCCATGGTTAAATGGTTAGCGTGCTGGTCTTTGGTCACGGAGGTCTCGGGTTCGATTCCGGCAGGGTCGGGAATTTTAACCATAATTGGTTAATTCGCCTGGCACGAGGACTGGGTGCATGTGTCGTCTTCATCGTCATTTCATCCTCATCAAATCAAAAGACCTGCACCTGATGAGCCGAAGTCCTCGGACACATCCTGGCACTGGAAAAAAGCCACACGTCATTTCATTACCTAGTCTCCGAGCCAGAGGAATTAACGAGACGCAGCTAAAGTCTTCGACCAAGTTGGGAATTGAATACGCAACGTTTCGGCTCGAAATCCCTGACTAAGGAGCCGTACTAGTAAAAGATTCATATTGTGGTTTATTTTAACACATGATAATTATTTTTTTAAATATATTCCTTGCCTCGAGAATGAAAAGATCCTTGGTTTATATCGCATGCGTTCTACCTGAACAAAACGCATGCAGGCGAATGTAATTTAAAGTGATTAATTTCAGTATTCCTAATTTCTGATCACTGAAGTGTTTTTGGTGCTGATTACTGTTTTATGAGGAAGTACAACTGGGCAATCTTAACGCCAATCGAAAGGAAAGAGGTCCGACACCTTGAGAAGGAAGGTATAAAAGAAAGGCAACGTCCACGAAGGGTGGGAGAATGAAAGATTACCTTGATCTCACAGACCTACAGTAATACCTTCAGGGTCGAAAAAGGACAAGAGTTGATAGGAATGATGAAAGAGAAGAGCATGACGAAAGTAAGTGGAAGCAATGCCAGACTCAGTTAGGGTATCCGTGGTCGCCAAACCTTGTTCCAAGTTCATGGCCCCTCGTCCCCGTTTTATAAGCCTCTTACGACAGGCAGAGGATACTACGGATGTATTCCGCCACCTCCTTGATCACTGAATATACATTGTTTGTTGTCAGGCAAGCCGAATCACTACAGTAGACCTCATTCGAAGTTATCATATTCTAAAGTAGCTGCTGTACATAGCACGTGCAAACTCCTCGGTTACTTTCAGCCAATATTGCTGCTTTACTTGGGACGTAGCAGAAATCCCATCTATGGGGGATGAGTGGCAGCAGAAGAGATGAATCCCATCACAGCAATGTCATGTTATTGTTCATCAGTTTTAGAGTAGGCGAAGCTTTATCTAACCCTGTAATAATTAAGAAGGGAATTCCTCAAGGCAGTATTATTGGACCTTTATGTTTTCTTATATATATAAATGATATGAGTAAATATGAGTAAAGAAGTGGAATCAGAAGTACGGCTGTTGCCTTTTCTGTACAGAGTAATATATAACTTACAAGATTGTGAGCAACTGCAAAATGACCTCGATAATGTTGTGAGATGGACAAGCAGGCAATGGTACGGTAATAATATGTTTTTACGATGTTAATTGAAATGCGTGCTTGTTACAAAACTAACAGATCGTGGTTTTTATTACTTCTCGTAAACATACAATAACCTAGAGTCAGGTGCTTCGTCATTATCCACATCAACTGCCAACATAAAAAACTAAAATTCTATAATTGGCACATATCACAATCTTCAACATCCTCCACACCCTGGTCGGTCGATTTCTAAGTTACAATGGTATTGTGATCATGGAGCGACGCGGGACCTGAAGAATGACTCTTCGGATTCTGTCATCTCGTCCTCAGTGCAGTTCACAAATTCGGCCTCGTTTTCACAACAGTTTGGGCTTCATTTCCTAATGTAAGAGTACTACTACGTCACCTATCCTTAGTTCGGTTTCTTTCTTGGCCTGCTTCACTTCGTGTTGACTCCTTAATTGAAGAAGGTATTCCATTTTCCATCTTTGCTCAAAGTTTAAAATTAGCTTTTTGTCTCTGCCTGTAAATCTTAGTCAAATCTTTGTTGATGGAAATATCTGGTGTACATGAAAGAGATGTCAACCTTTCTCCTAAGAGAAAGTGCGAATGTGCCAGGATATCCGAGTTACTGTCATCTAAGGTAATGGGACGCGAGTATAGAGTGGCATCGATCCCCACTAAAATGTTATTTAGCTCTTCCTCGTCTACTTGAGCTTGTCGGACTATCTGCTTAAGGCACATCTCAGTGGAGCGTACTATACTTTCCCTGAAGCCTCCCCACCATGCTGCTCTTGTTACTATAAATTTCCATGTAACATGGTGGTGTGACGTGTGAGTTTGTACTCCTGAATCTTCTAACAATTTATGGAGTTCGGATATTTCTCTGTGGTGGCGTGAAACGTTCGAGCATTGTCTGAATACATGGTGTTCGGAAGTCCACGTCTAACTACGAAGCGCTGAAAGGCAAGTAGGAATTTATCAGTTGACAAGTCAGTTGTAAGCTCGAGATGAATGGCTCTGTCGTTGCGCACGTAAACAACACGATGTAGCATCTCTTCTCTGCAACTCCAGCCTTTACGAAGAACGGGCCTACAAAATCTACACCACAAACGGCGAATGGCCGTTGAAACTTTACACGGTCCATTGGAAAAGGTGCTTCTATCTGTTCACATCTCTTGGCATGTATTATCTTTCAGGGAAGGCATGAGTAAATGACCTTGCCTAGCCTTCGAAATCCAGAATTCACGACGCAATTATGACAACACAATACGAACTCCCATGTGATGAAGTCTTGCGTGCGTTTCTTTTATCAATAATTTAGTGAAATGATGGAAGCCATCAAGAAGTAGGGGGTTTCGCTCATTTGCTGAAAGATCGAAAAACAGACAGTCCAATTCTATATTCCACCTGATACCTAATACTCCAGTTTTTTTGTTTGATATCTCGTCTCTCAGACTGTCATACACTCTTAAGTGTTTCTGAGTTCGTTGCACATTTATCCATTGGTAGTCGTATGTGTCTGAGCATAGAGCTTACTTCGTAATTAAAGCTTATGACCCCATTGTCGTCGTCAGTCCCAGCAACAAAGTCGCCCATAAATGTGCTCTGATCTAAGAGTTCTGCTGCTGTGAGTTATGTGTTACTGCACCTTGAAGCCAGTTCACGTAGAGTCGCAGATAGAAAGAAAGGGCTGTTCGTGAGACCAAACGGTACTCGCGTGAAACTGTACGTGACAATTTTATCTGCTGTTTGCCAGTTACCATCTTCCCTCCTCTGGACCAGGTACCAAAATAATCAGGTTAAGTCTCTTTCTCATCTAGGTACAGTTGCAAAAATGCTTGCGTTCCATCGCCGACTATTGCTTTCCGATATGTACAAGAGCTGATTAGCGTAGACAGAATTTCAGGAAGGAGCTTTGGTCGTATGTCCAGAGCGTCGATAAGGGATGGCGAGTCTATCACGTGTGATGAAGTGTCGAAAACAGTCCTCCATTGGGTTGCTCCATTCCTCTCTTTCTTGACAGCATGGTGTTGCAGATAGAAAACATCGCTTGGATTATCTTCTGCAGCAGTCATTTCAATATATTCCTTCCCAATATAGTCAGTCATTTGAAAACAGTACATTTCTCGATACTCAGCATTGTCACGAAGTTTCCTTTCAAGTGATCGAAAGCGATTCTTGGCGTTGACGCGATTTGATGGCAAGATAACTTCCTCTTTCCTGGGTAGAGTAATTACTCTCCGCCCTTCTTCCATACGAAAGGAATCGTAAAACTGTTGATGAATGGTAGCGTCCTTCTTAGAAAGGATTCTATTTTGCTGCTCTCTTATTCCCATGGTCTCCAAATCCCAGAACTGTCGCATGCTGTCGTCTTTAGGCTCAAATTCTTGACTTGTGTGATCATGATTTATAGCGACATGATGGACTGTGATTCTTGACCTGTTTCCGCTAAGAACCAAACCCGAGTTAGACGGGAGAAGTACTATGGACTCAGAAAGGCGTATTAGTTGGCCATCTTGGATCACCTTCCAGTAGTGGTCACCACCTGTGAAAAGTTCAATATGGAGGTCGCTTTCGCTGCCCCTGGGGTCTGCTAATTGCAACGGTTGGGCGCGTGATAAGGAATAGACATCCTGTGGAACGGCAGGATGCGGGGAATACTTGTTTTCGCTCTCGAAAGCTGTTATAATGGTATTAGTTTTCATCCACACACCACTGATGTTAATCTGGACAAACCTGTGTGTTGTAGCCGTGTGGTGATCACACTCAAATGCCGTAACAGACAGTTTCCGTTTTTAGACAATAGTAAGCTTGAGCTGATCCACGAGCCTTGTTCTGATGAAACTGGACTGACTTCCAGCATATAAAATACATCGTATAAGTTTGGTCACTCCAGTCGGGCTAATTATCCAAAGCCGAGCAGTTTAAAGATACGTGAAGTTGGGCATGGTTACATCGATCTTGCAGACCGCTACAGCTTCTCGCTGATCTCCTCCACAAATTGACACGTGGTGTGTCTTCTTGCATTTGGAGTAGGATAACTTATTCTTCTTCGCACAGTCTTTAGAGTGATGGTCCAGTCTAAGACAAAGCAAGCATCTGTTCGCATTCTTCAGCTTTTCAGTTCTCTCCTGGTAATTCGTTATTCTTTGAAAACATTGTGTTCAGTGACCTTGATTCTTACAGAAAACGCAATACGGTTCTGTGACTTGTTTGATATTCTTTCTCTTCGGCTTGTTAGGTCTGGTATTAACATGGAGAGTCGCTGCCGTCGGAGTACAAGTAGTCGTTAGTGGCCAGTCACTTCGTATCTTCGGCGAAGTCAAGGCACACTCCACCTCTTCGTTCAAAAACTGCATTAGACGCGAGATACTGCTTTCTGGTATTTCCAACCTCTTGGCGTTAAGAAGCCATCGGCGACAGAAACCTTCGGGGAATGCACGAAGAATTTTAGGGGCTAACCGTTTTCCATAGACGTCTAAATCTTCACCTAGTGCTGTCAGCGCTTGAATCCATCGGTGGCATTCAATATACATAGCATTGAGAATCTCGGGACTGTCGGAATGTGCAGGTTGCAGATGATCAAAGAAATCCAGGTGGGATTGAAAAATTCTATTTTTGTCCCCATAATGGGACTTCAGAATCTTCTTCACCTGTTTGTAAGTATCGGCCGTTACAGATATTCCATCCGCCAGATGTTTGGGTTCACCGTCGTGGTATCCTCGAAGGAATACATGCTTGTTTATCATCGATACCGCTGAGTTCTTGTCCACCGAAGCCTGAAATTGCTCCCAGAACCGTGGCCATTATTGTATGTCTCCAGAGAAAGTGTATATTCTAATAGTAGGAAGCTTAACTTCGGGAGTACCTATGGGTGACGTTGTAGTAGCTGAGCAAGCTTGTGCGTTTTGCAGACTTTTTGTCGTTATAAGTTTATTAGCTTTCCGCATTGCACGTTTAACACTGCCTATGTAATTTTCACAGAATTGTGCATCCTCGTCATAGTCGTCGTTCTCAATCAGATCGTGTATAGCATCGTCTAGAACAATTAAGCTCTGAAAACTGTCTTGAAGGCGCTCCAAGCAGTGTTCTATATCGTCCAGCGCCGCAGTATCGCTGAAATCATTTATCTGCTTGGTGAAACGTGTAATGATTGAACGCTGAGTAGTACGCTTCCTTTTTAACTTGTCAAGCGAGGGCTGAGACATTCATTCTTGGTAGTGTAATAATGTTCCGTAAATTTCCTCGAGACGTCTCTAGCTGTCTGAAAGTTCTCTTATATAGTTACACCAATGTTCAAGAGATAGCGCTATTAGATTCGTTATTAGATTCTCTAGAGATTATGTCCTCTTTGCAGGTTATGACAACATGGCGGCTAAAATACATTGCACTCAAATATAGTAACTTGAGATTATTTAAAACCAAGGAGCACTCAACCGTGAATAAAAAGCAAATGTTTAATGCTATAACAATATTCAAAATAGTATTAGTGCCGTGTAAGTACTTATCTGTTGCGTGTTGTGGTAAAACGTAGGTTGACGAACGGGCCGATAAGTTTGGTTTCACAAGTTTTTCAATATTATGTATTACACAAGATTAACAATTCTTGTATGTTATCTTCTTCTGTATTCCCATGTTTTCGGCACCATGATGTGTTTTACGGGTGTAAATTGAAACGCGTGCTTGTTACAAAACTAACAGATCGTGGTTTTTATTACTTCTCGTAAATATACAATAACCTAGAGTAAACTATTTCGTCATTATCCACATCAACTGTCAACTTACAAAACTAAAATTCTCTAATTGGTACATATCACAATCTTCAACAGGTGATAAACGGGGTTAAAAGTTAGGTTGTGAGTTTCACAAATAGGGAAAATCCTCTCAGTTTTAATTAACAACTGCGTTGATGGGGTGAAAGATCCGTATGGGGAACACTGTAAGTTCCTAGGCGTTAATATAAGGAAATATCTTCACTGGGGTAATCACATAAATTGAATTGTTAATAAAGGGTACAGATCTCTGCCAACGACATTAAAGATATAGACTGCTACCTGCCGACCATCTTTGAATCTGCTTGAACTTCTGGCAGTCATGACACTCACAGGCAAAACAAACGACAAGTGTCATGGCAGAGAAATTGTACTTGTATAGGCATTCACATTAAATTCGTTATTCTTTATGTTTCATGCAATAAAACCGGCCTTAGTTATGATAAAAATCTTGTAAAATGTTTAACTCCCGAGAAGGCTCGCCAGGATAATAACATAGTAATCATGGCTGACGGTGGGCGAATGGACTCTGCCACTGGTTGAAGATTACGCCAGTGAAATGTCGTTCCCATAATTCAAGACAGCGAGAAGTTATGACCAACCAACGCGGAATAAAAAGACCTAAGAGAATGAGGCAATGTGAGAGAATAAGCATATAAAATAAATAAGAAAAACAATATCTTGCTGTCTTCAATTATGGTAGTGACGTTTCATAGGGCAAATCTTCAGGCAATGGCAGAGTCCATTCCTGCCACCGCCAGCCATGATTATATATGAACACCAAGGAGAAATAAGAACATGTTGAAATAGTACCGACGTTGCGAAGCAGTAATTACGATTCTGAACATTGGAAAGCATAGATTCCGCCACAGGAAATAGAGGCTTAAAGCTGCGCGACATGATTGAATATTAAAAAGAAATAGAGGTTGGCCAATCGCTTTGTCACTAGCCAAGCAGTAATAACGGATTTGAACACTGTACGACATATATTAGGCCACTTATGATTTAATATTAATAAGAAATAGAAGCCTAAAGCCGCTTCGCGGCTTCTAACGTTGTCTTGCTCACAGACCAATCGCTTTATCAATAGAGGTTAGAAGCCGCTTCGCGGTTTCTAATGTTTGCTTGTTCACAGAGCAATGGTTTTGTCACTAGCCGGACCTTACGAAACCAGACCTATGATTTTGTCACTAGCCAGACTTAACCTACCCAGACCAATCGCTTTGTCAATAGCCACGCAGTAATTACGGATCTGAACACCGTAAAGCTTAGATTACGCCACTTATGATTTAGTATTAATGAGAAATAGAGGCCTAAGCCCGCTTCGCGGCTTCTAACGTTTGCTTGTTCAGAGACCAATCACTTTGTCACTACCCGGACCTAATGTATCCAAGTGGTCCAGGGAAAAGAAATGATGAAAAATTATTTCATACACGCACATAAAGAAGGATATGGAAAAAAGGAACATTTATACCGACATTGAACGTACCTTAATGGAGATCAGCAGCTGCCGGAAAGAGATTGTGGACTTTGTTAGGTATACAGCGACATCCATCTTCAACACTAACTTGTTGATTACCATACAACGAAAATAATAATTAAACATCGCGCACAATCAGTACCCTCCCCTTCAACGCCCAAGTTGGTACCTGGTGATACGTAGTTTAGTTGGTACCACGAATTAATTGAACTGACTTACATCCCCAATGACAAATGAATATTAAACAGCGGTTCTGCGCTGGTCAGCCTTTACGGGAGCTGTACCTTTTAAAATGCGTGTATTAAATATACACTAGAAGTTGTGTGATGACAGTGTTTAACGAATATGAATAATTAATTTATGGCTATGTGGCAATAGACTGTGTTGGTTGTAAGGTAGCTCCAGATTCCTGTTAAATAACAATATTTAATGATATAATGTTGAATGCTCAAAGTAAGGAGGGGGTTACAGTACACAAGCCAACCATCGCCACTTCACTCGTAGGGGCCGTGAAATGCTATTAGATATGTTCATTAGGAAACAGTTTGCTAGGATATGTCAGCTGTTATCCTATATAAAAATGTAAACGAACAAAACCTGAAACTAATACAAAAGGATAAAATGTCCGATCATCTTGTAGGTATTGAACACAAATATACTACTTGAATACACCGTAAACCATATTATAAACAAACTTATATTTAAAATATCACTTCATAATTGACATCATTATGTACTATATAGTACTACCTATAACCTCAAAGTACAGATGGAAGAGTTTGTGCTCATAATAAAAAAAACCTAAAACTAAAAGAACTGTACAAATATACATCATATTTTACACTTTGGTCTTTATATATACACACACAAGTGCCTATTCAAAAGTAGATTATAAGTGCTATCTCCATAACACTTAAGGAACAATTTGCTAGGATACTGTATGTCAGATGTAGGCCTATATAAAAATATTAACAAACAAACTAGTACAGTAGGATGAAATGTCTAATCCTCTTGTAGATTTTGAACACAAATATACAAAAGTAATATACCTTAAACCGTACTATAAGCACAATGTATATTTAAAATTTCACTTCATAACTAACATAATTCTCTACTATATTGTAGTGCCTACCTATGATCTCCAAGTACAGATGAGACAGTTTCTGATCATAATAAAAACTAAAACTGAAATAATTATACAAATATACACCATATTTTATACTTTGGTCTCCATATACACACAAATATGCCTATACAAATGTAAGAGGTTGAACTTAACATCAGATTATTAGCGGCTAGTTAAGTACAAATCAGACAATTAAAACTAATATAACTCACATGAACCATAGTTTAGACTTCGCCCTATGGGTGGGGGACGCAGATGAAAAATGCACCCATGGTATCCCCTGCCTGCCATAAGAGCCGACTAGAAGGGGCGACCAAAGGATGCTGATATTAGAACCGTGTGGTTACTTGTGATTAGTACCATTACGTGCGGAACACCATGGGTCGACGTTACTTGCGACTGGTACCACCTTGCGAGGAAAACCATAGGTCTACGTAACATAGAAGCAGTACCATTATCCGAGAAACACTACAGGTCTGGGCGTTGTTTGTGATAGGAAAGTGTCATCGTGTGCGTTCCACCGGTCGGTTCCACTGTGTTCAGAATGGGTATGAGTTACCTATGGGTAGTACCACTTTATAAGGAACACCATGGGTCTATGTTTCCTGTGATTGGCACCACTTTGTGAGAAAAAAACATGGGTTTGACTGGCGCCCATGTACCACTGTGATAAAAAACCATTTTTCTGCGTTGCCTGAGAGTAATACCATTATGTGAGGAACACCGTGGGTTTGTATTGCCTGTGGGCGTCGCTATAATGTGCGATACACCGTGGGTCTAAATTGCCTATGATTAGTAACACTATGTGAGCAACACCATGGTACTGCGTTGCTTGTGAGTGTATTCTTACGTACGAAACACCGTAGGCTTGTTACCTGTGAGTGGAGCCATTATGTGTGACATACTATGGGTCTGCATTACTTTTGATTAGTACCCACCAATGTAATAATAACAATAATATGAAAGTTATTACCTATGATAATACCCACCATGCGAGAAACCCCATGAGCTTACGTTACCTGTGATTAGTACCACTGTAGAAGAAACACCATGGTTCTGCTTTACCAGTGATTATTACCATTATGAGGGACCAGTGACCTGGATTTTAGACCTCTTTTAAATAAGTATCAACCCAGTACTTAAGGCATTATGAATAGGATTCACTGACTGATTTCGTTTCACGATTTTTTTCTTCATCGTCATTCCTAATCAGTGGATACATTTAGAAGTTTTAATTTTCATTTCGTTCACCACATACTATTAGGGGCCGATGATCTAGCGTTTAGGCCCCTTTAAACTACAAACATCATCATAATTTAGATTTTGGCCTCTATTTTTACAAAAACATACAAAACTGGGAAACTAAATGACATAAGATTAAAAGTAGTAACGTTTTAAATCTGATAAACATCCTATCAATAAGCACATCATAATGCATAATACTGTAGACTACATCCTCTGAATTTGCAAGTACCTTGGTGAACAAAGTTATTGTCCTTTAAACAAGATGAGCTTTGTGAACAACTGGCGTACAGATTTTTGATGCAAGTTGTAGGATTGCTTCTTTGCTATGTAGTGCAAGCAATACTCAGAATAGATCTTTAGGAGTAATTTAAGTAAAATGGAATAATGCGCTTCTTCACCATGTTCACAAGATGCAAATAAATGGTCATACGCCTTGAAATGTTGTGTATCAGACAGTAGTGAAGAAACTTGTAGTTGAAGTTTCAAAATTAAGTTATTTCCAGGTTTTAGATTTGTACTGACATTACATCGCAGCACTCGTTCAGCAGTTTTACACAATTTCACTACTTTCTCAGCAGCACAAATTAGACCACGCCTATCTTTGACATTCATCACCAGGCAGCTTCCTGGAGAACCATTTATTATGGAGAGACATCTTCACATCTGACAGTTTTACTGGCTTTTTTTTAACAGTCCAACCAGCATGCGATATTTCGTCAATATTATCAAGAGGCAGCAGAGCAGTATGCATGGTCATTAACTGCTCCAAATGTTCCATGAAAGCTGTTGGTATCATGATCTGGAGCTAGATTTAAAACCGGTGTCTCATCTGGAATACAGTTTTCAGACAAAGATGGAGTTATTTTTGTTAAGAGAGGTCTCCTGTATGCAGACTTGAACTCCAAAGCAGTAGGATTGTTAGAATTACCACCACGGTTCCTGGTGGTTGCAAAGAATAATTATAAATTATCTTGACTGAGCTTTCTTGTTAAAAGAAAGCCTAACTTAGGGATTTCTGTCTAAATAAGTTCATTTGAAATACCTCTGATGCTCATTAAATCCAAAATGAATCTCAAAATAACCACATACCTTTGAGATTTCAAAATTAGTGTTCTATTAACGTCATATAATGATTTCAAGTAGTCAACTGAATCATTTATAAAACACTGAAGTGGTAATTCATTATGTTCTCTTACTGGGATCTTTTAGTACTTGCCCATAGAATGACATGAATTTAAAACATCAAATATATCATTTATTCCTTCCACATATATTACTGTTGATTCTACATCAGCAAATTCCTCGAGGCCTAAGTTACGTAGAAACCTGAAAGCATCTGCAACTGACTGACTCAAGGTATGTGCAGCCAGTTTCACTTTCATTTTCTGTTGCGCTCATTGGATGTGCTTCTTTGCTATTTTGTTTGCAATATGCAGTCCTTCCTTATCTTGAATTTTGTGGAGCTTTTCAAAGTAAGTCCAGTCTATGGGTGCCTCATTATGAATTAATGTCCTCTTTTCATCAAGTAAATTTCGAATTAAATTCAGCATGTGGGCTGCATCTAAAAAGCTGTAGACACTTGATGAATTGCATTGGACTGGGAAGAAGCTCGTGATGGATGCATTGTTTTCTTCAAATTTTATGCGCAATTCTTTTAGTATACCAATATTTGAGGCTAGGCCATCGCATGTTAAACCAATACATTTTGCACCTGTATCATGAAGTTTCCTCAAATACTGTAGCACTAAATTTACTTTAAGCTGGCTAATTAAACCGTTAACTAAACAGTAACCAATTGGTATCGTTGATGGCAGTGACCATAAAAGCCAGTGCTTGTGTTGCTATCGGGACATCATCATCTTCAAGTGACCCATGATCCAAATCACATTAGCCCACAACTTGAGTTCCAAAAAAATCAATTTGTTGCTTGATTGCCATTTCATCAAACATTAGACATGAATATAAATTATCCTTGTTAGCAGCCTTCTCTTTAATCTTGTCAAATGCTTGCTCGGTAAAACCAGGGTTTCCATTTACATTAGTGTCCATTTTCTGCTGACACTTGGGTTAGGAAGAGGAATATAATTTCTAACACAATTGTATGCTTGTGATGACTAGAACTATAAAGTGAAAGAGAATTTCTTAACATTATCTGCATATACATTTTTCTTCTTTCCCTGCAAGAGGTTTGCAATGAAATCCCCATAAATCTCTCTAATTACGGGCTCTCCTACAGCACACAACCTCTTGGACAGCTCGAACATAGTTTGCTCATATGACATTATTCTTTATTGCTGTCCTTTCACTTTCTGTTTGGCTAATTTCAGTTTCCTTTGAAGTAAATGACACTTGAACTCCAAATGTTCATCAGTTTTTTGCCATCTTTCAGGGACTTGGAAGAATGTAACTGTAATCACCTGTAACTGAATCAAATGTGTGTACAAGATTATTACTTTTTTATGATTCTAAAGACATCATCAGCACTAGAATTTAGATTCCTTTTTTACTTGTGACCTCCTCGTGCTAGGTGATAGCAAATACACTATAGACAATAGAGATGGGGAGATTCTGAACGAGTGATTCATAATGAACGAGTCATTTTACTAAACGATTAAATCATGATTCAGTGAACGAAATGAATCGATTCGTTTGTGAATCGAAAGCTGAATCGAGAGATGGCAGCCGCAACTCGTTCCTTGGTTCCTCGTTCGATCTAACTCATATCGCCAAATCGGGTATCCACCATTTTTGAATCAATGACTACTTGTGAATGAACGACTCTGTTATTTTTTTATTTTACCTGAACTAAAAGTCCAGTTTACAAGTCAAATAATCCTAACCTAACCTTACCGAAAAAAATATTTCTTTAAAATAAGAAATTAACCCGTCGTTTCAAGTCGAATACTTCACGGAACTGGAATATACACTCTACTTCCAGCTCGTTGCGAAATGTTAGGTTAAGTTTACTCCAAGATTCCCGTTCCCGTTCTCGTTCTCGTGAACTACTGTGAACTAACGTGCGGAACATGGCAACAAAAATGTTCTTATCTACAAAAAATTTCAAATTCGATTGTCGTATAGTTTTTAATGGTAGCTACTTAAGTTTGAAAAGGGTTAGTCAGACAGTTGTGTAGCATTTTTCGAATGTAACATCTAAAAAGGATATTAATCTTGTTAAAATGCTAGCAATTACGTTAAATATTCCACTTCTTGTAACTTGTATACTTGTAAAGCAGTATCAGTTATAAAGAATATATAGGAATGGATCATCTGAGTCCACGGTTTCGCTTTCGGCTCTCCGTCACGTGGTAATCGAATGAACGAATCAAATGAACGAATCATTTTGGTGAATCGTTTCAAATGAATCGGTTCTGAATGATTCGGATTCCCCATCTCTAATAGACAATATTGGGCACTTGCGCATTCTCCCGTACTAAACTGCGAGACACGTTGACTGTGGCGCAGGGGGTAAGATTGAAACTACAAATGTTGCATGTTAAAATTGATAGAAATAAAGAAACTAATTAATTATTTTTGCGTTGTTCTACTACTAAAGTTGAATGTTAATACTGATAGAAATAACGAAACTCAAGAATGGTTTCGTTTTGACCGAATTCTTGGCTGAATGGTGAGCGTTGAGGCCTTCTGTTCAGAAGGCCACGGATTCGATTGCTAGCGGGATCGTGAATTTTAATGGCGTCTAATTCATTCTTCTGGTTCGGGGACTTGGTGTTTGCGCTTGTTACAACATTTTCTCTACATATTCAGACAATACACTACACTCCCAACCATCACAGAAACATGAAATAGTGATTACTAGACCTCGGAATTTTAGGTGTTAAAAGTTATTTAGCTGAATAAAATAGGCTCTCAAATAGGTTCTAAAATACTTTTAGGCAGTTTCAATTTTACGTATTTTATTAGGCGTAAATTAAAATACCATGTTTATTTTCCTAAATTGATAATAACTCGTTAAAGGTAATATAAAACAAGTTTTATTCACCTCTTTGCTGCAAAAGTCACAGAATATAATTTTATCACACGATGTGAAACGGGGAAACTCATGCAACTTTTTAATTAAAGGCGACATGAAACCTGACACTTTCGGCATAGCTCACACACTGAACGAACGAGAATACCGAAATGTTCTCACAGAATGAAATGGAGTTTTTATTCCAGCAGGTCAGTGGATACTGTCTTCAGCTTGATGACAGACTACGGAAATGTTTGCTGCGGGAGGTTCTTAAGACTTTCCGCGGTGTGTGGTTTACAGCTTTCCGATTTTAGGATTTTGTTTAAGATACTAAAACAAGTCAGCAAATATTACATCTTCTCGGAACATATTAAAAGAATTATAATCGATTTAGGGATAAAAATAGGAATTGTAGGAATATAGGCAAATAAAGTTTCTAACGCCAATTTAGACATTTTTAGACACTATTGAACCACCGTTCCTAACCTTATAAATACCCGAAACGTGTATATACAACTTCATTTTAAGTTCTGCCTTCAAGAATAAAATATGCTCTTTCCTAAAATCCGAGGTCTACTGATTACATCCCTCCATATAGGGTTGGCGTGATGGAGGGCATCTGGCCGTAAAATTGGGCCAAATCCACATGTGCGACACAGCTTGCACCCGCGATCCCATAGACCTGGGAAAAGTGTTAGAAAAATAAGAATTTTTGTTGTAAGTATTTTGTTTTAATTTTTTTATGTAATTAATCTAAGAAAATAATACTTGTTGACAACTAAATGTTAAACCTAATGTGATGTGTTCACTAATATTTTACTGTATTGGAATTTACTTACCACAACTGCAAATGTTCATTTAGAACAAGGTCACTCATTCCGGAAGAGTTCAAGGCAGTAATTACTTTACATTTCCTTGAAGACTGCTTGTAAAACATGTTAAAATATGCACCATAAGAGTCAAAAACTTGCACAATAAATCCTAGATTTGAAATGTATGTATTAATCTCAAATACTGTAGTAGTTCAAGGCAGTAATTTAAATTTCCTTGAAGACTGCTTGTAAAACATGTTAAAATATGCACCATAAGAGTCAAAAACTTGCACAATAAATCCTAAATTTGAAATGTATGCATTAATCTCAAATACTGTAGTCCTATTTCACCTTCAAACGAGCTTTCTTGTCAGTTTTTTAGGTCTAAATATCGGCAAACAAAACATTCATTTGCATACAAATCCAATGTCTACTAATAACTTATCTTAATGAAGTGCCCAATGACGCGCGCCCTCTCTCCTTGCCCACTAGGATGTAAACGGAATTCAAACATAAATATTCCTTAATTTAAAAACAATTTAAATCAATTTGTAATTTTAAAATAGTGTACTTTGATAGAATTTGATGTTCTTCTTTCAAGAACGAACCATTTCATTCCTGGTTTAATAATGTTCTTCTTACAGATATCTTACTCTATAGAGTTATAATTAGTGTTCGACAGTCTGAAAAGCATTAAAGTTATATTGACGCAGTTTACACTGGAAAGTATGGCTTCATTTTTAACACACACACACAACATCAAAAAGTACAATTTAAGAAGATGAAGACATCAACATTTCATGCATACAGACAGTGCTCTACAAGACTTGTTCGCAAGAATATATATATTACAAGATGAAATAAATGTTCGTGTACTTTTATAAAACTTAACGTAATACACTAAGCAAATATTATAAGCAGAACATCATGAAATGACACAGAAAAATCCTGCAGTATATCAGCTTTATTTCAACAGAAGTCTACTATTACTTTTTACCAACATAATTAATGCAAACTTGACATTAACACTCCAAAACGTTTTATGACATTCCAGCACAAGTAAATTATTTTAATTAGTGGATAGCAAACGTGGCAAAATTACCGTTACCTGTTATACGTTTATAACCTTCATCAGTGAAATCCTCTCGATTATTGTGACTATGGATTCTCGTATCAGCAGTTGGTTCAGTGAGGTACCTGGTACCATACGCCATTAGATAACTCTTAAAGGCAAACATTCAATGTACACTTCTCTGGAATGTGAATGAGAGTGGGGAGAGGGAATACGCTAAGGAGGCGTCCATGGCCTTTGCTTGCAGTTGAAGTGGGAGTAAGTGAGGAATTAATTTTCAACCTACTCACCTGTTCTCAATGAACTAACTTCACTCCATTCCAGCCCTTCAGGGCACATTCGCATATTATAAATATCTATCAGTGTGGGAAATCGAACGTGACACTTTGGGAACCATAGTCTCAATACGTAACTCGAGATTATGAAGTCAGCCATTAGTATTATTAGCATATTATATACCCGTCCTTCGCACGGGAATTTGTTATCTATTTCACGATTACTTACTGAATTTATGCGAAGTTACATGCCCGTATTCAAACGTTTAATACGGCATGTCAAACTGATATTCTTCTACGAAGGCACGTGGCATTAACGTGAAGTACGGTGAATCTGAACAAAGTGGAGAAAGAATGGGGTAGATCACAGAGTTTATTGAACGATACAGTTCCTGGTCCGAAGTTGTGCGTAATTCTGCCTATTTCTCGGTTACATATTGTTGTTCATCTGAAACCGAGAGTGGTACTGTGGCTGAAAACTCATGAAACCTATCGTTGACGACAACCTCCCTTATTATCTGTGCTATCGAAAAGAGTTAAATGTCTCTTTAGTTAAACCCCGTAATCCATCTTGAAATGACAAGACAGCCTGTAAAACAGCCCATTAACTCCCTTGTTATCGTTACGATTTTATTTATATAAAAAAGCTACGGTAAGGAATCTGTTACAAGTACATCAACTTTTGGGCTATGTCCACTGGACTTAGCCTATAAAACCGCCCGTTAATGATATCTCCCTTATCAATCATCCTATCGAAGAAGTGCACGAGGGAAAAATTTTTGTTATGGATTTCCATCTAGGTTGGTCTGGTATATTTTGTGGGAGAGTAAAATCACGGTTTCGGTTTCGTAAAATCCACCAGTCCACTCCAGGTATTTGAAATACTACGGACATTAAAAGTTACCTTTGGACAGAGGGATGGTAAATATGAAGTTTGGTTAAAATATGTCGAGTAGTTTTGCAGTTATAAGCAATATTCTTTACACGGGCCCACTTTTAGGCTAAGTCCGCTCGAAGTTAAACTAAAGAACGGTCCGTTAATGATATCTCCCTTAGTAATCCTCGTATCGAAATGATGCACATGAAAAAAAAAAAAAGTTTTAGAAATTGATTTCCATTAAAACAGGTACATTTCCATTAAGTTTGGTTGTGTGTATATTTTGTGCGAGTGCAAAATCAAGGTTTCGGTTTCGTATAAACCCCCAGTCATTTCAGTGATTTAGAAACAATATTGTCACTAAAACCTACCCAAGGACAGGGGTGGATTCTAAATATGAAATGGCGGTTTCTAACGTGTCTTATCGGCTATGGTGAATCGCAGGTGATGAAATTTGTTCTGGTGTATGATTCTGAAAGCTGTGTATTGGAACCATACCACCGCGCCGACAAATGACCCACATTGGGCTACAACTATATGGGACCATACGCCAAGTTGCTAGATGGTATGGAACCTTTTTGGTCAAGAGTCAAATGCTACCTCATCTGGAAAAGCCGAAAAAATCCAAATTGCTAGGTGAACAAATGCCCTTCCGACCGTGCGAGGATCGACCGCACATCCCTCTGCTCCTATAACACAACATCTGGCCTCCCAGGGTCATGGCGCGTTCGCGGCATAATACCAAAATAAAATTCTAAAAACGATTTTACTGGCATAAGAGAACGGAGGAAAACTAGGATGCATCAACTACGGCAAATGATAATAGCAGATTTTTTACAGCTTTAATTCCTTTTGTTAAAACACAGTTTATCAAATATAACCCTGAATAATTCAAGGAGCTATACAGGTTAGACGAATTGAACAAAACAATATAGGAGATATTACTCTGTTCGACCCTCCGTGGCTCAGGCGGCAGCGCGCCCGTCTCTCACCACTGGGTTCCGTGGTTTAAATCCCGGTCAATCCATGTGAGATTTGTGCTGGATAAAGTGGAGGTGGGACAGGTTTTTCTCCCGGTACTCCGGTTTTCCCTGTCATTTTTCATTCCAACAACACTCTCCACTATCATTTCCTTTCATCTTTCATTCATTAATCATTGCGCCAGAGGAGTGCGACAGGCTTCGGCAGCTGGCACAATTCCTATCGTCACCGCTAGATGGGGCTTCCTTCATTCCATTCCTGATCCGGTCGAATGACTGGAAACAGGCTGTGGATTTTCATTACTCTGTTCAATTTAAAAAAATTAAATGCGTTTTGAACGTACAATTTATTTCTGAACTCTACGATAAGCACACCGATTCTTTGAACACAAATTTGATATATACCCTAATACTTGTATGTTTGGAAATGCGACGGTTTTTCATTAATCCATTTCTTCTCTCTGGGAAGAAAATACAGCACTCCCGGATTTTGGAGACAACTTTGAGTGGTCGCCTAATGAACTAAATAGAATCCTAACTGACACAAATGAAATACTTATGGACACGACAAAACAAGACAAAATAACAGGTGTTGGGTCCAGCATCGAACCCACATCACACCGAACACAAGTAAAGGACCAAACCACGGGGAAGAACCCGCTCTCGAAGTCTGACACACTCGCACACAACATAAAATAGCCATCAAAGATCAACGTTCAATAAAATATATACACACAATGCAGAACTCCACTGGAAAAACATGCAACTAAAAGGAATGTGAATGGCTGTATTTCAAGGGAAAAAGTGTGTGTGAAGCAAATCCTGGGTTTGCTTTGGGGCTCGAACCGAAGATCTCCTGCATGCCACCGAGGTTGAGTCACTGAAAATCTCTGTGATGATTATGAAAGAAGAAACAAACATTCTAATCTGGCATCCCAGTAACTCATATCCTTATACCGAAATGAACATAAAACAATTAGGACATAAACTTATTTCGTGAGCCACGGACATTTTTACTTTCTGTGGCCCGGCTTGACATATTTACTTTGCAGAGCTCTCCCCTAAACAAAACACGATCGAGGAGTGTTCCCCTCCTTCATCATAAATCACTCGTCACATGTTCCCGCCTCATTTTGACAGGCCAGTGACCCTCCATTTAAATCCCCTTAACAGCGAAACATTCTGTCGCGTCGGGTATTATTGTGGTAAATTATATTTCAACCACAATTAAATACGTAATCACATTCCAAAGTTTCATTCATTTATACGTACTCTGCATATTTGCCCCTCTTATGTCACGTCAAATCGTTATTAATCCCAATATTTCCACAGAATTCAAACATGACCCGGGTTCACGACTTAGAGAACGCACAGAAAATAAACATACGGTTTTCTTGTGACTTATACTCAAACAAACATTCAAATGGATATTAACATGGCCATTATTTTCAGTATAATGAAAATATTACCTTCTGTAGAAAAGAAAAACCCTATCTAAATTAGGAGGAAATGTAGTCGAGCCCCAGGCATGTCACACATCCCACAAATTTATACCGCAAATTCTCTATATTAAGATCATGCAAAATTTCTTTAAAACCAGAGTGCGTTGTTATCCCAACGGTTAACACCTCAGCAAAGGCATATAAATGACCCTATCGCCATGCATTACGGATATTAACTGAATGTCCCCAGATAAAAATGAAAGAAAAAGAAAAAATATACCGTTTGAAATCATAAAACAAAAACTTCACCCTTATTATATACTGCACTCTAAACCTCTTGGATACCTAATTTTTAATTCATGCTCATGCGTTACTCTCGCTTTAAATTATATATACTTGAAATTTACATCATATTCCAAAGTTTCCATCCCCATCTAAAATATCTTTACTTAATAAAGTACGAAGACCAACTCAAGTTGCTCTCTAGTTTCAAAACAAATCCATATTATTTTTACAACCCTATCCTACACAGTTTACATATTTACAAGAAATCAGACCCTTCATTACAATACTACATAATATTTCAAATCAGTGCACTTATCGTCATCCTGGGATGTCCTTGGCTCGAGCCTCGGAGAGGCCCCTGGTGAATGTTTACGCCTGCATGACACAGGCATGGGTTACTGGTTCGAATTCACCTCATGGGATCACCGTTGGCACCTGCATGGTCTTGATATCGGATCCACTGGAACAGGCTAATACGAAGGACGTTCAGTTAACCACGTCTTCCTTCGACACTGTTTATGAAATCAAGTTTACGAAGGAATCTACTTAAACTTTCTCCGACACTGTTTATCAAAGCAACTTTATAATGGACTCTAATTAGATGTTTTATCAAATCAAGTTTATGGGGAAATCTAATTGAATTTCCTCCGACACTGTTTATCAAATAAATTTTATGGCGGATCTAATGAAATTTTCTCCGCACTGTTTATCAAAGCATATACAGTCTCTGCGGTCTTACGGTGATACAGTCATCCTTCTGTCCGCTCGAATTTTCATATCATTTCTACCTCGCCGGGACTTTTACATTCCTGTTCGTAACCAGCGTGCGGATCGCATATATATTTGATTCGAAATTGTCTCTTCGGCAGCGTAACGACACAATTCGATTTTCTCATTCCCGCACTCCCCCTCTCAACACTTCATGGCAAGTCCTCTTGTCCTCCACTGGGCAGTCTCTTAAATAAACTCACCCCAACTCACAGAACGGATGGCGAATCGTCCCCACTACAATTTTCATATCTCGTGTTCTACGGGTCTTTCGACATCGGTGATGCGATCAAAACGTTTAACTCACAATTCTATGACGTCAGATTATATGCGTAAAGCAATTCGATCGGTAATTAAGCAGATATCTTCAAACAAATAATGACGCCTCTTCGGGGATTTCCCGTCCGGAGTCTGGGTTCACAGCTGGCGTGGGTACGCTTCTATCGCTTACCTCATCCTCATACGACACAATTTGACTAACGCTGAATTTTTATAACCTTTCATAATTTTGGCGGAGGTCTCATATGCTCACATATGACATGCCGATCCTTCCCTTAACATGTAATGCAATTATCTCGAAATATCCAGTCTCAAACCAAGTTAACAATTTGGAATTACCGCATTTCGACCATTTTTAGTGGGCGGGGTTATTAGAATGTTTCCTTAGCTAGTGTTCTCTCTCCAGGGATTTTTCAAGATATGAAGTACTTGAGTAGGTACCACCAAGTCGGTATTGTTGCGCAATCTAATGCACCCTAACTTCCATACGGACAAAGAAGGCTAGAAAAATGCCTCAATCTCCTCAGTCAGTTACCGATTAATTATATTTATTACCGATACGGTTACAGTATGAAGATTATTTCTACGATAAGCCGTAATGTACATGGAGTATTCCCAACTGTATGGAAGTATAGTATTGTTATTCCCATTCGTAAGAAGAATTATCCTATTTTACCATCAGATTATCGCCTTGTATCCATTCTCCCACCCCCTTTCAAAGTACTAGAACGCTTGGTACACGAACAAGTCCTTACTTACTTGACTAACTACTCACTGCTTGATCCTTACCAATCTGGTTTCAAAAAAATGACACAGCACAACGACTGCCTTACTGAAAGTAACTGATGATATTCGACACGCTGGACACTCGAAAAGTGACTGTACTGGTTGTACTGGTTCTACTCGATTTTTCTATTGTTTTTGATACCGCACTGTTGTTCCTCAACTACTACTTTCAAAATTGTATTTACTACATTTCAGCAAGGCTGCAATCAACTATTTCAGTTCGTACCTCCAAAATCGCTGTCAGTTGTCACAGTAATTAATAACAGATCTGAGTGGTTTAACAAACCTCTCGGTGTCCCCCAAGGGTCTGTACTTGGACCATTGCTGTTTGCAATTTGCGCACACTATGTTGCCAAATCGATTATACACTGCAAGAATCATCTTAATGGTTATGATCTGCAGATCTACTACCACTCAAGAACTGATAAAATTCAGAGTGCTGTACGACAAGTTAACGCAGATTTAATTCTCGTAAGTAATTTTGCATTGAGTAACAATCTCAAAATTAATCCTCTTAAAAAGCAAGCAATATTCATCACTACTTCGGAAAACTTACACGGCTTAAAACAATACGAAATTCCTCCTGTAGCACTAAACAGTACCGTTATTCCATATTGTGAAACAGTTATGAATCAAGGGGTGGCTATAAACGAAACAATGAATTGGTCGCAACATGTGACGAATGTGTGCAAAAGATATATCAAAACCTGCATCCCATGAAGCGGTTTAAAATATATATTTCCTTGGTCCCTGAAAATAAATCTCATTCAGTCACTTTTCTTTCCAATTCTCGAATACTATGATACAGTTTTATTGATATCAATAATGAGCAAGACATGGAACTGTAACGTGCCCAAAACGCATGCATTAGGTACGCAGTCATTATATGACCATATGCTCACGAATCCCCATAATATAGACAGTTATCTTGGTCATGACTGAATGGCAGACGTAGACTCCGTGCAGATACTTTGATGTACCAAGTACTTTCTGAACACACTCCTCCTGACCTATCAACCAGATTTCGCTTAATTCACTACACCTGTTCAATACCCGGTTAGGCTGTACGACAGAAATTCCTGTACATCGAACCGCAACCTACAACATATCGTTCACGATCACCGCCACGAGCTCGTGGAATGAACTCCCCAATGACATCAGGGAAGACAAATCTAAGACAAAGTTTAAAATCCTCTGCCAGCTTCATCTTATAAGAACTTCCAGTCTTTCCTGAATGTGAGTTGGATGCATGAATGAGAGTGAATATGGTTGGTTAATGTAATGTGTTCCAGTTTATACTTTAGTGATACTTTACTTACTTAGTTTAGTTAGTGTTACCTTAGTTTATTGATACTTTATTTAGTTTACACTTTAGGTTGTAAAATTTAATATGTTTAAATTAGGTCACTTCAGTTTTTATACTGTTACCATATATTAAAATAAAAATTGTTGAAATTCTTACATTGTAAAATTTAAAAAAATTATATTGTAAATTAGTACTCATTTATATACATTAAGTGGTTAAGTGTAAGAAAGGGCCGGAAGCTCTAACTTCGCCACAATAAAGTCGCTTTAATGATGATGATAATAATAATAATAATAATAATAATAATAATAATAATAATAATAATAATAATAATAATAATAATAATAATAATAATAATAATAATAATAATAATAATGTAAAATTCAACTGGTGATATTATTTTTAGTTTAATAGTTCACTCAACTACTAATTCAGGACCTCTACAGGGCTCATTCACAGTTACTGTCCTCCGAGGCTTGAACGCCACGCAGTTCTTAACGTACTTTCAAACTAAATTGTTTTGTGTATGTTGTTAATTCGGGTGCACCACAAAGTCCCAATTTAGAAACTCTCTTCTTCACGATATTTATTAATGGCCTCCCGAGAGTTACTAAACATTCAAGTTGTATACTGTACGCTAATGATTTAAAGGTGTACAAAACTACAGTATTACTACTTGTGACGACTCACTGAAACTACAAAATCTTCTTTTTATACCGCTTTTCCCACACCTGTAAGGTCGCGGGTGCGAACTGTGTCGCACATGTGGATTTTTCCCTGTTTTACGGCCGGATGCCCTTCCTGACGCCAACCCTATATGGAGGTATATAATCACTATAGCGTGTTTTTGTGGTAGGTGGTAGTGTGTTGTGTGAATACGAAGAGGAAAGTGTTGGGACAAATACAAACACCCCGTCCCCAGGCCATAAGAATTAATCAGAGGCGATTAAAATCCCCAACCGGCCGGGAATCGAACCTGGAGCCCTCTGAACCGAAGGCCTCAACGCTGACCATTCAGCCAATGAGTCGGACACTGAGACTACAAAATTATATTGACAATATTTCTATCTACAACACCAAAAATAAAATGCAGTTTAATATTAATAAATACTTCATTATTACACCACTTTTACATAACTGTTAGATTCTTCGGTCTACTGAAACTAATTTTGAGTAATACATTTATAAAATACCTGCAAGAAAATATATGGTAACAATATTAACTTATCCCTGAAAGAGAAACAACTTAATTAAAAGAGAATGACGTGTTTCATTCCCAAAATAACATCATCAGGTAAACCAAATTACTCTCAAATATTTGAAAAAGTAAAAATATTTATATTTATTTCTGTTCTGAAATGTATGAAGATTTATCTTTATTTCTGTTTAAATACTTATGAACTTGCAAATCTGGAACTTATCTTAATGAAGTCCGGTTTCCTCTCCACTCCCGCATACTTTCGCTTACTTGCTTTTTTATTTTTATAGTCAGAATCGAATATGCCAAGTAGGGGTCAGAAGGCCATCGCCTCAACCGTCTGAGCCACTCAACGCGGCCGTTCAAATTAAGCTACCGGCTTCATGGCTAAATGGTTAGCGTGCTGGCCTTTGGTTACAGGGCTCGCGGGTTCAATTCTCGGCAGGGTCGGGAATTTTAACCTTCATTGGTTAATTCCGCTGGCACGGCGGCTGTGCTTATGTATCTTCTTCATCATCATTTCATCCTCATCACGACGCGCAGGTCGCCTACGAGCATCAAATCAAAAGACCTGCAGCTGGTGGACCGAAGTCCTCGGACACCTCCTGGAATTAAAAGCTATACGCCATTTCGTTTATTTATTACGATTTTCATTGTTATTATTGTTACATTTGTATCGTAATTTGAATTGATTTGAAAACTATTTCTGAGTTGTCCAACGGGCGTTCAAGCTAGTTATTCTCCCATTTTCGTTCTGTAATTTACGTGGACGTGAACGGCTTTCGTAGAACTGTGCTCGTATTCTTATTCTTATTCTTATTCTTATTCTTATTCTTATTCTTATTCTTATTCTTATTCTTATTATTATTATTATTATTATTATTATTATTATTATTATTAATATTATTATTATCAATATATTTATTATGATAAATATTATTGTTGTTGTGTATTTGGGATTCATTTATGTTAATGGTTTGATTGAGCAATGTGTGAATTGAATTAAAGTGTATCTTGTAAGATATTATATTTATTGATTAATGATAAGCTACTAAAACGTCTGGAGTGACAAAGACGCTGTGTAAATTAAGATAGTTTACTACAGATAAGAATGTCCTAACCCACATTGCAGACTTTTAAATCAGAGTAACCTACAGCAGGATTCTTTTAGTGCTAATGCAAAAAGTGTGGAATGTTGGTCAGAAATTAAGTAGCGCGAATAAGAATGATTTTTTAAATCTGTGATCATTGAGATTTGTTTTGATAGCTTTATTTCGATGTAAATTTCGATACCTTCTTCAATTCAATAATTTTTATTTATTATCGATGTGTTAAATTTTTAGATCTGTGTTTATATTAACTCCACAATAAATAATTTCAGCATCTTCTATATTTTCATCTGTGTCGGTATCTTCGGTAATGTTCTTTTTCCCTTTCCTTTTTTTTTTTTTTTTGTTCAACGCTTTCTTTAAATATTACGATTTTTTCGAGCCTTCTGCATTAGTCTTGATGTCAAATAATTTGTTCCTGATTGTTATTTCCTGGGCGTTTTCTTTTCCTTCTCTTACCTTTATCTTTTCTTTTTTATTTTTCACGCTTTTATTTCATTTTGATGACTATTTGTAGCCCTTTTCATACGGAGATTCAAAACAGCCGTTTTCTTCGTTTAATCTTCTGCACATTTTTTTAAATCAGTAGAACTAGCATTAAAACCTCTGGTGATGCAGTTTGAAATGCTGAGTTATTAGGGACAGGAGAATGTTTATTTGACAACCAATAGGAGCTCACGGGTTGAGAGCCCTTATTCAAATCTTCATTTGTCAACGTTTCCTTGGGAGGAGGTTCAGTCACATTTCACGGTAGTCACTAGGGCTAGATGTAGCTGAAGGTTTGTTGTAGGGTACTCACTGTCATCCAACTGAATGTATGTGGTATCTGCCGGTAGGTGGTCTACATCCGAAAACAGATTAAGATGAGAGGCCAAATTCCTGTTATCTTAAAATCACTTGTCGTATTTGTCATTTTGTCAGCGTGAATAAACTCTGCTCCGAAGATCGAAGACACCTGGAAACGTTTAAGAACCTTTCCTGGATTGTACCTAAGCCATTTTCTGATTTCATCTCCATAGTAAATACTTTGAGGATTATAAAATGTTACGTCCAGGGGTTGGAGCCTGTGGGAGGGGTGGGGCTGCAAACAGAACACCACCACTCAATTCTCCCCGGCCGCATCATTCAGTTAGAGGTGTTTTGGTGTGTGTGGGGGGGGGGGCGTCGAATGACCATCTAGAACGAGGAGAACAGGAGGCTATTTTTTACTTTAGAAAATATAAACTTTCAAACCGCGCGTGGGAAGGATCAATGACGCAAGACGGAAAAGGAGGATAGCATTTTATAGTCAACTGTTCCGAAGGTGAATAAGTAGATTAACCGTAAGATATTCATCAAAGGTAGCCTGCGAGTTTGGAAAGGGACCTACAAGAATTTGGAATCATTTGAAGATACTGAGACGCAATAAGCAACTATGTAGTCATCCAGCCTGATGAACATGTCTCGGACCAAGGTAGACCAAGCAGTAGCCGTTTCACCCCGTTCTGTAGAAGTTAGAGACCCTGACTCTCACTTTCCTTTTAGATTTTCTTTTAGGATTTACTGAGATGCCAATTTCATCATAATTAAAAATACGTTCACCTGTAACTTGTACCCATCCATAATTTAAATCAGCAGTGAAATAATTGCTAAACTACCACTTTGTAAACACCATGGCCCTCAACTTCGGTGTATTTTGTGGGGTTCGGATGCTCAATGTAGAATGTCCTGCAATAAATCCAGTCTTGACCTGCCATACGAATGTTGCTATTAAATCTGTCACTTAGGCCATTTCGATCGATTAATTGGTAGGCCAATGATTTTAAATATTTCCTCATAAGGCCAAAATTCCTACTCTCCATCGATGTTAAGTGCGCTACCAATCCATCATCTTGTTTTGAAGTAAAAACCTAAAACTTCCCTTCTGACGTACCTACTTCGGAACCAGCGTTCTTCTTTCTCTAATTACGTACCCATCTAAAGTAGATTTCTGTGCATTAAACTTCTCAGATGTCTTTAAAAATATCATTTCATGTGATATAACAGCTTGTATTGCCAATTCCATCGAAAACGCATACCACTGTTGGCTGTCCGTTTTACTTACGTAATTTCTCACCATCAGAAATCCGAAATGTTATTGCTGAAATACTTATCGTAACGAAAACTATAATGGGGTTGAACGGGGTACTTGGGTGGGGACAGGATGGTGTTCCGCTTAGTCGATCGTCTCCTTTCTCCCAAGTCTTCCCAGCCCAACCTTTCTTAACGTTACTCTTTTGTCGGGAATCACCCAGAACAAAATGGGCTGCTTTTATGTGGATTTTATCCAGTTCACAATAATCAAGTAATCCTGGTAACGGTCCCATAGACTACAGTGCAAATATACTCCAATTCGAGTCTTGCCAGACAAGTGTATGTCCTTTCCTTTATATCCTTACTACAATCCCTAAATACACTCATAACCATGTGAAGAGATTTGTAACCTTTGTGTGATTTATCCCAATGAAAATCGCTCCTCATGTTAACACCTAGTGATTACCATGAGGAAATTTCACTCCACCAACGCAGTAATTAAAACTGAGAGGACTTATCCTTTTCGTGAAACTCACACAAGCTGATTTTTCGACCGGTTTACCATCGTACCATTGCCTGCTGTCATTTTGTAGTCGCTTACAATCTTGTAACTTACTTTACTCTATACAGTATAACATCATCCGTTAAATGACTTATCCCTGGCTCCAGTTCTTAGGTTATATACATATATATAGGCCTATTGTACCCGCTCACGCCTGAGTCCCAAACCAACACTTACCACAGGGGTGTTCGGTTCATCTCTGAAATTTAAAATAAAAAATACTCGTATATTCTAATAATGAGCTACAGGGGTGAATGGGGCTTTCAAACTTTATAGGGGTAAGGGCTCATCCGTGTTAAATCAAACGGGGCTGAGATGGGAGGCTCCGCAACAGAATAGGAAAGATGAATCGATCACAATGGGCAAGATTAACAAACTACATAGAATATAATGAAACGGTTTCCTTTTGAAATGCACGAAGTAGCAGTTTATTAAGTTGAGTTAATGCAAGGTTTGTTACTGCGTTGGGATGATATAAATTACAATAAATTTATAATCCCGAAAATAAACATACAAAACCATATAGTATCCATAAGACCATTCCGATGGCTGGAACAATGGCCAAATGGAATCGAACAGCGACCCGCATACTATGGCACAACGTCCTGTATTGGTCGAACCACTGGCCCGTATGGGTCGAACCAATGACCATTTGGGGGCATGGGCGCGAGTGCAAAGAGACCTTGAAGTCGTCTCCACATTCCGTAACATGAGTTCCCTGCAGGGTTATTGACCTATATAGCCTAGAACCTACCCTAAGAAATGCTATCCTCAACCAGATGGGACTCGACGGAGTGACCGTAGCCAAACCGTCCAAATGTATGAGCATGCCGGTGTCAACTCGACTGAACGGATCTTATCCACAGCAGTGTTGCCACTATTTAAGTTCCAACCCTCGTATATCGCACCCGCTCTGAAACTTCACATGATGATTACATTCAACAGCCGTTGTCTTAAGAACAAGGCTTTCATGAACCCCAGCTCCCGAAGGTAGCCTAACTATTTGCTATTTAAACGGCCAGACTCATGGCAACCACCACCACCACCATTATTACTATTATTATATTACTTTTAATTTTACTATCACTAAAATATTATTATTGTTGTTGACCCTGTTTACCTTCGTTTAAATTATAATAATCAGCATTCCACCACATTATCACCCCTGCGGAGAGTTGACCTCTATGATCTCTCGAGTCGTGATACTTCAATATTAACCAAACCACACAGCCTGTCCTTGTTCGTTCGTACCTTGCTGGGATGCTATTACACTCCGTTACACAGCCTTAATTCCTATGACGTCCCATGGGATGATAATTCAAAATTTCCAGTTACCCAGACGCTTATATATTCTTTACTTCTCTTGTAGCTTCTTTATTCATCTCTATGGTGCGAGGATCCTTCTCCTGCTCATACACCAGAGCAATATTTTTCTTAATTATTATACGCGGATTTTAAGACTGATTCTATTCCCTCGACGACAACAGTACGGCTTAGATGTACATCAGACTGCATGTTATTCGCTGACCCAGTACGATGGACATTATTACACCTGAAACGGCTAACTATGGGTGGCATACAAGGATGCTGCAGGAGCAACAGCAAGGGAATGCCTAGGAACAACTGTGTTTGACGTGTTTCTTTGAGGTTACCTCTTCGACTGATCTTATGACGTGATTTTACATCCCCACAAAAATGAACGATAGCGGACATATGATGCTGTGGTCTCAAACCACGATCTAAACAACAACTTTAGATGACATTCGCATAGGGTGACAGCGTCCTGAAATATTTAATTACGATGTTTACTCATTCAAACACCATTTGGAAAACCGAGCTCACCAGTTGAGCATAACATTGGTGATCCCTAACCGCTCTTATATTTAGTTACTCTGCATCCAATCCTGAGCACTGTTCATATTTATATTTGATATGGACCGTCTGTTCATCTCATGCAAGGAACGCCGACGCGGTGCAGCTTGTCTTTCACGTGTACACACGCAGTGCGCTAAGTGTCAGCTAGGGCTCTGTGTCGGTTGCTTTGCAATCTTTCACACAAAATCAGAAAATGTTCGTAGGCCTAAATGACAAAGACTTCAGAAAGGTTTTGTCCTTCAGGCGTTTTTATACGAACGGTAGAAGCCGTTTCTTTCTTTTGTAGCTTTCCCAATTGCTTTTGTGAGGAAGTGTACTGCACCGTGTTGCTTCTAGGATACAAAATAATTAATACATTTGTTGAATTTTGCATTTCATACTGTAATTCTTTTGTAAAAAGATTTAAAATAAGAATGTCAGAAAATAAAGATATTTGCATCCATAACTGCCAGCGGTACCTTACGGGAAAATAGACGTATTTCAGGAAAAATGACTCTCTTTCCAATATGAGCAAATCCTGACAATACTACAAAAATCACCCTCTGTCGAAAAACCAAGCAGATCCGGGTTGATGTCACTATGTGTGATTATTTTACTAATACTATCACTGTTATTATTGTTAATATTTTTTATCTTATTATCAAATTGTAACTTTGCGAGAACAAATAAAACATATTATTATTATTATTATTATTATTATTATTATTATTATTATTATTATTATTATTATTATTATTATTATTTTATTATTATTATTATTATTATTTATATCGTTATGCCCTACTCAGGTGTACGGTTGAACTTGCTTAGCTGATGTGTTGGCCTTCTTTTACTCCCAAAATCTCTTCATCCTCTCGCTGAGCTTCTTCCTCCGTTCTTCTGTCCAAGTTATAGTAGCTCTGGTGTTGGGTTTTTCTTCAAAGTGGTGATTGTCGATTTTGGTTCTGAATTTACATCTGTCCTGTAAAATGTCTTCTGAGATGTTGATTTCCTGGAGATCTGTTTCAATTTCACGAAGCCACCTGTTCTTGGTTTTTAATGAAAGGGCCAGGTTGAGAATCATTTTAGTTAGCCTGTCAGTGTTCATTCTGATAATGTGCCCATAAAATTTCAATCGTCTTTTTCGAAAAGTGTGAGAATTTTTTTCAGAATGACAATATCTCCTGGGATGATTTTTTTTCTCCATAGATCACTGTATTATAGTGTCTAAGTTTTGCATTCCGAGATATTGATTTTTTATTATACCTGTTCCAAGTGACCCTGTATGCTTTCTGTAATTTGGAAATTCTTTCTTTATTTGCTTCGCGGTTTAAACCAGAGGGTTGAATAATTTCTCCCAAATATTTAAATTGGTTCACTTGAACAATTTTGCCAATTTAGTTATCCATCTAAGTTGTCCATCTAAGTATCGTGAGGCTCCTTCCATGTACTGAGTTTTCTCATACGAAATTTGAAGTCCCGTTTTGATGGCAATTTCATGCAGTTTTTCAATGGAATGAGTTGCTTCATGCCTATTATTGGAAAGGATTGCTATGTCATCAGCAAAGGCCAGACATTGCACGTAAATTCTGTCTTTACGTAGTCTTCCAAGGGTTATTCCTTTAGTTTCCTTTTCCCAGGTCCTGATTACTTTCTCAAGTACCAAGTTAAACAGTAACGGCGATAAACCATCCCCTTGACGGACCCCGGTGTTAACAGGAAAAGGCTCAGATATTTCGCCTAGGAATTTAACTTTTGAAGTAGTGCCAGTTAATGTTTGTTTTATTAATTATCTTGTTTGTTTATCCACTTGAAATTCTTCTAGAGTATTTAAAAGTGTTTGACGGTCTATAGAGTCATATGCTTTTCTGAAATCTACAAAAGTAATGACTGTTTGTCTGGTTTTACGCATTTAGAGGATAGTTTTGAGATTAAGGATTTGTTCTGTACAAGATCTTCCTTTTCGGAAACCTGCCTGGTTTTCACAAATTAGATGGCCTGTTTGTTTCTCAAGTCTAGTGAGCAGGGCTTTGGAAAAAATGTTGTAAGCAACTGGTATCAAGCCAATTCCTCTATAATTATTGATGTTCGTTTTGTCCCTTTTCTTGTGTAGTGGATGGATTAGCGCACATCTCTACTCTTCCGCGATTTCTTCAGTGATCCAGATGTTCTCAAGAATCGAATGGATTTTCCGGGCTACGCTGTCACATCCTATCTTCAGCATTTCGGCAATTATACCATCTTCCACCGGGGCGTTGTTATTTTTGAGTCCGTGGATTATTTCTTTGACTTCTTCCAGTGTTGGGGGTTCTGAATCTTGATTAGATAAAGATTTTTCAAAGATGAGTTGTTCTTTACGGGATTCACAGTTTAAAAGATACTGGAAATAAACTGCTAGAAGTTTGCAGTTCTCTTGATTATTCGTCTCCAGTGTCCCATCTGGGCGTTTGAAGCAAATACCAGGTGTCTGATAATTTCATAATTCTTCTCTGAAAGTTTTGTAGAAGTTTCCTGTATTGTTTGTTTATAAAATCTTGTTCAATTTCTGCCAATCGGTAGTGTTCGTATTTGCGTTTTACAGACCTGATAATTTTTTATGTTTGTTTCTGTATTTTGGTGAATTCCTACCAGGTTTGTTCAGTTTTATGAGAACTTCAATTCTGCCAGGCTTTAGTTCTATAGTTTATGGCCTTGTCGCAGGTTTCATTCCACCACCTATGTTTGCGTTTTCTGGGTGGTGTGCCAACATTTCGAGAAGCCTTCACAGGTATGCCTTTGAGTTCTAACCAGTTCGAAGGATTGTGAGTAGGAATACTTTCAAGGAAATTACTAGTGTTCTGTTTAAGAAATTCCGGATCGACACGCAGGTTTTTTGTTATCAATCAATCAATCAATCAAACAAACTGATCTGCATTTAGGGCAGTCGCCCAGGTGGCAGATTCCCTATCTGTTGCTTTCCTAGCCTTTTCCTAAATGATTTCAAAGAAATTGGAAATTTATTGAACGTCTCCCTTGGTAAGTTATTCCAATCCCTAACTCCCCTTCCTATAAATGAATATTTGACCCAGTTTGTCCTCTTGAATTCCAACTTTATCTTCATATTGTGATCTTTCCTACTTTTATAAACGCCATTCAAACTTATTCGTCTACTAATGTCATTCCACGCCAACTCTCCGCTGACAGCTCGGAACATACCACTTAGTCGAGCAGCTCTTCTTCTTTCTCTCAATTCTTCCCAACCCAAACATTGCAACATTTTTGTAACGCTACTCTTTTGTCGGAAATCACCCAGAACAAATCGAGCTGCTTTTCTTTGGATTTTTTCCAGTTCTTGAATCAGGTAATCCTGGTGAGGGTCCCATACACTGCAACCATACTCTAGTTGCGTTCTTACCAGAGACTTATATGCCCTCTCCTTTACATCCTTACTACAACCCCTAAACACCCTCATAACCATGTGCAAAGATCTGTACCCTTTATTTACAATCCCATTTATGTGATTACCCCAATGAAGATCTTTCCTTATATTAACACCTAGATACTTACAATGATCCCCAAAAGGAACTTTCACCCCATCAACGCAGTAATTAAAACTGAGAGGACTTTTCCTATTTGTGAAACTCACAACCTGACTTTTAACCCCGTTTATCATCATACCATTGCCTGCTGTCCATCTCACAACATTTTCGAGGTCACGCTGCAGTTGCTCACAATCTTGTAACTTATTTATCACTCTATAGAGAATAACATCTTCCGCAAAAAGCCTTACCTCCGATTCCACTCCTTTACTCATATCATTTATATATATAAGAAAACATAAAGGTCCGACAATACTGCCTTGAGGAATTCCCCTCTTAATTATTACAGGGTCAGATAAAGCTTCACCTACCCTAATTCTCTGAGATCTATTTTCTAGAAATATAGCAACCCATTCAGTCACTCTTTTGTCTAGTCCAATTGCACTCATTTTTGCCAGTAGTCTCCCATGATCCACCCTATCAAATGCTTTAGACAGGTCAATCGCAATACAGTCCATTTAACCTCGAGAATCCAAGATATCTGCTATATCTTGCTGGAATCCTACAAGTTGAGCTTCAGTGGAATAACCTTTCCTAAAACCGAATTGCCTTCTATCGAACCAGTTATTAATTTCGCAAACATGTCTAATATAATCAGAAAGAATGCCTTCCCAAAGCTTACATACAATGCATGTCAAACTTACTGGCCTGTAATTTTCAGCTTTATGTCTATCACCATTTCCTTTATACACAGGGACTACTATAGCAACTCTCCATTCATCTGGTATAGCTCCTCCAACCAAACAATAATCAAATAAGTACTTCAGATATGGTACTATATTCCAACCCATTTTCTTTAGTATATCCCCAGAAATCTGATCAATTCCAGCCGCTTTTCTAGTTTTCAACTTTTGTATCTGATTGTAAATGTCATTGTTATCATATGTAAATTTTATTACTTCTTTGGCCTTAGTCTCCTCCTTTATCTCGACATTTTCCTTGTAACCAACAATCTTTACATACTGCTGAATGAATACTTCTGCCTTTTGAAGATCCTCACATACACACTCCCCTTGTTCATTAATTATTCCTGGAATGTCCTTCTTGGAACCTGTTTCTGCCTTAAAATACCTATACATACCCTTCCATTTTTCACTAAAATTCGTATGACTGCCAATTATGCTTGCCATCATGTTATCCTTAGCTGCCTTCTTTGCTAGATTCAATTTTCTAGTAAGTTCCTTCAATTTCTCCTTACTTCCACAGCCATTTCTAACTCTATTTCTTTCCAGTCTGCACCTCCTTCTTAGTCTCTTTATTTCTCTATTATAATAAGGTGGGTCTTTACCATTCCTTACCACCCTTAAAGGTACAAACCTGTTTTCACATTCCTCAACAATTGCTTTAAACCCATCCCAGAGTCTGTTTACATTTTTATTTACCGTTTTCCACCGGTCATAATTACTTTTTAGAAACTGCCTCATGCCTGCTTTATCAGCCATATGGTACTGCCTAACAGTCCTACTTTTAAGACCTTCCTTTCTATCACATTTATTTTTAACTACCACAAAAACAGCTTCATGATCACTAATACCATCTATTACTTCAGTTTCCCTATAGAGCTCATCTGGTTTTATCAGCACCACATCCAGGATATTTTTCCCTCTGGTTGGTTCCATCACTTTCTGAATCAGCTGTCCTTCCCATAATTCTGGGTTTGGACCTGTTTGGCTGAAATCTGACCTTGTTTAAGGATAGAAGGTGGTCAGAGTCAATGATCCCTTTTTTAACTTTAACATTCAATTTTTTTCTCAGAAATAGCCACATGATCTACTTTAAATTCTACCAAGTGAAAATTTGGGGATCTCCAGGTTGTTTTCTTGTGTGGAAGCGCCCGGAAATGTGTTGACATTATTTTGAGATCAAAATTTTTGCAAAAAATCAATTAATCTTTCGCCATTCGTATTAGTGTTGGCTACTGAATGTATGAATCGAAGCAGTGTATCGATTCATTCAAGTGTCCGAGTGAATCGATTCACAGGAACGGCGAGCTCACGGCACACGGTTCAGCTTACTCCCAGCGGACAGTGCTGAGTGGCGCACTCACTGGACGTTGACGGGGAGCCGAGCTTCCGCTGCAGCGAGACAGTGAATCATGGCACATCGAAAGAATCGTGAACGAGCGCGGCTCAGTGAGACACAGGATACACACGGCTCCTTATCGGCTCACTGGACACGCGGACGAGCCGAGTTTCCGCTGCAGCGAGACAGTGAATCATGGCACATCGAAAGAATCGTGAACGAGCGCGGCTCAGTGAGACACATGATACACACGGCTCCTTATCGGCTCACTGGACACGCGGAGAGCCGAGCTTCCGCTGCAGCGAGACATACAGTGAGCCATGGCACATCGAAAGAATCGTGAACGAGCGCGGCTCAGTGAGACACAAGATACACACGGCTCCTTATCGGCTCACTGCAGCGAGACATATAGTGAGCCATGCTACACTGAAAGAATCGTATGCTATAATGGACTCTCGAGCTCAGCTCATTTGAAAATAATACCCATTTGCATTCACTGTCCTCTTCTTACAGGGAGGTTTAAATAATAGATGGATTTATTTGCTGTGTTAAAAAGGTAGTCACAACATAATTCTGAAGTAGGTAGGCTATTAGGTTATACTATTTATTAGTTTAATGAATCTTAGTATTATAACTTAGTTGACATTTGACAATTAAACTCGACTCTAGCCTGCCCTATGACTATGAGTCATGCTCATGACCACTCAAAAGTACCTGTTTTATGTTGGGATGAACGGCTCAGTATTCTCTCAGTTCATATGTCACATCGTTGCACAAGACTTCAATCATATGTGGACAGACGCAATAACAGTATGTTGAATCAGAAAACCAGCGGGCTACTGTACATCTCGGGTAGCCTATACAAAATATGACAATTTAAAAAAATTCTCAGCTGATAGAAAAATACTTTTTTTTTAAATGACTGAGCGAGTTGTCGTGCGGTTAATATTGTGTGGCTATGCGCTTGCATTCGGGGGATGGTGGGTTCGAATCCCACCGTCGGCAGCCGTTAAGATGGTTTTTCCGTAGTTTCCCCATTTTCACACCAGGAAATGCTGGGACTGTACCTTAATTCAAGTCATGGCTGCTACCTTCCTAATCCTAACCTTTCCCACCCTGCGTCGCCGGATACCTTCGATGTATTAGAGCAAGTAGCATTTTTTTTTCTAAGAAAGGAGTTCATAGTATGAAGACCAGATGGCTGCTGCGAGCACTGAATGCTGTTGCTGCTGTCTTACCAGCACATACTACACAGATGCAGTGAGCCGTGAATCGGATCACTGTATCGATTCAGTAACGTGAACGGAATCAAATGAATCGATTCAGTAAAATGAATCGAATGTCCCATCACTAATTCTTATTAGTTGTCTTGTGCGCTGGGTATAGTCCTACAATTGTCCCGAATTTCTTTTCTCTACCAATTCGGGTATTGAAATCTCCTAATAGAATTATTATGTGGTGATTTGGAATTGTGGCTGTAGTTTCTTCTAGCAGTCCCCAGAAGTCTTCCACCATTTGTGGATTTTTTTTATTGCAGTTATTGGGGGGTGCATGCGCATTAAGTAATGTATAAGCTTTGTTTCCTGATTTAATGGATAGTGATGAAATTCGTTCAGAAGGCGAAGAAAAGTTAAATACTGAGTTTACAATGTTTCTTCTTACAGTGAATCCTGTGCCAAATTGTAATGGTCTCTTATGAAGGGAGATTGCTGGCTTGCTTTTGTAAATTCTATAATTTCCTGAGTCAAAATGATTTTCATCCGTGTATCTGGTTTCCTGGAGTGCTAAAATTTGGATGTTTAAGTTATCTAACATGTCTGTTAATTATTTTAACTTCCCAGTTTTTCGAAGTGTGTTGATGTTTAGACTACCAAAGAAAGTTTTGCATTTTGGGCGAAGAGATTTGGGAAGCTCCGATGCATTCCCACATGATGTTCTCGGTCCCCTAGAATCCGATAACCGAGAAAATCTAGTATGTCTCTTAGAACCTGGGGTAGTTATATTGTAGGCTGATTCCATCATGCTATCAAGTTAAAAGTATTGGGGACATCGATCTATGTCGGTGTCATGGTTACAACTGAAGTAGTGAGCTTCAGAAGTTGCTGAAGATGTTAGCGAGCTGTGCCTGTTTTTGGTCCGCGAGAGGTATTTTATTTCCCTCAAACCCTCCGGACAAGTCCGGCGAGGCTCCCGATCCGCCACCTGCGATGCGCCCGGTAGGGGAACAGGCTGAAATCCCGACGGGATTATTATTATTATTATTATTATTATTATTATTATTATTATTATTATTATTATTATTGTTATTATTAAATGCCTTAGATAGGTCAAACGTGATACAGTTCATGTGACCCCCTGAATCTAAAATATTTGCTATGTCTTGATGGAATCCTGCAAGATGACCTTCAGATTAAATTTACTTTCTCATTTGCGTGTTTACCGTTGATCGTTTTTTGGTAACTTTTGATGTACGCTTGTATGGGGCTGGGTTTGAGAACGGGAACAGATAATCGCTATCGCTATCACTGGAATTCGAATCTAAGCCACAGTGGCAGTGCACTATCTCTGGTCATTTATTGTTATATGTGGAATTAAAATGTCTAGAGGACTTTTCCTCTTTGTGAAACTCACAACCTGAATTTTCACTCCGTTTACCATCATACCATTGTCTAAAAGAACTTCAGTATTAAAAATTGCTTTACCGGGTGAGTTGGCTGTGCTCGTAGAGGCGCGCGGCTGTGAGCTTGCATCCGGGAGATAGTGGGTTCGAATCCCACTATCGGCAGCCCTGAAGATGGTTTTCCGTGGTTTCCCATTTTCACACCAGGCAAATGCTGGGGCTGTACCTTAATTAAGGCCACGGCCGCTTCCTTCCAACTCCTAGGCCTTTCCTATCCCATCGTCGCCATAAGACCTATCTGTGTCGGTGCGACGTAAAGCCCCTAGCAAAAAGAAAATTGCTTTTGCACTTCAAAATCGTATTTTTTAAGCATATGGAGGAGGCTATGCTATTTTGTAGCCCATGGATTGTCTTGGGGAACAGCATTAGTATATTATGCGACAAGTCTCTAATGGCAATAATTAAGACACGAGTATGTTTATAAAAACTAGCGAAGCGAGGTTTATATTTCCATACGAGTGTCTTAATTACCATTATAGGCGATTTACATACGACTGTTTCTGCCCGACGATAATTATAACGGTATATTTTAAATATTCATAAATTTCTGTCAAGATGAAGCTTGACAGTTGAGTTTACTGAACAGAGCGGAGAGCGCATGCCTGGGTTATTGATTTTCCGTGAGTGAATCAGAGACCTTGATAATGTCATATGTTTTCAAAGCTTTGATAGAAGGTTATCATAAACAAGCTTTATTTCAAATACAAGTTCTTTTTTGTACAGGTAGTGAAGTGAATTTGCGGGAATGCGCCGTGTGGTTGTGGAATATTGAAAGCAGAAGGTACATTGATGTTAATATGTGTGTCCGACATGTTTGATTTTGGAAACAAGTGCGAAGCTAGTGCGTTGAGCGCAGGTTCGATGTTATCGTTACCTAATTGGTCAAACAGTTGTATCGTAATGAAAATTTGAACTCTGATTGGTGGAGAACCTGTACCGTAATGCAAATATGAACTCTGATTGGTGAAGAACCTGTATCATAACAGTTATTTACACAACAGCACGGACCTTTTACGTTACTAGTGAGATGTTTAGGAATTTGGAAACGAGTAACGTAAACTTATTACTTTAGTGGCTGTTGCGTACAATGTTTTATTTCATACTGTGGTGAATTTACTTATTGTAAATTGAATTAATTTAACGTAAAATAAATAATTTTGATTCATTACGACGCAAATCGTCCATGTTTAATACATGCATTGAAGTTTTACTTTTTGTTGTTGTTGTTCGTGTCTTGCTGTAAAAGTTATAAGAGGTGTGTACATGGGGTTATGTTGTAATAAATGATACAAATTAATGTTATTAGAAGCTGAAATCTGATTGGTGGAGAACCTGTATCATAATGAAATTTGAACTATAATGAGCCTCATTAAGATTCAGTTTTCTGGCGTATAATATTTATATACTAAGCTACCAGAGTTGTAAACACGGTCCTCTGGTTCTGGATTAGTGAAGGTAATACGAAATTTATGATATACTGTGATATGCGATATTCATCTGTTGGAAATGACTTAACCTATATATTAATCAGTGTTGTGTTGGTGGCCGATTGCTTGAGCTGAGAATGCAGAAGCGCCATTTTTTGTGGTGATGCGTACGGGTCCAGAATGCTGGAATCAGGCAGAAAAACAATTCGACAAAGTTAAGTTTGGTGTTCCTTGATTCATGATCCTTCTGACTATTCGTGTTTATATTACTGTGAAACGGAATTCAAGCGTTCAAGGTGATTTCTAATGAAACGCTACGGAAAGTAATTACATTACAGTAAAGTATCATTTTCCGCACTCTTTTGAGAACGGGAAGAAGGCAATTACGTCATACCAAGAAAAATAAATAACCATTGCGTTAGAAAAGCTTCAAGTGGTGTTTATGCGTATGAGTTGAGATGTTTCCGACCGCAGTGACGACTCCTGACTTCTGGTTTAGTGGATGTAATCGAAAAAATATTGCAAACATCAACGCAAACAGACTGTCATTTCGAACAATTTTTTCAAGAGAAAATGACAAATAAGGCCAAGAGAAAAGTTTATTTAAGATCTCAGATCCACTAATCCAGTGGTCTGTTTCATAAATACTGTATTTCTATTGAAATGACGAACACATGACTTAAATTGTGTAGTTACATTCAGAGTTGGACGCGGATATCCTTCATTTATAATTCTGCTTACTAAATTGATCTGTTAATAATGGTTGACCTACACAATGGTTAAAATTCAATTCGATCTGCGCGTGACCCTGGTGCTCCTACATCCCTGCCTGCTGAACTGTCTCTGATCGGTGTGATGTCATTTTAAAATCGCATCATTCCCGCATTTTCTTTGATATTTACACTACAAACGCACGAAACTGAATCATTTTTATTACAACGAACATTTGTCATATATCATCATTAATAGCACAAGAAAAGAACCACTCACAAGCAAGGACTTCAGTATTTTATGAAATAGCAATTAAATCCCGGCCACTCGCGATAACTTACAGGATTCCAGCTTGCACAGCCCACTTGACGGATGTGGCTGTTCGTTCCGCATTCCAACCCCACGAAAGAGATCAACAAACAACAATGGTCTAATGCTCGTGCTGCCATCTCTGGAGTATTTTGGCAATTAGTAGCAATCACTAGCCAGCGACGCTCGTTTTAACCATCTCTGAGTATCGATAACTGTGCGTCTGAATTTTATATGAACAACTTCCATTATAATATAAACAATTAATATTCATTTTTCGTTGAAAATACAGGGGATATAACACATCAACTGCATGTATGGCAAATTCGCCACTGCCCGACCGAGTTGTGTAGGCAACGATCCAATGCAGTAGACCATGAATTGTGTGGTAAAATAACTTTATCTAACATCTGCGGTAGACTAACTGCATTTCATAGTGTACAGATAAGGTCTGCATTTCTAACGCAAAGCAGTTTACGCCTAGTTTTTGTCGCGGTAATAAATAAAAGCCATTTTCAAAAAAAAAATTACTGTAGTGGCTAACAGTCTTCATTCATAGTAACTCGTATTTATTGTTGCTATTTCCTAAAGCTATTATTTCCGTTGTTCGGTCGTAAAAACGTCTTATTGTTAGTACAATACATATTTTTTGTTGTATATTCTACTCAAATCCGACTTCACATTGTTCGCCGTGTCGTTTGATTTACCAGAACGTAAAATAACTCCTACAAGATGAATTCCGGCATCCTGATGTCTTCAAAATCCCAGACGAACTGAACTGTAAGTTAACATACTCACCTCAGTACCGAGGTGAAATTAAGCAATTTCCTAACCTTACACTCATATTCTCGGTATTGTGTCAGATGAGAGGAAAGACCATCTCATAACGTGAATGGGGTACAATATTGTTGACCGGTGAAGTAGAAAATTGTTCCGACACTAACTGCTGTCGCCTTATCTGGCCTGGCATTTCCTACGTGTGGTACTTTTATGCCCTGAGATATGACCTAATAACCCAGTATTGCAACATTTCTGATTTGTGAATGACGAGCTGAGGTGTAATGCTGTAAAGTAGCTTGTTATTTCAGCGCGTTGTCGTTCAATGAAGTGCTAAAAGCTGACATTACACCTAAGTTGTTGCTTCATGTAAGAGAGCTAAGACATCGTGGTCAATAAAGCACTGTACTTTGTGAGTTCATAGTCTACTTGATAATGTTTATGTCTGATTTTATTTATCATGTGCTAATTTAGAGGCATACAGGGAACAACGACTTTTTGAAGGCTAATAAGAAATTTGAGGATTTTCCAAGACAAAAAATTAGAAATGATGTAACATCTGGATGGAAATGCGGAGGAAAAAATAAAGCGAAAGAGTGAAGGAAGTGAGAAACAAGAAGAAATAAATACATATATAGACATATAATATAGAAATATACTTTTGAGGTATATATAAAACTGTAGTTTTGTACGCACCGTTCAAATTTTGTATCATACTTCGTTTCTACATCCTCATATTATGAGGAATACCATGTTAGATGAAACAGTAGGTAGAATTAAAATTGGTGGAAGAAATAACCTTAGATGTGCGGATGACACCCCTCTGACAGCAGAAAATGAAGATGAAAGTACAAAGGCTGGACTATTGTTCAATGTCAAGAAAACTAAAACCATGGCTCCTTGGGAGGTAGGCAAGAGCCAATCTCGACAGTGTTTTTCAAGACTAGAGACATAAGACAAGAACGTCCGACTCGTTGGCTGAATGGTTAGCGTACTGGCCTTCGGTTCAGAGGGTCCCGGGTTCGATTCCCGGCCGGGTCGGAGATTTTAACCTTCATTGGTTAATTCCAGCGGCTTTGGGGCTGGGTGTTTGTGCTGTCCCCAGCATCCCTGCTACTCACACACCACACACAACACTATCCTCCACCACAATAACACGCAGTTACCTACACATGGCAGATGCCACCCACCCTCATCGGAGGGTCTGCCTTACAAGGGCTGCACACGGCTAGAAATAGCCACACGAAATTATTATTCTGTCAAGAACAAAGATTCGTAAAATAAAGTCTAGTGACGATGGGCTATCACCCGCACCCGCTGACGAGTATGACTGTCTTCTTAAAACTCAATTTGTATGTGTTCTTAGATGGCTGTAGACGTCAATCTTGGAGCTGCAAATTCTACCGCATTGTTGGGGGCTGGCTATGTAGTGTTTTTCTACAAAAGTTCGCATTATTTCCTAGCATTACGCTTGTCAGTTTCTATTTTCCGACGTTGTTGCTCAAAGCACTTAGTTCCTTCAAAGATATTACGACGCCGTACTGGACGATCAAGTACAGTAGCTTCCCAGTTGTCAATCTTCATTTGACATTCCTTCATGTAGATCTTTAGTGTATCCTTGTACCGCTTCTGGTGTCCTCCGTGTCGTATTTGACCATCCTTTAGCTGGGAATACAGGATTCGTTCCGGCAGACGGGATTTAGGCACACGAACAATGTGGTCTGTCCAACAGAATTGGTGCTTGTTGATCATGGCTTCGATGCTAGTGGAGTTTTCTCCTTCTAGAACACTAATATCAGTGCGCCGATCTTGCTATTTCACTCTCAGGATCCTTTTCTGGTACCGCTGATAATATTGTTTTCAGGTATCGTATGTGCCTTCTGTAGGTAGCCCATGTTTCACAACAATAGCTTAGTACACATAAAGCTTGGTCTGAGCACTGATATTATGATTATCAAAGACTCTTAACCGAAGGTGACCAGAACCCATGCTAGTACATTTGAGACTGCGTAGGATTTCGGCATCAATGTTTGCATTTGCTGAAGGATGGCTACTAAGGTACGGGAAGTGTTCAACATCCCGCAGAACTTCTCCTTGGACTGTGATTGTAAGACACATTGTGATGGCGTTAGGTGCTGTTTGGTGAAGAGTCTGTGTCTTCTGGATATGAAAGCTTAGACCAATGCGTGTGTTATGCTTCATCAAACGCGTTTAAGATTGCTTGTAAATCTCTTTCTGAGATGGCAATTTTTTCTTTTTGCTATTTGTTTTACGTCGCACCGACACAGAGAAGTCTTATAGCGACGATGGGACAGGAAAGGGCTAGGAATGGGAAGGATGCAGCCGTGGCCTTAATTATGGTACGGCCCCGGCATTTGCCTAGTGTGAAAATGGAAAACTACGGGAAACCATCTTCAGGGTTGCCGACAGTGAGATTCGAAACCACTATCTCCGAGATGCGAGCTCACAGCTGCGCGTCCCTAACCGCACGGCCAACTAGCCCGGTGAGATGGCGTGAAAAACATTGCCATCTGCATATTGTAGTTCAATAACTGAGGTTGTGGAAATTTTGATTTTAGCCCGCAGCCTACTGAAAGTGATCTCCATCTGTCCTATATTCTATCTCTACTTCCTTTGACAGTTTTCTAGCAACAAGGCGAGGTATAGTCCCAACAAATATTGAGAACAAAGAGGGAGCTATTACACAACCTTGTAGTAATAATACACCGAAGCTAGACCTGGACAATAAAAAAGGATGGAACGTCGAAGAATAGACGCATTCGAACTACGGTGTTGGCGAAAACTTCTCAGAGTTCTGTGGACTGCAAAGAGATGTATTGAGTTAATACTGATGGAAACTGATTGGAAGGACAAATACTGAAACGAAAACTGAAGTATTTTGGTCATATCATAAGAAGACATGATTCCCTGGAAAGACTGATAGTAACAGGAGAAAAGTCCGACAATGGTTGAGGTGAATTGATGGCATTAAGGGAGTTATGTATCTCAATTTGGAAAGTCTTCGAGAAATAGAGCAGGGCAGAAAGAAATGGCACACTTTGGTCCACGAGGTCATGGAGATTCTGAATAGACTAACAACAACTACTACTACTATTACACCACCACCACCAACAACAACAGGTATACAAACGTTCATAGTATGGTCAGTTCAACTTTTGTCTGCCTGTTTGTTTGTGACGGGATCACAGGAAAACTGCCAAACATATATTCTCGATAGTCGGTATTTAATTTTGGGGATAGCAGGTGTGTGCACTAGGCTATATATTTTTGAATAGTATTCAGAGAGGTAGAAATATTTAAGGCAAACAATCAGAAAATGTTACATTTCTTCGTTAATATGTGTTGTAACGAAAAATAGCACATAATAAAAGTTGTGTGAACTATTAAGTTCAGATCTTTTATTTCTCATGAGATTTTACCGTGCAGAGATATTAGCGACTATAACATTTTCAAAAACTTTCGGAAATATCCGTAAATATTAGTTCTATCCAAAACTGTAAGAAACAAAATTTATATAAACTACAAGTTACGATTTTTTGTCTCATACAGAGATATGTTAACAGAGATATTCACTAATTTAGACTTTCAGTGTTAAGTCCATCAGTGCTGAACATCACTTACATGGAAATGTCGTTTAGTCGTCATGGTGAGGAGTTAACTTGTGATGGTGTTTTTTGTTCTCTTTCTTTCCATTTTTTTTACATCGCACCGACACAGATAGGTCTTACGGCGACGATAGAATAGCAAAAGGGCTAGGAGTGGAAAGGAGGTGGCGGTGAACTTAATTAAGGTTCAGCCCCAGTATTTGCCTGGTGAGAACATGGGAAACGACGGAAAACCATATTCAGGGCTGCCGACAGTGGGGTTCGAACCCACTATCTCCCGAATGTAAGCTTACAGTTTGTGTTCCTAACCATACAGCCACGCGGTGTTCGTTTTTGTGATTGTTTTTATAAGATAAGCCACGAGACCAATAACTCCTAATCAGGAAGATACTGAACATGATCATCAAAATGCTAGGAAAACGTGAAGAAGAAGAAGAAGAAGAAGAAGACAAAAGGAAGTCCTCAAAGTGGAAGGAAACGAAAGATTCCCTTGACCTCAAATGCTCTCTAACATTGCTGTGTCGCAAGGAAGTTGCATGTGATGACCGAGGATCTCCTAACTCGTATTAAGTGCTACTCAGGTGATTGGTGATTATTGCTGTTACCAGTGGGCAACAATCCTCTCTTAACATTAATCAAAGGAGAAATGGGCTGAATGAAGGTATCAGCAAAAGAAAGGAAAAAGATGCATGGAGTGTGTGAAAATGAAAGACTCCCTAGATCTTGCAAACCTAATATCACCGGGGTCGGAAGAAAACAAGATTTGACCAAGGGAGGTCGGATAGTAAAAAGACAGTGGGGAATCTGACATACGTAAGTGGAAGCAATGTTAGACTAAGCCAGGGTAACTGTGGTCTCCAACTCACGCTCTGAGGTTGAGAGCCCGTGGTCCCCCTTTAAGTCACCTTTCGCGACAAGTACGGGTATGTGGGTGTATTCTACCTCCCCCACCCACAGGGGGAAACTAACAATTAGGTAAAGGGCAGCTAGTACATACCGTACGTAAGAAAGAAACAATGGTCAATGACTGAGTAAGGATTATTGTCCGTACAACTGAATATCAAGATTATAAATTTACCGCACGGCTTCTGGAGCTTCATTTTGACATCCATGATATATCCGGATAGCACATTTAGTAACAATGTGCTGAATGGTCTGACGTGGAACTCCACAGTCACAAGTGCGAGTGTGGTATCTTGTAACACGTTGCAGCATGTCCCTGCACTTGCCATGGCCTTTTCTAATTCCATCCAGAGCATTCCAGGTCTTGCGTGGTAGATGGAATCTACTTGCTAGTTTGGCACCTCCGTTGCTACATCCCACCAGTCTCTCCATTCTTTTAAGGAGTTAAAACCTCTCGTAATCATGTCAGCAACATAATGTGAAGATGGGCGGCGCGTATTGAGGGAGCTCGAGATTCTCATAGATTTTACGAAATTCCATGATGAATTCAGAAGATCTGGACAAATTAGCAGGCATTACTCGTGTGAGTAGTAGGAACCAATTTGTAAATGAACTAGTGCGTGTAGCCTATGTGTAATTAATATTTGAAACACGATTGGTTATACGTGAGGTATGAAGGCAAAGTTTTCTTGCTATTGAAGTGGTAAATCATGGGAAACAACTTCTAACATATAAATAGTGGGACTTTGAGAGGAGACATGACCGCTGGGCTGAGTGGCTTAGCTGGTAGAGCGCTGGTATTCTGAGCTCAAGTTGGCGAGTCGGATCCTGGCTCAGCCCAGTAGTGTTTGAAGGTGCTAAACACTCCACCCTCGTGTCCATGTATTTAGTGGCACGTACATGATCTCCCGTGGGACAAAATTCTGTAGAAGTAGCTTCTTCTTCTTCTTCTTCTTCTTCTTCTTCTTCGTTTTGCCTCATGACTGAGGCGTCGTGACTATCATATTATTCAGCCATCTAGCTGATGAACCATACTCCGCCATTCTTCCGTATCTAAAGCTTTCAGTGTGGTTGCTCTGAGAGAACGCTGTAGGGGGCCGTTCACCATGTCAATCCATCGCGTTGGTACTCGTCCTCGTTGTCTGGTTCCCTGGACTTTGCCCTCAACAATCAACTTTTGAAGACTACCATCTCAGCGCATTATATGTCCAAAGTAGCGTACGATCCGCTGGGAGACCTTACACGATAGACGAACTTTTATCTGAAGTTGGTTCAGGATTGATGTGTTCGTGCGATGAGCTGTCCAAGGAATCCTCAACATTTTCCTCCAGCACCACATTTCAAAGCTTTCTATCCATTCACGATCATGTTTGAAGATGGTCCACGTCTCTATGCCATACAAGAAGACTAGAGATTCAACGAGCTTCTTTTTTGTATTGATGGTGATGTTATTATCTTTCCAGATCTTCCGCAGACGGATCATTGCTACTTTTGCTAGTGGAATGTAAAACCAACAACATTAATATTAATACTACTTACACTCACTTAGACTTAAACGTAGTTCCTTAACGCAGAGCTCGTTTCCTCCAGCGAATTCGATCAGCCGCCAGGTTTTCGACTTCATCCTTATTCACGTCCATACATTGAAGAATCTCCTTTACTCCTGTGTCCATCCGGCGATATCCACAGCAGTACTGTTTTAGGGAGTTTCACATTGCTCATGCGAAGAACATGTACCGCAAGGTTTAATCATATCTTGGCAAGGATTTTTGTGCCGGCTATAGAGACCACGCCTTTTCAGCACTTATCTCATGAGTTTCTCTCAAGCACCGTTAATGAAAAGCGTTGAGCTTGTGTTCTGAATTTAATGATATTTTCCAACTCTCACATGCATATACAGCCATCGTCAGGATGATAGAAGAGTAAAGCCGGAGCTTTATAGACATATTAATGGACTCTGAATGCCACATACGTCGCATTCGTTGGAGAACTGCAGGAATTCTTCCAGTTTAGCTGCTGATCTCTCCATCTATGTTTCCATTCTATTATTACAGGAAAAACTGGCGAGGTAACGAAATCGGTCTAGGGCTTGCCGGACATGTTGCATTGCAATTCGATCGGATAAATTTCTTATATTTATTTAGCGTTTTTTTTTCTGCTAGAAGAACAATTCCATCTGGAAAATCCTAGTTCTTAAAGTGAGATCGCTCATTCCAGAGAATCTCCATGTTGAAGTTGTCCAATTACTTTCTCGTTGCGGAAACCATGGTATATATAAAATGCCGTAAAATGGCGACAACATAATTTCTTTTTTCAGACATTGGACTGTAGGTTATTATTCATTTTGACGTAAGTCTTCAATGGCCTATTCAAGAGCTGTAAATTTCGTGTTGCCTAGTTAAACGATCCACAATTAACAGTCGATTAAATGGCGATACGTTTCCAAATTGCTTGGACCCAAGCTCGTTGGTAAGAAATAATATGTACATTAATCATATCCGTCGTTTAGATAATTGACATAAAACGGAAATGAATGACATAAAAAGGTTCATAGCATTTGCAGTGTTAATTATGTTCTCGACAACTGCTTGAGTCCTTTACTTGCCCTTGCGGATTACATGACGCCATTGGCTCGTAAGTGTTGTTTTACCTGTACTTTCAGCCATCCGCATTCGCTTTAATGTTGGCATTCTACGAGTTGAGAAGACTAACCAAATGATCATTCAGCAGACCCGCAAACGGTAAAGAAGACAACATATGTACTATATGGCAAGGGCGCCCATAGGATAATTTGTAGGGGGGCCAAGACCTGGGGGTATCTATAGTATAATTTAATATTTTGGAGGATGAATGGCGACTTATATCCCACGGTAGAATGCCGTCCACGGTATCCCCTAACACTTCTACGTAATACTAACTTTTAAATCACTTTCTTGAAAGAAAAGCACCTGACTACATTAGAATTTTTCTTTTCTCTGCCCCCGGGCATGGGCGTCCTTGTTGTATGGTACCTTTCCTAAGTGATCAGTATCACACTTACCACGAAAGATCCCAGAGTTCTATGGCAGAAAAGAAGTAGTGAGTAGTTCACACATTCATGTGAGTGAAGATATAAAATACCTCCCTTTTTGTTTGTTTGTGAAGTTACAGGAAGTTCATCATGGTTCACTTCATAACTGACAATGAGTGAGTGAGAATCAATTTGATTTGCAGAGAGACATCACTTTATCCTTCACAACTGACTTTCCACGAGCCGATGACAAGCATCTTCTTCTTCCACCACTTTTTCCACACTCTAGTGCAACCACGAGGCAGGACTGTATTGCATAAACGTATTTGACCCTATTTTACGGCCGGATGCACTTCCTGACGCCAGCCCTATGTGGAAGGATGTATTCACTATTGCACGTATTTTTTAGTGATTGGTAGTGTGATGTGTTGTGTGTATAATGAAGGGAAGCTTATTGGGACAAACACAAATACCCAGTCCCAGAGAAAGAGTAATTAACCAGACACAGTTAAAATCCCGGGCTTTTTCGGTAATTGAATCCGAATTGAAGGCCTTGACGCCGTTCATTCATTTTATAAACTTCGTTTTGACAGTCGGATCGATGCTTACTCTGTCACTTCATCATATTGCAAGCTGTCCACTTCATGGCCGTATCGATGAGTTTAATCAACAAATTAATCTAAAAAGCCACCTAATCGATACTTTATTTCTTTTGCCTTTGGCGGGGACTGGGTGTATATGTCCGTCCCAACACTCTCCTCATCATATTCAGACAACACACTACACTACCAACCACCACAGAAACACGCAATAGTGCTTACATCCCTTAATACAGGGTTGGCGTCAGGAAGGGCATCCGGCCGTAAAAACAGGGCCAAATCCACATGTGCGACGCAGTTCGCACCCGCGACCCCACAGGTGTGGGAAAAGCGGCAGGAAAAGAAGAAGAAGGTGGCGTGATTAAAAGTTCGTGTTTGTAACAATCGTCAAGCATTTGTGAGAAAATAATAACTTAATTAAAATTCGCGTCTATGGTGCTGTTAAACATTTTGTTTTTAATAAACACACTTAAAATATTCTAAAGTGTCTATGGTAAGGCACTTATTCAAAAACACTTGTTCTTGAATTAAAGTTTATGTCAGATGCACCAGTCTTCAGGTATTTATTGTTTATATTTGTTAACTTCCTTGAGTGATATTCTTGTGGTTAAAAAGTCCGTGTTGATTGTTTAACTTGCGAGAATTGCTCTTCGGAATACAAATATCTTCCCGGTATCTATTTGGAATTCGGAGCTTTTTACTTTTATCATATGTTTTATATTAATATATTACGATCTCCTGCTGGTTACAGATCGCGAGGCAAGCTGCCCGAATCAGATCGCCATTTTGTATAACAGAAGCCACCACAGGATTTTAACAAGTTAAACGACTAACACAAATTCTTTTATCACATTCCGAAGAGCAATTCTCGGAAGTTAAACAATCAACACGGCCTTTTTAACCACAAGAATATCACTCAAGGAAGTTAACAAATATAAACAATAAATACCTGAAGACTGGTGCATCTGACATAAATAATTCAAGCACAAGTGTTTTTGAATAAGTGCCTTACCATAGACACTTTAGAATATTTTAAGTGTGTTTATTAAAAACAAAGTGTTTAACAGCACCATAGACGCGAATTTTAATTAAGTTATTATTTTCTCACAAATGCCTGACGATTGTTACAAACACGAACTTTTAATCACGCCACCTAATTTTATCAAAAAGAATTTTACCATAGACGCTTTTAAATATTTTAAATATGTTTTCCATCATTTAAGTTTTTTAAACACAATTGTAAACGATACTGTAATTTAAGTATCATTCACATAAATCTCCTTTCCCCCAACCCCCCCCCCCATCTTCCAATTCATTTAAAGCATCTAGAACAATAGTTTTTGGATTCCCATGGGATATAGTTATAAGATCCAATGTGCTTGCTTTTAAATGTTATCATCTAAGATTTTTTATATACAGCTGAAGATGACCACTAAGTGGTCGAAACATGTACTGTGTTTGTTAATGTATTTTTAAGTTTGCCAAAGGCAAAAGAAATAAAGTATCGATTATGTGGCTTTTTAGATTAATTTGTTGACTTCATCATATAGCAAACCAAAGTAAAGCAAAGCAAAGCAAAGTAAAGCAATGCAAAGCAAAACAAAACAAAACAGGCCTTGATGGTTCTTGGAGGGGTGACCCCTATGAGTGGCAGTAGTAGAATGCATCCACGGTATCTCCTGTCTGTAAAAAGAGGCGACTGAAACGAGCCCCAGGGGTTCTTAACTTGGGAGCGTGCGTTGGCAACCAACGGGGCCCTTACCTGAGTCCTGGCATTCTTCTGCTTGTGCTAGGCTCGTCATTATCCTCTATTCTATCCGATTGGTCAACTCTTGTTCTTTTTCAACCACGACGTTATTAAAGCATTCGAGGCCTAGAGAATCTTTCATTTTCACGTCCTTCATAGCCCTTCTCCTTCTTTGGCCGATACCTTCATTTTTCTAAGTGTCGGATCCCTCCACCTCTCTCTGATTAGTGTTAATACTTCCTCTTAAAACAATAATCACCACCACCACCTTGGAGGAGAAGAAGGTAAAGGCTTGCACTATCTGTAACCTGGCACTTGAAGGGGTAGAGTGGTTAGCTCTACTCCCGGCCGTCTTTGCTCCCAGGAATTAACCTGGTACTCATTTTTGGTGTATGCTGAGTGAACCTCAGGTCCATATGCATGTGCGGAAGTGGAAATCTAGTTTCTTAAATTTTTCGACTTCCTGACGGGGAGTCGAACCTTCCTCCTTCTGGGCGAGCCGAGCACGTCTTTATTGCCTCGACCAGACAGCTCCTATTTCATCATATAGAATGTAATTGTAATTCGTAATAAGCACTGCGAAATATACGAGTATCATTTTTATTTTAACTTATAAGGGACTTAGAATAACTTGTCCTCGCTACTTCATAAATGACCGAGCTCGATAGCTGCAGTCGCTTAAGTGCGGCCAGTATCCAGTATTCGGGAGATAGTAGGTTCGAACCCCACTGTCGGCAGCCCTGAAGATGGTTTTCAGTGGTTTCCCATTTTCACACCAGGCAAATGCTGGGGCTATACCTTAAGTAAGGCTACGGCCGCTTCCTTCCCACTCCTAGCCCTTTCCTGTCCCATCGTCGCCATAAGACCTATCTGTGTCGGTGCGACGTAAAGCAACTAGCAAAAAAATAAACTTCATAAATGTTGTAGTTTATATTTTAATGGATTGTTTAAAAAAATCGGTGTTGAAAATAATCTGCTGAGTGAACTGTTTACTAGAGACTGAATATTAAAACACTTAAATGAACACTAAAAAATAAATATTAGTACCTGCAATCTTAAGTTTTCTGCATGTATAGGAGTGTTGTCTTGACTATTTGGCTGTTCAAAATGAATATATAGCAACTTAACGCACATCTGTGAGAATCCTAAGGAGACTACTGTATTGAATTCCAATGCACTAATCAGTGATGAAGTCACACTCATTCCCACTTAATAACGGCCTCTTAAAGTGGTGGTTAATAGACAGACAAGTTAAGGTGTAGCTTGTGAAAAAGAGTCAGAAGTGGAGAGGAATATGTAATTTGTAATAGCAGTGTGAAGGAAGAGTCCATCTTCCTATTGCTCAAATATTGAAGATGTTTCAAAATATATAACAGATGGTTTTTATGGTTTCTGTAGCGGCTGAATAGAAAAAAAGTCCAACAGAGAAATTGTGATGAATGAAATGCAAGACTTCTTGACTGACATTATAAAATTGATGGCAAGTTATCAAACAAGTTATGTTTCAATCGTCAAAATACCATGAAATTTTGGAAGAAAATAGGCAATTAGGTTTGAATCTCGAGAAGATAACTATCGAAGTTGTCTTCTGTCTGTCTGCTACATCAGCAGTAAGGCATGTTGGTTCCTAAATTGGTGATATCAAAGGTTATGTGGTTATAGTGAAACCAGAATAACCAATGGCGGTGCCAGAATGAGGCGTACTAGGCTGGATGAGGAGGGAATAGTGGGGCTTATGACCTAGAGGTTAGGACCCTTCTAACAATAAACATCATAATCATAATCATCATTGTCGTCATCGTCGTCGATGGAAGTTGTTTTCCATTATTTTCCTCACTGGGGCAGAAATTGCTATTGCAGCACGACAAGCTCTATGAGTTTATAACATTCTGATGCACTAGTCGTGCTCCGAACATCATTACCCAGCACCACCCATACTTCAACAGCTTTCATTCTGTCACAGCCATGGATGAGACTGGGACTTCGTTGGAAGCTACATTTTGCTCTGGCCTGTTCCATGAGACAGATGCAAAAGTACTGCATCCATCAGGAAATGGCAACAGGCGTAAACTAAGGAAGTACTGGTGGCAAAAGCTGCCAACGAGACTTTAAAATCCGAAAAGGTTGCATTACAGTAACAAAATAAATGACTTAGAATAATATTCGAAGAAATAAGGGGTGTCCCTATGAGAGTTAATAATTTTATTGGTTTACGTCACACCAACTAGTTTTTCAGTTTCTGGAGAAGTCGAGGTGCAGGAATGTTGTCCCACAGGAGTTCTTTTACGTGTTAGTAAATCTACCAACATGAAGCTGACGTATTTGAGCATCGTGAAATACCACCAGACTGAGCCAGGATCGAACATGCCAAGCTGGGCTCAGAAGGCCAGTGCTCTACCGTATGAACTTTTCAGCCTGGCTCCTATGACAGACGAACAAAATGTGTATGAAAATTGTAAAATATGTAGCTCGTACAGTTGGAGTGCAAATCAAAGCTGACGAATACATTGGATACTGGCATATAGGCCTAGCCTAGAAGAGCACATCATTATAACAATGTCCGGCTCCTTGGCTGAATGTTCGGCGCACTGCTCTTCGGTTCAGATGGCCCTGGGTTCGATTCCTGGCCGATTTGGAGATTTTAACCATAAACGGTTGATTTTCTTTTTTCTTGCTAGTTGTTTTACGTCGCATCGACACAGATACGTCTTATGGCGACGATGGGGCAGGAAAGGGCTAGGAGTGGAAAGGAAGCGGCCGTGGCCTTACATAGGTACAGCCCCAGCATTTGCCTGGTGTGAAAATGGGAAACAACGGAAAACCATCCTCAGGGCTGCCGACAGTGGGGTTCGAACCTACTATCTCCCGAATACTGGATACTGGCTGCACTTAAGCGACTGCAGCTATCGAGCTCGGTGTTGATTCTCTTGGCTCGGGGACTGGATGTTTGAGCTATCTCCAACACCGCTACAACTCACACACTACACTATCTTCTACAGTACTACATTAACACGCAATTACTTGTACACGGCAGGTGCCGCCCACCCTCGCCGGTCTGTCTTACGAGAGCTGCACTAGGCTAGTAATAAAAAAACCACAGCACTACAGCCCTTGAAGGGCCTTGGCCTACCAAGCGACCGCTGCTCAGCCCGAAGGCCTGCAGATTCGAGGTGTCGTGTGGTCAGCACGACGAAGCCTCTCGGCCGTTATTCTTAGCTTTCTAGACCGGGACCGCTATCTCACCGTCAGATAGCTCCTCAATTCTAATCACGTAGGCTGAGCGGACCTTGAACCAGCCCCCAGGTCCAGGTAAAAATCTCTGACCTGGCCGGGAATCGAACCCAGGGCTTCCGGGTAAGAGGCAAACACGCTACCCCTACACCTTGGGGCAGGCAGGCTAGTAATAACCACACGAAATTATTATACCAATAACAATAGGCAAATTCTATTTCAGACGAAAAAATACAGAATTTTGGAGAAAAATAACCAGAAAACAATAATTTCAAAGGACATAAACTACTATTCGGACTCTTCCATTTTCATAAACGTACTCTGATTCCAAATTTTTGGACCAAAAGTGGTGAAGTATTTATGAGGAAAGGTGATATCAGCACAGTTATAAATATCAAGACCAGTACGGACCTTCCAGAAGGCTACACCACGCCCAGCCTGTAAGGATCAGAATCAGCTTGGAGTAGGAAGTGAGTAACGTTGATGCACCAAGACAACAAAGAATCACCCGTATAATCAAATAGCAAGTGAAGCAACACAAACAGACAATAAAAGGAACAATCTAACCTCTATAAGCCCAAACCCAACACAACCAGGCACCATAAACTGTGTGGGCTCATATACGGACAGCCTACAACTCAATCAATAGACTGTGTTGATGACGTAAACAACATAGCCAAAAATAGAAGTGTTAATAACAAACATAAAAATATAGGTGAATTGAGGTCAACTTTGATAAGGTGACCTTATCGTTTTCTCATATATGGCATTGATGTACGATTCGTTTTAAAATACCATGTTATAATGGATATTTTGCTCCTCCTGTTAATACAACTCGTGACAGTTTTAAGATCTGCATTTAAACATTTTTCATATACCGGTAATATATCAGTGATCCATACACTTCTTTTATTATTTTCTTCAGCACAATTAGCCGCACCAGGTGGAGTCACTGATGCGGATTTTCCTCTTCCAGGAAGTTCTGTCGTATACCAACTTATCTGCAAGTACTCGCAGGTTCGTGCTGTCTTGAGAATTATCCGTTCACCATCTTCTGGGACGCACGCTACTCCTTTTTCCCGTTGACGGTATTTCTGTGATCCATACACTACCATCTGTAAATGCCAGGATCAAGTACAACAATGATTCATACTCTCTTTTAGCAGTCTATAGTTAACCAGTTCCAGACATATGAACTTTCATTTCGGAACTTGATAACAATTGGAAATACCCCGTCCCCAACTTAATATACGATAGTCGTTATTATTAGTAGTATAAATATACACATTTTACAACCACCTTCATCTGAATATGACAAATATAGTAAATACTGCACTAATGTGATATCAGGGAAACTGAATTTCTTTCATATTTAAACACTCCCACAAGCGTGATAAGCCACTCAAAAGTCATGTATATATCGCATTAATTTTAAGTCTTTTTTTTTTTTTTGCTAGGGGCTTTACGTCGCACCGACACAGATAGGTCTTATGGCGACGATGGGAGAGGAAAGGACAAGGAGTTGGAAGGAAGCGGCCGTGGCCTTAATTAAGGTACAGCCCCAGCATTTGCCTGGTGTGAAAATGGGAAACCACGGAAAACCATTTTCAGGGCTGCCGATAGTGGGATTCGAACCTACTATCTCCCGGATGCAAGCTCACAGCCGCGCGCCTCTACGCGCACGGCCAACTCGCCCGGTTTTAAGTCCCTTAAGCTAAAGTTTTCCACAAAAGTATTAAGATCGTGCATCAGTGACCACGATTCAGTATTTATTCTAGGTTACGAAACTAACGTAAGGGAAAAATATTGATATTGAATAACACAATATTTTAACCATCCAATATGAATATTTAAAATATAGCTTAAAATCTGAACAGTGGTTTACAATATTGTGAATAAAGTCACAGAGGAATATATCCGAATCATATCAAGATATAATGAGAAAAACACTACTTTCAATCAAGTAAATATTTGGTCTAGATTTAGGAAACTCATTGCTTGGATAACCAGAGATATCCTCACGTCAATATGTGCAAGCGACTAACTACAACAGCGCTCGTAAAGTAGTGAACAATTCATAACCACACACCTGGCTGAGATATAATTAATATATACGAACATTACAGGAATTGGAACAACTGACTAGTTAAGGCAGCAAAGGAAATATATTTCTCCAATAATATTGCTACACTTGTCTCTACCCCAGTGACATGTAGAAAAATTATTCATGAAATAGTAGGAAGGAATAAACTTTCTGCACCAATCATTAATTAACTAATTCACTTTTGACTGAACCAGTTTCCATTACAGATACATTTGTACATTATTTTATAGAAATATAGTATATTATTTACAGAAAGCGGGGTCTATATAAAACAGAAACGTATGATTGGCTATAAATGAACTTAACAGAAGTACAATCCCCAGCAACAGTAAAATCATTGTTTTACAATCAGTACTGGAAAACATTAATGAAATTAATTAAACACCAACATAAGAAATCAATCAGCATGGAAACATGATAAATTTCAGGAAACTCAATCGTCAAAAATTACCAGTGTTTCGCCCCAGTGCGGCATGAGCTCATCAGTTGGATACCGCCCCTTCCCAAGACACTGGCCGATTGAGTTTCATGAATTTTATCTAGCTATCTCAATCGGAAGTCATATTTCTTAGCATGGAAACATGACAAAATACCTGCTAGGACAACAAATTAAGTACGGCCATATATTCTGAAACCAATAGCGCATATTTTTAACCTGTCACTGTCGGCCGGAATATCCCAAGAGAGGTTCAAAATAGTAACATTTTTGCAGATATACAACAGGATCAAAATATCACATGGAAAATGGTAGACCAGAATCTGTAACTTAACACTTTTTAAGCCTCCTAGAGAAATGAATTAAATTCAGGATAATAGACTTTCTTGCAGAACATAACTTACTATTTCCAAACGAATATGGATTTAGGACAGGAATAGAACTGAAGATGACATTTATGCCCTAATAGATCATATGCATAAATCATAAAATAATAGTGAGAGGACAATGGCAGTATTTATAGTCCTACATAAATCTTTTGAAACAATCATAAAATCTTGCTACAGGGGTATTTGGGGAATTCCACACAATTCCATAGCAGCCTTCTCCAGCACAGAGTACAGAGAGTTAAAATACAGGATAAAATAAGTAAACCAGGAACTCTTCATCAAGAGTACCACGGGGAACCGTACTTTGACCAGTATTATTTATGCTCTACGTAAATTACATTTGTGATTTACAGATAGACTGGAATATTTTCTCAACTGCGGATGGCACAGTAGTTGTCACTGAGGTGTCTTGGGAACATGGTTCACGGTTAACAAATGTAATACAACACTGATAACCATAAACAAATAACTTTCTGCCACACAAGACCCATTACACTGTCTTTCCACACAAAAGCCAAAAGCCTTGCAACCTTCAGACCATTTAAAAATCAAAATCCATGCGAACAAATGTTCAAATAATGATTGTAGTTGCAACGTGGTACATAAAATACTTACATGAAACTGATATTGATTGTCATCCACCTGGCCCGGCTCCTTAACGAAGATTGGAGTCACGAAATAAATTTTCACCTAAAGTAACAGCTGTTCCAGTTTTATATTTCTGACCTGACATTCAACCCCATGTTACTTCCTTTACTGACATCACTTTACCCTTGGAAAAACTATTTTTCACATCGCACTCATTGCATTTTTTTAATTTTTTTTTGCTATTTGCTTTACGTCGCATCGACACAGATAGGTCTTATGGCAACGACGGGATAGGAAAGGCCTAGGGAGTGGAAGGAAGCGGCCGTGGCCTTATTTAAAGTACAGCCCCGGCATTTGCCTGGTGTGAAAATGAGAAACCACGGAAAACCGTCTTCAGGGATGCCGACAGTGGGGCTCGAACCCACTTTCTCCCGATTACTGGATACTGGCCGCATTTAAGCGACTGCAGCTATCGAGCTCGGTCATTTCTTTTCTAGCTCCGTGATATTAGAGTTAAGACTTTCAGCACAGTCTGCCATTAAGACCAAGTCGTCGGACTACGCCAAACTGCTAACTTTATTTGTATCCCTCCCTGCCAATGTAAACCTTTCAGCAAATGACTCGTGTACTCATATGATAGGTACAACAAAGGTGTAAGATTAAAGAACTTATTCTACCATCAGTTCTCACTGTGGCCCGTTTGGCAACATTAATGCCTTGTAATTGAAATGAACTTTCAACTTATTTGGCCGTGTTTCGTACATATAGTACATCTTGAAGAGATGTTAATTACATAATAGAAATGGCCAACCAGACACCAGTGGGATCCGAACCCACAACCTCCCAGTTTTGCGTCGGTTGTATAAATTACAATGTGGTCGTGAACATTCTATATTCATTCGATCACCTGTAAAAACTTGCACCTAATGCCATAATCCTCCACAACGGCTAATATATATACTGAAAATCTGGTACTGGCAGCCCCTCCGTTGTCTGAAACTACTCTGGATTTCATTCAACTTACTTTCCATCATTCATCACACTCTCCTTTCCAAAATTCCTGTGAATACCTTGCCTGGTAAACTGATCTAAAAAATTACCTCGATAGTTGCTGAATCCTTCCTGTTCCCTTGTTTGTCGATAGGTGCAATTACTGCTTTCGTCCAATCAGAAGGTACGTTACTCACATGCCATGATAATCTTGTTTCTCAAACCACATCACTTGAGGTCTAATTTCATCTATTCCTTCCAATTTATGACAATGTAGTTTATTTACAATTATTTCCACTTCGTCGAGCGTAATTTCTCTGCCATCATTTGTTCTCCTCTTCTTGATCTCCATTGTTCGTAACATTAAGAGAAAGAGTTCCGTTTGCTCAGCGTTTCTCTAAGGTGAACAATGAGCTCACATGATTAGCCCAAAACGCTGTTTATTTAAAAATTTTCATATCTTCCTTTGCTACAATCGGTCAAGATTTCCCTGCCGTTTGAGCGAGCCTAAAATGTTCTTCTTCTTCTTATTATTATTATTCCCCTTTTAGTCTTCTTCTTCTTCCTCCTCTTCTTCTTCTACTTCCGCTTTTCCCACATCTGTGGGGTCCCGGGTGCGAACTGTGTCGCACAAGTGGATTTGACCCTGTTTTACGGCTGGATGCCCTTCCTGACGCCAACCCTATATGAAGGGATGTAATGACTATTGCGTGTTTCTGTGGTGGTGGTGATTATTGTTTTAAGAGGAAGTACAACTAGGAAACCGTCCTCTATATAACACTAATCAGAGAGAAAAATTGAGGAGGTGGGGCACTTCGAAAAATGAAGATATCGGCCAACGAAAGACAAGAGCCACGAAGGACGTGAAAATGAAAGACTCCCTAGGATTCGCAACCTAATACCGTCGGGGTCAAAAAGAATAAGAGCTGACCAAGTGAGGGCTGATAGGATGGGTGAATGTGAGGAGCCTGGCACAAGTAAGTGGATGCAGTGCCAGGATTCAGCTAAGGACCCCATGGTTGTCAGCCCACGCTCCAGAGTTCAGATACCCTGGGCCCCCTTTTAGTCACCTCTTATGACAGACAGGGGGTACCGACGATACCGTGGATGTTATTCTATCACCCCCACCAACAGGGGGATTGTGGTAGTGTAATGCGTTGTCTGAATGCGAATAGGAAAATGTTGGGACAAACATAAACACCCAGTCCCCTAGCCAGAAGAATTAATCAGACGTCATTAAAATCCCCGATCCTGCCGGGAATCGAAATCGGGAGCCTCTGAGCCGAAGGCATCAACGCTGACCATTCAGCGAATGAGACGGACTGACCAAGCCTTTTGATATCATTACAGAAATGTTCTCACTATTTCTTCTTGGACCCTATAACGATTTGTTTCACTCAATTTCTTTCATCTACGTACAATTCCGTATCTACATCAGGTCTTGTTTTGAGCCATTTTTGATACGTATTTATACATTTACAAGCTATCCTTCTAACACAAAACATGCTACCCTTCTAATATAAGTTGTATCTTAAGGTATGTTCAAACGAGATCGAAATCCAAAGAATTAAATCGAATACATTCTTGATAAACATGTAAAGGACTTAAGCGTTGGTAAAAGCCTTAGAGACTTTCCGAATACAAGGACATCAACTAATATTGCGGTACTTTAGCAGAATGTTCTCCTTCTATCGGTAGGCTATATTTTAAGTAAGTATTAACGTCAAAACGTGGGTATTTATGAATATTTGTGTTCTAGAACAATCGTTTATGCAATAGCTTTTAATATTCTGGATATACGAGGTACTCAAGAAGAACTGTAAATCTTGTCACTATATTTTATGTCGTTGTAGAAGCATCACCTTATAACTGATCTGATAGCAGTTAGCAGCGAAAGATGAGGCAATGAAATTATTGGCTTTGTTTGAAGCATCACAGGCCGAATAAATCGTAATCGTGGATAAAAATATGGTAAATAAATATTTGCCCTTTCTGTGTCCCACCAAGAGCTCGGAACATGTGAGACACGTGTGTGAATAGTGGGCCCCCTAGCTGTATCTGACTGTGCTACCGCTGGGTGATGCTCCTCTCTTTAACCTTTAGAGTCCAATTTCTCTTGGTCAGGGGTGCGTGGTATCTGTGGGGCACTGTCTCACTAAGGAGGATCTAGTGCTATTCCTGCCCAATGATTATGGGATTTTTGAAATGAAAAATCATCGAACTGCGGTTCGAATTCTATATAAAACTTAAGGCAACGTATATATGAATGTATATCATAATCATTATTGTTACATCTGTGAATTGTATTTTAATCATTATTATTATTAACAAATACATTCCAATTGTGAGATATCCCGGTGGCAGTACAGTACGATAAGAATGAAATATAATATAAACACAAGTTACATACTGACAATAGCAAAATACGAGTACAATAAACATTCCATCAAAACTAAATATTACAAGAAATTGTATCAAAGCTAGAAAGTTCATAAAACAATAATGTTAACGATGTCGAGAGAAGAATAGAAAACAAGTGCAATAAAACAAGAAACAAGAAAACCTGACCGTTAAAATGACATGATGAAAATAAGAAATTTGCTGATAGTAATTTAAAATATTCCCTTACCTACATGTTACTTATCATAACTGAGGACCTGAATACAATAACATCGTTAATATATTTCCATTAATTCTAGAAAGTGAATAAACACAAATGTAAAATTATATACATGTATATCCAAGTATTACATAAATGTTGTTAACACTCAGGTAAGCGATTCTAAAGTTTGTGCTCTGATATCTTGCATGGGTACAAGCAAGTGAACTTTATCCTCCTCCTCCTCTTCCTTCTTCTTCTTCTTCTTCTTCTTCAGCTTTTACCACACCTCTCGATATGGCCCCATTTTACGGCCGGGTGCTCTTCCTGACGCCAACTCGATGTGGAGGGATGTAATCACTATCGCGTGTTTATGTGGTGGTTTGTAGTGTGGTGTGTGGTCTTAATATGATGAGGAGACTGTTGGTACAAACACAAATAGCCAGTTCCCGAGCCAGAGGTATTAACCAGATGCGATTAAAATCTCCTACCCGGCCGAGAATCGAACCCTCGACCCTCTGAACCGAAAGATACAAAGCTGACCATTCAGCCAAGGAGTTGGATAAATGGAATTTCTTAATATACCCTGTTTTTACATGGAATTCAGAAATACAATAAATATATGTTTTAAGAAATTTTAGAAGCTGAATCTGGATTGACTGTAATTGGAAAATAGGTTTGGGCGATTCTTTGAATTAATTAACATGATTATCATTCCTTTAACTCCTTATTTCACTCATATATTTTTACAATCAAATTCACTTTCAGAACTTTCTGACTCACGGACACACCTGAGACTCCTTCATACCATTCTACATTTTCTGGTTTACTACTTTACTAAGGATGGTATACCAACCTTCTTTTATACTTGGGCTATTTCACTCTTTGTCTTTCAAGCTTCTGGAAGATTTTTTTCTCTCACAAAACTCCGTTCTTCACTTCCTTGCCAGTTGAATGTTACAAGGAAAGAAGGAGCACATCAACATTTTACTAAGTGTTCAGTAGAAGCGTTTTAAACTTCAGAACGTTGTAGAACCTGTTCTTTTATCGATTTTAAAGTTCCTAAATTCACAGATCTTGGTACACTTATCATAGATGTGTACTTTATATTTTCATTATGGAATTTTACCACATAATAAGGCAAAAATAATTAAAATATTTTTAACTACGTACATGTGGGGGGGAAAAGGGGGGGGTCTCATTCAACTGAACTATTATCTCAAGTCTCCTTTTTATTGTTTATTTCCATTATCATTGGTATAATAACACGAGAAATATATAAACTATGAACATTTTTCAAGCCTCTGACAAGCAGAAAATCACATTTTACAATATTTACATTAATTTACCAATTACTTAAGTAACTATTACGTCCATCACATCCCATAACACAGGATACAGTTAATCATCCCTGAGGAATTTATGAGAAAAAATTCTTTACCTCATCACCACAGAATCTCTCAGCAGATACTAACAAAGCTGCTAGGGAAGAAAGGCATTGTATTAGATTTCATTGCGCTATGTTGGCGTAATTAAGTGCAGGTGAGAATTACACCTTGAAGGGAACCTACATTAAAATTTTCCTCTGGAGGTCAAATTGGCCATCAGGATGATCTGAAACATCATGTCTCTTCTGTTTCGCTGCTATGGAGTCGGATTTCTAAGCTCCGTCGTAAGTGGTAAGTTGTCCGGAAGCTCAACAAGTTACTCTTTAAACCTTAATCTCTGTTATTGGCTGGGAAGAAAATGGTGATTTCTCATCTAAGAAATTATTCCATTTTCTAAATATTGCGTGATCAACTGTTACAACGTCAAAGTTTGAGGGCTTCTGACGAAAGGTTTTGATGATAGAGATCCAGTCACTAGGAACAATTGCCTGGGCTTTTGATTCATCAAACCCATGTTCTTATCGTTCTCAAGACAGTAATGGCCCCTAGCTGGGATAGTTACGGTGATGGACTCCAGGTTCCTTTTTCCTCCTCTACGTTCACCATGTCGAAGAGGAACCGAAAGAAAGTGAAATTCTTCTGTTGTCCACTACACGAGTCACAGAGCATACTCAGGTGCTTTACAATCGAATTTAAATGGTTATAGATGAAGTGATATAACATCGACACTTCCCTTTTCGCCTTCCTGCTCCGGATATACATAAAACACTTTGGAAAGTGGACAGTACATGGACGTTAAATGCAATCGCAGATAACTCTCTTGTAGTATACATCATTTGCGGAGATGTTAGGAATAGACAAATTTTTCCTATACACGAAGCAAATACAGTAGCCTCAAAATCACAGTAAATTTTTATTTCTCTTTACCTCTCCCTTTTCTCAAATAAAATACTTCAATTTTTTATGACATATTCATCATCCAATCTGCGAACCTCTTCTTCTCTGCTTCCATTCGTTTATTTTTAGTAATATTCGTCACCTATGCTACATGCATCAGTTCTGGGATAACTGAAGGGGATGTTGAAATCCCCACAGAATATCTTCCTGTAAATCTCGTAGCTTACTTGAATGCCTGGGTGCTTTCTTTTGAATATTTGAAACATCTTGTTAATATTTATCTTCCGGCAGGTAAAGTTTGGGCGAATCATGTAAGCTGTAGTGGCTTTGACGGCCTTTGAACGAATGTATGTGCTGACGTATGCTACTGACAGTGTCAACACTAAGTTCGTGGTGGTGGTGGTGGTGGTGGTGTTCATGTTTTCCTTGCATATCCATTGGTGCTGAACCTGTGATTTGCAAGGATTTCACTAGATATTCAATCTTTTCTTTCTTATACCATATATAGACATATAAGCTTTGCGGCGTACTTCATATTCTTTCACAACATCCGTGTCATCTTCTCTAACTGGGACACGAACCTCGAATTTATACGTTGCACCATAATGTACATCAAATTCACTAGCTGAAAGTCTGCTTACTGATAGAACAAAAATTATTCCACAGAGGTATATATTCTGTTCATCGTATGATTCAAGAACATTGAATAGTTGTAAGATATTGTATCTTGTTTCTTCCGGAACAGTCTGAAAACAATTTCATGGGACTGCAATTTTAATGCTTTTAGCTGCAGACAGCCTACCATACAATTTACGTTGCTTTGTTTTCGGTTCTATTATGTCATTCAGTTAGCCTGCGTGGCTCGGGCGGCAGCGCGCCGGCTTCTCACCGCTGGATACCGTGGTTCAAATTCCGGTCACTCCATGTGAGATTTGTGCTGGACAAAGCGGAGGTGAGACAGGTTTTCTCCGGATACTCCGGTTTCCCATGTCATCTTTCATTCCAGCAACACTATCCACTATAATTTCATTTCATACGTCAATCATTGCCTCAGAGGAACGCGACAGGCCTCGGCAGCCGACACAATTCTTATTGAGGGCTTCATTCATCCCATTCCTGACCCGGTCATTGACTGGAAAACAGGTTGTAGGTTTTCGTTTTCAATGTGAGCACTCCGTATTACAGTCACATAGTTGAGTAACACAGTAGTGGCCTAATATTACTTGTCTCTATACACAAACGGGACTGCCTGGCCGAGGCGGTAAAGGCGTGCTCGGTTCGCCCGGAAGGACGTGGGTTCGAATCCCCGTCAGGAAGTCGTAAAATTTAAGAACAGTGTTGCCAACTTAGCGGATTTTCCGCTAAATTTGGCGGAATTAGAAGACTGTCGGCGGAGAAATATATCGTTTAGCGGACAGCGGAATATTTGGCGGAATTCTAGATTTATTATAGCGGAATTTAGCGTTTTATCAATTTTACGTTCTTTTTTAATTTGTACTCCAGTCCGTCTCCGAGCTATTCCGTATTTCTTGTCAGGAGCTAGCAGTCACATGAGGAAAACATGTTATTTGGATTTTATGTTATGAGAACATGGTATCATAAACTTCTAATGCGTGCGGAAAGGCTGTGTATCTCTTAGTTGACGAATGACGACAGATAATGAAACTGTGAGAGAGCAGCATTTATATTCATGCTATGAAGGGAGTCCGGTTAATAAACTGGCCTGTTTTGTGTGTGGCCCTTGAGGTAGGGGATTCACCTAGTTTGCACCCGGCACTAAAACACCTACATGTTTTAGCTCGCCGGCTAGCAGGCAGGGGGTTAATCCCAGTGAAACTCACAGATCAGGTGAGTGCAGACATTTACTTTTATTATTATTATTATTATTATTATTATTATTATTATTATTATTATTATTATTATTATTATTATTATTATTATTATTATTATTGCTCATTATTTGATATGGGATTTCTTGGCGGAATTTTAGCGGATTTTAAGTAGTATTTAGCGGATCTTGAAAATATAAGTTGGCAACACTGCAGCAGTGCCTGGGCACACTTGCGGGAAGAAGACGCTGCGGTTTTATTGTGCTCTTGTTCGTGTTTAAAACTTAGGAGAATGTTAGACATTGAACTGATAATTTTGGAGGTACAAAGGTACCTGTGCCTTTACGACACGAAGGACAAAGACTTCAAAAACAGGGAAATGAAAAGAGATGCGTGGCTAACGGTAATGGGCGCTGTTTTGGGGGAGACGTGTGTAGGAGCACAAATTGTCCACTTGATGACGTGTCACTTAATATAGGATGGATGCAATATTTTCTATGACGCCGACGACGACGAAGAACAACCAACGTAGCACATAACGCAACAACGGAGTTATTATTTAAAAATGGAATGCCTTCCATATGCAGAGCAATGGCGATGTTTTGCTACTCACAATATACAACACACTAATAAAATCACGCCGTTCAAACGCGCCAGTCTGGCCACGTGTCTTCGTCAAGCTGCGTGAAAAACACGCAGAAATCCAGCGTGAACAAACCGCAAGTGTGGCCACCCCCCTCGCAGACGGAGTTACCCACTAGGAAGCTCAAGAGAGAGGATGGCCATTTAATCAAAAATGCAATGAGCCCCTTGTTTCCCTTTAACCTTCAGTTGTGAGGGAAATGTAACTTCTACCTCTGTTTCGCTCGCGTTTTGTAATGTTTCTGTTCTAATTCATTACTGGAGTTTCTCTTCCTTTTTTTTTTTTTTTTTCCTTTACAGAAGATAAAATTTAGTAAACTAAATTCATTATGTACTCTTTCCTCGGTTAAAATCACAGGTATACAACATTTCTCCTACTCACCCTGTTCACGGAATGTCGCATTTGTTCCTTGCAACACAAGTTTAGCGCATACCATTTCGTTCTGTCATCATCTGATTTCCAGGAGTTCCGGATGGAATTACGACGTATCTTGTCGGGTAGCAGAGAGTCTCAGGATTTAGAAATTGGTGCTTATGGAATTACAGGAAAAGTAGACTAACGCCGTTACTGAATCCAGGTCCTCAATTACAACGCAGTCACTCAGAAATTTACCTGAAATTTACAACATTTTCCCATTACATGTAGTGTAGCATAGAAGACAATCATACACCAAGGTGGTTCTTTCCCATTTGGTGTCCTCTCTTCAAAAGGAAGTTGGCGAGCATGTTTTCCTATTTTGCGTTTCCTTATTAGAGTTGAACCACTTCCAGAAGTTCTGCGCCTAGGATAACCTTCTCCACGTTTTCTTCCTATACTGACTTATATCATTTCAGTACAGTTATCTGAAGATACGAACATCTTTCTTCATCATTGTCATCATCATAATAGAACCCCTCCAGCGTGCCGGGTAAGGCGGTGTCGAACGAGTCTTCGCCATCCTTGTCTGTTCAAAAATACCTCCTCTTTTGCCACTGATTCCCAATTCCCTCCTCTTCTCTCCACATCGTATCTCAGCTGGTGTAGCCATCTCTTCCTAGGTCTTCCCAATAGCCCTCTTCCTTCAACCCTTTTTTTTTAGGGATGCACGTAGTGTTCTTGTGCCAGGCATTCGCTTTAAATATCTTTCTTGTCAAGCTAAATATGTTTCAGTGGAAGTATGACAACGTCAAGTTTAACATACTGTATCTTAGATGTGAAGCTTCCAGGGTCCGTCTTCCGAATTAATAATAATAATAATAATAATAATAATAATAATAATAATAATAATAATAATAATAATAATAATAATAATAATAATGTTATTTGCTTTACGTCCACCTAACTACTTTTACGGTCTTCGGAGACGCCGAGGTGCCGGAATTTAGTCCAGCAGGAGTTCTTTTACGTGCCAGTAAATCTACCGACACGAGGCTGTCGTATTTGAGCACCTTCAAATACCACTAGACTGAGCCAAGATCGAACCTGCCAAGTTGGGGTTAGAAGGCCAGCGCCTTAACCGTCTGAGTGTCTTCCGAATTGAACCATGTTGTTGTTTTCTGTATCTTCCGTTCAGTTTGACGACGTTTCGAATACACTGCAGTATTCTTTGTCAAGGCAACTTAAATACCTGTACTCGATCCGAAGTAGGCCTAATCAATCTCCCAGGCAGCTAATCCTACTCTCCCCTGGCTGACGTAAGCTTCGAGGTGCCTTCTTTCTCATCCAGTGTCCTCTCTTCAGAGGAAGTCGGCGACCATCATGGGGTGTATTTTCATGTTTTGCATGTCATTATTAAAGTTGCCCCCAGAATGTTTTCTTTCTTTCTTTCTTTCTTTTCTTTTTTTTTTTTTTTCAGATATTAAGTCATATGTGTACCACGTTCGGTTGAGACCTATGCTGGTTCACACATACAACCATAATCTAGGTCATTTTGGAGTTGAACTGTATTTTTAATCATTTAAAAATAAGAAATATAGAACTAAGCAAGACCATACAGCTTGTTGCAAATTGCGGAGGAGCATAGTTAATGCACAGAAGAATGCAGACTGAACGCTAAAAGGAACAGCAGTCTATAACGAAGGTGCGTGTATACATGCTTAAATGGACTGTAATGCAGAAGGAGGCATACATTGATGCAAATCTTGAGACGTGCCAATAGCATATCAGAAGAATTTTCCAACACTTTAACAGTGAAATTAGTCGTTAGATTATCGTTAAATTGCTAGTATATAAATCGTAGCGAACTTGACTTTTATTACTAGAGTAATTCGTAATTATTACCATCGATAAACTCCTTTTGTGAAAGTCTAGCTCTGAAAGCAATATCGTTAACTAATAACTAATGGTAATTACATCTACTGAATGTTACGGTCATTGACAGACATTTGCCATTCGTTTCCAATTAGCTATGAATTAGTCTGTTGAACAGCATGAAATGTGGATCATATATCAGCAATGTAAATAGCTGTTACTGGAGGTACTAAAAAGAGACACAGTCACCTCCATACAGGCCATGAAGGCCCTTGGAGGAGTGGACGGTAAAGGCTTCCACCACTGTTAACCGCGGCACCTGATGGAGTAGAGTGGTTAGCTCTACGCCCGGCCGCCTTTGCCCCCAGGAATTAACCTGGTACTCATTTTTCGTGTAGGCTGAGTGAACCTCAGGGCCATATGCACCTCCGGAAGTGGAAATCTCGTTTGTTAAATTTTACGTCTTCCTGACGGGGATCCGAACCCACGTCCTTCCGGACGAACCGAGCACGCCTTTACCGCCTCGGCCAGGCATCCCTTACTGGAGGCTAGGAGTGTTAATATGTCTGTTTGTGTTGATTTTCTAAATTACAAAAATTAACTGGAGAAATAAAACCTCCCCTTAGTTCACTCCAGTTTGATGTCTTCTGATGATATGAATCTTCGTTCGTTCGTAATCTGTTTACCCTCCAGGGTCGGTTTTTTCCTCGGACTCAGGGCAGTGTCCTGGAGCTTCAGACACTGAGTTGGAGGATACAACTGGGGAGGATGACCAGTACCTCGCCCAGGCGGCCTCACCTGCTATGATGAACAGGGGCTTTGTGGAGGAATGGGAAGTTTGGAAGGGATAGACAAGGAAGAGGGAAGGAAGCGGCCGTGGCCTTAAGTTAGGTACCATTCCGGCATTTGCCTGGAGGAGAAGTGGGAAACCACGGAAAACCACTTCCACGATGGCTGAGGAGGGAATCGACCCCCCCCCCCCTCTACTCATTTGACCTCCGAGGCTGAGTGGACCCCGTTCCAGCCCTCGTACCACTTTTAAAATTTCGTAGCAGAGCCGGGAATGGAACCCGGGCCTCTGGGGATGGCAGCTAATCACACTAACCACTACACCACAGAGGCGGTGTTATGAATCGACTGATGAATAATAGACTAGGGATAATTTAGCACACTCAATAAGTAACGTTCCAAAATCTGAAACATTTAAACGTATATCTTATTTAATATATCATTATAAAACGTGCAGTGTTATCTAAATCATAGCAAGTGCTTCTACACATTTTTCACGGTAAATGAATAAAGTTTTCATTTGCAATAAAGTTACGTGGCATTCGAAAGAATGAGTCCAGTCATTACATATTATAAGGTCCTCCGGTATGTATCTGATGCAGGTCTCTATATACACAGGCAAATACAGTAGAGTCAATACGCGACACTTCCGGATTTAGCCTTGCTAAAATGGGAGACAAGTCGCAAGTGGCGCTCCTAGTGGCTTGACCTGAAAATTCGCGCTAAATTCAAATATCAATGGAAATGTTTTGCACCCGTCCACCTCCCGAGTCCCAGACTAGCATTTATCTCAGGGGTGTCGGTTCATTATTTAAGTCATCAAATATATATATAACGGCATAATAGAACACGGGGATGAACGGAGCAATTAAAATTAAAATAGGGAAGGCTCGATTGTAAACTTGAATTTAAGGACTCCATGATAGGACTAGGAAGTGACTGTTACTTTAAAAAGGGCATCATCTAACTACAATAAAAAGATTATGCGAGTGGTTTCCTTTGAAATAATTTGCCAGAAGGGGCGGTTTATTACGCCATCTGACGTATGAAACTTTGATACATTTGGCAACGACATTTAAATTTCCACACATGTTACATACACAAATCACTTGCCATACCGCAAGTGGTATCAATATCTTGCTGGGTTGCTTCTGAAATAAAATGACATTTTGGAGGTATAATTTACGGATCGATTCCATTTGAATCGAACCGTTGTTCAAAGATATAGCTTCCTTCTATCGGGAGCCCGAGCATAACCCATGTTACGGTCGGCTTCCCGATTTAACTAAGATGACGTACTCCGGGTATATACATTTTTCCGAGACCGGTGCTCGGACTGGGTAATGTTTCTCGTGAAATGCGAAAACTGGATTCCACGGACAGTTCCTATCTTATGATATCCAGCTGATGCCATACCACTGAATCAGCATTTATATATTATTTACATGTGATTTGAAATGTTGCAAAGTAGCCTCAACAGACTACTGACACAGATGAGATAACGAGAAGCAGTTGGGAAATACCGTGGCAATGGCCCCCCTCGCATCGCGAGCGAAGTAAACAAACACGCCAAGTATTACTGTCACATCGTCCCATGCGGAAACCGTACAAAAACGAGGTACAAAATGACTCTAATATTATCATTCTCATTATTCAACATACGAATAGAGGGATGTTGTCACCAAACAATTTAATTCACGATCGTCAGAATATTCATGAAATTATTATTATTATTATTAATATTATTATTATTATTATTATTATTATTATTATTATTATTATTATTATTATTATTATTATCGACGGTTCCTGGCACTGTCACGTTTGATTAATATCGTCATTATTATGCGGGATGCAAACACAAATCGTTATTACTGTTGTTATTATTATTATATCCCTCTTGTGATTATTATTATTATTAATGAATAGGTGACTCAAGATATTATTATTATTATTCACGTCACTTAAGAGGTTATTATTATTATATCCCTCTTGTGATTATTATTATTATTAATGAATAGGTGACTCAAGATATTATTATTATTATTATTCACGTCACTTAAGAGGTTATTATTATTAATGGACCGGTCACTTCCGCCAAAATATATATAGATATCGGTCGCAATTACAAATATTTCACTGATCAACCAACGGCATCATTACTGTTATTATTATGACAATTATTATTAATCTTACCGCGATGATTTAACATCGTCCTTACATTATTATTATTATTATTATCGGTTGCATTTTATCATTTAGATTCCCGTTTAACATCTTTATCAACGCTCAATTAATTAAGGCGGTCCAATCCTTTATCTGCAATATTTATTATTATTATTATCACGACATCATGATTGTCCTCGCTCGTCATTACAATGAATACAATATACGACCATTTATGTGGAATCTGAACTCTCATTATCCTTAGATCCGTTGTATCTCAACGAATAGCTGTGCAGTCTATTTATTTCGTACATGCTGTCACGGGTTCGAATGCTACCCGCTGCGTAACTCAGTATTTCTCTGTGACACTGCCCGTACATTTTACACTCATATCAAAATCCTAAGTGTCTCTCGTACGGAATTTATTTTCCTTCCTATCTCAATATTCCTTGATTCGTTTATTTCTCACAGAATTATCAACTGACTTATTTATTCATTTCTAACATCGTACGACCTTTTATTATCTGACTGCAGATTCTCTCACATTTTCTATCTCATTTTGATCTACGCTTTAGTTCATTCTCCACAAATAATCGTAACATCTTGAAATTATATTTACCAAAATTTGACAATCATGGTCTCGTAATATTAGTCCTACGTGTTCCGGCTAATGAATCGCAACTTTAAGACACGACATTTATACGTAAAAAAATCTTGGACCGTAATTTAAACCACACGTTCATAACATGTACGGATTATTAGCACCGATCTACATTTCAATATTATTAATTGATCAAATTAAATTACCACGCACTTTAATTCCGAATTAAAAACGACCTCCCATCATTAAATGATTCCCAATAAACTCAACACCTGATCACATAAATTTATTATTACGCACTGCTCACTAAATATTCCAATATCACATGAATTATTATTATATCCAAATTATATAAAAAAATATCTTCTTCAAAAAAGTAGTTATATTATTTATTTATTATTATTATTAATAAAAAAATAATTTCGTCTGTTACACGGTAGTCCACTCGTAATATGTTTAACGCATAACCCCTTTCACAAACTCGATTTATTCTGGCACTAAACACTCCAGATATGATTTACTTTGAATATTATATTAATCGCATCTCACAAATTTAACAACTTCACTATGAAATATGACCATATTAATTACAACAAAACACAACTGGTATGGCGAAGCTGGATTTTCCTTCCATGTCATTACATAGCTCGTTAAAATGATAAAACAGAAACACATATCGGGTCTTATTTAACTATAATAACCAAAATCAAACGTAAAGAAATTATTGACTACAAAGAAATATGAATGCATGCATGACTTAACGTAGTACACTATATATACAAATTTACATCTCCAACAAACTGAATACATAAAAGACCCGATTATTTACATTATTATTATTTACTACTGTCCGTGCTACAAATTTAGGATGGGGTCGTTAAGCGACCCATCTTGTTACAGAAGGTAACCAAGTATAATCAAGTTATTCCCATTTTTCCCATCACGATAACATTTCCCAAATATTATTTACATTTTAGTACTCATCTTAGTTATCGGTATTCCATTACAGCTTTGCAGATGAGAGGCTCCTCCGGCCCCTCTCTGCGTTTTACTCCTCCATTCTTGATGGCGTAGTTCCACAAAAGATTTCCTGGCACATTACTATTTTACACTGATATCTTGATTACCACAAACCTTCACCATTTACAACGTTAACACTGAATATTTTAACTTGGAGACAACAAATTACTATCCTAGACCCAAAAATTTAATATTTACACTATTTAATCTTCGTCCAACTACCGCACAATGGACCTGGACACGTACGACGAGGTGTCAACTTTTACGCCCGTCACGATACGCTTGTTTCGTACGGCACTCTTGACATGTTCATGACATCGGTTCGGTATAGCAAAATACAGGCTACTACTTCCTTAAAGTACTGTTCGTCACACAGTCTATTATGTACGTACTTATTTGATATAATTTATACTACTCCCTTGCAGTGCAATTACTTTACATCACTGATATTCATAAATGACAAACACTGTCCTACGTCAACTATTTCTAGTTCATTTTGCTTGAGCGCGATCACATTTTACAAACACTGGTGGATGCTCGCGCCATTAAATGACTGTACGTCCGTAGAATTCTAAGTTATCGGCGACCAACAGTTCAGCTCCCGATATTCAATTCAAGTGTACCGCGACCGTCAATTCAGCTCCCGAGATTCACTTCAAGTGTGTTGCGACCGTCAATTCAGCTCCCGAGATTCGCTTCAAGTGTGCTGGCGAGGATCCCTTGCCCCGTATATATGGATGAAGCCTTTTTCCCGCGGATTCGTTGACGTCATACCCCTGAGGATGGGGGTGGATTTTTAATATCGGTACTTGCACTCCGAATTGGAAGTTAAAATTTACATCAAATCAATCCACTCCGCTAGCATATCTGCTGGATTAAATATGAACTCCTGGTGATCACAGATTTAGGAGATACGGGTGGATTTAGCTCCTCACATTTCGCGCCTTCGGTAGCGTCCCTTACAACGTGGTCTTCTTTCAGCCAATGACATTCAAGCTGTCTGGTTTCCAAGAAATCCAGCCTTCAATTTATTTAATTTGCCAATAATTATTGATTATTTTTCCATGCGTGACATCTAATAAATTCATTACATCCATCCGTGTACTCACAATAATTTATTACTGAATACTTTTGTAGTTACGAAAATATCTCATCCATCATTCCTTAAGATGGTACCCCTGAGCCTTCCATTAAATTTTTACGATTGGCCGGCAAGCGGTCACGTGATTTAACTCTCCACCTGCTCGAACTTAGGCCAGCGAACGTACACGCGGCCGCTGTAATTTTCCACGAGGTCACGGACTTTCCGTCCTGCCAAAAATATCCCAAGGTATTACTCATGTTGTGAGTTTCCTTTGTATGATTCTCCCCCTTCTCTTTCTGACCAAGACTTATTTGTGGACTCTGTATTTCCTTGTTCGCCAACTAATGAGATTCCCTGCTGTGAAGTAGCTAAAAGTTGTCGTGTTGAGCTAATCCGTCAGGCTCCAGTCTGTCGTCCTTCCTTCGCTCTGATTTCGACATTACATAAACGAAATATTTTCAACTACACTTCTGTATTTCAATAAATGTACCATATATTATTTTACCGATCAAATCATGACTGAATATGGGCCTAAGTCACTCGGGTTCATCTTCCTCCTGCCCAGGTAAAAAAAAATCTAGTGAGCAACATGAGATTTTTTTAATGATGTATTCATATCGTCACCATCATGATTTGACATCGGATCCTCTGTTCTGCGACGGCTATTGATTTCGTCTCTCAACATCTGGTTCCTGAACCTTAACTCCTCGTTCTGTCTTTCGATTTGATGGATCGTATTGACAAATTCCTGCACGTCGCTGTCTATCTCTCCACACTCTGGACATGGCCTTGCTTCAATTTGCGCATGGATTACTTGGACTTCTTCTTCCCTTCCGTCATCTTCTTCATCATCTTCTTCGACATCATCTTCTTCCGGCTCGTCATCTGCTTCCTCTCGTTCATCCTCTGCTTCCCTGTGGTCTGCTGGCGTGTGGTACAGCTTTAAATTTGCAGCGTTATAGATGTTCTCTGAACTTCCATCCAAGCTCTGAACTTTGTAAGCGGTGTTGTCATAAGTTTGTATAATCTTGAAAGGGCCCACGAACAATTTACAAAACTTGTGGTACACCTTCTGCTCTGGGTTAGATACACTTGGCTTCTTTACTAGAACGAGCTCGCCAACCCCCAACGGACGGTGGAATCGCATATTCCTCAGCCTTCTCAATCGTCGTTCTGCTTGTGCCTCCAAATGTTCCCGTGTCTTTCTGATACAAATTTCGCTGGATACGCGTGGATCTGCAGGACATGCTACTACATTATGCCATGGCCTGGCCGGATATCTGTTAAAGTGAACCACTTCCGGTATCTGGCCTGTTGCTTCGTGGATCGTGGTGTTAATACATTTAGTTATAATGGGCACCACGTCAATCCACCGCCAATGTGCCTCGGAACAATAGATCCTGCAAAATTTTGCAATCTCTCGCATGATCCTCTCTGATGGATTCGATTCGGGATGGCGAATCGAACTAAGTACATGCTGAATATCTAGTTGTCGTAATTGATTTGCAAACGCAGCAGATGTGAACTGACTACCATGATCAGTAAGGATCTTCTTAGGCTTCCCCATCTGTGGAATAATATGTGAAGTAATTCCTCGTAGTATAGTTTTAGAATTTGCCTTTTGCAGCGGATACAAGGCTACCAATTTAGAGAATACATCTAAACTAACAAGGATGAATTGATTTCCCCTACGGGCCTTGGGGAGTGGTCCGTACAGGTCCATTGCGAATATTTCGCGGGGTTCAGTAGGTAACAGTGGGCGCGGAGATTGCTTAAGTAAATACGGATTAGGTTTAATCCTTTGGCAGACGTCGCATGATCGTAGTACATTTCGGACTGTTTGGTTCATCTTGGCCCACACGAATGTCTCTTGGATAGTTGCCAAAACCTTCCCTATACCTCCGTGTCCAATGACCCGGTGTACATGGTTGACTACCGGTACTTGCATTTCAGATGGTATGACTATGCGAAGTTTCGTGTGTTCCTCATCCAAAAACTTATGAAGAACCCCATTCAAATAATGGTAGCTCGCTGATAATTTACTAGCTCTGTCATACTGTGGATTGTCTGGCTGCAATGTTTTGTTAAAGAACTCTATCATCAAGTTAGTGAACCCATCTCTCTTCTGTATCGCTCCGATGTCCTTCAGATTCCTTAAGACTTCCTGATCCTCTTCTATCAACTCAATTTGGTGGATTACGACTTCCTCCGGGTTTGGATGTCGACTCAATGTGTCTGCCAAAACATTGAGTTTCCCGGGGCAATGTTCGACTGTTAGATCAAATTGCTGGATAAATAATGCCCAACGGCTAACCCTCTCACTGGCCATATTGGTTTTCATAATGAACGTCAGCGCTTTGTGATCGGTATGGATAACAATCTGAAAACCATACACGATCTTCTTCCAATATTGCAAAGCGCTCACGATAGACAGCATTTCCAATTCCGTGATAGTATACTTTATCTCATGCTTCCGCAATTTCCGGCTCATGAAGGCAATATAGGTCTTTATGCTTGGATCATCGGGGTTTTCCTGCAGTAATACGGCTCCTATACCTATGGTTGAGGCGTCTGTTTGAATTATGAATTTGAGGCTAAAATCCGGGTATCCGAGCTTAACATTATGCAGTAATCGTTGCTTGGTCTGAGCGATCGCCTCATCACAAGTATGGTCCCACTTCCATCGATTATTTTTCTTAAGCAGATCCTGCAATGGTGCTACTACGGTTGTGTAATCAGGGCAATGATCAGCGAAGAATTGACACATTCCAAGGAACTGCCGAACATGTTTTACTTTAGTAGGCTTAGGAAACATCCTAATGGCCTCAATTTTGACTGGGGTTGGTCGTACACCATCTCCATCTACAAGGTGACCCAAAAATAACACCTCCTTCTGACAAAAATGTGATTTCGATAGGTTGACCTTGAAGTTATGCCTTCCTAAATCGGTGAGGACTTCATTAATATTTTCCAAGTGTTCGGAAAGTGTTTTTGTAGCTACCAAGATATCATCCACATACATGATAGTCGCCTCTTTGACCTTTGGACTTAGATTGCAGTCAAGAGCTCGAATGAGAACCGAACCCGCGTTCTTGATACCGAACGGGAGACGGTTAAAAACATAAGTCTGTTGATCGAATAAGAATCCCGTCAACAACTTAGATTTAGCTTCCAACAGTATATGATGAAATGATGACGTCAGGTCAAAAGTGGTAAAATATTCCATATCTTTAAATCTCTTCAGGATCTCTTTAATAGGCGGGGCCTGCTCATACTCTGGGACTAATCTCTCGTTGATAGCACGTGCATCAAGGCAAATGCGCACTGATCCGTCCGGTTTCCTTACTATCACTAAAGGATTTAAAAATGGCGTCGGTGACTTCGAAATCAATCCACTTGCTTCCATTTCTCTAATAGCTTCGCGGACTTGGGGATAGAATTTCTCGGCAATTGGATATAATTTCTTCTTATACGGGGACCAATCATTCACGTTTAATTCGTATTCAAAATTTTCAATTTTTCCAGGTTTTGAGCCAAACGTGTCGCTATGCTTTGTTAAAATTTTGAATAAATCTTCCTTCCCCTCGGGACCTATTACAGCTGCATTAACTTTATCTGCTATAACTTTCCCACAGTTGACTTCACCTTCCTGCAATTCTGCCGCAAATAGTTTATAATCATCAGAGGTCACATGATCATCCGCTTCACTCATGACACTTTCGTCCGTCCTCAGCGGATTCACGACTTCGGTGTTCCAAATTTCTTCATGCTCTCCTATCTCCGACTGAGGGTTCATGGTTGTATCCTCAATACCTTCCCTGTGCTTAAATCTGACAGAGTTATCCCCCATATCAAACACAGCCTGGTATTCGGTCATGAAATCGGCCCCTAGGATCAAGTTATAGTTGATTTTATTCATGATAATAAATGTATGAGCAAATTTTGAATTTCCAATTTCGATGTCCAATAATGCCTGGTTCTTACATATGACGGATTTATCCGGGATAATTCCACGAATCTTCAAATTTGAAACTGGGATAATCGGGATGTTTACTTTGGATTGTAGTTCATTTACCAGAACTTGGGATACTACTGATACGCTGGCGCCTGTATCAATGAGTGATCGAACCCTCACATGGTTGATCCTAGTATATATCACTGGTAGTCTCTTAACTTCCTTTGAAATTTGGATTTCGGGATCGTCAATTAATTCGTCAGGGGTCACAACCCATGTATCGACCTCTGCGATGACCCATTCTTCAGTTAAAATTCGGCGTTTTTTTTCGCCCCGAGCCGTTCTTCAGATTCGAACGTCGGTGCATTCGGGTTCAGGTCACTGCCCCCTTTCTTTGCTCTTTGGAACTGCAAGCTCTCCGCTCCTGTCGCTTCCTCATCACGGCCCCGATCATGGATCGCCTCCTTCCATTTTCTCTTGTTCAGCTCTTCTATATACCGCCTAGACTCTTGGTATCTGTCATCCTTCTCCTGACGAGATCCTCCCTGGTAATATCTCGGGTTCCCTTGATTCCTAGCTGGATACGGCCTATAATTACTTCTCTGGAATCCACGGTATCCCCTGTCAGCTCGAAAGTTCCCTTGGTTGGTTTGCCGGTTGCCTTCCGCAAAATTCCTTGGTCTCGTCCATTGTCGCGGCTTCCACTCCGTATTATATGCTCGACGAGGTTCCGGATCAGTACTAGTTCCCTGGTTCTTCGTACTAGTGGTCTTCGGTTCGATTGTCCGTTCGATATTATTCACCTGTTGGTCCCTGCTCCTAATTTGTCTCGGGTTCGAATGATGCGTTGTGAGGTCTAATTGACGTAATAAAGCCTCCGCTTCGACAGCTGTCTGGACATTTGACGCTATCATCATTCGTTGGACCTCGAATGGCAATTGCTTTCCAATGCCGCTAATCAATTCTGTTTCGCTCATTGGATTATCAAGCTCCCGTAGCTTGTGAAATTGTGCCACAAAGTAATCTGAGAATTTCGTGGGTGAAGAAGTTGAATATCGTCTGGAGTATACTTCCAGCCTTAACTCCTGCTGTTCCTGAATACTCCAGAATTTTTGGAGAAAAGCCCGCCGAAATCCTTCAAAATCTTCAAAGGTATACAAGAAAGCCCTGAACCATACAGCTGGTGCTCCGTCTGAGAATTTCTCGACCGTTCGCAGTTGTCGCTCTACCGGTATTTTATTCTCATTTATATAACCGGCGATTTCCCGGATGAAACCTTTCGGGGTGATATGCCCACGGGCATCGAACCTTGGTGGCTTGTCATCAGACATCTTAATGACGTGTACGACCGATGTCGGGATAGCATTTGATGACGTAGACGACCCATCTCTGTTCTCAAACTTGAAACCGTTTGTGTCAGCTTGGGATAGGCCCCCTTTCTTATGAATCCCCTGGTTATCATGGGGTTCGTATTCGCGATATTGGAGGTTAAAATCTTGGCTAGACGCTGATGGTTCCAACCTATCCTTCAACATCTCCAAGTCTTTTCGGATGTCATTCATTCCGTCGGGATTACAACTTGACATTTCTTTTGTGCCGGAATTTTGCCCATTATACGCCTTGCATTGTTCTAACAAGCGAACTTCCGTGTCGGCGAATGATTGGCCCTGTTCAATTAAGTCTTCCGTTCGCTGGAATAACGCTAGGTTTGCGTCTTCGCACTTGGTTATTCTCTGGCTACGGTCTTCTAAATTTATAGTTAATTCTTCGACTTTGTTTTTCAGTCCTGCTACGATCACAAGTGTACGTGCGGCTTCCCCACGTAACTCGTTCATGCCCTTGTCATGCTTGTCCAAGGTGCCAGCTATCTGCGCGCATTTTTCTTCGACTTGTCCCCGGACGATGTCATTCTCCTTCCGACATTCATCCCGAATTTCCTCTATGTGTGATTCTATGTCTTTTCTGTCAGTTAATCGTAGAGCGGCGAGTTCCTTGACACTAGCATTCAATTTTTCCTTAATTTCTGCGCGTTCCATTTGAGCCTCATCTCTAACGCGGTCAACCTTTCCATTAACGATGGTAATGTACGCATCCATGTGCACTTTTAATTCATCTTTCGCGAAGTGACATGCTTCCTGGACTTGAGTTAATTTGTCCCTAAGTTCCTGTCCCATCGCTACGCTCGCGGCCTGAACTGCATCTATTTGTGCCTTGAGTTCTGTTTTATTAACTTCACACGCAGCCTGTACTTGGTCTATTTTATTCTCTAATGAAACACTATTAACCTTCATTTGTTCTGCAAGTTCATGTTTAGTTGAAACAATTTTATTTTCTAATGAAACACTATTAGCCTGTACTTGATCAACTTTATTTATGATTTTGTCATTTGTCTGCTTAACTGAAACGCTATCGGCCTGTAATTGATCTAACCTACGTTCCATTGCAACATTATTCAAAGCCAACGCTTGCATTAAGTCCTCTAACGTGAGAGCTTTCACCTCTCCCTGTCCTCCTACCAATATGTCCTGGGATTGCTCCCCACCGTCGTCAGACATTATAACTTTTCTTGAGAAAGCAAAAGGGCCGATCGGCCTCTCACCTTGCTGCACACGAAGGAATACGCTATTGGGTCTAGGCCCTATCCTATGACATTATACCCCTACACTAACTTTTATTTAACAAAAAAAATTTTCACTTTAAAACTTGTTTACATTTGCAGGTCATTCAACTTGAATGCTGACTTGTGCCTAAGATTTCACAATAAACCGCTCCAATATACCAACAACAACAATATTTAAAACAACGATGAAGTTGGAAATCTCCTGCCCTGAAATACGTTAATTTTAATTTATACCATCTCAACCTGTTTTTAAATAATAACTTGAACTGGTGCTCAGTAATATTTTTACCATTTCAAGCCTTCCTAAACAACTGTTTATAATATTCAACTCATGTCCAATGACATTTAAATGGAGTCCTGAATTACCAAAATAATATTAAATTTCATATGGGAAAGAGAAAAACATCAAATCTTCGAGCTTACTGAATTTTGAATCATTGCCAAACTTGAAGAGATTAGCAATGGATTATAATAATACACTAGTCAAATCTAGCTCCGTTCGAAACTAACCTTACTCTAGCATGATATTACGTTACAAGTGAACACACACTTGACCGTGATGCGGTCATCAATTAATAAAAATCAAAAATTTAAAATTATAAAATTTTGAAAAAAGTATAAAAATTTTACAATTGATTAGCAATGATATTGGCCTCTCTGCCGTTCTTAAAGCAACACGTTGGGCAAGCAATTTTGCTTCTGGCCCAACTGTAACATGTCCTACAATTGGTCATCATTTTACTGATGTCAACCAACATGACTCGTAGTTCTTCCCTTGTTTTGTTAGGCCCTCTCTGCCGTTCTTAAAGCCCCACGTTGGGCGCCATTTTGCACCCGTCCACCTCCCGAGTCCCAGACTAGCATTTATCTCAGGGGTGTCGGTTCATTATTTAAGTCATAAAATATATATATAACGGCATAATAGAACACGGGGATGAACGGAGCAATTAAAATTAAAATAGGGAAGGCTCGATTGTAAACTTGAATTTAAGGACTCCATGATAGGACTAGGAAGTGACTGTTACTTTAAAAAGGGCATCATCTAACTACAATAAAAAGATTATGCGAGTGGTTTCCTTTGAAATAATTTGCCAGAAGGGGCGGTTTATTACGCCATCTGACGTATGAAACTTTGATACATTTGGCAACGACATTTAAATTTCCACACATGTTACATACACAAATCACTTGCCATACCGCAAGTGGTATCAATATCTTGCTGGGTTGCTTCTGAAATAAAATGACATTTTGGAGGTATAATTTACGGATCGATTCCATTTGAATCGAACCGTTGTTCAAAGATATAGCTTCCTTCTATCGGGAGCCCGAGCATAACCCATGTTACGGTCGGCTTCCCGATTTAACTAAGATGACGTACTCCGGGTATATACATTTTTCCGAGACCGGTGCTCGGACTGGGTAATGTTTCTCGTGAAATGCGAAAACTGGATTCCACGGACAGTTCCTATCTTATGATATCCAGCTGATGCCATACCACTGAATCAGCATTTATATATTATTTACATGTGATTTGAAATGTTGCAAAGTAGCCTCAACAGACTACTGACACAGATGAGATAACGAGAAGCAGTTGGGAAATACCGTGGCAATGGCCCCCCTCGCATCGCGAGCGAAGTAAACAAACACGCCAAGTATTACTGTCACATCGTCCCATGCGGAAACCGTACAAAAACGAGGTACAAAATGACTCTAATATTATCATTCTCATTATTCAACATACGAATAGAGGGATGTTGTCACCAAACAATTTAATTCACGATCGTCAGAATATTCATGAAATTATTATTATTATTATTATTATTATTATTATTATTATTATTATTATTATTATTATTATTATTATTATTATTATTATTATTATCGACGGTTCCTGGCACTGTCACGTTTGATTAATATCGTCATTATTATGCGGGATGCAAACACAAATCGTTATTACTGTTGTTATTATTATTATATCCCTCTTGTGATTATTATTATTATTAATGAATAGGTGACTCAAGATATTATTATTATTATTCACGTCACTTAAGAGGTTATTATTATTATATCCCTCTTGTGATTATTATTATTATTAATGAATAGGTGACTCAAGATATTATTATTATTATTATTCACGTCACTTAAGAGGTTATTATTATTAATGGACCGGTCACTTCCGCCAAAATATATATAGATATCGGTCGCAATTACAAATATTTCACTGATCAACCAACGGCATCATTACTGTTATTATTATGACAATTATTATTAATCTTACCGCGATGATTTAACATCGTCCTTACATTATTATTATTATTATTATCGGTTGCATTTTATCATTTAGATTCCCGTTTAACATCTTTATCAACGCTCAATTAATTAAGGCGGTCCAATCCTTTATCTGCAATATTTATTATTATTATTATCACGACATCATGATTGTCCTCGCTCGTCATTACAATGAATACAATATACGACCATTTATGTGGAATCTGAACTCTCATTATCCTTAGATCCGTTGTATCTCAACGAATAGCTGTGCAGTCTATTTATTTCGTACATGCTGTCACGGGTTCGAATGCTACCCGCTGCGTAACTCAGTATTTCTCTGTGACACTGCCCGTACATTTTACACTCATATCAAAATCCTAAGTGTCTCTCGTACGGAATTTATTTTCCTTCCTATCTCAATATTCCTTGATTCGTTTATTTCTCACAGAATTATCAACTGACTTATTTATTCATTTCTAACATCGTACGACCTTTTATTATCTGACTGCAGATTCTCTCACATTTTCTATCTCATTTTGATCTACGCTTTAGTTCATTCTCCACAAATAATCGTAACATCTTGAAATTATATTTACCAAAATTTGACAATCATGGTCTCGTAATATTAGTCCTACGTGTTCCGGCTAATGAATCGCAACTTTAAGACACGACATTTATACGTAAAAAAATCTTGGACCGTAATTTAAACCACACGTTCATAACATGTACGGATTATTAGCACCGATCTACATTTCAATATTATTAATTGATCAAATTAAATTACCACGCACTTTAATTCCGAATTAAAAACGACCTCCCATCATTAAATGATTCCCAATAAACTCAACACCTGATCACATAAATTTATTATTACGCACTGCTCACTAAATATTCCAATATCACATGAATTATTATTATATCCAAATTATATAAAAAAATATCTTCTTCAAAAAAAGTAGTTATATTATTTATTTATTATTATTATTAATAAAAAAATAATTTCGTCTGTTACACGGTAGTCCACTCGTAATATGTTTAACGCATAACCCCTTTCACAAACTCGATTTATTCTGGCACTAAACACTCCAGATATGATTTACTTTGAATATTATATTAATCGCATCTCACAAATTTAACAACTTCACTATGAAATATGACCATATTAATTACAACAAAACACAACTGGTATGGCGAAGCTGGATTTTCCTTCCATGTCATTACATAGCTCGTTAAAATGATAAAACAGAAACACATATCGGGTCTTATTTAACTATAATAACCAAAATCAAACGTAAAGAAATTATTGACTACAAAGAAATATGAATGCATGCATGACTTAACGTAGTACACTATATATACAAATTTACATCTCCAACAAACTGAATACATAAAAGACCCGATTATTTACATTATTATTATTTACTACTGTCCGTGCTACAAATTTAGGATGGGGTCGTTAAGCGACCCATCTTGTTACAGAAGGTAACCAAGTATAATCAAGTTATTCCCATTTTTCCCATCACGATAACATTTCCCAAATATTATTTACATTTTAGTACTCATCTTAGTTATCGGTATTCCATTACAGCTTTGCAGATGAGAGGCTCCTCCGGCCCCTCTCTGCGTTTTACTCCTCCATTCTTGATGGCGTAGTTCCACAAAAGATTTCCTGGCACATTACTATTTTACACTGATACCTTGATTACCACAAACCTTCACCATTTACAACGTTAACACTGAATATTTTAACTTGGAGACAACAAATTACTATCCTAGACCCAAAAATTTAATATTTACACTATTTAATCTTCGTCCAACTACCGCACAATGGACCTGGACACGTACGACGAGGTGTCAACTTTTACGCCCGTCACGATACGCTTGTTTCGTACGGCACTCTTGACATGTTCATGACATCGGTTCGGTATAGCAAAATACAGGCTACTACTTCCTTAAAGTACTGTTCGTCACACAGTCTATTATGTACGTACTTATTTGATATAATTTATACTACTCCCTTGCAGTGCAATTACTTTACATCACTGATATTCATAAATGACAAACACTGTCCTACGTCAACTATTTCTAGTTCATTTTGCTTGAGCACGATCACATTTTACAAACACTGGCGGATGCTCGCGCCATTAAATGACTGTACGTCCGTAGAATTCTAAGTTATCGGCGACCAACAGTTCAGCTCCCGATATTCAATTCAAGTGTACCGCGACCGTCAATTCAGCTCCCGAGATTCACTTCAAGTGTGTTGCGACCGTCAATTCAGCTCCCGAGATTCGCTTCAAGTGTACCGCGACCGTCAATTCAGCTCCCGAGATTCGCTTCAAGTGTGCTGGCGAGGATCCCTTGCCCCGTATATATGGATGAAGCCTTTTTCCCGCGGATTCGTTGACGTCATACCCCTGAGGATGGGGGTGGATTTTTAATATCGGTACTTGCACTCCGAATTGGAAGTTAAAATTTACATCAAATCAATCCACTCCGCTAGCATATCTGCTGGATTAAATATGAACTCCTGGTGATCACAGATTTAGGAGATACGGGTGGATTTAGCTCCTCACATTTCGCGCCTTCGGTAGCGTCCCTTACAACGTGGTCTTCTTTCAGCCAATGACATTCAAGCTGTCTGGTTTCCAAGAAATCCAGCCTTCAATTTATTTAATTTGCCAATAATTATTGATTATTTTTCCATGCGTGACATCTAATAAATTCATTACATCCATCCGTGTACTCACAATAATTTATTACTGAATACTTTTGTAGTTACGAAAATATCTCATCCATCATTCCTTAAGATGGTACCCCTGAGCCTTCCATTAAATTTTTACGATTGGCCGGCAAGCGGTCACGTGATTTAACTCTCCACCTGCTCGAACTTAGGCCAGCGAACGTACACGCGGCCGCTGTAATTTTCCACGAGGTCACGGACTTTCCGTCCTGCCAAAAATATCCCAAGGTATTACTCATGTTGTGAGTTTCCTTTGTATGATTCTCCCCCTTCTCTTTCTGACCAAGACTTATTTGTGGACTCTGTATTTCCTTGTTCGCCAACTAATGAGATTCCCTGCTGTGAAGTAGCTAAAAGTTGTCGTGTTGAGCTAATCCGTCAGGCTCCAGTCTGTCGTCCTTCCTTCGCTCTGATTTCGACATTACATAAACGAAATATTTTCAACTACACTTCTGTATTTCAATAAATGTACCATATATTATTTTACCGATCAAATCATGACTGACTATGGGCCTAAGTCACTCGGGTTCAGTATATACGGAAATGGTTAAATAAATTACGTCTAGAAAGAAAGTGTTACTGAGATATTAACTTCAAAGTTGCTAAAGCAATTCTGGATAAATGAATGAAGAATTATATAACAGGTTATTATTTGAAGACTGAAATTCGACATATAATCAAGATGTGAAAAGGACTGCTGTGAAAGGGCTTGATCTTTCGTTTATGCATTACCTTTTAGCTTTAGAATTCCTACCTGAACGTCCACGGCTAGATTTTTCTTCTCATTTAAAAGCATTGTATCATCATATTAAAACACTTGTCAACAAAAATATCGGCACATTCCTTACACACATGATTCAATGAATTTACATTTAAGAGCTGGACAATTTTCCTTTTAACTTGAAGCCTATTAACAGAAAGAAAATCTATAAATTTAGCCTCAAAAACATTCAATATTTCCCTATAAGCAATACTTGCCATAATGCCATTACATTAGGGTAAAGCAAATTTGCATCATATTGTTTCAACAAAATATGTACATTTCTTAAATCACCAATATTTTCTTTAGTGCCTGACAACGCATTGCGGCATTCCAAACGGGGTAACTTGGAATACAATCAGCCACACTCATATGCATATGTATTTTCCTGAATTAAATCAAACCCACAGATCACACCTTCAACACCACATCGGTATTGAAGGTTAACTGCTGCACTATACAATAAAATATGCGTATTATATTTTAAGCCAGTTAAAATATGCGTCGAGCAGGTCAGAAGATTATGAAGTACTATAAATATCTCTTTGTCACTGGAAGAATATATATGCAAACACAATATTACTTACATTTTCTTATCATGAGGGAAACGGAAGAAAGACCGCGCATTCTTCTCTACTTCATAGTTACAGCAACCAAACACAGCACATACCCTTTCTCCTCATGTTGAGAGGAGATATCAAGGAATGACGCACGCTACTATTTAATTATGTCAACTCACTGAAAACGCATAAATAACACCAAAAATTTCACACACACATATACACGTGCTCTTATGACAGAATCAGTAGTTCTCAGGTCAGTCCGCTAGAGAGAGAGCTCTAATAGCTGACCCTCGATATCTCACTGAGTGTCGCGCATTGTCTGTTCTGTATTTGACACAGGTCTGGTCACGCTCCCAGAATTCTTTGCAGCAGCGGCCATTTGGGACCAAAGCTCTCTACTTGCTGCCGTCTGCATGTTATCCAATGCAATGAGATTATAGTTATAATGGGTTCGTGTCACTCCAGATTGTAAAATTCACTCACCTAAAGGGCCTAGATCATTTAAATTTCCGAAAGATAAGAACAGGAAGGGAAAATGGGTGCAGAATTATCGACGTCATAAATGACAACCAACAGAACATTAACAGCTGTGTGGCATAAATTTTGTTAGGGAAGTACCGGTAATAATCATCAAGTTTATTCTATTTGCTTTTGTAAAAAGCGTTTCTATCAAAGTACTTTTCACTGACCAAATCTTGATTAAAATCTTTTCCTGCAGCTTCGTTTTGAGGAATGTCAGTTCGAAGTAAAGAGAGCAAATAGAAGGAATCTGCTAATGGAATACCATCCCCCTATCCTCTTCAACTTTCCTAATCCCCCAAAATCTTTTCTCATGTGTCAGGAAGGCCCCAATGAAAGGTGGCTGCCTTTAATGTTTGTATATAAAATTGAGTTTGTCAATTTATTGCGTTGGTAATTCATTGTAATAATCTTTCTTTCTTTCTTTCTTTCTTTCTTTCTTTCTTTCTTTCTTTCTTAATCCGTTTACCGTCCATGTTTGTTTTTCCCTCGGACTCAGCGAGGGATTCCACCTCTACCACCTCAAGGGCAGTGTCCTGGAGTATGAGACTGAATTACTTTGTTCATGACAAGTACCCTAAATTAGGTCTACTAGCTCAACAAATATTATGATAATTTTGTAATATTTTCTGGTTTTAATTCCATTACAACTGTTCACAACTTATGAAACCCGGGTTCTTATTGATGGCAAAGCAGATATTTTACTGTATCACAAGTCGCAGGACCGAGCTCGATAGCTGCAGTCGCTTAAGTGCGATCAGTATCCAGTATTCGGGAGATAGTAGGTTCGAACCCCACTCTCGGCAGCCCCGAAGATGGTTTTCCGTGGTTTCCCATTTTCAGACCAGGCAAATGTTGGGGCTGTACCTTAATTAAGGCCACGGCCGCTTCCTCCCCACTCCTAGCCCTTTCCTGTCCCATCGTTGCCATAAGACCTGTCTGTGTCGGTGCGACGTAAATCAAGTTGCAAAAAAAAAAAAAAAAAAAAAAAAGAAACTCGCTGGTTATAAGAAAGCTATTAATTACATGTAGTCCGAGGAAAACAAACCTCATTTTAACAGCTTTTATGTCCTTAAATACATTATTTTATATCCGAAATTCGCCGATATACAACATGGAAATGCTGCAGTGATCGCCCACATTGAGTCCCAAAATGGCGGCTCCATAAGTAACATTCGTGTCCTGACCTGTGTATATAGACCTTGATCCTAGGCGTCTGTAGCAGTCTCATAGAACATGCCGGCATTGGGAGCCCTGTGAGTGATTTATACATGCCCTCACAGAAAAGCGGTGTCAAATTTCCATTTGAGAAAATCAATCATACATATGTCTTTCAATAATGAAACTCGAATTGATAACCCTTAGTTTATTTTCATTTAACGACTGGTTTCCGAAAGACATAGGCCAATGTATCGAATTTGAAGCCGACAATTAGTGTAGGATTTCAGTGCATCGAAAGAGAGAAACTGGCTCGGAGTTTATGAAATTACCAGGAATTAAATAATCAGTTTTCTAGAATATGGTCCGGCTCCATGGCTAAATGGTTAGCGTGCTGGCCTTTGGTCACAGGGGTCCCGGGTTCGATTCCCGGCAGGGTCGGGAATTTTAACCTTAATTGGTTGATTTCGCTGGCACGGGGCTGGGTGTATGTGACGTTTTCATGATCAGTTCATCCTCATCACGACGCGCAGGTCGCCTACGGGCTTCAATTCGAAAGACTTGCATCTGGCGAGCCGAACTTGTCCTCGGACACTCCCGGCACTCAAAGCCATACGCCATTTTCATTTTCTAGAATATGATGAGATAAGGCCTCTTTGATAAGGGAGTTGTTTGTATGTCTCTAATTCATGGCCATCCATCAATACTTCACATCACAGCCTGCAGTATCACATCGACCATCAGTATTATAACGCCCTTCTTTGATAATATGTCTCCCAGTCATGTCCATCCATCAATACTTCACATCACAGCCTGCAAGATCACATCGACCTTCTGTACTCTAACGCCCCTCCCTGATAATATGTATCTCAGTCATGCCCATCCATCAATTTCACATCACAGCCTGCACCTTCGCTGAGTAAAATCGTGTCCCATATTTTATATCACCAATTTCGTGACAGAAATTTTCAGTTGAACCCTCCTTCCCTCCCCTTCCCACCCCCACCGCGCGCCCCGCCTAGCCATAATACATGTTTATATCAAAAGAAATATCTGAACTTGCAGACAAAAGTAAAGGAGACTGAGAGGAAACAGACACAGACAGACAGAACGAGAAATGAATCATCAATTTTATTGCTGAAACTAAATCTGCCAAATTTTGTATTTTCTGTTTTCACGGAATTCGAAAGCTGGATCTTTAGCCGATCGACTGGTCCTGAAACGAGTCAAGGCTGTGTGTATTATATAAATCATTCGATAATCAGTATACTATTAGTCTTAACTTCAGGCAAAAACTGGAAGATACCAAAAAGTAAGATAACTGTAAGGTGGGTGGGTAACATGCTTGTCTTTCAAGCCAACAGATTCAAGTGGCAATATTGACTTTCAACGTTGTGTGTAAATTTCATTTTTGGTCTTCCTTTGCTCCTTCTACCTTCCAGTTTCCCTTCAAACAGGTTGATGCCCCAGTCAGGGTGACGAAGCAAGTGGCAAATGAAGCTATTCCTTCTCCTGTTCAAGGTTTCGACCAAGGTGCATGTCCCATTTGCTCTTTTGAGAACGTCGTACTTAGTGACTAAATCAGTCCAAGGTATCGATATATCGTAATATACACTGACTGACAGAGCAAATGCAACACCAAGAAGGAGTGGTCAGAACTTTAAGCCAATTGCAGGGTAGACTGACGTCACTGAGGTATGCTCATGATGTGAAATGCGCCGCTGTGCTGCGCACGTAGCGAACGATAAATGGGACACGGCGTTGGCGAATGGCCCACTTCGTACCGTGATTTCTCAGCCGACAGTCATTGTAGAACGTGTTGTCGTGTGCCACAGGACACGTGTATAGCTAAGAATGCCAGGCCGCCGTCAACGGAGGCATTTCCAGCAGACAGACGACTTTACGAGGGGTATGGTGATCGGGCTGAGAAGGGCAGGTTGGTCGCTTCGTCAAATCGCAGCCGATACCCATAGGGATGTGTCCACGGTGCAGCGCCTGTGGCGAAGATGGTTGGCGCAGGGACATGTGGCACGTGCGAGGGGTCCAGGCGCAGCCCGAGTGACGTCAGCACGCGAGGATCGGCGCATCCGCCGCCAAGCGGTGGCAGCCCCGCACGCCACGTCAACCACCATTCTTCAGCATGTGCAAGACACCCTGGCTGTTCCAATATCGACCAGAACAATTTCCCGTCGATTGGTTGAAGAAGGCCTGCACTCCCGGCGTCCGCTCAGAAGACTACCATTGACTCCACAGCATAGACGTGCACGCCTGGCATGGTGCCGGGCTAGAGCGACTTGGATGAGGGAATGGCGGAACGTCGTGTTCTCCGATGAGTCACGCTTCTGTTCTGTCAGTGATAGTCACCGCAGACGAGTGTGGCGTCGGCGTGGAGAAAGGTCAAATCCGGCAGTAACTGTGGAGCGCCCTACCGCTAGACAACGCGGCATCATGGTTTGGGGCGCTATTGCGTATGATTCCACGTCACCTCTAGTGCGTATTCAAGGCACGTTAAATGCCCACCGCTACGTGCAGCATGTGCTGCGGCCGGTGGCACTCCCGTACCTTCAGGGGCTGCCCAATGCTCTGTTTCAGCAGGATAATGCCCGCCCACACACTGCTCGCATCTCCCAACAGGCTCTACGAGGTGTACAGATGCTTCCGTGGCCAGCGTACTCTCCGGATCTCTCACCAATCGAACACGTGTGGGATCTCATTGGACGCCGTTTGCAAACTCTGCCCCAGCCTCGTACGGACGACCAACTGTGGCAAATGGTTGACAGAGAATGGAGAACCATCCCTCAGGACACCATCCGCACTCTTATTGACTCTGTACCTCGACGTGTTTCTGCGTGCATCGTCGCTCGCGGTGGTCCTACATCCTACTGAGTCGATGCCGTGCGCATTGTGTAACCTGCATATCGGTTTGAAATAAACATCAATTATTCGTCCGTGCCGTCTCTGTTTTTTCCCCAACTTTCATCCCTTTCGAACCACTCCTCCTTGGTGTTGCATTGTCACTGTCAGTCAGTGTATATTCTACCAAAATAATGGATATTCTAAATTCCTACATCGGTTTTAAGAGTTTTTGTTTTGTTACTTAAATGAGAAAAGGGTGTAGGTCCTACTATTTACGAACATGTGGAAAGGTAGGAATATACATTTTCAATAACATTTCTCATTAACGAAATCTAAGATCAGATGTTTCATGTCACTAATAATATTTTTTGTTATCATTTTGTTATTGTTAACACTAGTATAAGTTTACATATAACACAATTAAAATAGTAAATATATGGTCAGAGAAAATCGTCGGAAAATTCAGTCACGGTTTTATGTCATATCACGAACATTACATAGAGCTGTGAATTAGTCTCACTCACGAAGACAGAAGTATATTGTAGTTCGCCAAGAGATTTCGTTTGTTTTTGGCTATTCTGGACTTTCCTTCATTGGAATTGTTTTGTGGTTAATTGAAATTTTAAAGTAACGGGTTTCGGGTGCAAAAAGAACAAAATAATGTTAGGAATCTGACCAGGTTGCTACTATGTTTCTAAGCACATTGTGGACAAATAACACAAATGGAATATGGTACAATTCATTTTTATTAGATGTTTTTACCACTAATTACCACTAAGTACTCTATTTTAGGAACTCGACTTTCAAATTTATTCAGAGCCATCTTCAGCCTTCTGTAGTGTGAACATAAAATAGAGTATATTGTTGTAAAATCTTCATCTAAAACCCAACGTTATGAATAAATGCTACATTCTTCTACAACCATTAAATATTTGAATATGCTTCTTCTGCCTCATATTTCCAATATTTTAGGTCACATTTTGGCAGATTTTAAGGCATATATCCATGTATATTTTCAGAGTTATCACTTTACAGAAATCCGAGCACTTCGCAAAAGCAACTGGACTGTTCAATGTCATCAGCACGATGGAATATGTTGTTCATTTAAGAAGCATTGTCATGTGATGGGTCAATGATGTGCTCGGTGATGTTAATAAGATTTTGTATCAGACTAAAGCCGTATTTATAGCGGTGTTACTAATTCATGTTGCCAACATTCCGGAAAACGCTTGTGAATTTGTTATTAACATCTCATGTTAGCAACAGATTTCCCGTGTTGCCAACAGTAATTTTATAATTTAGAAGAAGTCGGTAAGGATTAAATAATGTTTAAGCCGCATTTACACTGAATATTACTAATACACCCCGCTAGAAATGATTCTCTCCCACTCATTGGTCGGCTGCCGGTCAGTGATCGCGTGGTGAGAGACGGTGGGTAACGGGTGGGGGAATTCGGTTAACATCGTAAATGAAAGGTCATTGGTATTCTGTTACATATAATTTGTTGTCAACATTTGTTACTAAAAGGTGCTGGTAACAAAAAGCTATAAACATTTCCTGGTAGCACTCGGTGTAAACACGGCATTCAAACGTTTTCCTTCACTTTATTTGAAAGCTGTGAAATAACTGATACCGGAATGTTTATATGCCAATGTGGTGTGTGAGTAGTTGAAATACTGAAATACGGTACATGTCCGGTATAATATAATAATAATTTCGTGTGGCTATTTCTAGTCGAATGCAGCCCTTGTAAGGCAGACCCCCCGATGAGGGTGGGCAGCATCTGCCATGTGTAGGTAACTGCGTGTTACTGTGGTGGAGGATAGTGTTATGTGTGGTGTGTGAGTTGCAGGGATGTTGGGGACAGCACAAACACCCAGCCCCCGAGCCATTGGAATTAACCAATGAAGGTTAAAATCCCCGACCCGGCCGGAAATCGAACCCTGGACCCTCTGAACCGAAGGCCAGTACGCTGACCATTCAGCCAACGAGTGGTACATGTCCGGTATAGGTGGTTTTAAACGTAATTTTACTTTGCTTTGGTATTTGTGAATGTGAAGACGTCCATTTTATTGGATGAAATAAGTAGATAATTATTTTTAATATTATGCGTGTATTCCTTGTTTGTATTATGAATTGTGTTCGACGTAGCAAACTTTCTTGTTTCACGTTCTCATTGCTAACTTGTCTGAAAAAGATAACTTTAAAAAAATCAGACAAATGGTACCTTTGCGAGTTACATAATGGAAAACTATCTGCTTATATCCAAAAATAGCAATATTTTCCCTTTCTTTATGCTAATCATTTATCATCTGGCACTTTAGCAAAGTAGAGTTTATCCTCTTTCCTTCTTCGGAATTTTTGTTCAATAAGAATATGTTGCGTTCTCGTTTGAATATAACCCTAATACAATAGGGCCCATTTATTCCCTAATTTATTAGTCATTGAACGCAAAGTTCTAATTATAGTCCATCTTCGTAGTAAGCGTCTTTCTGGACGACCGGAGGTGTGGCCTAGCCTCGTGTGCGAGGAACTATGGGAGCGTTCGCGCTGGTGGTGGGGGAAGAACTTGAACCTTTCCTCCAGCTGACACAGTCGAGTTCAGGCAGCGGACGTAGCCCTGGGAACTGACTGAAATAGTGTGGAAAGCTTAGGCGCGATACGTTCCCGGGTCGGGGTGGTCATTATGCAATGGCTCATCGGTGTACATACATCACACTAACTCAAAGGTGTAGGAATTACTTAATATGATAAACTAGTGAAAATAAAATAGTGCCGTACATTGTACAAATCGAGTCTTATCTTTCGATTGTCTGCCTTAAAACCTTGTCAATTAACTACACAGGCCTTTGAGCATAACATTCTAAAATTTCAGTTCTATTCCAGTACGGAAATACTTCGTAACTTTCGTCGTAAATGTTGGTGACGTCAAGAAATCAGAGGGTCATGCCTAAAAGAATTCATATCGGATGATGCTTTCGACACAATTGAAATAAATCTCAGTGTATAGTAAAAGTGGAGGTGAATATTTTGGCACTCTGTAGCCTTTAATTTATTCTTATACATTCTTATTATACATTCTTACGAATATGAAATCTGTTATATAAAATTGAAAGGTTTGAACCATTTGATAGAAAATCAATTGAACATAAGACAGTAACTTGCAACTGGTAATACTGCGAATAAAGGAAGTTCGTTTGAAACTGTACTGTACTGTATACCAAGGAAAGGCGCATCGGTACGCGCTATCAGTTCATCAATCGCCTAACGAATAGGAGGAAGTTGTTTCCACTGACAGCCTGGAGATATAATCTACTTAACGTGATTTCTAGTGAAATACGTATAAAAGAGATTAATTAATGCAAATTTGTCGCGAAAATGAAGAGAAGAAGCATTAGCAGAAATACTTCAGCTACTTTCATAATAACATTAACAATGTCTACTTTTCTTGTCCATCAGAAGAAATATAATAATATATAATACTCTTGAATAACCTGCTATTGTTATGACTGAGAGAACAGGTCTCCTACAGCAACAGCAGCAACAAAAACAACGAAAACAGCAACAAAATGCTCCGGAACAATAGACAATATAAATCTGTCTCATAAAATCAGAGCAAAAATATTATCGAACTTCTTACGTGTTCTATGATCACGTTTGTTTAATATTCGGAGTTCAGGGATCGTATTTACAAATTATTCAGAATAATCTTCACTCTCGTCTGAATCAGTGTCATCTGAAGTTTCACCGAGGTTGATGTCGGACTGGTCTAATTCTAATTCCTTATGCATGGTGTTGTCACGCTCCCAGTATTCCTGCTCAGTGTCTTTTACGGGGTCGCAACATTTTTTCCGTTTGTCTTGCGAATACTGTGCAAGCAATATCCGCAAAGAGCTTCCTTTTTGTCGAGTGTGTCTGCTGTCAAGTCACGAGTGATCTATAAGACAGAGAAATATTTCGTACAGAATAAGCATTTTTATTTATACTGGGAATAGGAGCGCCTCATTTATGAACAGTGAAGGCATTAGAGATGCTATGGCACACATTTTTATGCTAAAAAACTAATTATGCTGTATTACTATTAATTGAGATATATTCTTTTTTTTGCTAGGGGCTTTACGTCGCACCGACACAGATAGGTCTTATGGCGACGATGGGATAGGAAAGGCCTAGGAGTTGGAAGGAAGCGGCCGTGGCATTAATTAAGGTACAGCCCCAGCATTTGCCTGGTGTGAAAATGGGAAACCACGGAAAACCATCTTCAGGGCTGCCGATAGTGGGATTCGAACCTACTATCTCCCGGATGCAAGCTCACAGCCACGGGCCTCTACGCGCACGGCCAACTCGCCCGGTGAGATATATTCTTATCACGGACCTCTCCTTTGATATCTCCCCAAACCGACTCGGTGTGATTGAGATCTGGATGATATGTTTCATATGTTCACTCATGGTATAAACACTTTCACGTGCCTAGCCTCGCAGTGGTCTCCCAGATTTAGAAGAGGACCTAGAAGCCATGCTCGTCACTTCAGTAATTTCAACTTCACGTAACAACACGCGCCGCTTGAGAGACGTTTTCACTTCAGCGCTAGCCTGGCGACTGGACCTGCTGTAGGAGTGGGGGGACGATAGCTCCCACCACTGCATGCGCAACTATTTCTCGCGCAGGACGCTTTCAACCAAAACGGACTATAGAGGGTGGTATTGATTATAACTCGTAAAGTGGAGTACATTACTCGTAGAGGTAACATCTTAACGCTCTCCTGCGAACTAACTTCAACACGTCCAAGAAAACACTTGTACCATAAATGAGAAAAAGCTAAGCTTTCTCTACAGCGAAATTACTGATTTCTGCTTACATATTGTAGGTTTCGTGAAAGATTCTTATATGATCATTAGCCAGAAGAAAGGATACTGTTCATTGATTGTTCGAGGAGAATATTTGTCTCTGTTCTTCTTCATGCAGAAACAGATTTCTAAGTACAGTTTAAGGCAAGAAAATAGCTTCTTCATCATCATTATCCCTTCATTCGAGGTCAGCTCTCGGGCACTTTATGGGTCATGGTTCGAAGCGCTGCTCCGTCTTGCACTGTTCCGTTCAATTGTTCTAATCCTTTGTTAAGGTCTCCTTTGGAGGATTTTTGGGCGATCTTGTCTTCGTTCGACATCGACTATTCCCAGAATGATTGATGACTCCAATGGAGTTAAACGCATTACATAGCCGAAATATGAGAGTTGGGTTTTCCTCCTCCAGAGACATCCTTGTTCTGACTCGGTAGAGAACAACTCCATTCGTAATTCTTGTGGTCCATGGAATGTGTAAAAGTCTCCACCAGAATCACGATTCGAAGACATCTATCTTCTTCACAATTCGAATACGTCTATCTTTGTTCGGTCAGATTTCTTCATAGTCCATGTTTCCCAACCATAGGTTGTAATAGGAAAGACGATGGCGTGAACTATGTGGGACTTCTTTATAACTTGTTCAGATTTAACATTGCACAGCGGCCAAGGACGTGTCTAATATAACCAGAAAGGATGATTTCCCAGAGATTACATGCAGCTCATGCCTAGCTGACTGGCCTATAATTATTCGCTTTATGATCATCACCCCTTACCTAGAACACCGGGTCTGCTATAACGCCATGGCACTAGAGCCCTGTAGGGCCTTGGCCTACCAAGCGACCACTGCTCAGCCCGAAGGCCTGCAGATTACGAGTGTCGTATGGTCAGCACGATGAACTGGGGTTGCTATAGCAACTCTGCATTCATTTGGTATACAGCAGTAATTAAATAAATAAATCATTCATATATAACCCATTGCCCTTAGTATATCCCCAGAAATCGTGGCTCACCGCGGCTCTCGCTTGTACTGTTATTCCATTCCTTTACTTATTTCAGGTCTGGATCATCGATCGTCGAGAAGTTTTGGGTCAAGGAAGGTGAAATCTTGGTCACTTCTATTCTTTCATTTTGATTTTGATATCACTGGTACCGAGCTCGATAGCAGCAGTCGCTTAAGTGCAGTCAGTATCCAATATTCGAGAGATAGTGGGTTCGAACCCCACTGTCGGCAGCGCTGAATATGGTTTTCCGTGGTTCCCCATTTTCACACGAGGCAAATGCTGGGGCTGCACCTTCATTAACGCTACGGCCACTTCCTTCCCACTCTTATCCCTCTCCACTCCCATTGTTGGATGGAATAATACCTTCACGGCACAGATCTACAGTAGCAACTATTTCTTCTTCGTTCCACTAATGCATTGAAAATCGTGGTGAGATGGAGTTAATTATTGTCTTAGTGTTACTTGTAGTCGCTGATAAGCTGTGTCTCTTATTGGCAGAATATGACATTGTGGTACCTCGTAAGAGCTTGCAGAAATGCATGTTCATGTCAATATAGCTGTTCATTTGTACACTGTTAGGCGTCAGTTTACGCGCTCATTTTAAACCACACTCTGTCTAGAATCAGAGAGATAACAGTGTTCACGAAAGTGTGATCCATCCTGTTATAACAATCCTATAGACGATATAGCGTTTACGTCTCTATGATCCTTAATTTTGATAACGAAATGTAGAGACGTAATTTTAATAATGAAACGTAGATACATACGCTGGCAGCTAATTCATGGAATATACCGGGCGAGTTGGCTGTGCGCGTAGAGGCGCGCGGCTGTGAGCTTGCATCCGGGAGATAGTAGGTTCGAATCCCACTATCGGCAGCCCTGAAGATGGTTTTCCGTGGTTTCCCATTTTCACACCAGGCAAATGCTGGGGCAGTACCTTAATTAAGGCCACGGCCGGTTCCTTCCAACTCCTAGGCCTTTCCTATTCTATCGTCGCCATAAGACCTATCTGTGTAGGTGCGACGTAAAGCCCCTAGCAAGAAGAATAAGAATTCATGGAATATGGCGGGTATATCAGGCAGCCCGCCAATGCAGTACTTTACTTTCTACTTACAAATGTTCCGCATGCGCTAGTGATGCATGGAATGCCTAAAATCTTGTTTTCGAAGGAGCATTACAACGTGCTGTATTTCGGATGTACCGGGCGAGTTGGCCGTGCGCGTAGAGGCGCGCGGCTGTGAGCTTGCATCCGGGAGATCGTGGGTTCGAGCCCCACTGTCGGCAGCCCTGAAGATGGTTTTCCGTGGTTTCCCCATTTTCACACCATGCAAATGCTGGGGTTGTACCTTAATTAAGGCCACGGCCGCTTACTTCCAACTCCTAGGCCTTTCCCATCCCATCGTCGCCACAAGACCTATCTGTGTCGGTGCGACGTAAAGCAACTAGCAAAAAAAAAAGAAAAAAAAATTTCGGATGTTGTGAAACAAATACAGTAGCAGTCGTTTTACTGCACACGTTCCATAATAGGGTACATTTGCAAATACGCCAAAGATGCAGAAAAGAAAATTTAATAACGTATTAATTTATACACATGTAGACATTCCACTCTATAAAATATTTGTATGAAACAACTAATACTGTTCGGCGAAATATGTATGCAGAAGGCACATGTCTGTTTGGAAACTCCTGTGCATACCGTCTGCGAGCTTCGGCTGCATTCCGACCAGATTCTTCATAGATTAAAATAACGCCTGTGTATTCGCCGTTGCTGAACACAGTAGCCATTACCGATATGCAGACAGTAAATGTAGTGCTGCTGTACTATACACCAGCCTAGTACTATGTGGTCGAAAACGAGGTTTACTAATGCAAGGGGTTGCATTAGACGAGTAGCTCTGAGGAACATGCTACGAGCGACCGTCCGGTTGATCTCTCTTCATATTCTGACGTAACCTGATTTATGTTAAAAGTGCCCATATGAAAATCAGTTAGTAGGCATTTTTGCATGCGGGGCATTTATAAGTACAAAAGTACGGCGCGGGTCGCCTGAAATATATGTCTGTGTAATTTAAAGATAGATATACACTTCCTAATGAAAACTATGATAGTATCTTCAAAGAGCTAAAAATATAGTTACGTAATGCTATGGTAATAGTTTCGAAATTTCCGTACCGAAACTTCAGAGCAGGACCTCTCAGGGTGCATGCGCCTGGTGCATGCACTGTGCACGGTGCAAAAGACGACTTCGCTTGGTTGCCCAGAGTGCAGATCCCCACTCCTCGATCTGGAGCAATAGCGTTGTCTCTCTCTCGTTCCCCACGCCTGTCTCGCTCGCTCAGTTGAGCCGAGCTTAGCCAAGTAGCCCAGAGACGAAGCGTTGGTCGGAGCGGAGCCGAGTGGAACCGATGAACAGTGCACGGAGCTCTTGCGCCTCGATTTGCACGCGTGAGATTTTGGGCATTTGAGAGGCCCTGCTACAGAGGGTTTATTGGCTCGTTGTGGTTAAGTGGCCTAATAAGGTAAAAGGAAGCGACTTTCAATGAGCTATTCGTTTTCTCTTTAGCATAACGTCTAGTGTTCAGTCGGTCTTCATTCAGCAAACAGTGTATTCAAACAAAACAGGTGAAACGCCTCTCACTAGACTTATTATACTTAAAGGTGTTGATATCCGTAGGACTGTTAGACGATGGATGAGCTTAGCACTTTATGAAATATCGTTTATAAGCAGAGACAATGCCGAAAGAGGAGGGCAGTAAACGTTTTATTCTGAGATGCTAGACTGAAAGAGATGCAGATTACACTACAAATTGTAAAGCAGTTATTTTTTCAAGTCTGCAGAAGTCAGGTTACAAGAGCAAAAATATTTCAGCTCACACAGCACCTCTAATATCACAACTCACTTACATGTATCAGTAACAAGAAAAAAACTTTAACGACTGAAGCACGACCAACTTCTTCGGTACGGGAGGAGTTTACAGCTGCTCTATTCCACACCATGATTGCGGCAAACATTCTGTGAAATAAACTAAACAAACCTCATTTTTGTGGTTTTCTGGAAAAAAATGCAACTGAACTAATTCTCAAGAACCTCCGCTTACGAAAGGACTGTTGGACAAGTGCTATAATTCAGTGGTCGAAGAAATCTGAGGAGAGTTACACGACAGTCTGGTCTAGGGAGCTGTAAGCGAGACTACAGATGCTTGCATTGAACATGAAGTTAGCAAGTTTGTCAGTTGGGAAATTATATGGAGAAAATGGAATTCCATCTCTTACAAAGTGTTAGAGAGGACGATTACTCTCGTTGTCAATGGTTCGTTACACTTACCGGCCTTCAGACGGTCATAACGATCAGTTTCGGGTACTTCTAACAGATGCTGCAAGCTATACACTGACATCCGCCATATAGCTAAAGGTATTTTATCCTGATTTGATTCATTTAACATGTGCTGCGCATGTGGCGCAGGGTGGCGTAATAAATATGAAAACACTTTCTAGATGTCAACAAGCTACTATCCAAAATGAGGAAAGTGTTTCTGAAAGCGTTTCTTCGGATAAAGACTTACCAGACGTACGTCTTCCTTGTAGCCGCACTCTTTCACTCTGAGCACTGCGATAGAGTAAAAGCAGTGATGGAAAATCGGACGCCAATGATGTTACTGGTATTCAAATGGCCAACGATGCGTTCAATAATGAAACTAGTCAAGGGGATCTGGTAGTTACCACCACACACTTCAAAATCAAATTAGAATCGATTAAGAATCTAGAAATCTGTTGCTTGAGGCTTGGTGATTGTCTGTAGACTTTGCAGTGCGTGAAACTGGAATTCGAGTATGTTCCTGTAAATCTTGGACACCGTCTGTGTATAAAACTATGTGACATTCTGGAAAGAAATCCAGGCTACAAAATTATGAGAGCTATAAGGCGTGATGAAAAAGTTTCAGTTTGAGGGCGTTGCTGCAGCGGATATTCAACGTAGCGCGACTCCGATGTGGGTAATATAAGCACGAACATGTAGGCAAAGGTATTAGTGTGGCAGTCATGTCATGCCGAGGTGCGTGCGTTAAATGCGGCCACGTAAACTATGGCAAAGTTATTACCAAATGCGTCCAAACAGGACCAACGTGCTGTTATTCTGTTTTTGGCTGCCGAAGGACAAACACCGCTGGACGTTCATCAGAGAATGAAGACTGCATGGTAAGCATGTCTGTCGAAAATCATCGTTGTGTAATGGTGCACCAACTTCCGTGCGGGTCGCGTTTCGACACAAGACTCCAGTCGATCTGGGAGGCCAGACTCATCCATCATGGACAACGAAAAATGGGCAGTGGATGAGTCCTGACCTCTCCCCATGAGATTATCACGCCTTCGGGCCCTCAAAAATACCTTGAACATCCGACGCTTCCTATCGGAAGAGGATGGGCAGCAGACTGTTACGGACTTCTTCACGCAGCAGCACACGGTGTTTCACAACACGGGGATCTTCATCCTGGTACGTCAGTGGGATGAGTGCGTCAAAGCTCACGGCGATTTTGCCAGATTGGCATCCCGATTCAGGACTGTAGGCCGTCGAACGGAAACATTCTTATCGCCCCTTATATAAGCAAGTATTGTAAAATGTTCCTGGACTCTTTTACTGAATTAACAAACATATTAAACTGTATTTAAATTTAAAAATCTGAATATCTGCATTTAAAATGGAAATTATGAAAATTACCATTCATTAAATAAAATACACACTCGTCGAACCTTGTACTCACACTTACTTGTTACCTGCTTACTTACACATACGTTATTTGAAGGGCGCCAGCTACCACTCAGTGCAGCAATAATAGAATGAGAATCTTGACTATCTCTAGGGTGTGGGGTAATAAGCTTACTTTTGACAACATACCATATAAGTTCTGGGAAAAAGAGATTGGCGTTCGGTTTCCCCATTAATTTTGAGGTTAAGATATTTTACTGTCATTGAAATAAAACTATGAATTCGTTTGATAGAACAAAATATATTCTTTAAATAATATATAAAAATAGTGAGTCTTGTTGCGATAAAACGGATGAGAATATGAAATTATGACTTTGCAACTGAAAGAAACTAGGCATGAATTTGAATTCTTCTTGACCGGACATTTAACAATTTATACAAAATATATCCCTCACTGTTTCACTTGACTGTACCTTCAACATTTTGAGTGTAATTACGACGTATTCCTTAGATCTGGTGTTTACTGTAGATGTGTCACGCCTAACTTGGTGATACATCCTTGTGACTGCTTCTTCTCCATATCATCTGACTTCTTTGTAAGTCAGTATGGTATTACCTCATGGCAGGTGTATCCCTCTCTGACTCCATGGTAAGCCTTTGCGTCCGTGTCTTCAACTAAGTGACGGGCCAACTTTGGCCTCACTCTCTCAATGACCAATAATTAATGGCTCACTGAGTCTTCTCCATCTCTCGTTCACACTCGTTGACTGACCGACTGAGGCCTCCTCATCTCGTAGACTTCTTCACTGTTCAGCTTCCGTTTAACTAATGACTGACGCTACAATATGCAGCCACCTTTTATAGACGTTGGTTGACACAGCTACGTAATCTCCAGAAATAACAATGACATACTCCCACAACGCCTCAAACTGTTGCATGTACTGGTGAAATCCCCTGGGGCGGCTGAGTCTCTGAGCGCATTGCTAAAAGCCCACGATGACGTAGCCATGACGTAGCAATGACTTGGTAGAATCGCCAGTAATATTGTACAATATAACAACGTCACATCCACATCTGATACATCGAAACTCTCACTGTACAGGTATTTAATGTTAATCTACATATACGTATATATGCATACACTCAATTACAAATACGCAAGCGACAAGCATTGCATAATGGAATTGAATAATAATTATAACTACAATAATAATAATATCACAGAAGAAATAATAATAATAATAATAATAATAATAATAATAATAATAATAATAATAATAATAATAACAATACGGACATAATAATAATAATAATAATAATAATAATAATAATAATAATAATAACAATACGGACATAATAATAATAATAATAATAATAATAATAATAATAACAATACGGACATAATAATAATAATAATAATAATAATAATAATAATAATAATAATAATAATAATATAATATCACAGATGCAATAATAAAAAATACAGTTATTACCTTGTAAGGGGATTTGAACCGCTACAGTATCTGTAAGGTGCTAACAGTGCGGATGTATTAGAGTATGTAACTCCTAGACTTGCTCCTGAATATAAATACTTCTTGGACATGTCTGTAAATGTAGATATAACTCTTACGTTAATTTTAACAGACGTGTGTTGTGTTTGAGTCATCAGTCCATAGACTGGTTTGATGCAGCTCTCCATGCTACCCTATCCTGTGCTAATCTTTTCATTTATACATAACTATCGCATCCTACATCTGCTCTAATCTACTTGTCATATTCATACCTTGGTCTAGCCCTACCGTTCTTACCACCTACACTTCCTTCAAAAACCAACTGAACAAGTCCTGGGTGTCTTAAGATGTGTCCTATCATTCTATCATTTCTTCTCGTCAAATTTAGCCAAATCGATCTCCTCTCACCAATTCGATTCAGTATCTCTTCATTTGTGATTCGATCTACCCATCTCACCTTCAGCATTCTTCTGTAACACCACATTTCAAAAGCCTCTATTCTCTTTCTTTCTGAGCTAGTTATCGTCCATGTTTCACTTCCATACAATGCCACGCTCCACACGAAAGTCTTCAAAAACATCTTTCTAATTCCGATATCAATGTTTGAAGTGAGCAAATTTCTTTTCTTAAGAAAGCTCTCCCTTGCTTGAGCTAATCTGCATTTTATGTCATCCTTACTTCTGCCATCGTTAGTTATTTTACTACCCAACAGATAAACGTCATATATTTACACCTAAACACTTGAAAAAGACCCTCATGGTACACTCGAAGGAGAATACGGACAGGAAGCCTAACAGGTGTAGCCTAGTCATTAGGTGAGAGTGAAAAGAGTGTGAAGTCTGTTTTTTTTTCAACCGTGAACATAGTCTGCGAATATAATGATCTATGCGTATTTCTGAACAAACTATACTGTGCACGGCTTGTCTTTGCCCGTTAGATTGCATGCGTACTTGAACGGTGAACGCTGAAAATATTAGATACTTCGTGGTAAAAGAATAGCTGCAAATGCAAATAGAATGTAATTACCGCTGTGAATGGCAGACAGAATTAGGGATTTTATATATATTGATGAGTCTTCTCGGTCTGACGTATGTAGCATCTCGTCAAAAAATCACAACGATGAAGACATAAACTAGAATGCAATACAGAAGTACAAAACGTATTGTCAATTTATTTCGCACCAGGGCAAATTAGGACTTTGTTGAACATGGAAAGACAAGTAAATGTAAAATACGGTAGCTTTACAGAAATTCAGACAAACTGCTTACCTGCAACAGTGGTAATTTATTCAAGTTCGTCGAATTATTTGGAATATTTTAGAAGTGAGCTTCCACGGAGTGTAGAATTATTTAGTTTGGCAAACTGTATGGAATGTACAGAAAACACGATTCAATCCGGAAGAAGAACTAAATAATTTGGAAAATATTATTCACTGTTAGGCAAACATAAGGAGAACAATTCGTAGAGAAAAAAATTCTCACAACCGAGCTCGATAGCTGCAGTCGCTTAAGTGCGGCCAGTATCCAGTATTCGGGAGATAGTAGGTTCGAACCCCACTGTCGGCAGCCCTGAAGATGGTTTTCCTTGGTTTACCATTTTCACACCAGGCAAATGCTGGGGCTATACCTTAATTAAGACCACGGCCTCTTCCTTCCCACTCCTAGCCCTTTCCTGTCCCATCGTCGCCATAAGACATACCTGTGTCGGTGCGACGTAAAGCAACTAGCAAAAAAAGTTCTCATCATTATCTGTGGAAAAACATACACAATTAAATCATTCGCATTCTCCACCAATACATTCAAAACTATTTTTTTTTTTTTTTTTTTACGGAAAGCAGGTAAATATACAGTATACTTCTGAAATTTACACCAGATATCTCTGGTGTTGCACAATGTCAATATTATTGTGCGTTACGTTAATGTAAATTCTACTAAAGCTGGTATTCTTGATGTGAAAATAAGTGAATATCTTTTTGGTTTTGTGCCTGTAAGAGATACAAATGGTTTCGTGCTTAGAGAGGTTGTGTTAAAATAGTTAGAGGAAATTAGCAAACATAGTACTCAGCACATGAGGAGCCAGAGGTATACTTATTGGTTCTAGTACGAAAGGTAAGAACACAGACATGCAAAAGCGTATTTTAGATATAAATCCTATGGCATTTTACGTTTCCTGCAGTAACCATTCCTTAATACTAATTGGGAATGATGCTGTTGAGACATCAGAATATGCAGTTTTATTCTTTAGCTTGGTGACAAAAATTTATAATTTCTTTACTACGTCAACTCGACATTGGGCTGTCTTCAATAGTAATGGGCCTATATTTGCTGTAACATTGAAGTCATTAAATGCAACAAGATGGGAAGCGAGGATTGATGCTATCACTCCTATATCGGAGATCTATGGTGCACTGGTTGATATAAAATAAAATGAAAACACGGATAGAATGGTCGCACATGAAGCTGGCAGGCTGGAAAACCTTATCCATGATTTTACGTTTCATAATTCGGGGATGACTTGGCATGGCATATTACTACATGTTAATTTCGTCAACAAAACTTTACAGTGCTTGAAGAAAATAAAATCTCAACACCAAGAAGTAGTTGTGCTAGATTAACGAAATTTGGAAGGCGTGTTTGCACATCTGAAAGATGACGCCTATTCAAATTCTTACGCTAATTGGCTAAGAGTGGTGCTAGTAACGCCACCATGATCTTGCAAAGCTAGTTTGCTTTAAATACGCGCTTTACATTTCGTGATTGGTAGTCATCGTGTGAGATAGATGTGAGTAAAACATGCCTTTAAGGAGGCGAAGAATGCAGTATCAGCAGCTTACTGAGTTTGAACGAAACCGTATTATAGGGATACGACAAAGTGGATGTTCCTTCGCGATATTGCAGAAACATTTGATAGGGATGTATTGACAGTGTATCGGTTTTGCCAACAATGACCCTTAGTAGAGTCCTGACATTGCTTCCACTTACTTGTGCCAGGCCCCTCCCCTTCATCTATCCAATCCAACCTCTCTTGGCCAACTCTTGTTCTTTCCTGACCCCAACGGTATTACAGCATTCGAGGCCTAGGGAGTCTATAATGTTCACGCCCTCCGTGGCCCTTGACCCCTCTTTGGCCGATACTTTGTCATGGCGAGGTAGGCAGGCAGTGACTTGTGCTCTAGGCTTTCAAGATTTTATAGTGGATATAGTAATGTTTGGCTGAAAAGGATGCAATTTTTTCAAACTGTAAGTACTCATGTTTAAACTGACGTAAAAACATTTCAATTGTAGCTCAACTAAGTGCTGTAAATCAGTTTTTAAACTGTAGTGAGATTCAGTGCAATCTATAACAGTGTTTACAAAGTTGCTACCAACATAGAGTGTTGAAATTTCTGTGGCGTCAAGTGAACTATGGATTGTTACAAACTGCTACCAACTTCAGTGTTCACTGTTTCCAAGGAGTAAAAGTGTATTGTGCTGAATCGATTGCAACGAGTACAGCTAACATTACGAAAGTTTATCTGTACAGAGCACAAGTATTTCCTGTTGTAATATGGGTCTGTGCGGGAAATGTTCTAAAGCAGTGGCACGTCAGGATGTAAATGGAAAAATTCAGTGCAAGTTATGCAGTAATCTATTTCATAGTGCATGTGTAAATCTTACGGAAGAGTACGTGAAAAACTTGCGATCCAATGATGAGATGTGGTTATGCAGTAATTGTGAGAAAACTCCCTGTAGTAATGTGAGTGATCAGGAGGGCAGTAAAGTTGCAGAAAATATACCGACTGTAAGCGAGATATATCGACTTCTGCTTTCAATTAGTAAAGAAGTTAAGGAATCGTGTAAGAATCTTGAGGTAGAGCTCGGTAAATCTCTGAACTCGGTTCATGAGAAACTGGAGGAAAACTTTATTTTACTCAAGAGTCATGGAGAAGAATTGAAATCATGTAAGGAAGTTATTGAGAGCCTTAAATCAGAGAACTGTGCATTAAAGAACAAGATCAGCAACTTACAGCAACAAATAGATGACCTAGACCAATATGGAAGGCGGAATACACTGGAAATACATGGAATTCCTGAAACGCCAAATGAAGATGTGATCTCCTTAGTAAAAATGTAGGTCGGGCATTAGATGTTACTGTGACTGATAATATGATTGACACATGTCATAGGTTAAAAAAGCCAGTAAGTCAACCTCACGCAGGAGTTATCGTGAAATTTGTTAGAAGATTTGATAGGGATATGTTTCTCCAGAGGCGTAAGGTTAAACGTAACTTGAGCTGTGCTGACATTGGACTTACCTCTGGGGGGCCTATCTATGTCAACCAAAATCTCACTTTAAACAGAAGGATTATTTTCAGCGAAGCGAGAAAGGTGAAAAGGGAGAGAGATTTTGCATATTTGTGGGTGGATAATGCAGGAAATATTAAACTTAGGAAGAAAGCAAGTGACACTTATGTAGATACTCTTAGAACGATTGATGATGTTAAGAATTTGGCATGATATAGATGGCTGTAAGGGATAAATTGTTATCATTTTACTATCAGAATGTTAGAGGGTTGAACACCAAAATAAGTGAGATATACACAAGTGTCCTTGCTAGTAATTATGACGTGATTATGGTTACAGAGTCATGGTTGACGAAGAACGTATATAATGGAGAAATATTTGATACAAGATATAATGTTTTTCGGCGAAATCGTGTTCATAAAAAGGGTGGTGGTGTTTTGATAGCTGTTGCCAATACTTTTAAATCTGTTCTTGTAGAAATTGATGTAGAGAACATCGAATGTGTCTGTGTTAAATTTATTTTAGGTGAAAAGGTATATCTCGTGGTAACTGTTTACTTTCCACCAAACTCTGATTTAGAAACTTATAATAATTTTTTTGCTGTACTTGAAAACATTGAATTCATACAACATTATAATGTTGTTATAGCGGGTGATTTTAACTTACCTATGATCAATGACAGTAACTGTAATTTACTTAACTGTGGACCAAAATGTCTTGCTCTGGCTAACTTTATTGCTTTACTCAATCTGAATTCGTCTAATAACGTAAAAAATGCCAATGGTAAAACACTTGATTTAGTTCTGTCCAACTATGTAGGAAATATTAATGTATTCAGAAGAGATTGCCCCCTTGTGCCTGAAGATTCTAATCATCCTGCTTTATATTTTGAACTGGTTGCTAACATTGAGAGAGTCAAAATATTACCTGTCAGCATCTACAATTTCAAGAAGGCCGATTTTTATGAGTTGTATGCATCGTTACAAAAGTATGACTGGAATCAGTTACTATTGAGCAAAGACCCCAACAATGCAGTAAGCCATTTTTATGAAGTCCTTAATAACCTTTTCACAAAATATGTTCCAAAAAAACAGTGAATAAGAAAAGAACGTACCCTTGTTGGTTTACATTAGATATAATTAAAATGTTGAAATTAAAGGAGATTCACAGGAAGCACATAAAGCATTCTGAATACAGTGCTCACATGTACAAACAATTAAGAAAACAGTCTAAGACACTTATTGCAAGGGCATATAAATTGTATATATTACAGTCACAGGATAATATAAAAAATGATCCGAAAACGTTTTGGGGTTTCATAAAAAGTAAACGAAATAATAGTTTGTTCAAACAGTGTATGACATATGGTGGAAAACATTTTGTAACTGCGCAAGGAATAGCCAATGCGTTTGCATGTTATTTTCAAACTGTTTATGCACCCCAGCCTTCTTTAGATATAGCCTCCGAGTCAGTGTCAATGATTACTGCTCATAGTTTGCAGATGGGTCCCATACGCGAAGACGAGTATAAAGATGCAGTAACAAAACTTAAGGCTTCTAAATCGGCGGGAATTGATCACATACCTCCTTACATTATTAAAGGATGTGCAGAGGTGCTAATGGTTCCACTATGTACCATATATAATTTAATTTTAAAGACGCAAATATTTCCTGAAATTTGGAAAATAAGTAAAATAACTCCGATCCTTAAATCTGGTGATAGTTCGAAAATTGAGAACTACAGAGCTATTTCAATAATATGTGCTCCAGCGAAGCTCTTTGAACAAATACTCTATGTTAGAATATTTAATCATATCAAACCATACGTATCAGAATTTCAGCATGGGTTTTATCCCAAGCGTTCTACTACGACTAATCTTATGAACTTTATTCAGGATATTTCTGATTCATTGAATGAAGGGCTTCCTGTCGATGCAGTTTATACTGATTTTGCAAAAGCTTTTGATAAAATTGATCATGGTATTCTTTTGAGAAAATTATCATTATTTGGTTTATCTTCTGAATTTCTGAAATTAATTTCTTCATATCTATTAGACAGAAAACAGTTTGTATCTTACGCACAAAATACTTCATTGAAGTTCAAAGTTAATTCTGGAGTCCCTCAGGGCTCAAATCTTGGTCCATTGTTTTTTTATTATTTATAAATGACTTACCGAATGTAATAAAATATTCAAAATGCTTACTCTTTGCTGACGACTTAAAGATTTATAAGCAAATTACGGGGTATGATGATGCTATGGAATTGCAAGCCGATCTGAACAACTGCTACAAATGGTGTGTTGCAAACAGGCTTTTTTTCAATATTAAAAAGTGTTTTGTGATCACGTTTTCTCGTAATAAGAATGTGACTGTGAATAACTACAGTATAAATGGTGAGATCTTGCAGAGGTGTAATTTAGTAAATGATCTGGGTGTTATGCTTGATTCAAAACTTTCATTCAACAGTCACATTCACAAAATTACAAATGATGGATTTAGACAATTAGGGTTTATTATTAGAAATACTCGGGAACTTAGCGATGAATATACTTTAAAAATCTTATTCAGTCATCTTGTTAGAAGTAAACTTGAATATGCATGTGTAGTGTGGTCTCCTCAGTACATGTGTACAATTAACGAAATAGAAAAAATACAAAACAAATTTTTGCGATATTTATATTTTAAAAAATATAACCGATCATCATATTATCAAAGAGTTTCTTATAGAACTCTATTAAATGAATTTGGTTTAATGCAGCTCAGTACACGTAGAATATTAGCTCAACAGATATTTCTTTACAAGACAGTTAATGGAATATTAGATAACCAAGAGTTTCTTAAAAGAATCAACTTCAATACCAAGGGAGTAACTCTTCGTTTGAGACAAACATTTTACTGCCCCTTCTCAAGCACCTCACATCATAAAAATTCACCTGTTGTAAATATGTGTGAAGTATATAACAAAATATCTTCAAACAGCAGACAAATAGATTTTGCTTTATCACTTCCTTTATTTTCAAAAATTTTAAAACAATATTTACATTATAATGAATAATTTATTGGAGAAAATTCAGCACTGAAATATGATGTATGTAATGCCACTATTATTTTTCAAATGTATATGTGTTCGTGTATTTGCCGTTCTTTTGAATATTTTTTTTCTCTGCTTATTTGTTTTATCTTCCTTAACTTTAATACTTTATATGTTTGTATGTTTTATTGAAAATATGTTAAAATTATTCTTAATTTAGTCAAGGCAATCTTGGTTTTTTAATTGTTATATATTATTTTGTACATATAGGTAACATTTATATATTGAATGTATTTTGTACCATCCATTGTAATTGGGGATATACCCTGTTATGGATGTATTAATAAATAAATAAATAAATTTTCGAAATGTCAGACCCGTTCCGTTTTTTCACTCCGATAAGTGTTAATAGAGGATGTTTGGCTAGTTGTAGTTACTCTTTAAATAATAATCACCACCACCACCACCACCAGCACTAGGCAATAATTGTTACGGGAAGTCACTCTCTCAAAAAGACCGGGGTGCGGTCACACATGGGCCACTATGGATAGAAAAGACAGCCGTGTCCACCACATGGCTGCGGTGGATCGTAGCGCATCTGCAGCAGTCATTGGCACCACAGTGACAGAGCAAACTGTAACAAATCGATTACGTATGGGACAGCTTCGAGCGACGTCCTGAAGCGTTCATGCCACGAACTCCAAATCACTGCCTTCTGCGACTGTAGTGGTGTCAAGCTAGAGGCCATTGGAGGGCGGAGTGGAGATCTGTTGTGTTTTTAGATGAGAGCCGCTTCTGTCGTGGTGCCAGTGGTGGCAGATAATCCCCTGGAAACAATAAAAATTAATATGTTATCTAGAAAATGTCTAAGCCTATATTGCATTCCTCTAAACAAATATCTTCTTTGGGGGGGGGGGGAGGATTTCATTTACCGCCAGTATATATCGAAGTCTGAGGAGAGTTACACGACAGTCTTACTCGAAATGACAACAGAATACTTAATTAATATCAGGGATAATTTTATATTCCAATGTTACCCAGTTAACACTAAAGATTTGGCTATCTAACTACTTATAGGAAGACCGTAAATAGGTAGAACACTGGAGGTATGAAAGAAAAGGATAACGAACTAATTCCAGTCTGACGGAGATGAGGAAATAGGAGGCCCAAAATGGCAGTAAAAACAGATTATTATCGTCAAATTAAAAACCACAGCAAATATTGTTAATCCTTTTACGTCAGTAAAATTAAAGAGTCACCTGACAGTGTAACTCGTGTTTTAAGCTGTGTGACAGCCTTAGTCCTGGAAAGACTAAGGACATATGCCTTGTTGATTTTAAAGATGAGCTAAAACTGGTCTGATTGTGAAGCTTGAATAACACCAACTAAAACGTTTAAACTCATGCACTTATGTGTGGCCCTAAGAATTTTGTTAACACAACCAATGACAAACGGCAAGTGGATAAAGAAGGTTTTCAAAGTTTAAAATTATCTGAGGGAAACACAATTTGCCAGATCCGCCTGAGCAAGTTAGCAATGGTGTCGATAGAACCCAAACTAGTGGAATCAATGGATACAACCGAATCATAAAAGGTTCGCTGATGCGAAAGCAAGAAATATAACTTCCATTTACGGTATATAATTCATTTCTGTTATAAGGCATTTATGTATTTAGTCTAGCCATAAATACTGTTACAAACTTTTGACACACACTGTACAACCGGTTTGGTAGCTAAAGAACTGCCAGTGTGCACACGTTAACCTTGAACCATTGTTAACTTGTCTGTGAAAGAGGAAGCATCTAGCTCCAGGTTTCAACATGGAATGGAGTGATTATGAAAATCGTGTTGCAGTAGTAGCATTACATAAAGTTGGAAAATCTCCAAGTGACGTTTTCAAGACTCTGCAAAAGCTGAAAATCAGTCGTATGTTTGTGTACCGGACCACTGAGCGATTCACTGCAACCGGGACTGTAAAGGATCGTCGGAGGGAGGGTCGCCCACGCAGTGTCAGGACTCCAGCAGCAAAAAGGGCAGTGGCGGCTCGTATTCGGAGAAATGCTGTGCGGAAGCAGGCTATCATGGCCCGTGAAATGAACATTTCAAAAAGGTCAATGTCAAGGCTTCTCTCAGAGGACCTTGGACTACGGGATTATCGCCGACGAACAGGACATTACCTTGACGCGCGCCTAAAGAAGCTGAGAGTGCTTAAATGTCGACGTCTCCTGCAGCGTTACGCACAAAATGGTCATCGAAACGTCCTCTTCACCGATGAAAAGGTACTCACTATTGAAGAATTTTTCAATGTGCAAAACGACAGGTTTTATGCATCAACATTTCGGGACGCCAGTAAAAACGTTCCCAAAGTTCAGAGGGCGCATCATCCCTCCTCTGTGATGGTGTGCTAGGGGGTGAGTTATTCTGGCACCACCCAGCTGCATTTCTGTGAAAAGGGTGTTAAAATCAGCGCCAGAGTGTACGAAAGCACCGTTTTGGAGCCTATTTTGAAGAACATAAGTGGCACACTGTTTAAAAACCAACCCTGGACTTTCTAGCAGGATTCTTCTCCAGCCCACAAGGCTAGGTCAACTCAAGGGTTGCTTCAGCGTCATGTACCCGACTTCATTTCGACTGAAAATTGGTCCAGTAGCAGTCCGGACCTGAACCTTTTGGACTACCGACTGTGGTCAGTGCTTGAGGCCATCATCTGCAAGAAGAGACACCCCACCATTGGAAGTTTAAAGCGTTCCTTATTGCCAGCAGTGGCGGATTTCCCCCAGGATGTCCTCCGTTCCGCCCTAGACGAGTGGCCACAAAGACTGAGAGCCTGTATCAGTGCCACAGGTGACCATTTCGAAAAGTGATTGGTGATTTGTGTAAAGAATGTCTGCAAGAACAACGTACTAACAGCAAATTAAAATACTTCTCATAACACTGTATTTGCATTTTTCACTTTTTAAGTTGTAACAGTATTTATGGCTATATTTCATGCTTTATCTTCATGGTTGTAGTCGAATATCAAAATTGCCTGGACTTTTGAACTGCTTCTCTCTCTTTATGCTGCAGTTTCTGAATATGACCGTGTATTGATAGAAATGAGTTTGTAACTTTTTTTGATGATAATAAATAAATAAAATCATAAATAAAAAATATATAAATAAAATTACTCAAAAACTTAATAAAATTAATAAGCATAATTAATCGAAATGTCCGTAGTATGGGCGCCAGAGTTCACCAGAATGGATCCCTCGAATTTAGATAAGAGCATGATAAACTTTATATCCCAGGGCGTGTACATATTTCTGCGTACTGGTACATCTGCTGCAGGCCTTACCTAACCTCCTGAAAACGACTAATTAGGTAGGAACTGCACCTAGGTTCATCAATAACACTGATTCTAAAATAGCTAACTGTATTCTTAACAAATTCCGTGCATGAGCACCTCATCAACATACAACATTATACATATAATACACACATAAAATATTGCTGGAAGACTCCATATTTACAACAACAACAATAATGAAAACCGTGGGAAAACGAAAGCGAGAACTAAGCTACCATTTGTAGATGGTCCGATGAACAATGTACATGTATGAAGATAAACACCCTTCACTGTCTCTATATCAATTCGATTTACCGATTCTCATAATCGGCAGTTATCACATCACACAGATACTGTACCTTGTACTACTGTGTTCACATATTTTAACACTTGTTGTAAAGATATATACACACGTTACACACGTCTGTCGATCCTCAACATATAAATTTATGGAAAGTCTGAGATAGCTTTCACCAACATATAATGCTAGGCCGCCACAAGTGCTACAATACTTAATGCGCAAGCATTCTCCACAATCATCCACTTTCCACAAACATAACAAGACTACGCTCCACGAACGTTTGAAGTCCAGTCCATTGCAGCCGTGTCACTCCAGTACCGTGTATCAGCACCACTTCCTTCCCGTACAGTGCGTCAGTTGTAGTTGTAGTTATCTTCCTTCTCGTTCCTTTACAATCACCTCTACAATCACCCTTACAATGTTCCTTACAATGTTTTTCTTGCCGCCGTATCATCATCCTTTATAGACATCAACATCCCCCTCCTCTCAGATGATACGTCTGGATTGGTGCTTGCCAGCCAATTATGAGTGAACCTCTTCTTTCTCCCAAGTTATAAACAAACACTCGGGAGTTTTACATGAATCATCAAATTTCCCTGGTACAACAACAAGCTCATCTCACCAGGCTGGGTTATATACATGACTAATGGAATTTCCTGACACAAGTACATCACAACACACACTGGAGTAGCCAGATGACTCATTCAAATTACCAGAGTTATTAAAGCAATGTTTTCCCACTCATGCAAAACAAATTACTCATACCTACATATGTGGATATCTTCCAGCTTATAAATAGCAAAATATACAAATGAAATACTGATAATAATAATAATAATAATAATAATAATAATAATAATAATAAATCGAATACTGACAATAATATCTCAAACTTCTACATATAATTCGGGGGTGTGATATATGTACTATCACAAGTTCAAATCATCGTCTTCGTCATTATCATCGTATTCGCCGTTGTTGTTGTTGTTGTTGTTGTTGCTCTTGTTCTTGCTGTCGCAGAAAACTCTCTAGTTTGTTCGTAAGGACTTGAATCAAAAAGAAGTATTACGTTGTGATTAAATGTGATAATCTGAGCCCAACTCGCCAGGCTCGACCCTAGCTCAGTCCGGTGGTATTTGCAGGTGCTCAAATAAGTCAGCCTTGTAAAAGAAACCCAGCGAGACAAAATCCTGGCACCTCGGCGTCTCCAGAAACAATAAAATACGTGGTTAGCGGGACGTAAAACGTTATTAAACAATGGGAGAGTGGCACCCACGAAGAACTGACAGTACGGACAAAAATTGATTGTATGTGAACGATGTGATGGAGTGGCACTTACAATTATCGCCCAGGTCTGCAAGCTCCTGGAGCCGGTCCCGGTTCCTGGGTATTACCTCTAACAATTAAATATTGTTACCGGTACATGCCAGTCCTGTCGTCACCCCCTTCCGTATTTCTTGGAACGGATGACAGTCAGGCTGGTAACTTCCCAGCCACTGCGATGGCGTAGCCAGCGTTTTCCCTCTATTGGTCTCTTCGTCTGGTTTCCCCGCGCGCTTCCTGGGACATTAAATGTGAATGTCCCGAAGATTCTAGAACTGCATCATCAGGATATAAATAGAAGAATAGCCACGAACTGAGTGAGTAGTTGAACGGCAGTTGTGCTAGCTGTCGTCGGTGCTGGTGTGGTGAGTGTTCCACCGAAGTCAATGTCCGGGTATCGTCGTGTTGGAGTGTTGTTGGAATATTGTGAGTAGAGTATGAATAGTGTTGTCATTGTATTGCTAGTTAATACTGTAGAGTTGTTTGTTATGTGACCGCTGTTTAGTTGTCAGTGTTAAGTATTTCACTGTGGTGATTGCGTTAATCTGGAGTCGAGCCAAGGAACAGTCGTCGTGCGTCGTGATTGCTAACAAACGCTGTTTAAACCTGTCTGCATGCAGCTACTGTGTGAAGGGTCCGAGCGTGTGAAGCGGAATAAAAGTGAGGCGAGTTGTCAATCAGGATTATCGCCGACTCAGGTAATATCATCGAGACATTCTATCTGCTTGAGGACAGAGACTTAATAATACGCAGGCAAGTCAATGAGTATCTGCAATTCCTCTCTAATTGTCTTTAAGTTGGTTCTATGGCGTTATGTGCTCATCAGCCGCTAGATGGCACCGTTGTGTATGTTTGTGGTAGGTTACAGCGTTATCAGATCAGTACAGCTTGCGCTGTTGCGACGGAAAGATGGCCGCGCCACGCTCTGTTTGCACCAAGGAAGAACAGCGCTCCGTAATCCGTTTTGTTTGTGATCTGAGGGTGTACTAGGAGCGGACATTCATAGAAGACTTTCAGCACAATACGGGGACAATGTTTTGCCACAACAAAGTGTTTCCCAGCGGACTGAACAGTTCAAAATGGGTCGCACGAGTATGACGGATGAGAAAAGATCTGGGCGGCCATCTGCAACCGTAACTGATGCCAATATTGAACAAGTGCGTGATATGATCCTGAATCTAATGGTTTCGTAAGAAAATATTTTCCACCTAATCGATACTTTTCTTTTATTTTGCCTTTGGAAAATGATGATATTAAGAATAACAGGAAATGTTTCGATCGCTTAATTTTAACTAACTGACGCTTTATTTTTCTGCCGGTTACAGATCATACAACAAGCTATCCAACCTGACATGTATATGAATAAAATTCTTAATTCAACCAACAGCGAATACACCCTTTCAACTTAGAAAAGGACAAACAAGAGGATCAACCTTTATAGTACAGTACAAAGTGACGAGGAAGAAAACTAGAAGTCAAGAAAAGAAGAAGCACATTTCAGTAAAAACATTTCTTCTAGATAACAACACCAGTTTCCAGTATTTAAACAAAAAGTGATTTTATTAAGCCTTCGGGACTTAAAATGATACCGAAGACATTTTAGCTCATGGGATAGTAGATTTTAATTTATTTTAATTTAAAATTCCTTGTAACAACCGTCCCTCCCGTCGCACATTACCCCCACCCCTCGCCATCCAACCCATACGTCCTTTACTAACATTAGTTTTAAAGTCAACAAAGTTTTAACTATGTGATTGCTTTATGCTTTTTATTTAAGCATTTGTATATGCAGCTGATGATGATCGCAAAGCAATCGAAACATGTCTTGTTATTCTTAATGATATTATAAATTGCCAAAGGCAAAATAAAGAAAGGTATCGATTAGGTGGAAAATATTTTCTTACGAAACCATTAGATTATAACATCAATACGGCTATGAGATAGTTTGTAATATGATCCTGAATAACAGACGAGTGACTGTTGATGACGTGGCAAACCATATGGACATTAGCCATGGTTCTGCATCCGAAATCATACACCTCCGATCAACAGGTGAAGGAAGCGGTGCTGGGCAACCAAAAACTTTTGTTTGCAGAGGGCATCAGAGAGCTTGTGAAACGGTGGACAATGTGCAATGAAAAGCAGATTGACTATGCTGAAAAATGATATCAATAAAAAGTGTGTATTCTTTTTGTAGTAAATTATAAAAATTGACTGCAGATACTTATTGTCTTGACCTCGTAGATAGCAATTGGTGGAGTGTGGTCATTCAGGGTTGTATAGTCTATATGTGTGTCTTATAACTGGGTTATCCTGAATTAAACTAAATCTATAAAACAGAAATTGTTTCATTCTTAACATTACGGGCAAAAGTAGAGTAGGCGTGAAGAAGGAGGTGGGGCGGTACTTACAGTTATCGCCCAGGACGGCAAGACTCCTGGGGAGTTTTCGCAATCATGAGCGTTAAAATTTCAGAAATGCTCATATGCTCGTAAGTCCTGCTTTATGTTATAATGATAACCTAGCGGTCCATAGAAGAGTGGGTACTTACTTAAAAGAAAAATGAAAATCCAGAGGTGTTTCCAGACATTTCACTGGGTCAAGAATTGAATAAATGAAGCCCCATCTAGCGGCGAGGATAGGAATTGTGCCGACTGCCGAAGTCTGTCGCATTCCTCTGGGGCAATGATAAATGGCTGACAGATGAATGAAATTATACTGGAGATTGTTGCTGGAATGAATGACAGAGAAAACCGGAGTACCCGGAGGAAAACCTCCCCTGCCTCCGCTTTGTCCAGCACAAAGCTCACATGGAGTGACCGGGATTTGAACCACGGAACCCAAAGGTGAGAGGCCACCTGAGATACAGGTGCTTGGATTCTTCATACAATCATCAAAAATAATTCATTAATATTTTAGGGCACGCAACTCTGTCATAAGTAGGCCTCGTCTACGGCACTAATTAGGAACGTCTTCCTCAAAGTCCCTTAAGCGCTTTGGTGTTAATATTGAGTGTCAACCAATTCGATATGGAGCATCGGAAGTGATTATATTAAGCGTAAATCCTATTCATTGCTTTACAGGGCGTGAAGAAGTCAGTGATTGGTTTTCTTAATTACCCGTGTTACATTTCGCTTCTTCTGGTGATGACAATGCTTGCAGGAGGACTTGAGGAAAACCGCTTAGTTTTAAGCCAATAATGAGAGAGAATGAATCTATATGTTTGGATAAAGACAAGTAAATCAGTACATTTGCTTAAAACTAAGCCTGCAAAGGGAAGGACAAAGGCGCTGTTTGAGACATAATGTATTATTAGAGCGAACAAGACGGATTATGAAAATTCAAGCGTTGTGATAGCGATGTATCATGGTAGGACAGCTCAGGTATATTCCAAATAAAACTTATTGTTTTCACTTTATAATACGCTTAGAAGTTTATTGCAAAAGAAAAGATCTAACTTCCACCAGTATAAAAATATGAGATGAATCTGTAAGAATGTTCACATTATACCAAAGATAATGGAACAGCCACGCCTCGCTGCCAGGACAAGGAAGTTTTAAGTACATGCGTCACCCAAGCGACCTTAAAAGGAGTGAGGAAAGGTTGCATTTTGTTCCCTCCCCTTTTCGGTGAAACAGAATTTCGCCGGGGTAGCTCTCTTTTGAGCCGGCAAGGAAACCCAGCTCGCTGGAGAAGCTGAAATGCGCTAGTGCGAGCGGATTGTCGAGACTGCTGTACTTGGCTTAGATGTTCGCAATTTTTAAACACTATAAAAAGTGTTCTAAGGAATAGTCAGAAAATGTTAATACAAAGTTCTTATGGAGTTCAGTGCACGTCACTGCATAGGAACGTTTTCCAAACACCCTTGCGTCCCTGATGATCATAATTATTTAAGGCCAGGTTATTTTTACTCTGGTTGTTGTGGATAAATTATAATAATGCTAATAATAATACATCCTATGGAGAATAAACTCATCAGTTATTTAAATATCGACGGCTTTATAAAGGTGGAAGAAAATGTCATAATAGATGGATTTTTATGCACATTGAAAAGGAAAGAAAATACTGAACCCTTTTGGTCCATATTGAGGGATACCTACCTTTCTTACCTATCAGCAAAGTTCATGAGATCTGTCTCTTGGGTCGTATCGGGTTCTTCGTCACTTGCTGAGGTAAAGGTAGGGTTCAGTAATTCTAATCTATCTACTTGAATGAAAGGTCTGTTTAAAAGATTTCTATTTATTCAGGAAATTTTGAAGCGTTCTGATGTGTCAACGGTATCATAGAAGTCAATTGTGTCCACTGGACACCACAATCATTTTTACATAAAGGTCAGAACACTGGTGTGAGACTTTGACGTAACTGCCTGATGGGCATTCTTACTAGAAACCATTGTCTCAATTATTAATTATTTAAGAAAGGAAAGTCTGGAAATCCTTAAATTCGGCTTCCATGTGAGACCACATGTACCATCATAGTGATTCGTTATGGTCCAGCCCTCGTAACACGAACTCTGGACTCTGGGTATAATTAAGGCCGTCCAATCGGTGTGCCACACAGTGGTCATACGGCATGGACCTTTAATTGAATCGATGTGACCTGCGTCTATGTCATGGACCGACATCTAATCTTCTAAGTTACTTTAAAGTCATTGTGGATGATGACCGCAAGGAAAATGATGCTACAGTGGCATATGGCCCTAATCTGAGTCACTGAGGTTGATGACCCCCTGACCATCCAAGTTTCTAGGCTGAAGGCTAAACACAATTAAGTTACATCGGTTGATGACCAAAGTTTCCACTTTACTATCCCCAGCACATTCACTGCTTAATCAATCAAAGTTAAATAATTACAACAATAGCAATGCCCACAAACTTTGTGGCAGTAAAATCCATTTCCTTCGGATATGTCCCCTTTATCGTTGTTTACCATTTAAATATTCCCCCAGAAAACAAACTAAGATTTCCAGAATGCATCTCCAAGTAATTCGCTTGATTAAAGTTATTTCAAAATGCGGTTTCACTGAATTTAATAATTAAATAAATTTAAATGATTTAACGAAATGTTAAAGAACAACAATTTCTACCTCCGCGGACTCTGGTTTCTTCACAAATTCCTACGCAGCTGTGATGTAAATTCAATCATGTGATGTTTATCTGGCTGGAAAAGAATTGTTACATAATTCATGTCCAGTTGTATACCTTGTCTCATGATCTCACACTTTAAATCTAATCTAGTCCTAGCCATTATTAACACTTGGGTATCCTAATAATCTACGTACAAACCAAAGCAACTCGCCATATAATTACGATGTCATATCTCGTCATACCATTTATAAATTTTGCGCACCCCTCACAGACAAACCATAATCACAACCATCGCTCTATATTTTGGACAACCCTGAATTTGGTTACTCTTGTTCCTTATACTCGAAGTTCGGGGTTTCAAATGTTCATTACGTCCCCAATTAAACAAATTTACAGTATTCCACAATACTCAGGTTAATACCAGATATGAATTTCAACTAAATTCTACTTTTAAAGTTCTCCCCGGCCGAGAATACAATCTCAATTCCACGTGTGTCCCGTTATCTTACGGTGAAACCCTCTCAGCTGAGGCCTCTCGTCCCCAAGTTCGCTTGGCAGTAACATGAAACACCTGGTTTGTTCTACTTGACTGGCTTCTCAAAATGCTCCCTTTTAAACTCTGCCGACAAAATTAAACAAATACGATATTCTAACCAACGAAATGCACAGATTATGCTTCAAGATGCCCACAATAAATATACGCGTCGCAAATTAATACCGCCATGGATTTCTATATATTTCTTTCCATTCCCAAGATTATAAAATATTCCTCGGGCTTCCATGTCCCGGCTTCAATGACAGGACTCTAACCTGATTCGCACATCTCATCTCAAATCATACGACACAGTCAACCATCGGCTTCTTCTAACAAAATTGTATGACATCACCAAAGACTTCCATCTAATGTGCAACATTAAAAATATTCTCCAAAACCGAAGATTCTTTGTGGAATTTCAGGGAAAAAGAAGCAGATGGAGAACACAGAAGAATGGGTTACCGCAAGGCAGTGTGCTCGCACCACTGTTATTCAACATCTATACTAACGATCAGCCTCTACCTGAAGGTACCCAGAGTTTTATCTATGCTGATGATTGTGCAGTCACTGCTCAGGCCAACTGTTTTGAAAAGGTAGAACAGACTTTATCCAAAGCTCTGAAAGAATTTACGAACTACTACAATGAAAATGACTTGAAGCCAAATCCTGCCAAAACTCATAGCTGTGTATTTCATCTCAATAACAAAAAAGCAGCTAAAACCTTACAAATCACCTGGGAAGGAATCCCTCTTCAACACTGTTCGACTCCAAAATATCTGGGAGTGATTCTGGACCGTACGCTTACGTATAAGAAACATTGCCTAAACGTGAAACAAAAAGTGTCTGCCAGAAACAACATAGTGCGGAAACTTCGAGGCACTACCTGGGGAGCTCACCCTTGCACTGTGAGAGCAAGCGCGTTAGCACTGTGCTACTCCACTGCTGAGTATGCATGCTCCGTGTGGCATAAGTCCAGCCATGCCAAAAACATAGATGTAGCACTAAATGACACCTGCCGTATTATCACAGGTTGTTTAAGACCTACTCCCATAGATAAACTCCACTGTCTCGCTGGTATAGCACCACCCGAAATCCGACGTGAGATTGCTGCTAGGCATGAGAAAAGCAAGGCTATGACTATGGAAGCCCATCCTTTGTATGCCTGTCAACCAGCACATCCTAGGTTGAAATCAAGAAAGAGCTTCTTGACAACCACTGAAGCTCTTAAAGGAACACCACAACAAGCAAGAATCTCAATGTGGCGGGAAAAATGTCAACATTTGAGAGAATGGATGGTTCCAAAGGAAGAACTTCCTCCTGGACATTCTGAACAGTGGACAACATGGAAGGCTCTCAATCGATTACGCTCCAGCACCACGAGATGCAAGACCAACCTACAGAAATGGGGCCTTCCTGTGGAGACAGTTTACTGCAAGTGTGGTACTAAGCAGACTAACGAGCATCTTCTACTGTGTCCATCTTCTCCAGCCACTTGTACCATTAAAGATCTAATGAGGGCAAGTCCAAATGCGCTTGTCGTGGCCAATTTTTGGTCAACCAATATTTAAAATTACCTTTTTTAATTTTTGTCTCTCTTACTTTGTACTTCTGACACGATAAATAAATAATAAATATACGACAAAACTAACCTGTGTTTCCCAAAGGAACTGGAATGAAATCCTTACTAGAATCCACAACGTCCAATACGCACAGTGCTTTAATAATGAATAACTTCGCATAAAATGATATCGTATTTAATGACTGGATGTTCACGAAAAATGACTGAAAATTTCTACTAGATCTTTTATTGTCAGTCAGACAGTTTAAAATGGGCCTAGAAAAACGTTTCACTCCGTGACCAAATTCATCACACTAGATTCTCACCCGACAGCGCGCTTCCACTCGATTGAAAATGAGTAATCATGGATTTCTATATTATCTACGTCAAAATTACAGACAGAAAAATTTTACGTCGAATGAACATCTTAATTTGACATCACAAAATATAGGCAGTACACACACACACGGGAATGGCGATCTACATTGGACATGATATCACTTCGAAACCCTATTCAATAACTTTATACAACATTATACGGCACTCGCAAGACTTCAAAATTTTATCCAAGTGGAAAATAAAACAAATGTCTCTTTTAGTCGTATTCTCACATTTTACAAAACTTAATAGGGGTGACTACTGCGTCGTATATCCCCATTCAAATACACTTTTAGAGATCATGAAACAAGATGTGATAGGTAGTAAGATGGAAAGTCACATTACCTTATGTAGTCACACCATTGTTCGTCATAGGGCTCACCTGTGACCCTGGCATTTTATTTAGCCATTTTTACATTCATGGATTTACAGATCATTATTATATTTCTTCAGGTTTCCTGGAATAAAGCATAAAACAAAGAAATGCCCTTCACTTTTTTTGATCGCACACGATGGACTGTAATTTCTTTCCGCACACGAATTACTTTCTTTACAAATTTATTCGGTATCTTAACCGTCCTATCTGATACAATTATTTCACTCAAGAAAACTGTCTCCTCATGGAGTCAAGACCCCAGCCACAATGGCTAAAATCTTCAGTTGAACTCAGTCTACTTTTGTTGTTTGATTTCGCAGAGCAGCTCAACAGTTTTTCGTCCGCTTTGTATCACAAATGCCGGAGGAGGAGACTTCGTCATGGCGTCCCTTCATATTTATACCAGTTACCCCTCTCTTCGGGTATCTCCCTTTGCCGCCAAGAAAATTTCTATACATTTTCTGACTGAACTAAACTGTAATTACAAGAGTTTTGAAAGTGACTACATACTTGCTACATTTCTGGCGGTAGTGTTTATGGACATTTAAAATTTATACGGGTTCGATTTGTGGGATAATTGACCTCCTTTGATAGGCACTATATTTTTTGACTTGGCTCGGGTCACGCCATGTACTAAATTTTTCAGTGCCGGGCTGAGTGGCTCAGACGGTTAAGGCGCTGGCCTTCTAACCCCAACTTGGCAGGTTCGATCCTGGCTGAGTCCGGTGGTACTTTAAGGTGTTCAAATACGACAGCCCCGTGTCGGTAGATTTACTGGCACGTAAAAGAACTCCTGCGGGACTAAATTCCGGCACCTCGGCGTCTCCGAAGACCGTAAAAGTAGTTAGTGGGACGTAAAGCAAATAGCATTATTATTATTATTATTATTATTATTATTATTATTATTATTATTATTATTAATAATTTTTCAGTGATTTTGCTGTACAGTCTTACTAGAAGACACAGTTTGCTTTTACTTAATAAGATACCACGAAGAGAGCACGGACGGCCTTAAAACTCGCAGAAAATGGGGGAAACCTAAGAATACAACAAAGGGGGCAGGATGAATATTTTAGAAGCCAGAAATGAGAACCTTTTCCTATTAATGAAATAATAAAAAACCATTGTTTCCGTTGTTCCCTGAATAGTTTCCTCTAATTATTTGAATGGCTATAAAATTACTATTGTTGTGGAAAACGAGTGCATTGTATAAGATTGTTGTCTACTTTTCATTTTATACAGACGCAGTTATCTTCGTGTGCAGGAAGCGTTCATTTTATTTATTTACTTTTTTCTCTCAAAATGCACTCCTTTGTTTCTTTAGGACATTAAATTTTACTATGATATTATGAGAATATCTCACTCTTATTTATTTCAATTCAACTGTCATTATGCTTTTCTTTTGGACTGTGAAGAATATTATTCATTTACATGTATTTTGAATGTAACCATTGCCTTTGTTTTTTATACTTCATTTCATCCCATTTAATTTCTCTCCCATTTCACATAATTATATTAACAAACAGCATGGTATGATATTTTAGTAAACGAGTATGTCTTCAAATGAAACACGAATCGCTTTCCTAAGTTCTTAGTGATGGTTACGTTCCTTTATCCCAACTGATTGCGTCCAAATTTGATATCCGTTCACATTAGAGTGTAAAGTATATCCGTCCTTCTTTTGACCTTGCTTGCAAAGTTATTAATGTGGACCTAATTTAATAGGGCCTGTACTGACAAAAATAAGGGTCATTCTTTCTTACAATGGTCGGGCGCGATGCGATTTGACAATAAGGTCATGGTCGAGACCGCCATAATTTCAGCCAGCCTTCGCACAAGAGAATTAGAAAGAAATAGGAGAATTTGACTCCCAATGAATACTCGCTGAATTCCCTCTCCATAAATAATATCCCTTGGGCGCCAGCCTTCAAACTTATGGCTTGAAGACAATAGTTGATAATTAATAGTAATAAGTAATGAGACTCTAAATATTCCCAGAGGTGAGGTGACAGGGCAATAACCATTAAGTACACACCAACTAGGAAACTAAGGATCATTAATAATAATTTATGAAAGTACCAATTAAAATAACTATTAGAGGATGATAAACGTGACGGTAGATTAACTAAAACTGAACTCAACGGAAACAAAATAATGATTGAATCAAATAAAATTTAACAAAATGAGCTGTTACGCTGAGACTCGCAGTAATTTATGCCATTAACTCACCACTTGTAGATTCTGATACCTGGACACGTTCTATGATGTAGGAGATGTTTTTTGATGTTCCTCTCGTACTGTCGTTGTCATCTCTCCTAGTAAGTACCAGTCCTATTTACGATTTTTGCATTGCCCATTAATTGGACAACGACTTTCCTTACCTTAACACTTCCTATAATACTCATTACATAGGGCGGTAATGAGCCCTAATTTCAATATTAAAACCACCTTGGGTTGCGTTCATGGAGAGAATACACTTGTATTTTTCCGTATTACAGAAATATAGCGTAACTAAATACATAACAAAATTATCTTTTGTTCCAGACAACTCAAGAACCGGGCTCTCTCGTTAACTTTATCTCTCAATGAGAGTAACTTTGAGTAGTGCTCTACTCAGATGCGAAGTGAACTTGTAATCTAAACGGAGAACCTCCTTTTGTTATCTGTCCTGTCTTCGCTCGTATAATAAGGACGACGAGAAAGACCTTCCTCTCTCATCATGACCATCAGAGGCTGAGATGTTAAGATGTTCTCGTATTAAGACGTTAAGATATTAAGACCCTCCGACGTTAAGCTATTCAGCTATTAAGACCTCCACGAGCTCTTGTTTTGATGTACATAAGCTCCAAAATCTCCCTCCATCTACCATATCACATGGTCCAGTATGATCTGATGTTCTATACCTTCTTCTTTCCATCGCTGTACATCCATCTTCTTGTTTCGTAACGTTCATTCACATAGGTTGAAAGTTCACGCGCTTCACAAGCGTCATGTAACAACATTCGAAATACGCGTATAGGAGTTAACAAGTTCTGTCTCCTCAGAATATGGAGGGGCAGGGTAATTCTGTTATCTCGATGATGTCCTTTTCCTGGTAAAGGGCTAAAATTAGCATTGCATGTCCGGTTGCCTGACCTCGGGCCATTGGAAATTTACTGCAAGCTATTAATACGGGTGATGTTTGAATACCTTACTCCAGACTTAACTCGTTTTTTTTTTCGTTATGTGCGTGTTTGGTTCATGTTAGATCTCCCGTCATTCGCTCTCTCCATCCCCTCACTCATCAGCATGGATCTGACCAGTCCGGCTCCATCACTAAATAGTTAGCGTGCTGACCTTTGGTCACAGGGTCCCGGGTTCGATTCTCGGCAGGGCTGGGATTTTAACCATAATTGGTTAATTTTGTTGGCACGCGTGCAGCATCCTCATCACAACGCACAGGTGGTCTACAGGCGTCGAATCAAAAGACCTGCATCTGGTGAGCAGAACTTGTTTTCGGACACTCTCGGCACTAAAAGCCATACGCCATTTCATTTCATGGATCTGACCAATGAGAGAGAGAGAGAGAGAGAGTGTAAGTTAGATATGGGCGCTTCTGAGGGTTGTACTGTTTTCCTTGCCTGAATGAGTGTTTTTGGCCACGATATTTCAATACAGTTGCTAGAGTAGCTTCCCTGCTTGACCATGTTACCTTGCGTAGTATACAATTTATGGCCCTGATCTTCATGCTGACAGAATGGCAATGTTCTCTATAAGTAAGGAATCGATCAAGCTGAACTCCACGGTAATTGACAATAGAGATGAAATGAAGTTGCCTTCCCTCCCGACTGATGTTAAATTTGTGATTTGCAGCATGATTACGTAGATATAAAAGTATAACCTATATTTTCCTAAGAATTCGCCTTAAGGTACCGTAGATGTTCCTGTAATGCATGGACAATTCACAGAGACAGTTGTACAGCATGGCTTCCCCGTGGCGCGCCTTTTGGCAATGTTCTTTAGCAGAGTGGTCAACTTTCTCGATAATGAGCATCCTCAAGTCTCTTCAATTAATTCGATAGCACAGTGTTGAAATTTAATTGAAATAGAAACGCTTCCTTCAAGGGAAGGTATACTACATGCTACCATTTTATTTTTTCCATCCTCCCGTGAATTCGAGTACGAATCTGACGGCTAAAGAAACGCCTTATTTTGTTCTGTCCTGCCTCGTTTCCATCTTCTCTTAATGAAGGAGGGATATAGTGAATTATCCTCCAATTGTGCGTTGATGCCATTCTTCCATTATGCCTGCAATTAGTGCTGGGAACGGAGTGATTGTCTCCGGAGGAACTATTTAGCTCATTTTCATATAATGGCTTCCGGTAGCGAGTAAAAGCTTTTATATTAGTTTAAAGCTACGTAAATCAAGATACCAGTTAAGTTTGTATCCAACAACAACATTATCTCGGATAACGGGTATTATCTCAAATTTTACGGGAGACTGGTTAGTCTATAAAATGAGAAATCTAAGATGGTAGCTCGTAGATGGCTGGAATATCTAAATGAAAGAGAAAATCACAGCGACGAGTAATATGATCAAGATGATGCAATTAATAAACGTCCTAGATAGATAAAAGAACGTGCGAACACCAGGCAAATGCTGGGGCTGTACCTTAATTAAGGCCACGGCCACTTCCTTCCCATTCCTAGGCTTTCCTATCCCATCGTTGCCATAAGACATATCTGTGTCGGTGCGACGTAAAGGAAATAGCAATATATATATGTATGTATCTTGCACGGTACGTGACTGGGTGACTTTTTAATGAAGAAATAAGGAGCAATGCCTTGTTTTTTGAGTAGAATATACAATATGTAGGCTATAACTTGTTTTCTTATGTTGCTAATGCTTTCTGCCACCAGATTCAAAAACAATTTACTCTCTTGGAAAGTCATACTAGGCCTCTTTCTTCGTTTGTACTCAATAGCAGACATAATTTATGCAAATCGTTTGCAAACCCCGAATGGAATCAAAAACTTCTTTATGTTTCGATAGTGGCGGCAGCACGTAGTCATTTGTTTTGCGTGCGTCAGTATAAAATATTTACGGTTCAAACTCAGATTGAAACGAAAACTTAATTTTGGTAAACGGAGTTAATAAATTCTGTGGTGAATACGGAAGTGAGCTATATCCGAGATAATGGCATAATCCGAGTTATGGAAATGTAAGATAACAGCAAACGTAACTGACGTTGGTGAATAGAACTTCAAAGTAAATACATTTTATATACTTTCACCGTTGTGTAGAGAAGAGAATTCCTGTTTGGGCGTCCGCGGTTCAAGGCCGGAAGAAAAATTGTTCTTTACAAGCGATTCGTAAAATTGCCCATTTATGATGTATAAGATTATATCTACCTCCTTAATCCAGAACACAAACCATCTTATCGTACGCTGCATTTTCGTACTGTTTCTATAATGTTTTATACAAATCTGTAACATTTCAGGTAGCTTGTGCGTGTTCATAATTTCTCTACTTTTGCTTTGGATGATGTAGAGCCCATATAACTATTATAAAATTATAACATTCTTAAAGAAGGAGTGGATCGCACCGGGTACGACAGCAAAATTATTTTGAATATGTGGCTAAATAAAATATAATAAGCACTAATTTAACTGATGAATATATGTATCCCTATATTATGTAAAACTGTTCAACATGTAGGAGAAAAGAAAAATTAAAATGACACGTTAGTGAATGGGTTTAAACTGTTATAAGGTTTAATTATAATGTTTAATAAATCTCTGAATATAAAATACTTATTCCGTCTGTCATTCACAGCGAAACTGATTAAACACGAATGTTTCAAAAGTTGAAATTCATATCAGATATAGGCCTATGTTGTCTTCCTTTTACTAGAAAAATACAATGAAACTCTCACAACCAAGAATTTGGAACATTTTAAAGAAAATCACGTGTCCGAAGCTTCGCTGTAGGTGGTTCAAATCAATCAGTCAATACTGATCTTCATTTAGAGCAGACGCCCATGTGGCAGATTCCCCATCTGTTGTTTTGCTAGCCTTTCCTTAAATGATTGCAAAGAAATTGAAAATTTATTGAACATCTCCCTTGGTAAGTTATTCCAATCCCTAACCCCCTTCCTATGAATGAATATTTGCTCCAATTTGTCCTCTTGAATTCCAACTTGATCTTCATATTGTTATCTTTCCTACTTTTAAAGACGCCACTCAAACTAATGCCATTCCACGCCATCTCTCCGCTGACAGCTCAGAACATACCACTTACTCGAGCAGCTCGTATTCTTTCTCCTAATTCTTCCCAGCCCAAACTTTACAACATTTTTGTAACGCTACTCTTTTGTCGGAAATCACCCAGAACAAATCGAGCTGGTTTTCTTTGGATATTTCCCAGTTCTTGAATCAGGTAATCCTGGTAATCAGTCAATACTGATCTTCATTTAGAGCAGACGCCCATGTGGCAGATTCCCCATCTGTTGTTTTGCTAGCCTTTCCTTAAATGATTGCAAAGAAATTGAAAATTTATTGAACATCTCCCTTGGTAAGTTATTCCAATCCCTAACCCCCCTTCCTATGAATGAACTGGAACCATACTCTAGTTGGGGTCTTACCAGAGACATATATGCCCTCCCCTTTACATCCTTACTAAAACCCCTAAACACCCTCATAACCATGTGCAGAGATCTGTACCCTTTATTTACAATCCCATTTATGTGATTACCCCAATGAAGATCTTTCCTTATATTAACACCCAGATACTTACAAAGATGCCCAAACGGAACTTTCACCCCATCAATGCAGTAATTAAAACTGAGAGGACTTTTCCTATTTGTGAAACAACCTGACTTTTAACCCCGTCCATCTCACAACATTATCGAGGTCACGTTGCAGTTGCTCACAATATTGTGACTTATTTATTACTCTATACAGAATAACATCATCCGCAAAAAGCCTTACCTCTAATTCCACATGTTTACTCATATCATTTATATAGAAGAAAACATAAAGGTCCAATAATACTGCCTTGAGGAATTCCCCTCTTAATTATTACAGGGTCAGATAAAGCTTCGCCTACTCTAATTCTCTGAGATCTATTTTCTAAGAATATAGCAACCCGTTCAGTCACTCTTTTGTCTAGTCCAACTGCGCTCATTTTTGCCAGTAGTCCCCCATGATCCACCCTATCAAATGCTTTAGACAGGTCAATCGCGATACAGTCCATTTGACCTCCTGAATCCAAGATATCTGCTGTATCTTGCTAGAATTCTACAAGCTAAGCTTCAGTGGAATAACCTTTCCTAAAACCGAACTGTATTTTATCGAACCAGTTATTAATTTCGCAAACATGTCTAATATAATCAGAAATAATGCTTTTCCAAAGATTACATGTAACGCATGTCAAACTTACTGGCCTGTAACTTTGAGCTTTATGTCTATCACCCTTTCCTTTATACACAAGGGCTATTATAGCAACTCTCCATTCATTTGGTATAGCTCCTTCAACCAAACAATAATCAAATAAGTACTTCAGATATGGTACTATATCCCAACCCATTGTCTTTAGTATATCCCCAGAAATATGATCAATTCTAGCCGCTTTTCTAGTTTTCAACTTTAGTATCTGATTGTAAATGTCATTGTTTATGATAGGTACATTTTAATACTTCTTTAGCATCAGTCTCCTCCTCAGTCTGGACATTATCCTTGTAACCAACAGTCTTGACATACTGCTGACTGAATACTTCTGCCTTTTGAAGATCCTAACATACACACTCCCCTTGTTCATTAATTATTCCTGGAATGTCCTTCTTGGAAGCTGTTTCTGCCTTAAAATACCTATACATACTCTTCCATTTTTCACTAAAATTTGTATGACTACCAATATGCTTGCCATCATGTTATCCTTAGCTGCCTTGTTTGCTACATTAAATTTCCTAGTAAGTTCCTCCAATTTCTCCTTACTTCCACAGCCATTTCTAACTCTATTTCTTTCCAATCTGCACCTCCTTCTTAATCTCTTTATTTTTCTATTATAATAAGGTAGGTCCTTACCATTCCTTACCACCTTTAAAGGTAGAAACCTATTTTCACATTCCTCTACAATTGCTTTAAACCCATCCCAGAGTCTGTTTACATTTTTATTTACCGTTATCCACCGGTCATAGTTACTTTTTAGAAACTGCCTCATGCCAGCTTTATCAGCCGTATGGTACTGCCTAATAGTCCTACTTTTAAGACCTTTCTTTCTAACACATTTTTTTAACTATGACAAAAACAGCTTCATAATCACTAATACCATCTATTACTTCGGTTTATCTACAGAGCTCATCTGGTTTTACCAGCACCACATCCAGGATATTTTCCCCTGTAGTTGGTTCCATCACTCTTTGAATCAACTGTCCTTCCCTTATTAACTTGTTTGCCATTTGTTGCTCATGCTTCCTGTCGTTCGCATTTCCTTCCCAATTGAGACCTGGTAAATTCAGATCTTCGGCTACAATCACATTCCTTTCCATGTCGTTTCCCACATAGGTGATTATCTTATCAAATAATTCTAAATCCGTTCAGCGGTACCCTTGCTAACGACCAAAGAATAACGTGCAAACGGCAATGCAATCTCTCGGCGCAGCCAACGGGCATATTATACGATACAATGGAACACCTCAACAATGTGCAGCCAGAATTAAAGTCGATGGGTGGACGCCATATTGTTTGGAATACAACATTACAGACCGGTTGCTGTCTGTTATTGATCAAGTTATGACACTGAAAGTAAATGGAAGAATTCCGTATTATTATAGTGTATTGAGATCTTGAAAGAAGTTGCAACAAAAATGAATTTATGACTTTAGGAAAGGAATATGTCTTTGCTGGCGAGATGTAGTGTTTACAGTGCACTATGTCTTCTGGTATGTGCTATATCAAATTTGTTACTTTCATTGACCTGTCTCAGTCACATCCTTGGCTTTGACAATATGAAAGTGACTGACGTATGGGTGATGGGGACAGTAAAGTGTAGCTTCCACTGACGTCCCAGTCAACATCCGTGGCTGTGACAATATGGAAGTTGCTGGGGTATGGGAGGTGCTGAGTAATGACATTCGGAGCACGACTAGTGCATCTGAGTGATATGAAAGGTGCTGCTCATAGGGTCAGTCGTGCTGCAATAGTACTTTCTGACCCAGTAAGGAAAGCAATGGCAAACTACCTCACTCCTCATCTTGCCTAGTACGCCTCATTTTGGTGCTGCCATTGGTTTTTGGGGTTTCCTTATAACCGCATAACCTTTGGTGGTGCTATTTGAGGATCCAACCAGCCTCTGGGCTGATGACCTAACAGACATGCAGCCAGTCCCTGTTATGAATGGTGTGAAAATATCGCTCATAGGGTCGGTTGGTGCATGCATTTCAGTGGGCTTGACGGACTGATATGTAATAGTAACGGCTGGCTCGGAGAGGAATGCAACGGGAAACTACCTCACTCCTCATTTCACTAGTACGCCTCTTTAGTGACGCCTAGGGTATGTATGACAGCTGTTGGTGGAGCTGCAGAGGATCAAACCAGCCTTCGGGCTGAATACCCAACATACAACAGGAAAGAAATCAGAAATCTACATATAAATGGCGGTAAATTGAAAATGACTGTTAAATTAGCTGCAGAATATTTGAACCACTTCGAACAACTTCAAATGTCAGTCGCAGAAGGATTTTATCTCTCTATTGTTCCCGACACCTGTTCAGTCATTGTTATTGCGCTACTCTGTATCCAAATATAAGATTTAAACCAAAAAGGATTGTAAATGCTGTAGAGCCAGGAATGACTTCTAAACCTCATTAGTGGAGAACCTAATTCCAAAATAATATTTTACAATTTTTAATTGGTTTTCTTCGCAACCAAATGAGAATTAATTTTCTTTTCCGAAAGTAGCAGGTCAAATTAACATTATCAGCCAACACGTTCTGAACATCCTGGAAGGTGACAAAATAACAACACATTAAGCACTGACTCCTCAGAATGTTTATGACGCAGTACATGCAGTTTCCTTCATTCTCTTGATCCTTCAGGCATGCCACCTCAAAAGATAAACATAAAAGTTAGATGTGTTTAAATATTCTTCTTCTCAATCTAAATGCTAATGCTGTTTTGTGCAATTGAAAGAGTTTGATTGTGGTAAAGCTAGGCAGAGATATTGTTCATGCAAAAATACTGATGAACTAAGATTGAGGAAAAACGTGTTTTATTCCAAGAATAGATCTGGAAATTCTGACGTACCATTCGTTCTTAAACGGAGCCAATTTCCTCCAAATTTTCTCTATCACAGGCAACAAGGCGCAAGAAGACAATTTACATAGATTTGGGATGAATCTCTCCACTCCACTGTTTACCCATGGATAGCTAGGCCTATATGTACTATAGCTTTATCAAGCTTTCGCAGATCCATAAACGTCAAAGTACAGCAACCCATCTACAACTACATTCAATATGGTTCATAAGGATATTTCTGAATATCTATTATGACGTCGGTAGATTCAGAGTGGGTTTCGGCCCTTGGGTTTCTTCCCTTAAGAGGCCACGGCTTGTCCGTGGTTCAACAGCTCAGTACTCTGACCGGCCAACCGAGCAGAGGAAAGTTGGCCACGGCTCTACTGTGGCTCTACGCCTCTGCATTCGGGACATGGACCTGGGGCACAGTGCTGGACTTCACACGCCTGGCCCCACCCGTCGACTGTCCTGAGAATGGTTTTCCGTGGTATTCCATTCTCCTGCACTAAGGCGAATGCCGGGACAGTTCGTAGTATAGGCCACGGCGGCCCACCCCCTTACCTTCTCCGCACATCTCCTTCACCGTAACAAATCTCCCGGCCTGAGAGACGGCGTAACCGCCTAAGAGGCCCGCCTCCCCCTTCAGGGGAGGAATACAAACGTTTAGTAGTATTAGTACTAGTATCTATTATGATTCTGTACAATTGACACGTATATAACATGGAAAGTGTAACTTTTATTCCTAAAATATATTAACATGTTCATGTCAAATTTCTAATTACACTTTACAGACTAATTTTGACTGTCGAGGAAAGGATTACGTACAAGTGTAGTAACAGGCAACTACGTGAAATAAGGAAAATCATCCATTAGAAAAATGGATTACAATAAGCGACTACTCTATTCCCAGCTTCAGGAGGACAATCTTTGATTGGTGCTCTCAAGCTGGTCGTAAGTCATGGGCACATTTAGCAACACCATCTCAGAAAGCCTATTTGAATTCGCCTGAAAAGCTATCCGATCTGGCGAACTTCAGCAGCCGGTAAAATGACAATGGCGTGGGATATCGAACTCCTTTGAGATTACGCTACTCAACAAGATTTTCATAACGTGGACAAGAATAACTATTTTTAGATAATGTTTATGTCCTGATTACGAATATGGCCTTGGAAAAATGTCTACACGTCACATTTTTTATAAACTCACATTTTTTAATTAGCGAATCGTATAAAAATGTGTTAAAGCCTACCCATTTTGAAAGAGGTTATGTTTTTTAACGTATAATTTCCGTTCTTTTAAAGTACGATTTGAAACACACTTTCTCTTTTGTGGTTTGACTGAGTGTTACTCTTCGCTGTGGTTTTTTGTTTTATTACCCTTATTATGCGTCTGTAAGGAAAGTAGGAACATCCGGCTATTACTGACTAATGGAAAGAAAAAATGGTTGCTTCCCGTTGTATTGTAAAAATACGATTGCTTGCTGTTATTTTGTTAGACAAGAAACGTTTAGTTCTGAATGTGGAAGTGTTGTGAGCGGTACTAGTTATTCTGCAATAATGTTAAACGGATCGTAATCGTCGTTCATGTAAAAATTCTTCAAATAGTTTCTACTATATTTGTGGGGAATTAACTTTGAAATGACAACGTCGATCAATTACAGACAATGTAAACAAAAAAGCATATTACTTGTATTTTGGCTGTAAAGTAGGTGATCAAGATAAAAATTGGGCACCACTCGTGTGTTGTGTAACGTGTTACGTAAAGTTAACAGAGTGGTTCCGGGGAAAAATAACTATGTGTTTTGCTGTTCCAATAATTTGGCGACAGCCTACAAGTCATTCTTACTTCTGTATTACCAAAACAGAAGGATTTTACAAGGAACACTAAAGGTAACATTGTGTATCCTAATCTCTCATCAGCCACAAGACCCGTGCCACATTGCCCAGAGCTTCCCGTGCCTATCCCTTCACCCCCAGTGGGGAAGATTATGTCATTCCATTGGAACGCAAACAGTCAGAATCCTCAGACTATCCTTCAACGCCCGCTGATCCTACCCACATTACCGAACATCATAAAACACCTCATCTGATACGAGAGGCAGAACTAAATGATCTAGTTAGTGATTTAGGTGTTTACAAGCAACATGCTGAGCTATTAGGTACTAGATTAAAAGAATGGAACTTATAAGCAGGAGATACCAATATTTCAGTGCTCAGAAAACGAAAGGATAAGCTGATTACTTATTTTTCAATGGAAAATTATGTTTGTGCGTGCAAAAATGTGATCGGGCTGATGGATGAATTAGATAGGTATTGAATACAATCCAGAAGAATGGAGACTGTTCATCGATACATCAAAACTAAGCTTGAAAGCAGTTTCATTACAAAGTGGCAATTCAAAACCTTTCATTCCAATGGCTTATTGAGTCGCTAATAATAATTTCGTGTGGCTATTTCTAGCCGAGTGCAGCCCTTGTAAGGCAAACCCTCCGATGAGGATGGGCGGCATCTGCCATGTGTAGGTAACTGCGTGTTATTGTGGTGGAGCATAGTGTTATGTATGGTGTGTGAGTTGCAGGGATGTTGGGGACAGCACAAACATCCAGTCCCCGGGCCATTGGAATTAACCAATGAAGGTTAAAATCCCGGACCCGGCCGGGAATCGAACCCGGGATCCTCTGAACCGAAGGGCAGTACGCTGACCATTCAGCCAACGAGTCGGGCATTGAGTCCCTAATAAAGAAACTTGTGAAAACATGTGACTAATTTTGAATGCTGTAAATTATAATGAACATCGCTGGGCAATTGGTGGCGATTTGAAACTAATTGTTTTGTTGCTTGGGTTACAAAGGAGGGTTTGCTAGGTTTTGTTCGTTTTATGTGTGTGGGACAGTCGAGCAACAGCACGGCATTATGTGGTGAACGACAGGCCTATCAGAAAAGGCTATATTCCTGGTGAACGTAATATTAAATATCCTTCACTAGTGCAACGTGAAAAAGTACTTCTTCCGCCTTTGCATATAAACAGGGCTAATTAAATTTTTTGTGAAAGCTCTAGATAAGAGAGGAGAAGCCTTTTAATATTTAAAGACTCTGTTCCCTAAAATCAGTGATGCTAAATTAAAAGAAGACATATTTGTTAGTCCACAAATAAGAAAACTTGTGAAGGACAGCATTTTTGAGAAAAACTTAACCCTAAGGAATTACGAGCATGGAAGTCTTTTGAATCCGTTATCATACGATTTTTAGGAAATCACAGGGAAATAATTGTCGCCAATTAATAGAGAAGTTACTAAGGAACTACAAAGAAATGGGCTGCCGTATGTTACAGAATACCCACTTCTTACATTCACATTTGGACTTCTTTCTTGAGAACTTGGGGGCTGGAAGTGATGAGCAAGGAGAGCGATTTCACCAAGACTCGCTACAATGGAGCAACGGTATCATGAAAGATGGGATCTTCCGATGACGGGCAATTATTGCTGGTTATCACAAAGGGAAGATTCCAGTTCATATAAGAGAAAAATATAAGGCAATTTTCTCTATTTTATCGCATGAAGAGTAGTTTTTATAAGTCTTAATAGTTGGTCAGTTATTAATATACCAGTTCTATCATATCTAAGCTAACGGCGCTCTTGAAAAGTTTCATACAAAAATGAGAACAAAGTAATTTTTAATAGATCAAAAATTGTAATTTATTCAATGTACCAAGTAAATTCTGTAACATAAAAACGTGCCGTGTTACGAATTTTTTCACTTGTAATTTTCGTGTACAGCGCATGCAAATTAGTTAAGATCAGCCTATTTTATTAATGTTATGGGAAAAAGTTCAAATTTGTCGAGTAGTGTATTCATCACTTTCTAACGCTCATGTATCTGCTGTTTTCGACCTCCCTGTATGTACTCAAGACGACGGAATGAGCTGGAAGTCACATAATTTGTCTTTATGATTTCGGTAAATAGTAGTCAACTCTCTAATTAATAGCCAGCGGCTGTGTTGAAACATCGGATCCCGTGAGATCACCGAAGTTAAGCAACATTGGGCGTGGTCAAGATTTGGATGGGTTGCCACGCGCGTTGACGGGGGTAAGGGAATGGAGGAGCGGACAGGAACTGGCCACCCAACCGTACCTAAACTGCGGCTCAGGCACACCTCTGCGGAGGTTCGGACCTGCCTTCGGGAAGAATACACACTTAATGAATATTAAATTTTCACGACCGCATTGTAATCGAAACAGACTTTCAACGTATTAGGTCGTGTTACGTACATGTAGTACGTGTTGAAGAGATGTTAAGTACAGAACAAAAATGGCCAGCTGGACACCAGTGGGATCCGAACCCACAACCTCCCACTGGTGTCCGGCTGGCCATTTTTGTTCTGTACTTAACATCTCTTCAACACATACTACATGTACGTAACACGACCTAATACGTTGAAAGTATGTTTCGAATACACACTTACCTTACCTCAAATTAATATTCACATTCTCTTCTTTAACACATCGGTACTGAAAATCGTGTCTTCTATACAAACAGACTGTTCAATATTTCATATAAGTTCGCCTTTGTGACTCTTCTAGCGCCAATATCATAATGTAATCAGTGATTACGGGAACATGAAACAGCCAGGTCTGCTGCTACGGCATGTTTGTCTGCAGAGATGCATGTAATGACATTTTGTTCTCACGCGAGGAGTGTTAAGTTAGTAAGGCTTTTGAGAGAAAATACACGTGATTCATAACATCATTTATGTGTAACGTGTTGACTGGGTCACACGTCATACACACTGTCGTTAAATTCAATGCGCCAGTGATGTCCTTGATCATCTATTTTGAATTCGTGCAAGTTTTATTTTGATATACCATGTGAATGTAATCACTTTACACAGTAAAGATGGAACATGAAAAGATGAACAAAATTAATTCTGTTACTCAAAACAAACGCGAAAGTAACACAAGCACACGACTGTTAACACTGAACACAAAAAGATGGTTCATTGATTAGCAGCAAAATACCGCGTATATCTCCCTCGTACCCTGAAACAAATTGTGCCACTCCTGGAAGACAACTGCAGACATTTCCTGAGACATGTTCTATTTTCGTGTGCAAAGAATACATCGTCCATTCGGCCATTCCGTTCTCTGTATGCCATGATTGACCAATCTAGCTCGGTGGGGAAAAGCATTACCACCCACTAATGTAAAGCACTCGCACTTGATCGAGTGTTATTTGCACAAGAAGAAGAGATCGGTTAAAAGGGGCCTTGGAAAATTCCGTATACAATTTCCCGGTTCTGCAGCACCATAAAAACGTTACGTGCAACAACACATTCATAAATGCGTAGTACTAGTTCTGTAACTAATGAGAGAAAAAAAAAACAGCGAAGGAGAACAGTTGCGGTAAAGTCTAATACAGGGACAGCTGTCCCTAACTTTGTCGGGATACTAAATTGGCGAGGTCTGACACTTTGAAGAACGAAGGTTCAGCAAAAGAAAGATGAGGGTAATTGACTTTGTAAATATTTCTTTGGGTGAAGTAACAGTTTAAGGGCAGGTCTAAGAATTATTTTACCGAGCGAGATGACCATGCGGTTAATATCGTGCAGCTGTGAGGTTGCATTCAGGAGATAGCGGGTTCGAACTCCACTGTCGACAGCTCTGAAGATGGCTTTTCGTAGTTTCCCATTTTCACACCAGGTGAATGCTTGGGCTGTACCTTAATTAAGGCCACGATCCACTTTTAGCCCTTTCCTATCCCATCGTCGCCATAAGACCTATCTTTGTCGGTGCGACGTAAGAAAATTGTAAACAAAACAAAAAAGTCCCTTTCTACTTCTTCTTCTTCTTCTTCTTCAGTCCCGTACAGTATAATAAATATTTTTACGGAAAAATTCGGCCGTATGGTTAGGATCGCGCAGCTGCGAGCCTGTATTCGGGAACGTTCATACAGTAAGGTTATTCTCCTTACCTTCCATAAATGTAGCTTCACAGCAGTCATTTATATCCATGACAATAATCAATTTCTGTAAAGTTTACGTTGCATTACAACTATTGAAACTATATTCCATACTTTAAATTTTGGCACAGATAATTGGACAGAAATCCACTGAAAGAAATGGGTTTATTGTAGTGTATATGTACAACCTACCTGCATTCAAAAAATCCAATCCAACAAAAGTGAACATATGAAATTTGTAGAAAAATACCAGTCTGGGCAATAAGTGCAACCCTCCAAAGTCTGACTACAGATATTTTAAAGGCAGATTCTTATGAGTATCATACATATAATCAAGAGGTGGAAGTGGTTGTTTGATGTATTCGTTAGAAGCGAGCTGCCGGGAAACTGGATTCCAAACTTTTAAATTCTGGCACATATAATTGGACAGAAATGCAGTGAAAAAATTGTGTTTATTGTAGTGTATATGTACAACCGACCCTCATTCAAAAAATTCCAACAAAAATGAGCATATTACATTTGTAGAGGAATACTAGTTCAGAGGTGTAACGAATGGAATATGGGATCCCTCAAATTAAAATTTAAAACCTATGAATAACTTAATATAATTGAAAATACAGCAGGTAGAAGAAATGCAATACATTATCCAGTTACATGAACAAAGGGAGTATTCGTTGTTGTAATATTATTAAAAATAATGTTTAATAACTTTTATTTAACTGCCTCTGTGGTTTCAACGCTAAGCAGCTGAACTGTCAACCATGCCCCACTTAGATGTTCGTACTCAACTTAAATTGCTTTTATGTTTCATTGGCATTACACAATGTTGTCGGAAAAGTGTGTGAAAAAAGTTAATTTTTCTGAAAAAAAAAAGGTGCATAATACGATCTCAGGTTGATAATGCATCAGGAAATTATCATTTTCTAACTAAGATATGATATTTTGGTATCAATTTTCAATCTTGTAATTATTTAAACTAGTGGATCCCTGCTACTCCGCAACATTCGTTATAAATTCAGATAACTCGTCTTGATATGACTGTCGTATTGCAAGTTATAGCCTGCTAGACGCGCAGCCTTGGCTGGATCAACACACTGCGACACCTAGGCCGTCAGCAGCAAAGTGTGGAGAAGTGAACTATTCTCCCACCACAACCAAAATTTCTTTTGCACTAAACATAATATCCAGCCACAGGAAGAACTTTCTCTGGAAGTCTCCACTTCTACTCTGTCTTCAAGATGCACACAAATCAAGCCCAGCTATCATGATTTTAAATAGCCACAATCATGGTCCCAATCAGCAGTAGCCCTTTTTTTTTTTGCTAGGGGCTTTACGTCGCACCGACACAGATAGGTCTTATGGCGACGATGGGATAGGAAAGGCCTAGGAGTTGGAAGGAAGCGGCCGTGGCCTTAATTAAGGTACAGCCCCAGCATTTGCCTGGTGTGAAAATGGGAAACCACGGAAAACCATCTTCAGGGCTGCCGATAGTGGGATTCGAACCTAGTATCTCCCGGATGCAAGCTCACAGCCGCGCGCCTCTACGCGCACGGCCAACTCGCCCGGTAGTAGCCCTTTTTATCCCAGAAAGAAACAAGTTGAAGAATATAAACACAAGTGTACCTGAGTCCTTACAAATATTAACTGCCATACACGACCAACGCTTTGTTACCCACTACGATGTTTTAATGACTCAACACATGTTCATCTCACTCAATTGCTTATTTTATGTTAACAAGTGTGATTTTGTGATAGTTCTTTTAATGTTAGAAGTCACTTTATGTAGCATTTTAAGTTTAGGCTTAAGTCATGACTACCTATTTAATTTTATCTTTTAATGATAGCACGGCCAAAGATGCCTATATTATAGGCGAAACATGTCCCGATATTTTAGCATGTAACTTCGATTTTGATTTTGATTTTGGATAAATCACAAAGTGTATTGAAAAGGTGAACTTCTACGAGACAATTCTTTCACGAGCTTATGGCTGCCGTAGTCATATTGTTTTGGCTTCTCTTTACAATAGTTTTATGAATATTTAATACCGGTACATTCGTAATTTGGTTTATAACACTTCTGCCCAAACAATATTCACTGAGCTTCGGGCGTATCTGGATTTTAACATTTTCAAAACGATCTTGCCCGAGACAGTGTAACATACAATTGGCCGTGAATGAATACTAGTTCGCGTAAGTAGACACCCACTTTTCAAGAGGCTGCCCACGCGCTTTATTACTAGTAATAGGCGTACAGAAGACTAGTCGGCTTGATACTTTCCAGTCTATGCGTACGTCGATGTTTTCTATTAGTTCTTCCATGTGTTGAGTATAGTTAGAAGCTGGTGAAAGTCGGAAAATCAAAGAGTATACAGCACAGAATAATATTATTCCATGATCAGAGGAAGTGTATACTCTTTGTCTTCACAGGTAGTAATCAAATATGCAATGATATTACAAAGGATCAAAATCACATATATCAGAATATTAATGAAAGTGTTAGTTGCTTAGCAACCTGCTGAGTACAGAATGTATTGCGGGTTAGGGTAAATCTTTGCCTGCAATTATTGGAGTGATTGATTTTATGATTACTCAAAGTTGATTGAACGTAGAGGCCTATTAATGTCTCATGATTCACCGATAGGTAATTCCGGCGATAATACAATAAAAATGAAACAAATCGGTCCAGTAGAACGGCCGGATGGATTTGCCAAAGCTGTTTTCATTAAACTCTTTTTATATACAGATACATTTGTGCAAGTCTTTTTTCTGAGGAGTGTGTTGCGGTGCTGAGAGAGACGCCAAGGGCAAGCATTGTTTACAGCTGTGCTGTGTTACATTCAACACAATAAACTGCCGCTAGATGCAATCAAGTGGCAATTCCTCTACGGTAAAAAAATAAAATCTTCTGATTCCATAAAATCGCCCTGATCATTTCGGTGCAGTCACATTAGTTTATCTATATCATTTTTACTTTTTTTTGAGACCGAGCGATAGAGGAGCACAGCTGTGAACTTGCATTCGGGGGACAGTGGGTTCGAACCCTAATGTCAGCAGCCCTGAAGATGGTTTTGCGCGGTTTCAGATTTTTAACCAAGCAAATGCAGCGGCTGCGCCTTAATTAAGGCCATGGTCGCTTTCTTCCCACTTCCAGCCCTCTCCTACCCCACTGTTATGAAAATGAAAAATGAAAATCCACAGCCTGTTTACAGTCATTCGACCAAGTCAGGAATGGAATGAATGAAGCCCCCATCTAGCGGCGAGGATAGGAATTCTGCCGGCTGCCGAAGCCTGTCGCACTCATCCGGGGCAATGATAAATGAATGACAGATTAAATGAAATGATATTAGAGCGTTTTTCTGGAATGAAATATGACATGGAAAACCGTAGTACCCGGAGAAAAACCTGTCCCGCCTCCGCTTTGTCCAGCACAAATCTCACATGGAGTGACCGGGATTTGAACCACGGAACCCAGCCCCACCGTCATCATAAGACCTATCTGTGTCGATGCGACGTAAAGCAGCTTGTAAAAAAAACTTTTTTGCGAAGAGTCTGCCGGGCTACTTAAAGGCAGGCCCTAACGTTACGCCTCTGTCCTTGCTGGTCTATCGCAAATTATTCAACGTGACCTGGAGAAAGTTGCCTTCAAGTGTACTCCCATTTCTACCTTAAGATGGAAGTTCCTGAATTTGATATACCAACAGAAAGTTTAACCAATAGACTATTAAACCAAAGAGTATTCACCCAAGAAATCGATTGTGCCTTAAACATTTTTCAGCAAATCGAAAATTCATTACGGTACTTCACGGTCGCCTTTTGAAATTCACTGGACAAGAAAGGGGAACAGTGAATAATTGTGTGCTTGTGCTGTTTAAATGAATGATGTACTGTACACTAAAATTTCACAATAGATTTCTTAGGTGAATAACGTTGGTTCAGCAGTGTATTGGTTAAACTGGTGATGTGCGCGAGTGACGCTTGGACCCTTCGAGAATCGAGCCTGGCGGTTCCGAACATCTCTGAGTAACCCGTGCGAAGGACTCGACTCTCCACGGTGACGTCACAATCGGTAACTGTGATATAGGACCTGTTGCCGAGCAGTCGGAATAAATACTCCAATCGTTAAGTACTGTCACAACAGCTAAGTAAATAGTGACCATAACGTGAAACACGCGAGTGTAAGACCGTAACATATTTGTTTCGAAATGCCATTCGTTTCGTATGTTTGTCACACAATTATATTAATTCATTCATTCTTCTTCTTCTTCTTCAATATTGAGTTGGACTCTTTCATGATATCACCCATTACGTTAGACTTATGGTATCTTGAGATATTGAGTGAAGAGTAGGAACAGAATGTACACTAATATTCATAAAAAACAGAACACCTTGAAAGACTAGAGATAGGAAGTTCATATTCACAGGATATGTTCATTAGTATGTTCTGCAGAAACGATTAGCATTTCAGTTACCTTGGTTCAACATGTGTCCCGTTGCCTAGAAGGCACTGGGTCCTCCACGGGCACTGATAACTTGTTCCATGCGTGATGGCATCGACAGTACAAGGCGCGAATGGCGTCCTGGGGTATCGACATCCATGCCGCATTCACCTGGTTACAAAGTTCATCTTTGGTGATTGGCAATGGGTCACAGCGCCGCACCCGTCGTTTCATCACATCACACACATTTTCGATTGGCGACAATTCCGGTGATTGGGCGGACCAGGGTAACAGTCTAACATCCTGTAACAACAAGAAGACACGTGTTCGTGCAGCAAGATGTGGTCGCGCAGTGTTCTGCTGAAATATGGCGTCTGGAGTGTCTTGTAGAAAGGGTAGGCTACGGGTGCCAGGATGTCATTCACGTAGGTCAAACTGGACACAGTCCCCTGGACACGCACCAACTGTGATTTGTGGTTGTACCCAATAGCACCCACCGTAAGGCCTTGAGTTGGCACTGTATGTCTTGTGCGAATGCAGTCAATGTGCTGCCCCTCCTCCTGTCTGCGGCGAACCAAAATGTGGCCATCATTTTCAAACAAACAGAAACTGGATTCGTCCGAAAACACAATCTGCTGCCATTTCTGTCCCCAGTAAAGTTATTCCATACACCATTGCAGTCTAACATTTTTATGTACATTAGTCAAGGTAGGCGCCGGTAACCCAGACCGTAATAAATGGCGACGGACTGTCGCTCCTGATAGCTCCTGTTCCACTGTTGCGCTAGAGCCGAGGGGGCACAGATCTGTCCTGCAATGCCATTCGGCTGAGATGTCGATCTTCTCAGGGAGTGGTCTGGGTGGTACGACCAGAACCATCTTGTCGTGTTCTACGGCCTTCTGTGAACCATTCTACACACAACCGTTTCACTGCCGACATACTTCGTCCCACACGAGCAACAATTTCCCGGATGGATGCATCATGTGCTCTCATGCCAATAATGCGCCCTCACTCATTTGACGGTACGGTTTTCGCATGTGTCTGCGAGGCATCCTGCACGTCTGCTTAAGTCACACTGATCCATTACCTTCGGTTTATAGCGACAATGAGAACCGCAGGCACATTTTACCAGTCGGTGGAGGTGTGGACCATGAACCTCAGGGCCGACATGGTTCCAATGCAACTCTTTTCTTCAGAACATACTAATGCACATGTCCTGTGAATATGAATTTCTTATCTCTAGTCTTTCAAGGTGATCTGGTTTTTATGAACATAAGTGTAATTATTCAATGTAGGTATTACATACTTCCCCGAGTTTTGGCACATTGACGTGAAATATATGATATTACAGAACATTGACCTGTGCTTACTATTGAATATTCTAAAACGTTATAATTCTTACAACTTGGTATGACGGCAGTGAATGGGCTCATTTGATGACGTGTGCAGTGTTCATATCGCTGCGTATGGGTATGCATTATGCTATACGAATTCATTCGTTCCGATAGTCAGCGACTGAGGCAGACACGATGTCATCTCAGAAGAGGTCGGTAGTTTGGAACCATTTCGAACGTATCAAAAATGTCTCGAATAAAGTAGTATGTAACGTATTACACCCTTCCGGGTCTCGAATGGAAGACCCGCGCATAAGAATGCCTCCACATAACTGGGTAAACACCCACGGATGAGACTAGAGTAAGGGGGGCTCGACTAGCCTAACGAGCTTCGAACCGATTCCCTTCCTACTTTCTGTGCTAGCCGGGCCAGCCCGAGCACTTGGGGAGTGGTTACGTTCGAAAGAAAGAAAAAAACAACAAATATTTAAGATGAAGCCTTATGTAATATGAAAGTAGGATTCTCCGGGTTCAACTATTACTGGATACTGCTTAGCATAACAATAAATGACAAGAATCATATAATGTGGGGTTACGAATACTAATTTATTCAAAATATGACATAATAAAAGAAGGAAAGTACACCACCCTATACAATGAACTCTCCGCATACGGGAGGAAAAGAAAAGTAATTGACACTCTAAATATGACTCGCCTAAGGGCGTCGTCGGCACAACGGTATAATTGAGGTTTTGGGACCACTTTCGCCCATCTTTCCCTCATAAGTTCATGCCGTTTCATTACATTTTATTCTTCTGTCGATCACATCGTGTACTATGAGATGATGTCCACTTACATAATACATTATATTCTTAGCACGTAATCAACCGGTCCCTACGTTACATAATTGACACATCAAAGAGATATTTACACAATACACAACAAAACACACATATTATTTAGCTAAACCCCGGACTTCCTCATCTGTCACCAAGACCACACAACGTTGTACAAAGGTTCTGTTTGAACTCAAAAATATATGCACATTAAATATTAAACATACACAGATTTATATATATATATATATATATATATATATACACACTTCATGCATAAAGGAGAGCCATTCCTGGAAGGAAACAGCATGGTTATCACTGTCTCCGGCCCAAGGCGCAAGCTTAGGGGCAGCTCGCTCAAGGGGGCCATCCTGATCCGGGGTCGAACTGGCCGACTCCCGACCGAGAGGTACTGTGGATTCCTGAAAATCCCTAGACTAGCTACAATCTCATATTACCGGATATTTGGGGGAGATCCCTACTTATTTATTAATTACCTTCTAAATCACCGTGATATTATCATTGCCGGCAGTGTTTTAGTTGAACCATTTAAACAACAGTAAGTTACGGGGGAGGCCCATAGCCTCAAACCTTAACTATAATAGCACAGCGGGACCAGCTCTGTCGTGAAGGGCGAGGAGCAAACACTCACAAAAAAGAAGGGAAGGTCATTCGCTACTACAGTCATCACTCATTCATTAGCCACGGCAGATTCTTGACCCCTCTCAATTACAATGGCCAGCCGGGGCACATATCCCTGGCCCATTTCATTTGTTTATATCATCTTACCGCTGAGTTCCCAAGAAATACACATTTATTCTCTCCCTTCTCATTATTACCGCTGAACGCCGACTGTGGGCACGATCACTTCTAACTCATCTCATCGTAAACTCCTCGGGCATTCGGCCCTCTCATTACGTCTCATATCGCGTAGCTTCCTTCCTTGGGCATAGGGCTCTCATGGCTCCTCAGTCAACCTTTCCCATACTCCTCGCTCCTCGCACAGGAAATATACATATATTTAAATCTTTTGACCAGAGATTAGAGGCTCCTGCCTCTGTGTCTCACCCCGGCTATAGATTAAAAAAAACACTCCAGACAATTCTGGCCAATTAATCAAAAATCAAGGGAGACTCGCACATGGTCCCTCACAACTACCTAAATAACACAGCATATACCTCTCCCGGCCGGGATTTCTTCCCTCTTGCTGTACATGCACTGATTATATGTGTGAGCTATGCATGCATTGTCTGACTGACCCATGAGTTTCCCCGGCATATACGATAACCACATGGGACAGTAACTAACATTTTGACATGGTTTTCCCTGCTCGCCAGCATTATTGTTCCAGCCACCCCTAAGGGGAACTCAAATATTCTCCTAACCTTGTTCCCATATTTGCTAGGACATTCTACATATTACTAAAAATAACCCTCACGATAAGCTAATCATTAAGAAAAAAAATGGGTCGTCCGGGAATTCAGCTCACTTGAATTTACTTTAATATTATAAAGATCAATAAAATTTCCATATTAGGACATGCATTATCTTACAACATTTGAATCTTTACAAACGACAGCTCATCCTACCCCCGGTCATACATTATCGTGCTTAAGAAATTTATATTTGACATCAACTCATCTGTTTGGTGGCCGTGGTTTTTCCTTCCACGGGAGACCCATGGTGGAGTTTACTCCTGCATGACCTCGGCGCTGGCGTCGAGCGTGCTGTCCTGTGACCCTGGTACACACAGGTCCGACATTCTGGCTGGCTCGTTCACTGCTGAAATCTTAAAGTAATCTAAGAGGTAACACTCCACAACTCGTCACACGGTCCTGCTGTTACCACGACACGAACACAGAATCTACCCCACGAATAAGCAGGTCATGCCACTTACAGCGAGCGCGTTCACAGCATGAATCGGGTAGCTCACGACACCTGAGCCCCTGGCTTAGAGTAGCAACTTGGGTGATACCGATTTACTAATATCACGGACTCATTTGGGCTGCACGCGGCACAAAAATATTCGCCTAGGCTTGCTTGGCTCCCCGTCCGCACTTCACAAAGGCTTCGTATTTCACCGTCGCGAAGGACACAATAGCACTGTTTTAATACGCTGACAATAGGGTTCTGACTGTAAAACTGGGGCACAACGTGACACAATGTCCCCTCTCAACGACCCGCTAAGAACTGTCTTCTGCGAGGGTCAGCTCAGCTTTTATGGTATACGCACCGGAAGATAATGGGCGTAAACGATTCACGGTTCATTAAGGACAAGAGCTCCTTTCACCCCAGGAATTCAGACTATTTAAATAGTGGATTATGTAGCCCTCTTTTTCCTCCTCTTATTGACCCAGGTGCGTTTAACCAACGATCGGCAATTATCCCGTAATTCGACTCCCGCCTTTAATTATTTCATTAGCGTCCCTCGGGGGTGGAGTCATCTTTTGAGCGCGACTCTTAGCTTGGGTGACGCTGTTGTATTCACATGTGTTTGCAATCTGTTAAATCTGGGCATCTGGTGACCTCCTTTCTTCCCCTGAATAAAGTATTACATATTTTTAGTCTGGGAAACGCAGAAAATTCAGCTCTATTCATTGGTGTGTCTCACATAATTTTCCTATGTCTGAATCAAAATATCATCCCATTTTTACGCGCCAAAATCCGACGTTGGCACCCGTAACACGTGCATAAAAAACAGGAAGTTCCTTATGTTAGTTTGGAACTCTGGGAAGCTAAGCCACACCTCGGGGCGTATCTGACTACTCCAGCATCGCGTCCTCTTCTAGCTCTCTCTGCAAGTTGAGAGGGTCTTTTCGCGGGGGCTTGGCTCCTGCTCTGTCTTCCCTTTGTTTTCCAGGCGCTCTATCGCGGGTTCCATTCTGGCCGGACGCCGCTCGATCCCCATCGCCCATACTACTACCAATGACGCGACCTTTAGGAGTGATTTTAATGAAGTAGAAAGGCACATATAATTCCAATGAGCTGTACAGGACACTGTACGGTTTCAGTATGCAAGGTTGATTTAAGTTACAATAAAACTACAAGCACGATATTAAAGCACTTGAAGACGAAACATCAGACACAGCACCGATGTCTGATGAACAGGGACTATGCAGGGGTAATAATAATAATAATAATAATAATAATAATAATTATATAATAATAATAATAATAATAATAATAATAATAATTATTATTATTATTTGATTTTCCTGTCTAGCTGGTGGAACAGGGTTTTCTTCACTCGGGACGACCGTAGCGTAAACTCGAGCTGCGGGATGATAAAGGTGCGCAGGGCGTCGAGTTTTTGCCACGGTGCGAGGAGGCTATTGAAGACTGCGTCGACCTCTCCTTCAATCCGCTCGATGGCTTTATTCGGGGTTTGGTCCACTTTCAAACCCGTTGGGACTCCAAGGTGTTGGTATGAGTCCCCTTCTCGAAGAGTGTCCATGGCTCCCCCGGAGATGGTGAATCCCGTGGCGAGAGTGGTCTTCTTCCTCATGTGGAGTGTGGCACATTTTTGCGGCTTGAATTCGAGGCCGAGGATCCTCAACCACTCCGACAAGTCCATCTAGCCAGAACAACAACGGCCCACCCGCTGGCACACTACAACCAAGCCAGTTCCAACAAGAATGGATGGAGAGATTCCAACTCATCGATGACTGGGAGGTCTTTGAGACGGCCTGTGGTGATCTCACCGAAGCCGTTCGCAGCAGAACTCATAAAACACCGACCGCTGCGGACGTACAGAGGAATGAAGAGAACCGACTATTATTATTATTATTATTATAGTCCGCCTCTGTGGTGTAGTGGTTAGCGTGATTAGCTGCCACCCCGGAGGTCCGGGTTCGATTCCCGGCTCTGCCACGTAATTTGAAAAGTGGTATGAGGGCTGGAACGGGGTCCACTCAGCCTCGGGAGGTCAACTGAGTAGAGGAGGGTTCGATTCCCACCTCAGCCATCCTGGAAGTGGTTTTCCGGGGTTTCCCACTTCTCCTCCAGGAAAATGCCGGGATGGTACCTAACATAAGGCCACGGCCGCTTCTTTCCCTCTTCCTTGCCTGTCCCATCCAATCTTCCCATCCCTTCACAAGGCCCCTGTTCAGCATAGCAGGTGAGGCCGCCTAGGCGAGGTACTGGTCATTCTCTCCGGTTATATCCCCCCGACCCAAAGTCTGAATCTCCAGGACACTGTCCTTGAGGCGGTAGAGGTGGGATCCCTCGCTGAGTCCCAGGGAAAAACCAACCCTAGAGGGTAAACAGATTACGAACGAACGATTATTATTATTATAATCGTCTGGCCTCAGCTACCGTGCGCAGACATTTCAATTTGACGCCATCAGGCTGTCAGCTCATCAATTTCGACGTTCCGTGTTACTCTAGGCCCACTAGATGGCAAACCCAGTACACCGAAACTCTCTTGGGCGTCTATGGCTGAGATGTAATTAATTTTGTCGGGTAAACACCAAATGTATCACCACAGATCTTTTACATGCCGATATCGTACGAGTTGGAGTGTCAAATGGGTATTTCCGTCCTTCAAAAATCCGACTACCTCTGCCGGGTTTGAACCCGCTATCTTGGGATCCGGAGGCCAACACTCTGCCACTGATCCACAGAGGCAGCTCAATACAGGGGTGAAAGTGGTCACCATTGTGATGTCTATCCAGGTACTGTACAGTGTACATGACCCTAGTGGTGCATGTCGTGAGAAAAGATTTACGTGCTAAATATTTTATTGTAACACCTAATATGCATGTTTCAGATGATCACATACGAAGGAAAACGATAGATGATGATTTAGTGAAGATGATCACTGATGATTTCCGCCCTTATCAATAGTCGAGGAGCGGGGGATTCGAAGATTTGTACATTCCCTGGATCCGAGATACACTCTTCCATCTAGGAAGCGATTGCGGCAAATGGTTGCAGACAAATATCAGTCAGAAATCTCCGGACGTTCTATATCTGATTAGGTCATACATGGCAAAGTAATGTGTCTTGCAGCAGATAATCCTGCTAATGTAAAAGTAGCAATTGATCTTTTAAACCCAAAAGTGACATATATACCATGTTTTGTCCACACTATGAACCTTATAGTCAAGCGAGGCATGGAGAGTGTATCGGATATACGAGGAAAATGTCGCCAGACAGTCGGGTATTTTAAATCGTCCTGTACTGGAAAAGAAATGCTAGAATCCATACAGAAGTCACTAGGCAAACCTGTTCATAAATTACAACAAAAAGTGGAGACGAGATGGTACAGCAAGTATGCGATGTTGTCGCATTTGACAGAGCAAGAGGACTCTTACAGTCTCACAGTGGACCACAATCGAACACTTACTGCCCATACGGAATCCCTTTGATGTGATGACGACGGAAATACCATCGGAACGCCAAGTCTCTAGCTCAGAGATAATTGGTTTCAACAGACAAATACAGGAAACGGTGGGAAGACGCATACAAGAGGAACAAGATGACGTAGCGAAACAGATATTAACGGACTTGTTATCACCCATAAAAAGGAAGTTCATCAATGTTGAAAGTGTCCTACAGTTTGCACTGCCTACAATTCTCGATCCGACATTTAAGTTTTTGCCTTTTATGAGTGGTGCTCAACGCGATCAGGCAGTGAATATGCTGATTAACGAAGTGTTCAGGTTATAACCTATCTACGTCTCCATCCAGTTCAGTACAGTCCATTACACCATCGAACACAACTGGACAGGACACCTCCTTTTGGGGATCATTTGATGCCCGTGTCGCAGGCGAAAATCTACGCCACAACGTCAGAGCAGATGCTACGATACCTGAAAGAGGCTTACGAACCCCGCTCGGTAAATCAACTGGATTATTGGAGACACAATGTGGAAATATTCCCCAACACCCGCTAAACTTGCGAAGAAATATTTATAAATATTTATGTTCATAAACAACGTCCTTTCCTTGTGAACAACTTTTCTCCAAGGCTGGAACACTATTGACTCATAGACGAATTCGTTTGAATGGGGATACGGTGAATATGATTGTATTTCTAAATGCCAATTGTAAGAGCACGTAGAGCACACCACCCTTGATATTGTGGTACATGAGTACCTGTGTCCACACGTTCCTTAGTTTACGTTACACTCAGGTTTTGCTGTGTTGATCTATACATTCATGTAAATATGTTAAATGTACAATTTTGGTTGTATATCTTGCTGTTCAGTAGTACAACGAATGCCCAAGTACAACGTCCATAACGTTCAATTGATTGAAGGGATGCTCTGGGCATTTGGTGAGATATTCAGTAGAGTGAGCCTCCGTGGCTCAGACGGCAGCGCGTCGGCCTCTCACCGCTGGATACCGTGGTTCAAATCCCGGTCACTCCATGTGGGATTTGTGCTGGGCAAAGCGGAGGCGGGACAGGTTTTTCTACGGGTACTCCGGTTTTGCCTGTCATCTTTCATTCCAGCAACACTATCCAATTCTCATTTCATAGCATCTATCAGTCATTAGTTCATCACTTTGGGAGTGGCGACCCCATCGAACTAATAGCCTATATTTGCTTCATTCATTACATCCCTGACCCGGTCAATGACTGGAAAAACAGATTGTAGGTTTTCATTTTTCATTCAGAAGAGTAACCTAATGATATTGCTTCCACCTCCGTTATTTTGTCGTGCCGTATAATATCGTAACTTATTTGTTTGGTAAGGTTCGTTCGTTATCTGTTTTCCCTCCAGGTTCAGTTTTTCCCTCAAACTCAGCGATGAATCCCACCTCTATCGCCTCAAGGGCAGTGTCCTGGAGCTTCAGACTCTGGGTCGGGGGATACAACTGGGGAGGATGACCAGTACCTCGCCCAGGCGACCTCACCTGCTATGCTGAACAGGGGCCTTGTGGGGGGATGGGAGGATTGGAAGGGATAGACAAGGAGGTGGGAAGGAAGCGGCCGTGGCCGCAAGTTAGGTACCATCCCGGCATTTGCCTGGAGGAGAAGTGGGAAACCACGGAAAACCACTTCCAGGATGGCTGAGGTGGGAATCGAACCCACCTCTACTCAGTGGACCTGCCGAGGCTGAGTGGACCCCGTTCCAGCCCTCGTACCACTTTTCAAATTTTGTGGCAGAGCCGGAAATCTAAGCCGGGCCTCTGGGGGTGGCAGCTAACCACACTAACCACTACACCACAGAGGCGGACTTGTTCGGTAAGGTACCGTACGTATACTTGGGGATTAACGACTGTTTCAAATGGTTGCTGTGTACACACTTCTTTAAAGTGATGTTCATTACTGCATCGCAACATTATTTTGTACACTATGTCACTGTACATTATTGGGAAACGGAAACAACACTTGTCCTTGGTCTACCGACAATATTATGTATCGTGTTGTTTCCGTACGTGGCTCGAAGGTAACGCTGACAGCATCCTTGGCCTCGATTCTAGAATCGAGTACCTCAAATTTTACGGTCCCAAACTCGATTCTTCGTGAATCCATTCGCAGCCCATCACTAGGTTAAACTTTCTGTTGGTGTATAAAATTCAGGAAACTCAATCGTAAACATTACCAGTGTTTCGTCTCAGTGTGGCATGGGCTCATCAGTTGGATACCTCACCTTCCCAAGACACTAGCCGGCTAGCACTCTACTCATCTAAAATGTTTTCATTCCTCCCCTGAAGCGGGAGGCGGGCCTCCTAGACGGTGACGCCGTCTCTCAGGCCGGGAGATTTGTTCGGTGAAGGAGATGCACGAAGAAGGTGAGGGGGTTGGCGGCCGTGGCCTATACTAGGAACTGTCCCGGCATTCGCCTTAGTGCAGCAGAATGGAAAACCACAGAAACTATTCTCAGGACAGCCGACGGTTGAGGCCAGCCATGAGGTCCAGCCCGGTCCCCTCTCCCGAGTGCGGAGGCGTAGAGCCACGGTAAGGCCGTGGCCACCCCTTCTCGGCTCAGTAAGCCGGTCAGCGTGCAGAGCTGTTGGACCACGGACCAGCCGTGGCCACTTAAGGACAGAGACCCACCCTGCATCTACCGACCAACACCACTGAATGAATGAATGAATGAATGAATAGAAGGTTATTTCATTCCTACCCTACTGGCAGGCGGGCCGTCAGCTATATAAAGTAGCTCTTAGGCCGTAGATAATTATATGTGTGTAAGAAAGTCGAAGTGTTTAATGGTATGTGGAGATATACGTAAGGGAAAAGTAGGAGAGATCCTGCGCAGAGGTCACCGAGCCCACACCGGACCCCGCCAGGGTCAACACTCGCTAGACCCCGTTTATTGAAATTAAGTCAGGATACGGAGTAACACAGATATTTACAGAATAAGATAAAAAATGGTAAATATAGGCTACAACGAAGAGAACATGTTTGCATCGTAGCGTGTTGGAGCAAGAGTCATATAGTCCATAGGCGATGTCAATGCACTGACAACATAAGCACTGCAATAGTCAAGTTGACAACATAGCGAGTAGAAAATGACACAACGTACACTGACATTGCGACAAATGACATACGGAATTGCAGAAATAAAGAAAAGACAACACTGAATATAGTGAATATGGAATGAAATTTGGTACAATAACGTTCAAGAACACCAATTGCTAGATTAAGCAAGTTCACATAACGTACCGTGACTCTACGCCTCTGCATTCGGGAGACGGGACAGGCTGGACCTCACAGCTGGCCTCAACCGTCGGCTGTCCTGAGAATGGTTTTCCGCTGTTTTCCACTCTCCTGCACTAAGGTGATTGTCGGGACAGTTCCTAGTATAGGTCACGGCCGCCAACCTCCTCACCTTCTCCGAGTATCTCCTTCACAGCAACAAATCTCCCTGTCTGAGATACGGGTCACCGTCTAAGAGGCCCGCCTCCCCCTTCAGGGGAGGAATGAAAACATTTTAGTAGTAGCAGTACTCGTTACAACAACGACCATTAACACTGCCCCGGTTACACTCACGACAGCTGCTCCAGACTCTGACTCCACGGCAGTTAGTACTTATACACTGACTGACAGAGCAAATGCAACACCAAGAAGGAGTGGTCAGAATTTTATGCCAATTGCAGGGTAGACTGACGTCACTGAGGTATGTTCATGATGTGAAATGCGCCGCTGTGCTGCTCACGTAGCGAACGATAAATGGGACACGGCGTTGGCGAATGGCCCACTTCGTACCGTGATTTCTCAGCCGACAGTCATTGTAGAACGTGTTGTCGTGTGCCACAGGACACGTGTATAGCTAAGAATGCCAGGCCGCCGTCAACGGAGGCATTTCCAGCAGACAGACGACTTTACGAGGGGTATGGTGATCGGGCTGAGAAGGGCAGGTTGGTCGCTTCGTCAAATCGCAGCCGATACCCATAGGGATGTGTCCACGGTGCAGCGCCTGTGGCGAAGATGGTTGGCGCAGGGACATGTGGCACGTGCGAGGGGTCCAGGCGCAGCCCGAGTGACGTCAGCACGCGAGGATCGGCGCATCCGCCGCCAAGCGGTGGCAGCCCCGCACGCCACGTCAACCGCCATTCTTCAGCATGTGCAAGACACCCTGGCTGTTCCAATATCGACCAGAACAATTTCCCGTCGATTGGTTGAAGGAGGCCTGCACTCCCGGCGACCGCTCAGAAGACTACCATTGACTCCACAGCATAGACGTGCACGCCTGGCATGGTGCCGGGCTAGAGCGACTTGGATGAGGGAATGGCGGAACGTCGTGTTCTCCGATGAGCCACGCTTCTGTTCTGTCAGTAATAGTCACCGCAGACGAGTGTGGCGTCGGCGTGGAGAAAGGTCAAATCCGGCAGTAACTGTGGAGCGCCCTACCGCTAGACAACGCGGCATCATGGTTTGGGGCGCTATTGCGTATGATTCCACGTCACCTCTAGTGCGTATTCAAGGCACGTTAAATGCCCACCGCTACGTGCAGCATGTGCTGCGGCCGGTGGCACTCCCGTACCTTCAGGGGCTGCCCAATGCTCTGTTTCAGCAGGAGAATGCTCGCCCACACACTGCTCGCATCTCCCAACAGGCTCTACGAGGTGTACAGATGCTTCCGTGGCCAGCGTACTCTCCGGATCTCTCACCAATCGAATACGTGTGGGATCTCATTGGACGCCGTTTGCAAACTCTGCCCCAGCCTCGTACGGACGACCAACTGTGGCAAATGGTTGACAGAGAATGGAGAACCATCCCTCAGGACACCATCCGCACTCTTATTGACTCTGTACCTCGACGTGTTTCTGCGTGCATCGCCGCTCGCGGTGGTCCTACATCCTACTGAGTCGATGCCGTGCGCATTGTGTAACCTGCATATCGGTTTGAAATAAACATCAATTATTCGTCCGTGCCGTCTCTGTTTTTTCCCCAACTTTCATCCCTTTAGAACCACTCCTCCTTGGTGTTGCATTGTCACTGTCAGTCAGTGTATATCGTATGGCTTTCAGTGCCGCGAGTATCCAAGGACATGTTCGGTTCGCCTGGTGCAGGTCTTTCTATTTGATGCCCATGGATGACCTGAGCGTCTGAATGTGGGATGATGATAATGAGATAGGGAGAGTGTGAAACCCGGTGTCGGCATGTAGCCTACTCCGATCGAACAACACCAAGGGTCTACACAAAGCTTTACGTTTCTATCAACGGACGAATCAGCATCAACAGCATCATATACCCTCACTCCATATGGAGTCCGACTCTATTGCTAAATGGTTATCGTGCTGACCTTTGGTCACAGGGGTCCCTGATTCGATCCCGGCAGGGTCAAGAAATTGAACCATAATTGGTTAATTCCACTGGCACGAGGGCTGGGTGTATGTGTCGTCTTCATCATCATTTCATCGTCATCACGACGCGCAGATCGCCTACGGGCGTCAAATCAAGAGACCCTTATCTGGCGAGCTGGACATGCCCTCGGACACTCCCGGCACTAAAAGTCATGCGCCATTTTATTTTTACTTTATATGGACACTGCGGAGAAGTTTGGCACACAATCTAGTAATTAGAAATTGTATATCACCACCTCTCTTACCCTGTCCGTCAAAATTCTAATGGTGAAAATTTTTCCGACCAGCGGGACTCGAATCGGACAACCATGGGGTCAGACCATTTTAAAGTTGACGCCTTAACGATCGTGGCCACGAGGTGGGCAGTCCGCGGTAGTACACATACAGTACTCCGTACTCGAACGAGATACTCAGGAACGCCAACCAGACTCTCGACACTCCAACGCAACAACACCTCGTTCAGACACTGGTGGGACACTGGCAGTGTTTGCTGTCGCCCCAGTCCAGCTACCGAACTCCAACACTGGCTTATTGTTCACGGTTAGCCTCCTTTTTATAGCTCAGGTGATGAGTGCCGGAATATTCGCGATGTGGCTAGAGACGGAATATTCTCGTTGCACCTCCCAGAAAGCGCGTGGGGAAACCAACAGAGGGAAGAGGCTGTCACCAAACCCTCAAAGTGAGTACTCCCAGTTGACTCACTACTTCCTTCCAGGAAATACCGAAAGGGACTACGACAGGGCTGGCACGTAACATTATTGATCGCCCTCAGAAGCATTTATTGAGATGGCTGAGATTATATCAATGAACAAAATATTTTTAAATTACAGATGGAAATGTTTACGTATTATGAAATATGTTTTAATTAAAGCCAAAAAAAGATGGAAACAAGTGTAAATTATTACAAAAGATAACAACGTATGAAGAACAGTGTCCGCCTCTGTGGTGTAGTTGTTAGCGTGATTAGCTGCCACCCCCGGAGGCCCGGGTTCGATTCCCGGCTCTGCCACGAAATTTGAAAAGTGGTACGAGGGCTGGAACGGGGTCCACTCAGCCTCGGGAGGTCAACTGAGTAGAGGTGGGTTCGATTCTCACCTCAGCGAGCCTGGAAGTGGTTTTCCGTGGTTTCCCACTTCTCCTCCAGGCGAATGCCGGGATGGTACCTAACTTAAGGCCACGGCCGCTTCCTTCCCTCTTCCTTGCCTATCCCTTCCAATCTTCCCATCCCTCCACAAGGTCCCTGTTCAGCATAGCAGGTGAGGCCGCCTGGGCGAGGTACTGGTCATACTCCCCAGTTGTATCCCCCGACCAAGAGTCTGAAGCTCCAGGACACTGCCCTTGAGGCGGTAGAGGTGGGATCCCTCGCTAAGTCCGAGGGGAAAAACCGAACCTGGAGGGTAAACAGATGATGATGATGATGATGATGATGAAGAACAGTTAAAATTAATAGCGGCACCAAATGAGTGGAAAGTTGCAATAGTAGCCCCATTATACAAGCGTGAGAAACAAAAATGGATAATTACGGGCCAGTCAGCTTGAAATGTGTTGTATGTATGATCTGAGGAAAAATAATTCTGATTATATTAGACACGTTTGCGAAATGACTAACTGGTTCGATAGAAGGCAGTTCCGGTTTATGAAACGTTATTCCAGTGAAGCTCAATCTGTAGGATACCAGTAAGATATAGCCGATATTTTAGATCTAGGGGACCAAATAGACTGTATCGCTATTCACCTATCCAAGGCTTTTGATAGGGTACATCACTGGAGATTAGTGACGAAAATGAGGGCTATTGGACTAGACAAAACAGTGGTTCAAAGGGTGGCTAAACTTTTAGGAAATAGGGCTCAGAGAATTAGAGTAGGTGAAGCATTATCTGATCCTGTAATGATTTAGAGTGGGGTTCGGCAGGGCACTATTATTGGACCTTTATGTTTTCTTATGTATATAAATGATATGAATAAAGATCTGGAATCACAGATAAGGCTATTTGTGGACGAAGTTATACTGCATAGAGTAGTAAATGAGTTGCAGAATTATGAGCAACTGCAGGGAGACTTAAACAACGTTGTGAGATGGACAGCAGACAATGGCTTGAATGCAAATGGGATGATAGCACCTCATGGGGAACACTGTTATTACGTAGGTGTTAATATAGGGAACGATCTTCACTAGGGTAATCACATTAACGAGGTTGTAAAGAAAGGTTGCAGGCGTTATAGTCAGGATGTAAAGGACAGGGCGTATGGTCTCTGGTAAGACCGCAGTTACTGTAGAGTATGGCTCCAGTGTATGGGATCCTCACCAGGACTACTTGATACGAGAACTGAAAAAAATCCAAAGGAAAGCAGCACGATTTGTTCTGGGTGATTTCCGACAAAGGTGTAGTGTTAAGAAAATGTTGCAAAATTTCGGCTGGGAAGACTTAGGAGTAAGGAGACGAAGTGCTCGAAAATGCTGTATGTTTTGAGCTGTCAGTCGAGAGTTTATCGTGGATTGACATAAGTAGAAAAAAACACTTGAGTAGAGATTTTAAAAGTAGGAAAGATCATAATATGAAGATAAAGTTGGAATTCAAGAGGAAAAATTGGGGCAAATATTCATTCATAGGACGAGGAGTAAGGGATTGGAATAAATTATCAAGGAAAATGTTCGATAAATTTCCACGTTCTTTGAAAATGTTTAAGAGAAAGCTAGGTAAAGAATTGGTAGCGAATCTGTCACATGGGCGAATGTCTTAAATGCAGATCATTGATTGATTGATTGATTGATTGATGGATTAGTTGGTTGGTTGATATTGATTGATTGATTGATTGATTGATTGATTGATCGATTGATTGATTGATTGATTGATTGATTGATTGATTGATTGATTGATTGATTGATTGATTGATTGATTGATTGATTGATTGATTGAAAATTGTATATAGATTAATGATATTTAGGCTACATCCAAATATCCACCTAAAAGCTGAAGGGTATAAAACGTTTTAAATAAGACATAGGTGCAATAATAAACGAGTAAATATCCTGTCCCCGTTGAGGTTTTATCATTTAATAATAGATTCAGTGTCACAGAGTGCACGTTTTATCTGCAAATCTTGCCATTAACGTCCAGTCTGGAATATGACCACAATATTACTTAAAATGCAACAGACACTTGGGCATGTGAATTATAATTGAATGGTCTTAATAACACCCATAAAGAGGAACAATCCTTTTATGATCACTTTGAAATGACCAGAGCAATCACCCAGCAGATTCAGGACACGATTCTTAAATGAAGAACTGACATTTACGAAGATGATTCACACAGACCGCTATATTACTCATGATCAGTCTTCAAAATCAGCTGTAAGGGGAACACAACATTCGCTGTGTGGAAGAATCTGCAGACTCCGTGTCAAACTATCTCTGCTATTCATTCTATACCTTGTATACGTGTGTCATGGACTATTAAGAATAATGTTATTAATTTTACGTCCCACTAACTTCTTTTACGGCTTTTGGAGACGTCGACGTGTCGGAATTTTGTACCTTAGGAGTTATTTTTTTACGTGGCGGTGAATCTACCGATACGAAGCTACCGGGCGAGTTGACCGTGTGCGTAGAGGCGCGCGGCTGTGAGCTTGCATCCGGGAGATAGGGGGTTCGAATCCCACTGTCGCCAGCCCTGAAGATAGTTTTCCGTGGTTTCCCATTTTCACACCAGGCAAAGGGTGTATCTTAATTAAAGCCACGGCCGCTTCCTTCCAACTCCTAGGCCTATCCTATCCCATCGTCGCCATAAGACCTATCTGTGTCTGTGCGACGTAAAGCCCCTAGCAAAAAACAAAAGATACGAAGCTGACGAATTTGAGTGCCTAGTAATGAGCCGGGATCGTACAAGCCAACCTGAGCTCAGAAAGCCAGCGCTTTCCCGTTTGAACTATTCATCCCGGTAGCATTATAATTATTTATCATTATTAAGCAGGTATAAACTAAAATATAAACAAAAATATAAAAATGTATGTACCAGGAAAGAATCATTGGACTTAACATGGGATTTTATTAGTTTCACGGTGAAGACAATAGGAACTATTCATTACAGTACCATCTCGTGCTGGATACGTATACTGATATGATCGAGCATAAAATCTTCTGTGGCAGGTTTGCCTGCGATTGTTACAATGTATGCCCCATGGAAGAGATGGCGTCCCATTTGGTCCCACAAGCGTTCAATGGATGAAAAAGTCAAGTGTTAATATACTCCTGAGAACCTCGAACTGTGAGCAACCGAACATTGTCTTGCTAGAAGATAACTAACTCTTGGGATTCAGACGGGAAAGGTAGCATATCGTTCACCAAGTTGTAATTCCACCTAAGTCAGTCACACCTTGAAAATCCACAGCCTGTTTCCAGTCATTCGACCGGGTCAGAAATGGAATGAATGAAGACCCCTATCTAGCGGCGAGGATAAGTATTGTGCCGGCTGCCGAAGTCTGTCGCACTCCTCTGGAGCAATGATTAATGAATGACAGATGAAATAAAATGATATTAGAGAGTGTTGCTGGAATGAAACATGACAGGGAAGAGCGGAGTACCCGGGGAAAAACCTGTCCCGCCTTCGCTTTGTCCAGCACAAATCTCACTTGGAGTGGCCGGGATTTGAACTACGGAACCTAACGGTGAGAGGCCGGCGCGCTGCTGCCTGGGCCATGGAGGCTGCCTCAGTCACACCTTACTTTGCAGAAAAAAGAAAAGTATTTATTCACAGATGACATCCACTTATTTTTTTAATGTAGTATTTAATCGTTCAGCATAAATACATGTTATGTCAGATTACTGTTGACAAGAGATGAAATAAAACAAACAAACAAAAATCTTAGTACATAATAATACAAGGCAAAAATAATCACTTACTAAGGACGAGATTTGAAGTCGACCCCCTGTAGGCCCTTCTGTAACTAGAATAAGTGAGGAAAGTTTGTAATAAAGTGCTGGAAAAGATACACACACACATAAGAAAACAGAAAAAAGCAATTGTGTACAAACACAAAGGGGTGTTCCAGTTTTTCTTTTCAAGTTAACTTTTTTCTTTGTAATGCTTGTTATACTAAATATTTCATTGAGAAGTAAATTGGCAATTGATTAAAAGAAGCACTGAGCAACAATAGCACTCGAGTGGAAATTCGTACACTTTGTTTTATTTTATTTTTTTATACACGAACACGAACACTCACTGATCATCTTCAAATCCTTCGCTTGGCGAAAGTAAAAGATCTTGAGGAAGCCTACTTTTAATCCGGCGTGGATCGTTTTCCAAGGGCGAAGAACACAGCACCAGGCACATTTTGGAGTTTCTTGAAGAACGTCTTGGCTTGCGTTGAAATCACGTGTTCCAGAGTGTCTAACTGAAGTTCACGATGTAACTGTTTGTTTCGGACGTACCAAGGAGCGTTGGTGATGATACGGAGAACATTGTTTTGGAATGATTGCAGACGTCTGATAGTAGTTCGAGCCGCCCCTTCCCAGACTGGACAGGCGTAGGTGAATAAATGACGGAGCAGTGATTTGTACAGAAGTAATCCACATTCAAATTTGAGGGAAGATTTCCTGTTTAGGAGAGTACATAGTCTTCCTAGTCCTGCATAACTTAGATTTAATTTCTGATTTATATTGTATTTCTATGATAAGCGACGGTCAAGGAATACTCCCAGGTACTTCACGGCCTTGTCTTTAGGCGTCCATTGGATGGCTGTTCCATTTAGGAAGATTGGTGGTGGGAGAGGTGGACGTCGAAGAATAAATATCATGGTTTCACATTTTGGTACATTCAGTGATATTCTCCAGTCATCTAACCACGCTGATATGGTTTGCAGAGAGGCTTGCGGTCGGCGAGTGGCAGTTAAAATGTCATGGTGGGATGTGAAGACAGCTGTATCATCTGCAAACATTGTGATGTTGACGAATGGAGGCGATGGAATATCATGGGTATAAGTGTTGATGAGGGTTGGACCAAGAATATAACCTTGAAGAGCCGAGGTGTTGAATGCGTGGAATTGATACGTACGCGAAACATACGCTGACTCAAGAAGCTGTAGATGATGCTGTATATATAATATGGGATTCCGATTGTGTGCAATTTGTATAATAGGCCGTTATGCCAAACTTTATCAAATGCCTTTGTAAAATCTAAGAATGCTGCAAGAGTGCGATGTTTGAACTCGAAACCTTGCGCAATGTGTTCCGTAAGACGTAGTAGCTGATGAGTTGCCGAATGCCGTTGACGGAAGCCAAACTGGTGATGTGGAAGGAGAGGTGTGTCCTCTAAGAAATTATTTAGGCGTTTGAGCATGATTTTCTCAAATAACTTGGATAACGTTGGTAATAGACTTATTGGTCGGTAACTCGTGGGTAGTGTCGAAGGTTTCCCAGGTTTGTGAATTGCAGTTATTTCTGTATGCTTCCATGTGTCGGGAAAGCACCCAAGACGAAGAAGGGCATTGAATATAGATGTAAGAAATGATAGTGCTTTTCAGGTGAAGTGCTTCAAGGCTATGTTAGGGATGAGATCATGTCCAGCAGCTTTCTTGACGGGCAGGTTCTTGATCAATTTCGTATTTCTCCCGGTGAGGTAAATTTGATTCTTTCCGGAACTGTAGGGCAGAATGTTGGAAACGATTCAATTTCACTGTTGTACTCGTGGTTGATTGGTGGATTTGGAGTGAAGGAAGCTTCAAAAACATCTGCAAGTATATAACATTTTTCAGAATCACTCAAATAATGGGTATCAGATGCTTTCAGAGGAGGAATAAGGCTTGGTTCAGGCAGTATTCGTTTGGTTTCCTTCCAGAGTGTACAATCATCGGGCGACAGACCAGAGAGATGATGCTGGTGCGAAGCATAACGGTGATTAAAGTTGTGCGTACTAATCTGATGAGCTGGTTTAATCTATGATGTTTCCAAGATAGCCTGCCACAGACGTCGCATTTTATGTTTAGCCTTGATGAGTCTTAAAACTCTGAGAGGAAATGTTGAGTGAAGAGGTTGCTGTTGCTGCCTTCTTTGGGACACAGTAGCTGCTTTGAGTGAAGTAGATATAATGGTGGTGAAGTGGCGATTGGTATTGTCAAGACCTACTCTAGTTTTTAGGGGCATATTTGATTGAAGACAGGAGTCAAGTTATTGGTGATAAATGTCCCAATTAATATAACCATGAGTAAATGTGCGTGGTTGTTGAACGAAAGTTTCAGCAAAAAAGGATATAATTACTGGACAATGATTCGAATCCATTTCAGCCACTGGGCTCATATAAAGCGGGAAGGCGACGTTTTTGATTAGGTCTATGTCCGGATGGTGATTGAAGTTAGTTGGGTAATGAGTCGGTTCGTCAGGAGCAGCGACGTGGATGGCATGAAGTTCAGTTCCCGCTAACAGCTGTCTACCATTGGGAGTTGTTACACGTCAGCACCAAATCTCGTTCTTGCTGTTACGATCACCCATTAGTATGGTTGGTAACTGGCCTTGATACAATAATCTTATATCTTCTACGTAGATTCGAGCTGATGGGGGTTTATAGGCTGCTATGACTGCCAAAGGGGTTCCATTGCTTAATTCAATTTTAACAGCACAAGCTTCGGTAGTGGTTAACTGTGGTAGGAATATCGAATAATGTTTCAGGCTTTTCTCTATGATGACTGCCATTCCACCAGAGGCAAAAGGAGCTGGGCTATCACATCGGTAAACGCTGAAACCAGGTGCTGTAAAACGTTCATGTTCAACGAGGTGGGTTTCAGAAATGCATGCTACATCTATATTATGGCGAGACATGAACTCCAAGAAGGAGGCACGTTTGACATTCAAACCGTTAGCACTCCAGTTGAGAAATGTGAGATAGGAAAACAGAGGATTGGCATTAACAACCATTATTAAAGAGTTCTGAGAGTAATTTTATGATAAATGATTTGATTTGGGGGATGAAAGGCATAAGAAAGTCTATAATCTGTTGGACAAGGCTGTAAGGCGATGCAGGTTGAGAAGAATTTTGCGGTGGATTCTGAGCTGAATATACTGGGGTTTGCGGAGAAGGTTGGGAAAGAGGGTGTTGCCATGCTGATAGGTTAGGTGTTCGAACTAGCAAAGGTCGAGATGGTAGCGGAGGAAAGTTCGTAGCATTATTAGCTGGTGGTGTGGGGGCGATACTGTTGGGCTGGGTGCTGGTGAACATCGGTGTTGAAAGAGAAGTACTTTCACGCCTGATCTTGTTCTTCATATTGAGATAATATGGGCAGCCTTTGTAATTTGCAGCATGATCTTGGCCGCAGTTGACACACGTTGGAGGTACTTGTCGTGGTTTATTGCATGCTGAATAGTGTTGATTATTAGGGCATTTGACGTAGCGTGGACTTGCAGAAGTTTTTAGTGTGACCGAACCTTTGACATCGGGTACACTGTGATATATCTTGTGGTTTGCAACGAAGTTCGGCCGAAATAATGGCACGCTGAATGTGTGTTAAGTCAAAAATTCTTTTTGCTTCTTCCGTGTTGTCCAAATCGACGGCGCAGAGGGGCATGGGCTGCTTATTTTTGAAAAGAAGCCCAGTAACTTTATGTACCGGTAAGTTAAGTTCTTGTAACTTCGAGTGAAGTTCCGAGTCAGTAACAGAATATGGGACATTACGAATGATAACTTCAAGTTTTTTGGTTATAGGGTCCTGGAAAGTATGAAATTGAAGTTCGGATTCTTCTAGAAATTTGGTGACGGAACGATAATCGCTGAGAGTGGTAGTATTTATTTTGAGAACTTTGCAGCGCTGTTGTGTAGTTCCGCATGTTTACTTGGTTGTAAAATAGGTTGTGATGGGATCGAAGACATAGAACGTTGATTAAAAAGTTCTGGACTTACATGATGTTGTTCCCGTCTTTGTAAATGCTGCTGCTGTGAAGTTGCTTGTTGCTGTAGATTTGAGGAAACATTCACTAAAGGCTGGTTTGTGTTGACTTGTTGACTGGGTTGAATTGGTTGTGTTGAATCCATGTCCGCTGACGACGAATAATATGTTAATAAACTTTATTTTAATATAGTCCCCGTATCAGGGTTTATTCCATTAGCCATGTTGAGAGAAGTGTAAGTTCGTAGCGCGAAAGCACACGAAGTTTAATTACACAAACAACTGAAGAACGAACACACAATACACGTTATGCTACACTGTAAACACAAGCGAGAAGTAAGAGCTCGGAGTGACTTGCTTCGGCTGAAGTTCACTAGCGACTCCACTTTATGTGGAAGTTTATTACTTAAAAATAACAAACATTCTTCACCTTACATACATCTTCATTATTGATGTTAATGCCTTTCAGGGTTCGGTCTGCAATCCTCTGTGAATTTACTAAACGCCTCCACCAATTCTCTATTTGTAACTAAATCTGTGGCCTCGTCCATGCCTCTTATCTTGAAATCATTAGAAACTGAGTACAACCATCGTTGTCTTGGTCTCCCTCTACTTCTCTTACACTTCATGACCAAGTACTTTATACTCCTAGGTAACCTATTCTCATCTATTTGCCTCACATGACCCCACCACCGCAGGTGGTTTTTAATACAGCTTCAGCAGTTGAGTTCATATCTCCTCAATCCGTGTTCTCACCTGTTTGTACCAGCGATCGCTCTCGTTACTTTCATGTCTGTTACTTCTAACGTAAGAATAAGATATCCTAATTCTACCCAGTTTTCACACCCGTACAGCAAAGTTGGTCTGAAAACAGACGGGTTCAACGACAGACGGAAGAAACTTACTTCCAGAATATTCTTGATCGCAACTGCGAACTCACTGCATTAGCTTGGCTGCATCTTGATTCAATCTCACTTAATATACGATAGAGTTGCAACGATGTTTTTTATTGCTAGTGGCTTTACATCGCACCGACACAGATAGGTCTTATGGCGACGATGGGATAGGAAAGGCCTATGAATTGGAAAGAAGCGGCCGTGGCCTTAATTAAGATACAGCCCCAGCATTTGCCTGGTGTGAAAATGGGAAACCACGGAAAACCATCTTCAGGGCTGCTGACAGTGGGATTCGAACCCACTATCTCCCGAATGCAAGCTCACAGCCGTGCGCCCCTAACCGCACGGCCAACTCTCCCAGTGCGACCATTTTTAAAACCAGTTACGTATATTTTGTAAAATACGACAACCTTGGTTTTAAACCGTTTAATACCAAGTACAATTGGTGTAATTGGTTAGATCGGCAATTTCAATATGCGGAAAGGAAAAGAAGCATCTAGAAACTGTTATAATAGGTGTTTTATTTCTTAAATACTGTACATTCCATATTCCAAAATATAGAAATATATTAAACCATAGTTGAAATATTGGGAACAGAAATTTCATTATAAGAAAACATTGCCTAACGTTTACCTCATATAGACTACTGTACATGACAGCAAAGTATAAAGAAACATGTTCATTGAAAATGCTCAGAAAAAAAATAAATTACCAATTAGTCTCTGGAATACACAAAAAAATAATGTCTGGTAGTCTCTAATCATAATATTAATCAGATTTGTCTTTACACGATGACTGGAGTATTTCGATGTCCTGTGTGTCACCCATGTACCTGAGGTTCCACTGTATTTTAACCAGTTTTTCAGTTGTACCTGGAGACAGTCTGTTTCGTAGTGGAGTGTGAATTCGTCCGTGAGCTGACGAATTAAGTTCACTTGCTGCTGAGGAAGGTGGTACATTCAAAATTCTAGAAGCAAGCGAACATAGGGGTTGTTTAGTATATAAGCCTTTCCAGAATACAGAAGGAGATACATGGTTTGTTGCAGTTCATAAAGAATTATGTTGGAAAATGCCTTCGCTGCCCGAAATGAGGTCAAATTTCCTATAATAACATAACTGCCATATCTCAATACTTCACTCATTGTTGTGATGAAGTCTAGAGCCTGTGATTCCCCCTCCTGGTTGAGGGTTTCCTCCAACAAATTTGCCGCAGCATGAATAGCTTTCCATGCAAACTTGTGCCTCAGGTTCGCAGCATTTTTAATGGAAGATTTGTATACTGGAGAAAGTGTATTACATTCTACGAGTACATGTACATCTGACTGTACAGCATTATCGACTTCAACCTTGCGTATGGCTTCTGAAATTGGTCGCAAGAGACGCCATGCCTCATCAAATTGCTGCCATGTTTCATCTGCTAACACAGAAGCTTTAAGTGTTCTGTGGCACTGCACAGTTGGGCATATAATAGTTTCTAACGCAGTCTCTTAATTGTTAAGTAAACCGTCCAAACAAATCACAGTACCTGCTCAACGGGTTGGTGATGGAAGCTTTAGTGTCACAGAGGTATGACCATATTTCTCCTTTCTCTTGGTTTTCAATAAAACATTGGGGACATGACGATCCTTAAGGAATTGTACTATTTTCTTTGCTAAATGGAACCACTCATGCAGCGTTCTCAGTGGCATTATGTCCTTTATTATTATATTAAATATATATGCTGCACAGCCTGTGCAGAATATGTGGGTATATTGCTCCTCTATTATTTTCCACTTAGCACGCGTATTTCGCACATTGTCTGTGACCACGGTTACGAACCTCTCCGCACCTATATCACTAATAACTTCAATTAGTTTAGAAGCAATATACTGGGCAGTGTTTCTTTCCTCACCAGGTGTTATATAGAATATTGGCTGAGGGGTTCTCACGTTAAAGCTCACAACATTATTCCCTGATACATCAGTCCATCCATCCGAAATCAATGCAAGAGCAGTTGAACAATCCAACTTCTTTGTGACAAATGTCTTCACAGGATGATATTCAGATGACAGCAAAGATGTGCTAAGCAGCAGGTGGTTACTAGTAGGCTCGTAGCCAGGCCGTATTTTCTGAAATGCGTCCCGCCAATATTTCTAATTCAGCATAGATAGTGAAGCAGCTGAAGGATAGAGAGCCCTAGCAACAGCTTCGCCAATGTCATTATCAGTTGCTTGATGGGCATTTTTATGCCCGGATGAAGATGGTTGGGGTGAATCTGTCGTAAGATGTTCACTGAGAGACGAACCAGAAGGCATTGATTATAGCGTAGGTAAAGACGCTATCCTTGACGCTTTAATATTCTGCAGCCAATTACTTTCTGACTTTATTTTTCCTTTTTACTTGCGATGCATCATCCGAAGCTACCAGTTTAACAGATTGAGGGCAAAGATCACATCTGATGAGATGTTCTGTTAATCGTGACGCCAGGGTGTTATGATATTTAGTTTTACAATATTTTCATGTTGCCTCCGTTTCACCATCAACCTGTCTTAAGTCGAATAGGTTCCACACCTTTGATCAAGGACGCATTCCACTAACTAAACTATTCGGTTTGATTGCGTAAGATATCTCAGCCTCAGCGTAACGTAAACTGAGGCGTATCAGCACTGTCTGGCTTTATATAGACCTGTGACCTTGTTTCTTGATGTTTCTGGATTAGTTCAGTTCATTCCAGTATGATATCCCCTGATAGTTATGCAGTACATTCAGCTGTATTGCATAGCAGGTTGCGTGACAACCGGAGTAAAAAGAACCATTCCTACCATTCTTACAGGGATTTAAACCGTTAAAACAACGCGTTTATCGGTTCAACAATAATAAACTGTGTTTTTACATCTCTACTATACGACCATCCTAGGAAAGTACACATCCTAAATACATGAAATTATCTACCTGTTCCAGTTTTGTATTCCCGACCTGATATTCAGTTCTCTTAGGTTTCTTCCCTACTGACATCCTTTTTGCCTTCAATCTAAATTTAAATTCATAGTAAGTTCCTTCTATCTCTCCCTGCTTCCATAACCACTCTTAACCGTATTTTCTTCTAACTTTTACCTCCTTCTTAAAATCTCTGTTTAGGCAATATAGTAAGCCCTCAAAATTCTGTACCATTCCTTTTTCACCGAAACTTAGAACTCTGATTATAAATCTCTTTAATTCAACCAGCACACAGATTAACGAAAGAACCAGAGCAAGTATAATACCTATCAAAAAACCCATAGATCAGTGTCTTCCTCTCTCTTCTATATTATTCAGTTTAACAGTCCATCATGTTCTGAGAGAACTAAGTGAAGAAGAAATAGTCGAGAGAGGTATATGGGTACAATTTAATTCCGGGTGTGGAAAATCTGACGGCGCCTGCTTTTGCCGATGATTTGGCGCTTCTCTGTAAGGGAAAAGCAGCAGCTGAAAATCTTACCAATCTAGTAACAAGTTCCTTAGTCAAGATCGGACACCACATAAATACCAGAAAAAGTAAGGCCATAATGATTATGCAACGGTCAGCTAACCACCTGTGCTCTCACAACTCTGCACGTGAACACAGCAACACTCCGAGGTCTATGAAAAAGTTGCACGTCTTTTCGCAAATGGAGCCACAAGATGAGCTGGTACTGTTGTCATTGACCAGGATTAAGATACGAGTATGGTGATTGACTCCACTATAACATTCAAGAAAAAATATGATTAGGATGGTAATAATAACAATAATAATAATAATAATAATAATAATAATAATAATAATAATAATAATAATAATAATAATAATAATAATAATAACGTTACTTGTTTTACGTCCCACTAACTACTTTTACAGTTTTTGGAGACGCCGAGATGAAGGAATTTAGTCCTGCAGGAGTTCTCTTCCGTGCCAGTAAATCTACCGGCACGAGTCTGTGACGAATTTGAGCACCTTCAAATACCTTCGGACTGAGCCAGGATCGAAGTTCTCAAGTTGAGGTCAGAAGGCCAGTGCCTCAACCGTCTGAGCCACTCAGCTCGACCGAGAAAAATAAATTTCAGTCTCGATTAATTTGCGAGGAGAAGAAGGCCATATACGAACCATGCACTAAGCGTCTTGGAAAAAATACGGCATTAAAAATGGGAAGTTACTTAGGCTTACGATTGACGCTGGAATTTTAAAGAATTATAAAAATCTCGGACATCATCGTCCAGATCATAGCGGACTTAATGCCGTAAAATTTGTTGGAGATCATTACACACAATTTGTACTCCCAGACCTGAAGTGCCGTATATTGGATTTTCTTTTTTTCCATAATATCAGAAAGAGAAAGTCCGCCTGGTGGTCGAAAATGCCAATTATGGGTCATAACTCAAACCCCGCATACATCTAAACAACAGATAACAGTAATTAAACCGAGCAAGGTGGTCGTGCTGCTAGAATCCCGTAGCTGTGAGCTTGCATTTGGGTCATGGTGGGTTGGAATCCCACCGTCTACAGCCTTGAAGATGTGTTCCATGGTTTACCATTTTCACAATAGGCAAATGCTAGGTCTGTACCTTAAACAAGGCCACGGCTGCACTACCTTCCCAATTCTAGTCCTTTCCCACACTTCCGTCACCGAAAAGCTTCGACGTATTAATGCGACGTTAAACCACAATTGTAGCAAAAAGGAAATAAATATTGTTCATATGAACTGATTAGGAAGCCGATCGAGTTGATTTCTTAATAGGAGCGGCTATTAGGTAGATTATCTCCCTATCCTGTTTCTACACTCCTCTATAATTGCTTTAATCCCACCCCACAGCCTGTTTAGTTATTTACCATTTTCTTCCGATGATAATTTATTTTTGAAAACGTCCTCAAGCCTCCCGTATCAATCATGTGTAACAGCTTAGGAGTCCTACTGTATCTTTACAACTTTCCTTTATATAACATTGATTTTGTTGTTGTTTGAGTCATCAGTCCATAGACTGGTTTAGCTCTCCATGCCACCTTATCCTGTGCTGACCTTTTCATTTCTGTATAACTGCTGCATCTTCAATCTGCTGTAATCTGCTTGTCATATCCATACCCTAGTCTAACCCTGCTGTTCTTACCACCTGCACTCCCCTCAAAATCCAACTGAAGAAGTCCTTGATGTCTTAAGATGTGTCCTATCATTCTATCTCTTCTTCTCGTCAAATTTAGCCAAATCGATCTCCTCTCACCATTTCGATTCAGTATCTTTTCATTCGTGATTCAATCTATCCATCTCACCTTCAGCATACTTCTGTAATGCCACATTTCATAAGCTTCTATTCTCTTTCTTTCTGAGTTAGTTATCGTCCATGTTTCACTTACATACTATGCCTCGCTCCACACAAATGTCTTTAAAAATATATTTCTAATTCCCATAACAATTTTCGAAGTGAGCAAATTTCTTTCCTTAAGAAAGGCTTCTTTGCTTGTGCTAGTCTGCATTTTATGCCCTCCTTAATTCTCCCATCCTTAGTTATTTTACTGCCCAAGTAACAATATTAACCTACTTCCTTTAAGACTTCATTTCCTAATCTACGGGTAATATTACCTGAACATCATTTAAGAAAAGGCTAGGAAAACAACAGATAGGGAATCTGCCACCTGGGCGACTGCCCTAAATGCCGTCAGTATTGATTGATGATTGATTGATTGATTGATTGATGATTGATTGATTGATTGATTGATTGATTGATTGATTGATTGATTGATTGATTGATTGATTGATTGATTGATTGATTGATTGATTGATTGATTGATTGATTGATTGATTGATTGATTGATTGATTGATTGATTGATTGATTGATTGATTGATTGATTGATTGATTGATTGATTGATTGATTGATTGATTGATTGATTGATTGATTGATTGATTGATTTGTTTAACTTCGTTCGACTGCACTCCATTACTTATGTTTTGGACTTATTTATTTTTATCTTGTACTTCTTATTCAAGACTCTGTCCATACCATTCAGCAATTTCTCTAGATCTTCTGCGGTCTCAGATAAAATAATATCATCGGTAAAAATCAGGGTTTTGATTTCCTCTCCTTGAATTGGGATTCCCTTCCCAAGTCCCTCTTTGATTTCCTTTTACTGCCTTTACATCCCAAAAACATTAACTTGCCTATTATCAGAAATAATTCTAGATTTGTAATATTTAAGGAGAGTTTGTTAGCACGTTTATTTTAACTACAAATAAAACAGCTTCGTGATCACTTACACCGCCCATCACTTCAGTATCTCTATATAGAGTGCTTTTGTCAGCATCACATCTAGAATCTTCTACTCTGTAGTTGGTTTTCTCACTTTATGATTCAGCTGACCTGCTCAGAGTAACTTATTTACCATATTTGGTCATAATTTCTGTCATTCGCAGTAAAAGATTGGTCCTAGAATGTATTCTTGACTATACCACAACGAAGCTTTATACTTCAGTTTTAGCACCATCAGTTGATGCACTAGTCGAAAAAAATTTGGTCAATTTTTTATTTGATCATACCTGCATGAAATGGAAACAGACACTCAATGGAAACACACCTTCTTCTTTGCAGTGATGAAGAATTGAAATGAAAAGCATTATTTCAACAGTCAATACAGGACGTCATTTTACAACATGTCATAAACAAAGTGGTTTCTGGACATACACCAAAATGGCGACGTGGTAGTTAAGCGTCTTAATAAATAATATTGCCAATACTTGTATGAATAACAGATTCATAACCCCTCCTCGTGCTTCTGACAAGACGCTGCACGTTAACTTGAGACAGATGTTCCCACTCTTCCAAAAGGGCATGTAATGTCTGGGGTGGTGGATTTCTCGCTCCGATAAGTTACTTCATTTGGTCCTAGACTTCTTCGATCGGATTCAGGTTCGGACTTCTGTATGTCCACTTCATTCGTTGTAGGAATCTCTGGTGCTCTTGCAAGAATCTACACACAATGTTGGGTCATGTGCTCTAGTATTATCGTATATTAGGTGATATAGTAAGCCCTCAAAATTCTGCACCTTTCCTTTTTCACCAAAACTTATAACTCCGATTATAAATCTCCTTAAATTCAACCAGCATATTGCCAAACAAAATAAATGAATGTTGAGCTTAGTGTGCTATTATTCTTCCATTTCAATTTCTTATCACTATTGATGGGCATAACAGGAGGAATGAACTTTCACGGGATTCCTGAAGTGAAAGGGGAGGATGTTTACGGCGTGGTTAATGGCACTAAGATCTCGTCGATGTACCATCGAGCAGTTAAGGATCCATTGCGAATGATCAGGAAATCGATTTTTACGTCAAGACCCCATTTTCAACGGTAGATTGTACGTCTGTCGGATGATTTCGATCTCCACGTCTTCTTCAGACTCGCAGACGATCTTCGTGTGACACTTTCAAACTGCTACGGTCTTTCCTTCGAGAAACATTTAGGCAAGATTGCTAGGAAAGAGTTTAAATTACTTGGCTTTCTGAAAAGAAACTGCGCCGAATTTGTTTTCCCTAGAATTCTGATAACTTTGTTTCACACTCTAATCAGGCCTTCATTAGAATACTGTTGTCAGGTGTGGCTACCTTCTTAGCAGTATTTAATACAAAACTTAGAAAGATGTGCCAATGACCTCTGTCTTTATAAGTGTCTGAGGAATAGAGTGGATTGCTCAACATTATTGGAGTTGATTCCATGACATGTCCTTTGTCGCAATACTAGGCAAAGGTATACTTTTCATCTGCCTGGAGTTAGAACTGTGGCTCGGGCAAACTCATTGCGGCTGAGGGCACTAACATCACTGAATGAGATGGGTGAATCAGTGGACATTTTTCACTCACCCCTGTCTAAAATTAGACGTGCTCTAACAACCTCACGAATGCAAGGTCCTCTCTATAAAATATATAAATACGTGTGTGTAAGTGTTTTTAGATGTGGTTTAATCATGCCAATTATTTAAGGAGATTTATTTATTTATTTATTTATTTATTTATTTATTTATTTATTTATTTATTTATTTATTTATTTATTTATTTATTTATTTAATGTATTGTAAACTTACGTAAATAGGTGAGTGTAATCACTCACATAATTTTTTTTGTATTATATGTTTGTACTATTTAAGGTAACTAGTTACAACCTTTCTTTCTTTCCTTCTTTCTTTCTTTCTTTCTTTCTTTCTTTCTTTCTTTCTTCCTTCCTTTCTTAATCTGCTTACTATCCAGGGTTGGTTTTTCGCTCGGACTCAGCGAGGGATCCCACCTCTACCGCCTCAAGGGCAGTGTCCTGGAGCTTCAGACTCTGGGTCGGGGGATACAACTGGGGAGGATGACCAGTAACTCTCCCAGGTGCGTCACCTGCTATGCTGAACAGGGCCTTGCGGGGGGATAGGAAGATTGGAAGGACTAGACAAGGAAGAGGGAAGGAAGCGGCCGGGGCCTTAAGTTAGGTACCATCCCGGCATTTGCCTGGAGGAGAAGTGGGAAACCACGGAAAACCACTTCCAGGATGGCTGAGGCGGGGATCGAACCCACCTCTACTCAGTTGACCTCCCGAGGCTGAGTGGACCCCGTTCCAGTCCTCGTACCACTGTTCAAATTTTCGTGACAGAGCCGGGAATCGAACCCGGGCCTCCGCGGGTGGTAGCTAATCACACTAACCACTACACTAAAGAGGCGGACTAGTTATAACCTACAGTCCTAATATGCTAGACAAAGTAGGGATTTTTTCATGGATAATAAATAAAAATAGTTTTAGTTTAAACTTGGTTATTATCTTAGGAAATTAGTGTTATTTATTTAAGGTGTATTGGTTGTATATACTTTTTTTATTGAATTGTCTGTAATTGGCAACTAACCTCTTGATAATAAGTACGTCTATGTATCTATCTGAACGACATAAAGAGAAATGGGATTCATTCAAGAACGGCACAGGACGGTAGTGTGTTAGCTATCAGTACAAAGGATCTGAAGCAAACTGCAGTCTTCTGCCACGAGAACGTCTGTCCAGTGCAGGTATTTGAGCGGTTCGTTGGGATCTCAAATTGGCTTAGAGAAGCCTCTTTCTGACGGTTTGACCACTAACTTTTACTCTAGAAACCTGCTGTAGGTCCACCTATAGTGCTGTTATGGAGAGCTTGTTGACGCAGGCTCCTGGAAACGTTTCCATAGATACCAAATCGTACTCTGCGCAACTCTTAGCATTCTGGCTAACTATCTCTGCGAGTAGGGGCTGTCTGGTTGAGGCAGTAAAGGGGTGCTCGGTTCACCCCGAAGGACGTGGGTTCGAACCCCCGTCAGTAAATCGTAAAATTTAAGAAACGAGATTTCCACTTCCGGAGGTGCGCATGGCCCTGTAATTCACTCAGCCTACACCAGAAATGAGTACCGGGTTAATTCCTCGCGGCAAAAGCGGCCGGGCGTAAAGCTAACCACTCTACCCCATCAAGTGCCGAGGTTACGGATAGTGGAAGCCTTTATCTTTCGCCCTTCCAAGGACCTTCATGGCCTGTACGGAGATGACTTTGCTTTTTACAGAGTGTAAGTGCATGAATGACTTCATTCTGCAACTGCTTTCTCCGTTTCCTACCTCGACCCGTGCGACCAGCTATGGCTTGTAAACACTACGTTCCAAACCGACCAACCTTCACATCTCTTTGAATTGAGCACTAAAACTTTTCAGTTGTCATTGACGCATCCCAAACATCCGGATGACAGTGGAGCTCTTTGTTATGTCTAGGGAACATGTTATTGCAGCAACAGTCCAATCCACATCACACTATGCACTTGTACAATGTAGTTAGGAACATTTAAAGACGTAACCAATTTTTCTAATAGAATATGATGACCGATAGTAACAAAAACCTTGATCAGGTTTAGGATAAGGCAAGTGAATGTCGGTCCAGAGCATCTTATAGCTTCGTAATGACGCCAATTGCAGCATTCTGTCTTGATGAGGCTGCTCTGAAACCAAACTGGTACTTGTACAGGAAGCATCAATTTTTAGGAATTTCTTAGTTCCCACTGGAAATGGATTTTCTCAACCAATGTCATTATTAAGCTCGTTGTCCGGCTCCTTGGCTAAATGGTTAGCGTGCTGGCCTTTGGTCACAGGGGTCCCGGGTTCGATTCCTGGCAGGGTCGGGAATTTTAACCTTAATTGGTTAAATTCGCTGGCACGGGGGCTGGGTGTATGTGTCGTCTTCATCCTCATCACGACGCGCAGGTCACCTACGGGTGTCAAATCGAAAGACCTGCATCTGGCGAGCCGAACTTGTCCTCGGACACTCCCGGCACTAAAAGCCATACGCCATTTCATTTTTTTTCATTAAGCTCGTTTTTAAAACGCTCAACTTCGTATACCGAAACACATTTATGTATGTCTTGCTATAAGAAGAATTGTTCATTAACATATTTAAATCACTATATGTTTTTGTAGTAGCATTTCGTCTTCCCGTTATCTTTCTGTAGTCTTTCAGCACGAAACCTTGAGAGAATATATACACATTTTGCATTATCACCGCAAAACTTGAACGAAACTTATGTGTTTGTCTAATAATATAGTACACAGTCTGTCTAATTAGTGGTGCGGAAGGAGGCGAACCTTATGATGTCGTCGTCCTTACCAACAGGGTAATGAAAGTCTACAACAGTTAAAGCCTTTATCGGACTCATTGGACCTACTTTTTCAATGAATAGGAAGCTCAGTTTCTGACGAAAGGCAATTTATTTAGAGTACAGCAAATAAATATCCAAAGACGTAAGATATTCATCCAGTTTGGTTTTAATGTTCTCATAATGGTGTAAGCAGTGGGACACACCAACTCGCATGTTCTCTTGACTGCAAGTATACATGTCTCCATCGCGAAAAATTTTGACCGGGCGAGTTGGCCGTGCCGTTAGGAGCGCGCAGCTGTGAGCTCGCATCCGGGAGATAGTGGGTTCGAACCCCACTGTCGGCAGCCCTGAAGATGGTTTTCCGTGGTTTCCCATTTTCACACCAGGCAAATGCTGGGGATGTACCTTAATTAAGGCCACGGCCGCTTCCTTCCCATTCCTAGGTCTTTCCTGCCCTATCGTCGCCATAAGACCTATCTGTGTCGGTGCGACGTAAAGCAACTAGCAAAAATAAATAAATAAATAAATAAATAAATAAATAAATAAATAAATAAATAAATAAATAAATAAATAAATAAATAAATAAATAAATAAATTGAAATCATCGGAATTACGCTTCACCACACAATATTGTGTATAACTTCGAGATAAGTGAAAATACACTACATCTACTCCGAACGCATTAAAGGCGACATTACCGAATTGTTCGAAAACATCGGCAAGTAACGCAACATCGATTTCTAAAGTACTCTTCAAATCTCTGCATTTCCTTAGGGTTCCAGACAGCAGACGTCTTGTATTGTCCATTTTTCATGCAAGAACGGAAACAATGCCTCCTCATTTGTGGGTAGAGGCCTGTTTAGTTTCGGGTGAATCATACCATTCATATGGAAATACGGCTTTCTCATCCGCATTGGTAGCGATCGTACGATGTTCAACAATTTTAGCATGGTCAGATAACAATGATTCTTTACGAATGCATTTACCTGCAGCTTGCCTCTAACACATTCCACAAGGACTTTTGAAATGACTCAATGTTTGAAGGTGGAAATGACTCTTGCTATTTTACATTATGGTGGGATAACTATCAGCGTTTGTTTCTGATGAGGCATAATTTATGGCTGCTTGGAGAAAAAGAAGAAGAGAGCTATAGATGGGTTCTATACCGGGCTTTTTGTAAAGAAAATCATGGCTTAAAGGTAAGATCTCTTATGAGATTCTGTAAGTCCAAGAATTTCGGTATGCTTATTGGCATCGAAGAAATCCTTGACGTTCAAAAACAGCATGCTGTGGTCATTGACATTACAGGAGATATTGGTTGTCTTGTATTCTGATTGTGGATTATTGACAGTTGTGTGATCAATTTTGTTAGTGTGGTAGTAATTTGTGTAATTATTGTTGGGTTCTTCCTTGCTGCACAAGTGAGGCCCAAATGATTCGCGTTCTGGTAGTTGAAAATGTGTTCATTTTGAATTAACATACAGTATTTATGCTCATATCGCCAAACAAAATGAATGAATATTGAGCTTAGTTTGCTATTATTCTTACATTTCAATTTCTTATCACTTTTGATGCGCATAACAGGATAAATAAACTTTCACGGGATTCCTGAAGTGAAAGGGGGGGGGGGAGGGATGTTTACGGCGTGGTTATTAAACAAGCTTCTTTTCTTGGAGTTTTTACGTAGGTACTGGTCAAGTCCTTCTTAATCATCGATATACTTGTTGTTAATACCTCCCTTGGCTAGTTCTTCTTTGATAAACTTTATAACTTCTGAGTGTTTCAAAGGTATCATTGCTGAAATTCATGGCATTCTTTGTTTTACCGTTTTCTTCCCTGGCAAGTTCATAGTAGCTAATCAGACGGTCGTCTCGTAATATCACTTCTTATGTCTTCCAATAACTCGTTTAATCTTTGCATTTCATCAGTAATGAGCTTAGCCCGTGACCTAATGTCAGAGTCTTCCTGATGGCGAGACCGTTTTATTCTTGTTTCGTTTTTTGTTATTAATTTCACATGTTCAATGTGGAAAATATATTTTAAACACTCGGAATTTATCAATCTTTCGGCTTGACTGAAAGTTTTACTATAAACTGATAGCGCAGAGTTAAACCAAGTTCAGTATCGAAGAGTGCGTACAGTTGTTAGTTGATTACTTGAAGAACTCTACTGATAAACCTACGCTATTGAGTAACAAGGGAGACAAACAAAGATGATCTCGTAGTATAATTACTGTAACTATTGACTTCACCGATACTTGTAACATGGTTAAGTTCGTACCTAAACCAAAACAAACCTTTCTTTTAAGTCTTCATTCCTTACCATGAAGGGGTAAGACAGACCACTTTGAGGACGATACCCTCTCTCTGGCCAGGAGATGTGTGGTGGTGATTTGAAGTGAAGTGGATAGCGAGAAAGGATAAGCTGTGCCCTATGAACAGGAACTATCTCGGCATTTGCCTGTAACTGAGAATGGGGAAGCATAGGAAAACATTCTCAGGAGAGGCGATGGTGGGGTTCAACCCACTCGCCTCTCAAATACAGAGCTTGGCTCCAGAGCTATATTGCTCTAGGTCAGTAGTCACGAAAAACACAATTTCACACTAGCGGTTCTCTCCAAACACGGCAGAAAATCGTCTCGGTATGTATATATGATTTACCGGTATTTACTACCTGTTCACAGCAAATATTTATTACGCTTCTTCGAAACTTGAATTTTCCGGGAGCCAAGCTACATGCACATCACTACGCATTACGTCAAGTTCCATAACTGTACTCCAGACAAGTAACTATGACGAATTTTCCAGGGTGCTGATATTGTTTCGGTGATAAACTATGCTTCGAAACAGACACAATGTTGACGGGATTGGGGAATGAGTGAACTCACGCAGCTCTTTATTAACATCATTCAATAAAGAGATGCCACACAAGTTTCAAAACATAGGCTACTGTTCCATGAAATTCCGATATAGTCTAATTCCACAGAGGAGGGTATATTTGCACCTTCCTACCACAAGATGGAAACGAATGAACGCTAAACTAGCCGACAGTGAACACAAACCTGTTGCATCGAGCGGAGTGGCTCTGCATTCGGGTGGTTGTGGGTTTAAAACTCCACCGTCGGCTGCCCTAAGAATGGTTTTCTTTTGTTTCCCATTCTCACTTCCAAGCAAATGCCGACCACGGACGATCTCTTCTCCTTCGTCCTTCACTGCACCGCAAACCACACATCTCTTGGCTTCAGAGAGGGCGTCATCCACTAAGAGGCCCACCATGACGAAGAGCAAGTGGAAGTATGGAAGAACTGCATCGTAGATCTCTTCTGAGATGATCGCCCACCCCAGACTGATGTCACCTTCTACATCGCATACGAGAGTCTATCGTGATCTAGACTCTCAAAAACAAAATCAGAAGGTCCACAATGTTAAACATCAAACCTTTGTTCACGTCTTCCCAGCCTGTAACAAAGGGAAAGTATGATGTTCTGGTTTCTCTGTTCATGTCAGTTCCTCCAGCTCTATCTCCAGAGTACTGGCCGTTTTATGAAAACCTCTCCCAAGAAGGGCGAAAGTGACGAGGCGATAAGAGACCAAGCCTCATGCGACAACATGCAACTGAAGTGGCATTTCCGCTGGAGATGGGTAGTAAGCGGTCTCAGGCTCGGCTGGGGTGGTATGTGTTCTTCTTCTTCGTTGTTTTTACTTGGACTCTGCGCAGCGTACTACGTCCAGTCACTGGGTAAGGCTCGTATGTGTGCATGCCAACTAAGCTAGCCGTGTATCGTGCGACGACTCTAAAGAGCGAGGTTGGGCTTGTTACGCCACTAGAGCCACATCAAGGCAGCTCGGCTAACAGGCCCTGGTTTCCTTCGCGGGCTGAACTTGCCAGGGATGGCCGAGTAATGACGTTCTGCGTTCACTGACAGTTTATACCTTCTCTTCAGAGTTACCGAAAGATACATTCGGTATTGTTTTAAATAATGTAGTTGTAATAATCAAGATTAAACAACGGCGAATGTCTCAGGGTAGAGTTATAGCTCCTCGTCCACGCACAAGTTCGATTACCGGCACTGGCGTAGCCAAGGGGGGGAGGTAGGAGAGGACAGCAGCCCTCCCACCCAAATATGACCTGAAACTAGGGGGAGGATCAGCCGTTGTTTTACGCACGGTATGAACAAATTAAGAACTTACGCCGAAATGTTAAATTAACGTAGCGACAAAGAATCTACTAGCAAGACTCAGTAGGGCCATACCCATGTCTGCACTGCTTGAATGAACTTGAATTAAATGAAAGCACTTAGGATTATGATGCGTGGGGAAATTTCCTTGTAGACGCCTCAGTATTGGGAATATAACCGTGTGTTGACAAATGTTAAAGAGATGAGGAAAAGGGCAATTACTGTAGCAAGGGATTACTCTGTAGGGGGCCGGAACGTGACCACCGAGATAACGGGGGCCACGGCCAGAAATAGTTGAAAGCTTATAACATCGTATCATCTTTTGTACATCAGTTCCAGGAATCAACAGTACCTCAGGGACCCTGGAACAGCGTGGTCGCGATTGTCGGGTTGTACCGCGGTTGAGAAATGTGCTTTATTTAAGTTGCAGTATTGCGAAGACTGTGACAGGATTGTGAGCTGCACGTTAATTCCTGATTTTGTGCCATATTAGTAACTTTTTAAGATGGACCGTTTTGACATAAAGAAGCCAAAACTCTGTAGATCCTCGGTAAGTTATGAAAAACTTTTTTTAATTCTAACAGCAGCACTAGCATGTAGTAGCAAGACATGTTCGCGGATGTGTGCCTAAGATCTATAGGTAGGCCTGTCTGTTTTGTCAAATTCCCGGGGACTGATTGGAACCTGAAATAGCACCATCAAAAGTGCGGGTAACTATTTTGTAATTGGCGGGCGTGATAGCTCAGTTCCAATAATTCTGTCTTCTCATCAAGACGGCCGAGGCTTGAATCACAGTCTATGCATGCATTTTTTAAAAATGGGAAGTCACGTTCTATTGATTCGGATTCTACTTAAAACCATATATCCCATCGATTACCTTTCTGTAGTACCTTTGAGCCCTAACCGCATCATTTATGGTGGTGTATCTTGAGAATCCAACCATTCTTCGGGCTTTCCTTGTACCGTAAATGGTGAATGGATACAGTTTCGTACCCAGAAAATAATTTCAGTGGGTGTAAGTCCAGGCCAGTAGCGTGGATACGACTTTTCCTTGGGTGGGAATTTGAAAAGAAAGCCGGTCCTCCAAGTGCGGCGACGGACCTTCAGCAGATATTGATAGTTTTGATTGTTACCCTGTATATCCAACAACCCAAACCATAGCTCCTGTACTCTTAACATAAACCGGCTACAATATTTAAACTGTTCGTAAAATAAATTATTACCGGGCGAGTTGGCCGTGCGCGTAGAGGCGCGTGGCTGTGAGCTTGCATCCGGGAGATAGTAGGTTCGAATCCCACTATCGGCAGCCCTGAAGATGGTTTTCCGTGGTTTCCCATTTTCACACCAGGCAAATGCTGGGGCTGTGCCTTAATTAAGGCCACGGCTGCTTCCTTCCAACTCCTAGGCCTTTCGTATCCCATCGTCGCCATAAGACCTATCTGTGTCAGTGCGACGTAAAGCCCCTAGCAAAAAAAAATTATTTCGTTCTTCGTTTGCGAGGAAGTAGAATCTTCATTTAATTTGTCTTCTTAAAGCAGGAACCACTTTGGAACTACTTCCAGGTCGTAGATATTTCGATTACGGGAGTCTCAATGCCAACTCTATCGCACCCACAAATAAGGCCGAATCTTCCCCATCCCATGTCTATCTTCACTCTGTTAGTGCCGGGAATCGCACGCAGGATGCGTTAAGTCAAATTCTAAAATGAGGAGACCTAAAAGTAAACAGCCGATCCTGCGGTGTAGGGGTAACATGCCTGACTCTTACCGCGGGCCCCAGGTTCGATTCCCGGCCAGGTCAGGGATTTTTACATGGATCTGAGGGCTGGTTACAGGTACACTAAGCCTATTTGATTATAGTTGAGGATCTATCTGACGTTCGTCGAGCTGACCATACGACACCTCGTAATCTGCAGGTCTTAAGGCTGAGCAGCGGTCGCTTGGTAGGCGATGGCCTACACAGCAGCACTAACATGTAGTAGAAAGACATAATATAAAGTAACTGGTTTGGAAAAGTAAACAGAGAAGGAAGCGACATCCCTACAAGGCACATTTGCTTCCAGCTAGTTCTTCCGTTCGGTGTGGTGCATTTAGGACAGTTGGAAAGTGTACATCTTAATAAATGATCCTCATAAAACCTTTGTAAAAATACTAACTGCATCTATTTATAACAATAAGTAGGAACGCCTCCTTTTGATGTGACTCAGTTGGTTGAGTCGCTGTCCTTCTGAGTCCGAGTTCGTAGGTTCAAATATCGGCCTGGGGTCGGTGGCTCATGAAAGGGTGTTGTAATGGCAACAGCTCCATGTCGTAGGGTTCTAGCAGGTTGATAAAAATTATACATACGTATATTAGCGTCACAAAACTCTTACTTTATACTACTGTATTCTGTATCTCAGGCTTGCGAGGGACAGTACTGTAATAGGACATGGTAAACCCTACCTAGCATATGTTGTGACATGTATTTTTCTTTACCACTAACACAATATCTACACCAATACCCCCTATATTTTATAGATATGTTATGTGTGTATATTTCTTCACCGCATTATTTATATACAATATCACTTCTTTATAGCTTATCACATTAACATTATTACAGTACATAAAATTACCAGATTTATTCTAAACAGGAATATTGCATCTTTACTCAAACTGTTTATTCTTGCATTAATTTCACTTGCATTCGCAATCTATGAAATGCTGCAGTTATGTTGGGATGGGAATAACAGGCGGAGTCAAGGGCGTATCCAGATGTGGTTGAGTTGGTTGAGTCGCTGTCGTTCTGAGTCCGAGTTCGCAGGTTCAAATTCCGGCTTGAGTCGGTGGCCCTTGAAAGGGTATTGTAATTGCAACAGCTCCATGTCGTTGGTCCTATTGATGAAAGAAGCTCAACACTACGACGGCCTAAGTTTGGAATAACCATGTGTGTGTGTGGGGGGGGGGGTGTCCAAGGGGTCCAGACACCCCAGGAGTTTTAACGAATGTACTTTTTTAAAGCATTTTATATACACTCTTATTTAAAGCCAAGGACACTCATTTCCTTATCAGGTATTCTATAGCATCTAAACTGCCCGAAAAGTTGGACACATATCGAAATAAAATTCTGGTTGAAGACATACCTTAATGCCCCCCACCCACACCTCCTCCAACTGAAATTCTGACTACGCTACTGGACCGTTACTAGCAAGTAATTTGGAAAATTTGGAAAATCCAAGCAGTCTGGAAGAGGCTGAACAAGCGTCGTGAAGGCAACTAGGGAGTTAGGCTTTCACACACACACACACACACACACACACACACACACACACACACACACACACACACACACACACACACACAGCGGTTTTGACCGGCCGTCAGTTGGATCATAGTTGTATTATAGCCATGTGGCTTTTGTATAGACGTTACCGAAAAAACAAAAGAAGTAGAATTCGTTGGGTCCATCCAATAAATGAAAAGAGGGTCTAATCAGGTCTGTTTTATTCGCTATTGGAAGATGTAAGAAAAGATGGAGTAAAGCTCTTTAACTATTTTCAAATGTCCATTTCTGATTATAGTGCCGTCAAGTGGCAAATGTCAAAGGTTTAAGACTTAACAGTGCCTGTGCCCGTTTAAAATCCAATAATGAAAAGGTGTTTTGTAGTTAGGTCATCACTTGCAATAGAAGTTATTTGCCATTTTTTCTTTCATTATCACTCAATTCTACAAAATCTTCCTTCATATTTTCACATACTTCTTTCCACCCCTTCCTTGTACCATTCCGATCTTTGCAGATATCACTTGACTTATCCCACAGTACAGGTCTGGCCTCAACCAACGATATCAATAATTCTATATCGATTTCGACGTCCTCCATATTTACACTCAACTGTACTTTCTCAGAGCAGACGGACGATTGATGGCCAGTGTGTGTGAAAACACAAATACAATCACGTGTACCACTGTAGGTCTGCCACCGCCGGCAACCGGATCCTCCAGTGAGTGTGTCCGGCCACGGCATGTGTGATAGCTATAATGCTTTTACACAATCCGCTACTTCGTCCGGCATGAACCGGCTGGTCAAAACCGGTGAGTAGCGGCACCGGTGAGGAAACCACGAAATGCGGCTGAGGAAAGCGATGTGACGTCCCTCGAGCCGAGCAACAGTCGTCTAGGACGCTAAAACTATAATCAAGATTAATCTGTCTCTAAAGTAGGATCCTGATTACTGTTAAATCTCATTTCTGTTGTAATCATGCAGGGAGTTCGGTTATTGTTTTTACCTTCTTACAGTCTGCTTTATGTCGCATCGACACAGATAGGTCTTATGGCGACGATGGGATAGGAAAAGGCTAGCAGTTGGTAGGAATCGCCCGTGGCTTGCTCCAACAACTGTACCAAGTTTCCAGATCCAAAGTATTGTAATTATTAGCTAAGTGTCACATTGTTTTATAATTTTATGTAAATAGGGAACATGTAAATAGTTAAATTAAACTTAAAAGTTTAAAAGAAAGTAAATATTAGGCGTACACTATTCGAATAAAATTAAACATGATAATATTACAAAATTGTGTTTTTTGGTTACTTAATTCTTATGTTCTGCGACTAGGGGTTCCCTGGATATGTATGCGATATGCTGAGGAGGCCTCAGAAACAAAAACATTTAGGAAACCCTGCCGTAGACCATGGTTGTATGCACGGGATGATGTGCCCCCTCACCATTAGCTAGTATAGCCTATATTTCACTAAAAAGGTGTTTTTGATGAAATTAAATGGACAGACACAGTTGAAAGTATGGACTTTACCCACTCAAGCAGGGAAGCATGGTGCATGGAGCCTTCTGAGGAGATTGGGAGGAAGTGGATCTGTATGCAGAAAACCTTCAGGAGTAACACCTGACAAAATTGCTTCCCACATCATTACCACATCAAGAGTGCCTCCCGACAAGAAACATTCCAAATATATCAGACGACAGCGTCGTGATTTGAAAAAGACAACATCTCCCTCATCTGAATATGCACGTCCCTTCACAGTTTTAGACATTGATATGGGACTAAAGGACCTCAAACCTTTTAAGTTACCTGGTTTGGATGGCATCCATCCAGAATTTCTGATTCATTTGGGAGGATATGCTAAGAAACGGTTGGCAGAGTTCTTTACTGACATCCTGCTGACTGGTCAACTTCCATTGGAGTTCAAGAAGGCTAAGATAATTTCTATTCTGAAACCTGGCAAACCCAGCAACAAGGTAGAAAGCTATCGACCCATCGCCCTTCTTAGCTGCTGCTACAGACTTTTTGAAAGGTTGATATTGCACCCGTCCACCTCCCGAGTCCCAGACTAGCATTTATCTCAGGGGTGTCGGTTCATTATTTAAATCATCAAATATAAATATAACGGCATAATAGAACACGGGGATGAACGGAGCAACTTAAAATTAAAAGGGGGAAGGCTCGATTGTAACTTGAATTTAAGGACTCCATGATAGGACTAGGAAGTGACTGTTACTTTAAAAAGGGCATCATCTAACTACAATAAAGAGATTATGAGAGTGGTTTCCTTTGAAATAATTTGCCAGAAGGAGCGGTTTATTACGCCATTTGACGTATAAAACTTTGATACATGTGGCAACAATATTTGAATTTACACACATGTTACATATATAAATCACTTGCCATACCGCAAGTGGTATCAATATCTTGCTGCGTTGCTTCTGAAATAAAATGACATTTTGGAGGTATAATTTACGGATCGATTCCATTTGAATCGAACCGTTACTCAAGGATATAGCTTCCTTCTATCGGGAGCCCGAGCATAACCCATGTTACGGTCGGCTTCCCGATTTAACTAAGATGATGTACTCCGGCTATATACATTTTTCCGAGACCGGTACTCGGACTGGGTAATGTTTCTCGTGAAATGCGAAAACTGGATTCCACGGACAGTTCCTATCTTACGATATCCAGCTGGTACCATACCAATGAATTAGCATTTACATTTTATTTACATGTGATCTGAATTGTCACCAGTTAGCCTCAGTAGACTACTGACACAGATGAGATAACGAGAAGCGGTGGGAAATACCGTGGCCATGGCCCCCCTCGCATCGCGAGCGAAGTAAACAAACACGCAAGTATGACTGTAACATCGTCCCGTACGGAAACCGTACAATAACGCGGTAAAAAAAATGATTCTAATATTATCATTCTCATTATTCAACATACGAATAGAGGGACGTTGTCACCAAATAATTTAATTCACGATATTATCATCCTCGAAATTATTATTATTATTATTATTATTATTATTATTATTATTATTATTATTATTATCCCTCAACGGTTCCTGGCACTGTCACGTTGATTAATATCGTCATTATTATGCGGGATGCAAACACCAAGTGGTTATTACTGTTATTATTATTATTATATCCCTCTCGTGGTTATTATTATTATTAATTAATAGGTGACTCAAGATATTATTATTGTTATTCACGTCACTTAAGAGGTTATTATTATTAATAGACCGGTCACTTCCGCCAAATTATATATTAAGATATCGGTCGCAATTACAAATTAATTCACTGATCAACCAACGACATCATTACAGTTATTATTATGACAATTATTATTAATCCGACCGCGGTGATTTAACATCGTCCTTACATTGTTATTATTATCGGTTGCATATTCTCAATTAGATTCCCGTGTAACATCGTTATCAACGCTCAATTAATTAAGGCGGTCCAATCCTTTATCTGCAATATTTATTATTATTATTATCACGACATCATGATTGTCCTCACTCGTTATTACAATGAATACAATATACGACCATTTCTGTGGAATCTGAACTCTCATTATCCTTAGATCCGTTGTATCTCAACGAATAACTGTGCAGTCTATTTATTTCGTACATGCTGTCACGGGTTCGAATTCTACCCGCTGCGTAACTCAGTATTTCTCTGTGACACTGCCCGTACATTTTACACTCATATCAATATCCTAAGTGTCTCTCGTACGGAATTTATTTTCCTCTCTATCTCAATATTCCTCGATTCATTTATTTATTCCTCACAGAATTATCAACTGACTTATTTATTCATTTCGGACATCGTACGACCTTTTATTATCTGACTGCAAATTCTTTCACATTTTCTATCTCATTTGGATCTATGCCTTAGTTCATTCTCCACAAATAATCGTAACATCTTGAAATTATATTTACCAAAATTTGACAATCATGGTCTCGTAATATTAGCACTACATGTTCCGGCTAATGAATCGCAACTTCAAAACGCGACATTTATACGTAAAAAAAATTGGACCGTAATTTAAACCACACGTTCATTAACATGTACGGATTATTAACACCGATCTACATTTCAATATTATTAATCGATCAAATTAAGTTATCACGCACTTTAATTCCAAATTAAAACGACCTCCCGTCATTAAATGATTCCCAATAAACTCAACACTTGATCACATAAATTATAATTATCTCCAAATCATATTTAAAAAAATATCTTCTTTAAAAAAAATAGTTATATTATTTATTTATTATTATTATTATTTAAAAAAAAAAAAATTTTCGCCTGTAATACGGTAGTCCACTCTTATTATGTTTAACGCATAACCCCTTTTACAAATTCAATTTATTCTGGCACTAAACACTCCAGATATGATTTACTTGGAAATTATTATATTAATCGCATCTCACAAATTTAACAACTTCACTTTGAAAATATGACCATATTAATTTCAACAAAACACTCTTGGTATGGCGAAGCTGGATTTTCCTTCCTTGTCATTAAATGGCTCGTTAAAATGACAAAACATAAAAGCACATATCGGGTCTTATTTAACTAGCATAATCAAAATCAAATGTAAAGAAATTTATCGACTACAAAGAAAATATGAATGCATGCATGACTTAACGTACTACACTATATATACAAATTTACATCTCCAACAAACTGAATACATAAAAGACCCGATTATTTACATTATTATGATTTACTACTGTCCGTGCTACAAATTTAGGATGGGGTCGTTAAGCGACCCATCTTGTTACAGAAGGTAACCAAGTATGACCAAATTATTCCCATTTTTCCCATCACGATAACATTTCCCAAATATATTTTACAGTTTAGTACTCATCTTAGTTATCGGTATTCCATTGCAGCTTTGCAGACGAGAGGCTTCATTCGGCCCCTCTCTGCGTTTTACCCCTCCATCCTTGATGGCGTATTTTCACAAAAGATTTCCTGGCACATTATCATTTTACACTCATATCTTGACTGCCACAAACCTTCACCTTTTACTACGTTAACACTGTATCTTTAATTTGGATACAACAAATTTCTATCCTAGACCCAAGAATTTAATATATTTACACTATTTAATCTTCGTCCGTCTACCGCACAATGGACCTGGACACGTACGACGAGGTGTCAACTATTTCGCCCGTCGCGATACGCCCGATTTATACGGCATTCTTGACGTGTTCATGACATCGGTTCGGTATAGCTAAGTACAGGCTACTACTTCCTTAAAGTACTGTTCGTCACACAGTCTATTATGTACGTACTTATGGTGATATATTTTATACTACTCTCTTGCAGGATAATTACTTTACATCACTGATATTCACAAATAAAAAAACACTATCCTACGTTAACTATTTCCAGATTTAACATGTTGCTTGAGCGCGATCACACTTTACAAACACTGGCGGATGCTCACGCCATTAAATGACTGTACGTCCGTAGAATTCTAAGTTACCGGCGACGAACAGTTCAGCTCCCGATATTCAAGACAAGTGGCTGTCGACCGTCAATTCAGCTCCGTATATATGGATGAAGCCTTTTTCCCGCGGATTCGTTGACGTCATGCCCCTTAGGGAGGGGGTGGATTTTTAATATCGGTACTTGCACTCCGAATTGGAAGTTAAAATTTACATCAAATTAATCCACTCCGCTAGCATATCTGCTGGATAAAATATGAACTCCAGGTGATCACAGATTTAGGAGATATGGATGGATTTAGCTCCTCACATTTCGCGCCTTCGTAAGCGTCTCTGACAACGTGGTCTTCTTTCAGCCAATGAGATTCAAGCTGTCCGGTTTCCAAGAAATCCAGCCTTCAATTTAATTAATTTGCCAATAAGTATTGATTATTTTTCCATGCGTGACATCTAATAAATTCATTACATCCATCCGCGTACTCATATTAATTTATTACTGAATACTTTTGTAGTTACGAAAATATCTCATCCATCATTCCTTAAGATGGTATCACTGAGTCTCCCATCAAATTTTTACTATTGGCCGGCAAGCGGTCACGTGATTTAAATCTCCACCTGCTCGAACTTAGGCTAGCGAACGTACACTCAGCCGCTGTACTTTTCCATGAGGTCATGGAATTTCCGTCCTACCAAAAATATCCCAAGGTCTTACTCATGTGGTGGGTTTTCTTTGTATGACTCTCCTCCTTCCTCTTTCTGACCAAGACTTATTTGTGGACTCTGTATTTCCTTGTACGCCAACTAATGATATTCCCTGCTGTGAAGTAGCTAAAAGTTGTCGGGTTGAGCTAATCCGTCAGGCTCCAGTCTGTCGTCCTTCCTTCGCTCTGATTTCGACATTACCTAAACGAAATATTTTCAAATACACTCCTCTGTATTTCAATAAATGTACCATATTATTTTACCGATCAAATCATGATTGATTATGGGCCTAAGTCACTCGGGTTCATCTTCCTCTTGCCCAGGTAAAAAAAAATCTAGTGAGCATCATGAGATTTTTTTTTTATGATGTGTCCATATCATCACTATCATGATTTGACCTTGGATCCTCTGTTCTGCGACGGCTATTGATTTCGTCTCTCAACATCTGGTTCCTGACCCTTAATTCCTCGTTCTGTCTTTCGATTTCATGGATCGTATTGACAAATTCCTGCACGTCGCTGTCTATCTCTCCACACTCTGGACATGGCCTTGCTTCAATTGGTGTATGGATTACTTGGACTTCTTCTTCCCTTCCGTCATCTTCTTCATCCTCTTCTTCGACATCATCTCCTTCCGGCTCGTCATCTACTTCCTCTCGTTCATCCTCTGCTTCCCTGTGGTCTGCTGGCGTGTGGTAAAGCTTTAAATTTGCAGCGTTATAGATGTTCTCTGAACTTCCATCCAAGCTCTGAACTTTGTAAGCATTGTTGTCATAAGTTTGTATAATCTTGAAAGGGCCCACGAACAATTTACAAAACTTGTGGTACACCTTCTGCTCTGGGTTAGACACACTAGGCTTCTTCACTAGAACGAGCTCGCCAACCCTCAACGGACGGTGGAATCGCTTATTCCTCAGCCTTCTCAATCGTCGTTCTGCTTGTGCCTCCAAATGTTCCCGTGTCTTTCTGATACAAATTTCGCTGGATACGCGTGGATCTACAGGACATGCTACTGCATCGTGCCATGGCCTGGCCGGATATCTGTTAAAGTGAACCACTTCCGGTATCTGTCCTGTTGCTTCGTGGATCGTGGTGTTAATACATTTAGTTATAATGGGCACCACGTCAATCCACCGCCAATGTGCCTCGGAACAATAGATCCTGCAAAATTTTGCAATCTCTCGCATGATCCTCTCTGATGGATTCGATTCGGGATGGCGAATCGAACTAAGTACATGCTGAATGTCTAGTTGTCGTAATTGATTTGCAAACGCAGCAGATGTGAACTGACTACCATGATCAGTAAGGATCTTCTTAGGCTTCCCCATCTGTGGAATGATATGTGAAGTAATTCCTCGTAGTACAGTTTTAGAATTTGCCTTTTGCAGCGGATACAAGGCTACCAATTTAGAGAATACATCTAAACTAACAAGGATGAATTGATTTCCCCTACGGGCCTTGGGGAGTGGTCCGTACAGGTCCATTGCGAATATCTCGCGGGGTTCAGTAGGTAACAGTGGGCGCGGAGATTGCTTAAGTAAGTACGGATTAGGTTTAATCCTTTGGCAGACGTCACATGATCGTAGTACATTTCGGACTGTTTGGTTCATCTTGGCCCACACGAATGTCTCTTGGATAGTTGCCAAAACCTTCCCTATACCTCCGTGTCCAATGACCCGGTGTACATGGTTGACTACCGGTACTTGCATTTCAGATGGTATGACTATGCGAAGTTTCGTGTGTTCCTCATCCAAAAACTTGTGAAGAACCCCATTCAAACAATGGTAGCTCGCTGATAATTTACTAGCTCTGTCATACTGTGGATTGTCTGGCTGCAATGTTTTGTTAAAGAACTCTATCATCAAGTTAGTGAACCCATCTCTCTTCTGTATCGCTCCGATGTCCTTCAGATTCCTTAAGACCTCCTGATCCTCTTCTATCAACTCAATTTGGTGGATTACGACTTCCTCCGGGTTTGGATGTCGACTCAATGTGTCTGCCAAAATATTGAGTTTCCCGGGGCAATGTTCGACTGTTAGATCAAATTGCTGGATAAATAATGCCCAACGGCTAACCCTCTCGCTTGCCATATTGGTTTTCATAATGAACGTCAGCGCTTTGTGATCGGTACGGATAACAATCTGAAAACCATACACGATCTTCTTCCAATACTGCAAAGCGCTTACGATAGACAGCATTTCCAATTCCGTGATAGTATACTTTATCTCATGCTTCCGCAATTTCCGGCTCATGAAGGCAATATAGGTTTTTATGCTTGGATCATCGGGGTTTTCCTGCAGTAATACGGCTCCTATACCTATGGTTGAGGCGTCTGTTTGAATTATGCATTTGAGCCTGAAATCAGGGTATCCGAGCTTAACATTATGCAGTAATCGTTGCTTGGTCTGAGCGAACGCCTCATCACAATTATGGTCCCACTTCCATCGATTATTTTTCTTAAGTAAGTCTTGCAATGGTGCTACTACGGTTGTGTAATCAGGACAATGATCAGCGAAGAATTGACACATTCCAAGGAACTGCCGAACATGTTTTACTTTAGTAGGCTTAGGAAACATCCTAATGGCCTCAATTTTGACTGGGTTTGGTCGTACACCATCTCCATCTACAAGGTGACCCAAAAACAACACCTCCTTCTGACAAAAATGTGATTTCGATAGGTTGACCTTGAAGTTATGCCTTCCTAAATCGGTGAGGACTTCATTAATATTTTCCAAGTGTTCCGAAAGTGTTCTTGTAGCTACCAAGATATCATCCACATACATGATAGTCGCCTCTTTGACCTTTGGACTTAGATTGCGGTCAAGAGCTCGAATGAGAACCGAACCCGCATTCTTAATACCGAATGGGAGACGATTAAAAACATAAGTCTGTTGATCGAATAAGAATCCCGTCAACAACTTAGATTTAGCTTCCAACAGTATATGATGAAACGATGACGTCAGGTCAAAAGTGGTAAAATATTCCATATCTTTAAATCTCTTCAAGATCTCTTTAATAGGCGGGGCCTGCTCATACTCTGGGACTAATCTCTCGTTGATAGCACGTGCATCAAGGCAAATGCGCACTGATCCGTCCGGTTTCCTGACTATCACTAAAGGATTCAAAAATGGCGTCGGTGACTTCGATATCAATCCACTTGCTTCCATTTCTCTAATAGCTTCGCGGACTTGGGGATAGAATTTCTCGGCAATTGGATATAATTTCTTCTTATACGGGGACCAATCATTCACGTTTAATTCGTATTCAAAATTTTCAATTTTTCCAGGTTTTGAGCCAAACGTGTCGCTATGCTTTGTTAAAATTTTGAATAAATTTTCCTTCCCCTCGGGACCTATTACAGCTGCATTAACTTTATCTGCTATAACCTTCCCACAGTTGATTTCACCTTCCTGCAATTCTGCCGCAAATAGCTTATAATCATCAGAGGTCACATGATCATCCGTCTCACTCATGACACTTTCGTCCGTCCTAAGCGGATTCACGACTTCGGTGTTCCAAATTTCTTCATGCTCTCCTATCTCCGACTGAGGGTTCATGGTTGTATCCTCAATACCTTCCCTGTGCTTAAATCTGACAGAGTTATCCCCCATATCAATCACAGCCTGGTATTCAGTCATAAAATCGGCCCCTAGGATCAAGTTATAGTTGATTTTATTCATGATGATAAATGTATGAGCAAATTTTGAATTTCCAATTTCGATGTCCAATAATGCCTGGTTCTTACATATGACGGATTTATCCGGGATAATTCCACGAATCTTCAAATTTGAAACTGGGATAATCGGGATGTTTACTTTGGATTGTAGTTCATTTAACAGAACTTGGGATACTACTGATACGCTGGCGCCTGTATCAATGAGTGATCGAACCCTCACGTGGTTGATCCTAGTGTATATCACTGGTAGTCTCTTAATTTCCTTTGAAATTTGGATTTCGGGATCGTCAATTAATTCGTCAGAGGTCACAACCCATGTATCGACCTCTGCGATGATCCATTCTTCAGTTAAAATTCGGCGTTTTTTTTTTCGCCCCGAGCCGTTCTTCAGATTCGAACGTCGGTGCATTCGGGTTTAGGTCGCTGCCCCCTTTCCTTGCTCTTTGGAATTGCAAGCTCTCCGCTCCTGTCGCTTCCTCATCACGGCCTCGATCATGGATCGCCTCCTTCCATTTTCTCTTGTTCAGCTCTTCTATGTACCGCCTAGACTCTTGGTATCTGTCATCCTTCTCTTGACGAGATCCTCCCTGGTAATATCTCGGGTTCCCTTGATTCCTAGCTGGATACGGCCTGTAATTACTTCTCTGGCATCCACGGTATCCCCTGTCGGCTCGAAAATTTCCTTGGTTTGTTTGCCGGTTGCCTTCCGCAAAATTCCTTGGTCTCGTCCATTGTCGCGGCTTCCACTCCGTATTATATGCTCGACGAGGTTCTGGATCAGTACTAGTTCCCTGGTTCTTCGTACTAGTGGTCTTCGGTTCGATTGTCCGTTCGATATTATTCACCTGTTGGTCCCTGCTCCTAATTTGTCTTGGGTTCGAATGATGCGTTGTGAGGTCTAATTGACGTAATAAAGCCTCCGCATCGACAGCTGTCTGGACATTTGACGCTATCATCATTCGTTGGACCTCGAATGGCAATTGCTTTCCAATGGCGCTAATCAATTCTGTTTCGCTCATTGGATTATCAAGCTCTCGTAGCTTGTGAAATTGTGCCACAAAGTAATCTGAGAATTTCGTGGGTGAAGATGTTGAATATCGTCTGGAGTATACTTCCAGCCTCAACTCCTGCTGTTCCTGAATACTCCAGAACTTTTGGAGAAAAGCCCGCCGAAATCCTTCAAAATCTTCAAAAGTATACAAGAAAGCCCTGAACCATACAGCTGGTGCTCCGTCTAGGAATTTCTCGACCGTTCGCAGTTGTCGCTCTACTGGTATTTTATTCTCATTTATATAACCGGCGATTTCCCGGATGAAACCTTTCGGGGTGATATGCCCACGGGCATCGAACATTGGTGGCTTGTCATCAGACATCTTAATGACGTGTACCACCGATGTCGGGATAGCATTTGATGACGTAGACGACCCATCTCTGTTTTCAAACTTGAAACCGTGTGTATCAGCATGGGATAGGCCTCCTTTCTTATGAATCCCCTGGTTATCATGGGGTTCGTATTCGCGATATTGGAGGTTAAAATCTTGGCTAGACGCTGATGGTTCCAACCTAGCCTTCAACATCTCCAAGTCTTTTCGCATGTCATCCATTCCGTCGGGATTACAACTGGCTATTTCTTTTGTGCCAGAATTTTGCCCATTATACGCCTTGCATTGTTCTAATAGGCGAACTTCCGTGTCGGCAAATGATTGGCCCTGTTCGATTAGATCTTCCGTCCGCTGGAATAACGCTAAGTTTGCGTCTTCGCACTTAGTTATTCTCTGGCTACGGTCTTCTAAATTTATAGTTAGTTCTTCGACTTTGTTTTTCAGTCCTGCTACGATGACAAGTGTACGTGCGGCTTCCCCACGTAACTCGTTCATGCCCTTGTCATGCTTGTCCAAGGTGCCAGCTATCTGCGCGCATTTTTCTTCTACTTGTCCCCGGACGATGTCATTCTCCTTCCTACACTCATCCCGAATTTCCTCTATGTGTGATTCTATGTCTTTTTTATCAGTTAATCGCAGAGCGGCGAGTTCCTTGACACTAGCGTTCAATTTTTCCTTAATTTCTGCGCGTTCCATTTGAGCCTCATCTCTAACGCGGTCAACCTTTTCATTAACGATGGTAATGTACGCATCCATGTGCACTTTTAATTCGTCTTTCGCGAAGTGACATGCTTCCTGGACTTGAGTTAATTGGTCCCTAAGTTCCTGTCCCATCGCTACGCTCGCGGCCTGAACTGCATCTATTTGTGCCTTGAGTTCTGATTTATTTATTTCACACGCAGCCTGTACTCGGTCGATCTTATTCTCTAGTGAAACACTCGCAGCCTGTACTTGGTCGATTTTGTCAACAAGTTCATGTTTAGCTGAAACATTATCGGCCTGCATTTGATCAACTTTATTTTCTAATGAAACACTATTAGCCTGTACTTGATCTATTTTGTTTTCTAATGAATCACTATTAGCCTTTACTTGATCTATTTTGTTTTCTAATGAAACACTATTAGCCTGTACTTGATCTATTTTGTTTTCTAATGAAACACTATTAGCCTGTACTTGATCAACTTTATTTATGATTTTGTCATTTGTCTGCTTAACTGACACGCTATCGGCCTGTAATTGATCTAACCTACGTTCCATTGCAACATTATTCAAAGCCAACGCTTGCATTAAGTCCTCTAACGTGAGAGCTTTCACCTCTCCCTGTCCTTCTACCAATATGTCCTGGGATTGCTCCCCACCGTCGTCAGACATTATAACTTTTCTTGAGAAAGCAAAAGGGCCGATCGGCCTCTCACCTTGCTGCACACGAAGGAATACGCTATTGGGTCTAGGCCCTATCCTATGACATTATACCCCTACACTAACTTTCATTTAACAAAAAAAAATTTTTGACTATAAAACTTGTTTACATTTGCAGGTCATTCAACTTGAATGCTGGCTTGCGCCTAAGATTTCACAATAAACCGCTCCAATATAACAACAACAACAACATTAAAAACAACGACGAAGTTGGAAATCTCCTGCCCTGAAATACGTTAATTTTAATTTATACCATCTCAACCTCTTTTTAAATAACAACTTGAACTGGTGCTCAGTAATATTTTTACCATTTCAAGCCTTCCTAAACAACTGTTTATAATATTCATCTCATGTCCAATGACATTTAACTGGAGTCCTGAATTACCAAAATAATATTAAATTTCATATGGGAAAAAGAGAAACATCAAATCTTCGAGCTTATTGAATTTTGAATCATTGCCAAACTTGAAGAGATTAGCAATGGATTATATTAATAAACTAGTCAAATCTAGCTCCGTTCGAAACTAACCTTACTCTAGCATGATACTACGTTACAAGTGAACACACACTTGACCGTGATGCGGTCATCAATTAATAAAAATCAAAAATTTAAAAATATAAAATTTTGAAAAAAAGTATAAAAATATAAAAATTGATTAGCAATAAAATTGGCCTCTCTGCCGTTCTTAAAGCAACACTTTGCCGTTCTTAAAGCCCCACTTTGGGCCAGCCATTTTGCACCCGTCCACCTCCCGAGTCCCAGACTAGCATTTATCTCAGGGGTGTCGGTTCATTATTTAAATCATCAAATATAAATATAACGGCATAATAGAACACGGGGATGAACGGAGCAACTTAAAATTAAAAGGGGGAAGGCTCGATTGTAACTTGAATTTAAGGACTCCATGATAGGACTAGGAAGTGACTGTTACTTTAAAAAGGGCATCATCTAACTACAATAAAGAGATTATGAGAGTGGTTTCCTTTGAAATAATTTGCCAGAAGGAGCGGTTTATTACGCCATTTGACGTATAAAACTTTGATACATGTGGCAACAATATTTGAATTTACACACATGTTACATATATAAATCACTTGCCATACCGCAAGTGGTATCAATATCTTGCTGCGTTGCTTCTGAAATAAAATGACATTTTGGAGGTATAATTTACGGATCGATTCCATTTGAATCGAACCGTTACTCAAGGATATAGCTTCCTTCTATCGGGAGCCCGAGCATAACCCATGTTACGGTCGGCTTCCCGATTTAACTAAGATGATGTACTCCGGCTATATACATTTTTCCGAGACCGGTACTCGGACTGGGTAATGTTTCTCGTGAAATGCGAAAACTGGATTCCACGGACAGTTCCTATCTTACGATATCCAGCTGGTACCATACCAATGAATTAGCATTTACATTTTATTTACATGTGATCTGAATTGTCACCAGTTAGCCTCAGTAGACTACTGACACAGATGAGATAACGAGAAGCGGTGGGAAATACCGTGGCCATGGCCCCCCTCGCATCGCGAGCGAAGTAAACAAACACGCAAGTATGACTGTAACATCGTCCCGTACGGAAACCGTACAATAACGCGGTAAAAAAAATGATTCTAATATTATCATTCTCATTATTCAACATACGAATAGAGGGACGTTGTCACCAAATAATTTAATTCACGATATTATCATCCTCGAAATTATTATTATTATTATTATTATTATTATTATTATTATTATCCCTCAACGGTTCCTGGCACTGTCACGTTGATTAATATCGTCATTATTATGCGGGATGCAAACACCAAGTGGTTATTACTGTTATTATTATTATTATATCCCTCTCGTGGTTATTATTATTATTAATTAATAGGTGACTCAAGATATTATTATTGTTATTCACGTCACTTAAGAGGTTATTATTATTAATAGACCGGTCACTTCCGCCAAATTATATATTAAGATATCGGTCGCAATTACAAATTAATTCACTGATCAACCAACGACATCATTACAGTTATTATTATGACAATTATTATTAATCCGACCGCGGTGATTTAACATCGTCCTTACATTGTTATTATTATCGGTTGCATATTCTCAATTAGATTCCCGTGTAACATCGTTATCAACGCTCAATTAATTAAGGCGGTCCAATCCTTTATCTGCAATATTTATTATTATTATTATCACGACATCATGATTGTCCTCACTCGTTATTACAATGAATACAATATACGACCATTTCTGTGGAATCTGAACTCTCATTATCCTTAGATCCGTTGTATCTCAACGAATAACTGTGCAGTCTATTTATTTCGTACATGCTGTCACGGGTTCGAATTCTACCCGCTGCGTAACTCAGTATTTCTCTGTGACACTGCCCGTACATTTTACACTCATATCAATATCCTAAGTGTCTCTCGTACGGAATTTATTTTCCTCTCTATCTCAATATTCCTCGATTCATTTATTTATTCCTCACAGAATTATCAACTGACTTATTTATTCATTTCGGACATCGTACGACCTTTTATTATCTGACTGCAAATTCTTTCACATTTTCTATCTCATTTGGATCTATGCCTTAGTTCATTCTCCACAAATAATCGTAACATCTTGAAATTATATTTACCAAAATTTGACAATCATGGTCTCGTAATATTAGCACTACATGTTCCGGCTAATGAATCGCAACTTCAAAACGCGACATTTATACGTAAAAAAAAAATTGGACCGTAATTTAAACCACACGTTCATTAACATGTACGGATTATTAACACCGATCTACATTTCAATATTATTAATCGATCAAATTAAGTTATCACGCACTTTAATTCCAAATTAAAACGACCTCCCGTCATTAAATGATTCCCAATAAACTCAACACTTGATCACATAAATTATAATTATCTCCAAATCATATTTAAAAAAAATATCTTCTTTAAAAAAAATAGTTATATTATTTATTTATTATTATTATTATTTAAAAAAAAATATTTTCGCCTGTAATACGGTAGTCCACTCTTATTATGTTTAACGCATAACCCCTTTTACAAATTCAATTTATTCTGGCACTAAACACTCCAGATATGATTTACTTGGAAATTATTATATTAATCGCATCTCACAAATTTAACAACTTCACTTTGAAAATATGACCATATTAATTTCAACAAAACACTCTTGGTATGGCGAAGCTGGATTTTCCTTCCTTGTCATTAAATGGCTCGTTAAAATGACAAAACATAAAAGCACATATCGGGTCTTATTTAACTAGCATAATCAAAATCAAATGTAAAGAAATTTATCGACTACAAAGAAAATATGAATGCATGCATGACTTAACGTACTACACTATATATACAAATTTACATCTCCAACAAACTGAATACATAAAAGACCCGATTATTTACATTATTATGATTTACTACTGTCCGTGCTACAAATTTAGGATGGGGTCGTTAAGCGACCCATCTTGTTACAGAAGGTAACCAAGTATGACCAAATTATTCCCATTTTTCCCATCACGATAACATTTCCCAAATATATTTTACAGTTTAGTACTCATCTTAGTTATCGGTATTCCATTGCAGCTTTGCAGACGAGAGGCTTCATTCGGCCCCTCTCTGCGTTTTACCCCTCCATCCTTGATGGCGTATTTTCACAAAAGATTTCCTGGCACATTATCATTTTACACTCATATCTTGACTGCCACAAACCTTCACCTTTTACTACGTTAACACTGTATCTTTAATTTGGATACAACAAATTTCTATCCTAGACCCAAGAATTTAATATATTTACACTATTTAATCTTCGTCCACCTACCGCACAATGGACCTGGACACGTACGACGAGGTGTTAACTATTTCGCCCGTCGCGATACGCCCGATTTATACGGCATTCTTGACGTGTTCATGACATCGGTTCGGTATAGCTAAGTACAGGCTACTACTTCCTTAAAGTACTGTTCGTCACACAGTCTATTATGTACGTACTTATGGTGATATATTTTATACTACTCTCTTGCAGGATAATTACTTTACATCACTGATATTCACAAATAAAAAAACACTATCCTACGTTAACTATTTCCAGATTTAACATGTTGCTTGAGCGCGATCACACTTTACAAACACTGGCGGATGCTCACGCCATTAAATGACTGTACGTCCGTAGAATTCTAAGTTACCGGCGACGAACAGTTCAGCTCCCGATATTCAAGACAAGTGGCTGTCGACCGTCAATTCAGCTCCGTATATATGGATGAAGCCTTTTTCCCGCGGATTCGTTGACGTCATGCCCCTTAGGGAGGGGGTGGATTTTTAATATCGGTACTTGCACTCCGAATTGGAAGTTAAAATTTACATCAAATTAATCCACTCCGCTAGCATATCTGCTGGATAAAATATGAACTCCAGGTGATCACAGATTTAGGAGATATGGATGGATTTAGCTCCTCACATTTCGCGCCTTCGTAAGCGTCTCTGACAACGTGGTCTTCTTTCAGCCAATGAGATTCAAGCTGTCCGGTTTCCAAGAAATCCAGCCTTCAATTTAATTAATTTGCCAATAAGTATTGATTATTTTTCCATGCGTGACATCTAATAAATTCATTACATCCATCCGCGTACTCATATTAATTTATTACTGAATACTTTTGTAGTTACGAAAATATCTCATCCATCATTCCTTAAGATGGTATCACTGAGTCTCCCATCAAATTTTTACTATTGGCCGGCAAGCGGTCACGTGATTTAAATCTCCACCTGCTCGAACTTAGGCTAGCGAACGTACACTCAGCCGCTGTACTTTTCCATGAGGTCATGGAATTTCCGTCCTACCAAAAATATCCCAAGGTCTTACTCATGTGGTGGGTTTTCTTTGTATGACTCTCCCCCTTCCTCTTTCTGACCAAGACTTATTTGTGGACTCTGTATTTCCTTGTACGCCAACTAATGATATTCCCTGCTGTGAAGTAGCTAAAAGTTGTCGGGTTGAGCTAATCCGTCAGGCTCCAGTCTGTCGTCCTTCCTTCGCTCTGATTTCGACATTACCTAAACGAAATATTTTCAAATACACTCCTCTGTATTTCAATAAATGTACCATATTATTTTACCGATCAAATCATGATTGATTATGGGCCTAAGTCACTCGGGTTCAATATATAACAGAATAAGTAGCGCAATCCTAGAACATATTCCAGTTGAACAGGCAGGCTTCAGACCAGGACGTAGCTGCTGTGACCAAGTACAGTATTGTCCCTTACATCCTTCATTGAGGCAGGATATCAAATGAAGCTGAAAACATCTGTAGCATTTGCTGATCTTACTGCTGCCTTTGACACTGTATGGAGGGAAGGCCTTATCTACAAATTTCTTCGTAGCATACCATGCAGAACGATGGCTCAATTGATTAACAACATGTTAAGTGATCGGAAGTTCCAAGTAATCACTGGAGGCAAGATAAACAACAGATTGCCCCAAGGATCAGTTCTCTCACTATTATTGTTCAACTTATATCTCTCTGACCTTCCTGACACTTCATCCAGAAAATTCTGCTCTGCCGACGACTTGGCTCTAGCTGTACAAGATCAGGTAATGGAGACGACTGAAGAGATTCTGACCAAAGACCTGTCTTTACTAGAAAATTACTTCAAAATCTGGAGACTTCAACCCAGTGTGAGTAAAACAGAAGTGTCTTGCTTCCATTTAAATAATAGTTTGGCGAACGTGAAACTGAATGTTTTAATTGCGGCCAGTGTCCAGTATTCGGGAGATAGTAGGTTCGAACCCCACTATCGGCAGCCCTGAAAATGGTTTTCCGTGGTTTCCCATTTTCACACCAGGCAAATGTTAGTTTCAGAGGGAGAATTCTTCGTCATAACTGGAACCCAAAATACCTTGGTGTCATCTTGGACCGTACAATATCCTTCAAACAACACCTTCTGAACTTAGCACACAAGTTGAAGTCTCGAAATAACATCCTTCATAAACTGTGTGGAACTACCTGGAGATCTTTAGCAACCACTTTGCGATCTTCAGCCCTGGGTTTGGTGTATTCAAGTGCTGAGTATTGTGCACCTGTTTGGATGAACAGTCATCATACAAGGCTTGTTGACACCCAGCTTAATACCACAATGCACATCATGTCTGGCGCAAACACATCTACTCCAGTTCATTGGCTACCACTGCTAACTGGTATAATGCCACCTGATCTATGCCGATCTAATGCCCTTATGAAGGAATTCCACAAGATCTCAAGAAATCCTAGTCTACCCGTGAATAGTGACCTGCCACTTCTGAATCTTAATAGACTGAAATCACGCCATCCAACTCTGCGTGATGCTGCTAACATGGATGCTAAGGATTTTAAATCTCTTGATGAGTGGAAAAGTAGACGGGAAGCAGCAACGGATGTGCGCCTTCATACCTTCTTCTCAGGTCCCGAACTTCTAAGTGGATCCCACCTACCACGCAAGACCTGGACTGCCCTGAATAGAATAAGAACAGGACACGGCCGGTGCAGAGCCGCTCTCCATAAGTGGAAAAAGCTTCGTAATCCAGACTGTGACTGCGGAGCTCCACACCAAACTGTTCATCATATCGTCAGGGAATGTAAGATTCGAGCGTATCACGGTGATGAAGATGACTTCCTGATGATATCTCCAGAAGCTGTACGTTGGATTGAAAAACTTGATATTCAATTGTGAAGCACAAATTAATTTGTTTCTCAGCAGTAAATATGTATATGTTACTGATATTGTCTGTATAAGCCATACGCTAAATAATAATAATTTGATGAAATTATTATTATTATTATTATTATTATTATTATTATTATTATTATTATTATTATTATTATTATTATTATTATTATTATTTCTCGTAAGGCGGGCCTCAGTCTACAAAGCCTGCTATTATGCCAAATAATATAATCATCTGTATAACGCTCTGCTACGAATTTGTGAGTAGTTAAAAGGACGCAAGGGTAACATACCACCTCAGATAACACAATTAATTAGAGAGCAGGGTATCACACTCGCAGCTCTTCTAGAAGTGATTATCCGTTGTTCCTTCTTCAGTAAATCCTGAATGGCTCCTAGCAAATAGTTCAGGACACTTCCTTCCCAGTTCTCGTTTCACTTACAAATACACATACCAGCAGAAAATATCACTGGGGCATAGGTTGTCAAATTATACACGCTATTACCGGAGAATTTTGATCAAAACGTGCCACGTCCATTAACTGAAAGAACAGAAACAAATAGAACCTTTCTTTAATTACCAAAAGATGTGACGCATCTATCATTATAGCAGGATCGTACAGATGTCATCACATTATGAAAGAGTTGTAATGCTCATCAATTGTATAATCTTCAACTAATGCGTTTTATTGGTTCTTTTAATGTCTTAATACTGCAGTAAGTCAGTTAACATTTGTTTGGGTGCTATTAATGATAAATAATGTTTTAAGCACATCTTGTAAAGGTAATCCGAACATGGTCATATATTAACCACATTTAAAACGTAAATTTTTATGTTCTGTTTTTCTTACGATACGTGGATCATTAAATTCTTAGTCTTAGGGTTTTATGTGTGGCTGCTCCTATTGTAGTATGTCACCTTTGCATACATTCAATGTCTCTTCTAAATAATTATTTTGTTTTTGTTTTGGCTTTACGTCGCACCGACAAGAATAAGTCTTATGGCGACGATGGGAGAGGAAAGGCCTAGGAGTTAGAAGGAAGGAGACGTGGCCTTAATTAAGGTACAGCCCCAGCATTTGCCTGGTATGAAAATGAGAAACCACTTAAAACCATTTTCAGAGCTGCCGACAGTGGGATTCGAACCCTCTATCTCCCGGATGCAAGCTCACAGCTGCGCACCCCTAACCGTACGGGCAAGTCGCCCGGTGAACTACATAATTCACGAGCATCATCAGTTTACATTAAGTTCGAAGATCTAAAACGTAAGACAAAGTCTAGCAATACCTCCCAGAATTCCACTGAACATGTCGGCTAATTCTTCAGTGACACCATTCGGCAAAACTTAGTAATTTGACTCTTATAAGCAAAACTGTGGGGAAAATAACAACTCCTTTTGATCTGACGGATGAATTAGCCGAGTGACATAGTCACGGACTTTTCACTAACACGGACGCAGTTCAAATCCCGGGTATATACATGTGGGACTTCTGAAATGGAAAATCGTGTCCCATGTGGTCCGTATTCTCCATAAAACTATAGTTCATATTGCTGTATGCATGTATGCATGCATGTACGTATGTTGGGTATTCACCCCGAAGGCCGGTTTGATCTCCAGAGCTCCGCCAACAGCTTTCATAGATAGCGTAGGTGTCATTGAAGAGGCATACTAGGGAAATGAGGAATGATGCAGTTTCCCGTTGCTTTCCTCACTGAGCCAGAAGTTGCTATTACATATCAGTCTGCCAAGCCCACTGAAATGCATGCACCAACCGACACTATGAGCAACATTTTCACACCATTCATAGCATGGAGTGGCTGCATAAGGAGTGGTATTACTAGCATCGTTCATACCTCAGTCACTTTCATATTGTCAAAGCCAAGGATGAGACTGAGACAGGTTAATGAAAGTAACAACTTTATTCTAGTCCATACCATAAGACATAGGGTACTGTAAACATTACATCTCGCCAGCAAAGGCATATGATCACGATGTCAACGGTCACTACAAGTCTGGTAATTCACAGGAGAGTTCAACATTACGGCTCCACTCTTCTTCTTCCTGGTCTTTTACCAGTTATCTAGGGTCGTTATTTTGTTTGTATTTAACCCAGTAGTACGGCCGGATGCCTTTCCAGACGCTGACGTATTCCTCGCGAGAGAACCTGAGAGAGAAAGCTATTTAAAGGCAAAGTATTGTAACTACTCTCGTAGTTGATTTAGCTGCCTGGGAGACTGATTACCTCCGATCGAGTAGGGGTACTTCAGTCGCCTTGACAAAGAATACTGCAGTGTATTCAGAACGTCGGCAAACTTTACGGATGTACAGAATACAACAACAACAAGAACTAAATAGCTCAACAGACCGTTGAACCTTCAATCTAAGATTAACTAAGTTTAGAGTGCGGTTTGTGCCGAAGTCCATTGACAGATCCTAAACGCAGAAGATCCCTGTATTTCAGATTAACATACTCACGAGAAATCAAAACGTCATTCATGATTACCAGAAAGAGTTTGAATTTTTAGAATCACGCGAGGAGGAAGACATTTCCCATAACATTCAAGATGCTGCTAATCTAACGATCAATTTAGTGAAGAAAAGATAAACACCTATGGCGGACTGAGTACTGAGATAAAGTTCTCAAAAGACGGTCTCAAGCTTGAAATCGCTGGAAGGAGAGAGGAAAAACTGACGAAATCCTTATCCAACATAAACTCTAAAGCAAAAACGTGATTATGAAAAGGCTCAGCTAGAGATTGAAGAAACCTTCAGGACAAGCAAAACTCGTGGCTTTTACATATTTTCAAATCTGGATTTACGGGCTACCAAGACCCTTCGTTATGTTTCCAGAACGAGAATGGCTATCTTATTCGGAATAATCATAAAAATTGTGAACGATTAGCTCAATAGTTTTAGTCCTTACTCAACTGACCTCCTCCAGCACCAAAGATTACAGTTTTGGGCCATTTCAGTTGATTAACTAAATCATTGCATCTCTCCCCAACAACAACACATCAGGTAAGGACTCCATAGTTATCGAACTTCTGAAAATGGCTAGTCCCAATCTTCTTGCCAAAATGGAAGAACTCTTTAATGAAATATGCGAATCATAAAACATTCCTAAGGAGTGGGAATCGCTTATTATAAACCCTCTTCATAAAAAGGCAATAAAGCAGATATGAATAACTGTAGAGGCATAGCTAGTCCAAACGCCAAACCACTTATATTGACTTTTGTTAATTTCAAGAAGGCCTATGAATCAATCGACCAATTCAGTCTTCTAGATATCCTCAAGAAGATGGACGTAGAAAGCAAGACTCATTTCATCATCAAACAAACTACGACGAACATCTATTCACAACTGTTTACGGAGGATATCTCTAGATCATTTGATATTAATTCTGATGTTCATCAAGGAAATGGGCTCTGACCCATGCTTGTCAACTTAGTTTTTGAAAATATCATCCGTGAGGGGAGAAAGAGACTACACAATATTGGTATTAGGTTGGGCACTGGATCCATAGCAGTGAACATTTAATGCCTTACTTTTGCAGATGGTGTAGTCTTAATGGCAGATGACTTCAAATTCTCCCGCCTCCAGGTTGAAATCTTACAAGAAGTAGCTGAAGTAGCTCAAGATATCTTTTTTTTTTTTTAATGAAATAATGGTGTGTGATCTCCATACCACCACTGCATTTCTCGATACCAAATATGGACAAATCAAACCTTGTAACTTGGAGAGATCAGAACTCTGAAATATCGGACTAAACGCATGGAAAGAGTTTTCACCTCTGCCAACTCACCATTCCAAATCAATATCCAATTTCTGAGGGCGAATATTACCTGAGGTCAAATGCGGAGCTGTACTCTAAATTTGAAAAGATTTCATTTATTTTGAAGAGATGCCATCTTATGTTCAATGGTCATCTGTTCCGAATGCCTAAAACCTGGATACCTCGAAGAATTTTTGTTCTTCTCATGACTTGAAGAATGTACCACTCCATGGCATGGGCAATTGAAATGAAGAAGGATCTGGACAATGTCTCTGAGACTCGTTCAGGACTTGGCCGTACGCAATAAAGGTTCTTCCTTAAAGAGTGAGAAGACAACCTGGCGCAAATTTGTTCGAAGAGAGAGAAACTGCATTTTCCATCAAGATGAAGGAGTACTGAAAGTCTGACAATAGTTAATGTGGTCCTAAGAGTCCGAAACGACATCTTAATAATAATAATAATAATAATAATAATAATAATAATAATAATAATAATAATAATAATAATTGTTTCGGGGTTTGCATGGTTCACAGAGGGATAAGAAGTGCCTGGGGAGAATGCCTGGACAAGGATTTATTTTTCAATTTGCTGTACGTCGCACCGACACAGACAGGTCTTATGGCGACTATGGAATAGGAAAGGGCTAGAAATGGGAAGGAAGCGGCCGTGGCCTTGATTAAGGTACATCCCTAGCATTTTCCTGGTGTGAAAATGGGGAACCACGGAAAACTATCTTCAGGGCTGCCGACAGTGAGGTTCGAACTCACTAACTCTCGAATGCAAGCTGATTGCAAAAAGCGGAATGTTTAACTCCAAAAGCCGATAACTAACTCTATGGGAAGTTTTAAATGAGTTGTACAACTCCCTGATTTTTTACTATTAGCCTAAAAATGGGTTTTTATGCCAAAAGGAAGATATCTTATACTATGAGAAATAAAATTTCTATGAACTGACTGCAGAATACTTTCACGTTACTAGGTGCTAATTCAACACCATCCCACTTCAGTGTGATCAGAGATACGGTCAATAAACATGTAATAAATAGCCAGAAGTGGTCCTAAGCAAGCAAGAAATAGACCATACAGTTTTTTTATCAATACTTCTGATAATCTGCTAACAATTCTTTCAGGGTTTAATAATGAGTTTATGTTTCTATCGTTCTATTCAAAGGCCAAATTTTGTTGTACGGGAGTGACAATTGGGTGGACTCAAGATATCTTCCTCATAAACTTGAAGTAACAGATTTAAAACTAGCGAGAAAACTACTGATACTAAGAGATGGAACAATGGCAGGAGGGAGCTCACAATGAGAAGATTAGGGCTGAGTTAGCAATGAACTCGATGGATGGAGCTATGGATATGAACCGGTTTCAGTGGTAGTGTGCTTCCTCTGTGGATCAGTTGGTAGAGTGTCGGCCTCCGGATCCCAAGATAGAGGGTTCAAACCCGGCAGAGGTAGTTGGATTTTTGAAGGGCGGAAAAAAGTCCATTCGACACTCCATGTGGTCCGATGTGGGCATGTAAAAGATCTCTGGTGACACATTTGGTGTTTACCCGACAAAATTCATTAAATCTCAGCCATAGTCGCCCAAGAGACTTTCGGGTTACTCGGTCTGCCATCTAGTGGGCCTAGAGTAAAACGGAACGTCGAAATTGACGAGCAGACAGCCAGATGGCGTCAAATTGAAATGTCTGCACACGGTAGCTGAGGCCATACGATTATTATTATTAGTGGTAGTGTCATGTGAGGTGAGTGAAGTAGGAGGCCGTGGAGCTAGTTATAATATTAGTCAAGGCGCTTGGTTAATTTACAGAGGCTTGCAGACTGAACGCTGAAGGGTGTATAGTACCTATGTTTCATAAGATCAACTTCTTAAAATGCACTAACATCTCATCAATGTAAGTCGATCTAAATAGTAATAATAATTATAACTGAACGAGTGGCTAGCGGTTTCGTTCATGAAGCTAACAGCTTGCATTCGGGAGATAGCGGGTTTGATTCACACTGTCGGCAGCCCTAAAGACGGTTTTCCGTGGTTTTCCATTTTCACACAAAGCAAATGCTGGGGCTGTACCTTACTTAAGGCCACGATCGCTTCCTTCCCACACCTAGTCTTTCCCTATCCTATCGTAGCCATAAAACCTATCTATGTTGGTGCGACGTTAAGCAAATCTTAATAATAATAATAATAATAATAATAATAATAATAATAATAATCGCTGTTCAGCCCGAAGGCCTACAGATTACGAGGTGTCGTGTGGTCGGCACGACGAATCTTGCATTCTAGACAGG